>NC_035108.1:14178001-14830638 GCF_002204515.2 Aedes aegypti
GAAAGCAAAATACACCCAAAATTTGGGTTTAAGCCAAGGAGTGTGACAAAATCTAAAAACATATTGTTCTGGACTTAAACAGAAGAAAAACATTGAAAAATTGAGTAAACATGTGTTTTTGGCCTAAACTTAAGCATTTGGCACTAAAATTGGGACAGGCCTTTAGGACTCTATTGGTACTTCTTGGAGAATCAAGTTTCCTCGACACACATACGCTCTTGTTAATCAGCAATGAAGTTTCACAGAACCAAATCTGTACTAAATGTGAACTTCTGAGTTCGATTATTAAGTAATATTTGAACTTTTGGTTGCTTGGGGTGTCTTCAAAAACGAAAGTGTGCTATCAACAGTGAACTTTGTCCTCTTTACAATATATTTGTAACTTCTTCTATTTTCCATGTAATAGGATCTTTTTTGGTAGGTTAGATCCGAGTTATTTCGCACCGATTCGAATGAATTTTTCTCAATGAAATACATATAGCTTATGTTTTTACATATAATTTCGAGTAATTTGTTGAATCAAGAGTCCATAGGTCATAAATACTTAACTAAAGTGAAATTTTTGACGAAAACTTACATACGATTTATCAGAATCTTTGAAAGCCCTACATAAAACTATCTTAAACAAGCTTCTTCATCTCGTCTCATCGATTTAGCTGGAGGTACCAAGGAGTTATTCCTTCGATTTATTTTGACTTATGTAAATTATTGAAATTTGTTAAAAAATAATGCACGAATTCGGTTCATAAATTTGTCAGATCAAACTGTTTAAAGCGGTCTATTTTGTATGGTCAATAGGAAAAGTTGCAATGCAATATTGTATAGTTGCGATAGAGTATTCCAGTAATAGAGGCTGTAATAAACAAGAAACAGATACCGCAATTACAGGAACACAAAATAAACAAAGAAGAATGCACCAATAGTCGGAGATTTTTGTTGTTGTATCATTTATTGCAAAGGCTCAAGCGTCCTTAAGCATTACGGAGCAGAAATCAATCAAAATTGCATTTTTAATCCCGAGTAACACACATGTTATAATTGATGCATATTAACTCTTATATGACAAAATCTAGTCACATTAGAGTTAATATGCATCAATTATAACATGTGTGTTCCTTGGGATTGCCTTCGTTAGTTTCTGGAAGTGAAGGTAATACAATCATTTTTGAATTAATACGAATTTGTGATCTAGTCGTTGATATTGAACAACAACATATTTGGGAGGTGATTTCACATTGAACTATCGATGACCAATGAGATGAAAAGTAAGGGTAAATGCGTATACTTTCTATCACAAAAATAACACAACGTAACCAAAATGACAATTGTGGGTGTCTCAAGGACCCAATTATGTGTCTGTAGACTGAATCTGATGCCGTTCTCAGAAATTTTCTCAGCAAGTAACATTTATTGTCTACATGTCACCAAAGTTGTATGAAACACTGGTTCCATCGATGTTTACATGAAAATTAAAGTATGATTCATCAAACTCTTTTGTCATCTTTTCCACGAAGCGTGGGAAAAAGAACTTCAACTTTCATTTAAGATATAATTGGGTTCAAATTGCTTGATAAAATTTAGATTGAATCGAGTTTTTCAACATGCAACAGTTTTTGCAGTCTCCACACAAAATTCTTTTTTTCTCATATGAGTGATTCTCGCTGAAACCAGGCCGCCATCGGCACCCATCGTTAGAATTCCAATTTTATGTCACTGATCGCTAGTTTTCGATAAAACTTAAGGGTGGTCCTTTCGGTTTTCTCAAATTGGTGGACCCCTCGTACGCCAGCTAGCTAAACAGTTTGCGAAAAAGCCCATGGCGGCCTGGTTTCAGCGAGAATTGCTAATATATAGAAAAATATAATACTTTTCTAAACAATCAAAAAATAACTTTTGAGCATCGAAAGTATTATGAACTTTGTTGATAAGTATTATTATACACATGAAGTTTGATGCCTGTCACAAATTAAGCAAATAAATTTCCATACAAGCTGGTAAAATTGCAGGCTAGTTAGCTGAAATAGTCAAATTTTGCATTTTCAACAGTCAACATCTCAAAAACTGTCATGATATTTTTGAAAACGGCAATGGATTCAGCAACCCTTAACCCCTCTACCGGCAGCTTCATTTTTTACCGCAAAATTCAAATTCAAATCGTTATAACTATTTTTTTTTTTTCAATATTTTTGCACCATTTTTGCACAAGCTCTCAAAAAACTCTTCTAGTTTTAGGATCTGTGTCGATATTGATCATTGGTCATCTGGTTTTGAAGATATTCCAAAATTCCTTGGGGACCGACCCGTAACTAGAACCCCTCGTTAATTTCCCAGGCTGCAGAATTTTAATCGTATTCGGATATTCACTCTTCGGAACAATACATTAATGAGAGTATGTTGTGAAAAAATGAAGCAATTTGGTGCAGCCGTCTTTAAGTAATGGCCATTTAGGTTTCTTGAACCACGCTGGCCAAATGAAGATCTTAAAAACTTCAAAAAACATCATATCGTAATTTTCAGATATCTCCAAGAATACTGAACCGATTTGTATGATTTTTTCAGAGAAGCTCCTCATTACCTGGCATTATATAGCTCACATTTTATTTTTTTTGATAAATTGATCAAAAACAAAATGGCCGCCAAAGACATTTTGTATGGAAAATGTCGGTCCCCCAAGGAACATCGGAATATCTTTAAAACCAGATGACCAATAATAAATATCGACACGGATTTCTAAACTAGAAGAGTTTTTTGAGAACTTGTGAAAAAATGGTACAAAAATATTGAAAAACAAAAATGTTATAACGATTTGAACATTTATTTTGCGGTAAAAAATGAAGCTGCCGGTAGAGGGGTTAATTAAGTTAAAAGCGGAATTTTGATGCATGATACAAAAACGTGTTCCGCAGTGTAATATGTACATTCATTACGAACATTGGATTATTATCGGGATAAGGTACAATCGTGTTAATTACTTTCACTATTGGAATACCTATCCTAGATGGTGTGGTTATTCAATGTAAGTCCTGAGCATCCATCACTATATATTGTTGCAAGTCAACTTGAAAGTCCAGTCTCTGAAAGGAGCAATTTCACAAAGGTCGCATGCAATGAACCGTTGAACTCTCAGCAGCGAACTACTCATAATTCAAGCTTTCAACTGTGTTCTTGCTCAACCATCTGCAGCTGCGCTCCATTCCCGGCTCAGTCGCGACTCGTACGCAAAAAGGTCAAGTTCGTAGCTTTATCACATACAGGAATTTCCATCCTATACAAACCGCAACGCAACGCAATGCGCCATCATCGTCTCAAGCCGATTTAACCGGCTGCTGCAGTTCATACAGTACACATTGCGCACCGCCTCATTCTCCAGCTCCAGCAGCTCAGCATTATTGTCGACTATTAGTACAAATCGGCAGTTTTACTTACGCGCACCATCCCACAGTGGTACCGCCCGTAGGTCAAAAGTAGAAACATAAGCAGTCCTCTTATGCACTTCCACAACTTTTCTTTGATAAGTAATTAACCCGTATAGGCCTAAGTGAACGGAAAACAAGTCGCTGGGTCAGGTCGGGTGAAAAGGTGTGCTTTTGTGCCCCTGGAAGTAGGCAAGTTTCAAGTCACAGATAATTTCTGGAATCGGCTATAATGTGGCCACTATATCAGGGAATTTTAAGAAAATCGCATCAGTGTAAAACTTTTGAGAAACAATTAATTTGGATATCCATGAGTCCTGCATTTGGTTGATCCTACAAATGACCAAAAAGTAAGTTGACGTTGGATAACGTTAGCCTCTTTTATTTCCTGGTTTAAGACCATCATGAACTTATGAAAGATTTGTACTGCTAAAAATCTAATCAATTTTCACACTATTTGTTGCATGTCAATTTTGACGCATTATTGTCGGACATTGTGTGTTATAATTTGTTTGGTTCAGTTAACACTTCAACACCGATAGAATTGGTCGATGCAAGAAGAAACAAAAGCAAAACAAATATTCCAGTTGAACTTGAGGTCCACGAATGATTAACTAAGATTGGTTGCTTTAGTGGGTTCCGAAGCCAGTTTGAGGTTCAGGTCCATGAAGTCTGCGAACTCCATGTTCTTTTGTTTGCTCATATCGATATTGAAGTTGCCTGTCACGATGGTTGGCATGGTCTCCTTTTGATGCTCGAAGAAGTTCCACGCTCTACAGAACTTCTACTGCTTCGTCATGGTATCCGGGAAAATGTGCCTTAACATCTATCAGTAGTGCCCGACAATTCATTATAGTGATCTCACCATAATCATCCGAAAAGCCCAGCTATACATCATAACAGGTGCAAATATTGATGCAAACTGCAGGGAATCAACGGTGTTGGTCGGACATATTCCCAGACAACCAGAATGTACGTATAACAAAATCACCTTTTGCGTTATGCGATGCTTATATGTGGAAAGTTTCACGTATAAGATGGTGCGAAAAGGCCTTATACGTACAAAAGTGGAGGCGATATATGTGCATTAGACTGATGCAAATTTTGAAGTTTTTGCTCCCCTATGCTAAAACGGTGTTAATTATGATGAAAATCATTCTCCCAAAATTTGAAGTGATTTGGAAGAAATTTGGTTGTGCACACGCCATTTGAAGTTTATATGAAAATTACTATGGGAAAGCCAAACCTTTTGTGTTCAGTCCTCTATCTGCTCGTCATAATAATATATGAAAAAGCGAACACACTCTTCCCATGTAAAATCTTCCCAGCTACAACTTTGCCGAAGACCACATTTTGTTGGGACGTAAGAATAATTTGTTATTCTTGATTCCAAAGTCTAAACCATGCTGAGATGATCATTCGATTACTTTCAGAGCAACACTGCTTTTTTGCTGTAGGACATAGTAGCCTGGATTACTTTGATCTATTCTTCCCGCTAGGAGCACCACTGTTGCCTGCCGAACAGTTGGTGAAGCATGTAAAATGCAAACCAACTTTATGATGATGAATAACAATTTTTCCTGACGTCCAATCCAAATGTGGTCTTCGGCAAAGTTGTAGCTGGAAAAATTTCACATGAGAAGAGTGTGTTCACTTTTCCATAAAATATTATGATGAAGAGATAGAGGGCTGAACACAAAAGGTTGGCGTTTTCCATAGTAATCTCCATATAAACTTCAAATGGCGTGTGCACAGTCAAATTTCTTCCAAATCGTTTCAAATTTTGGGAGGATGCTTTTTACCATAATTTAAATCGTTTAAGCATAGGGGAGCAAAAATTTCGAAATTTGCTTCACTCTAATGTGCATTTTTATATGATGGAAAATAGCATGCAATGCGATTGTATCGATTTTATTGCGAATCAATTTGTACTCTTATGCGACTTAATTTGTGATAACAAAGTTCAGTTGACAGCTGCTACGGATTGATCCGACTTACTTTGTACAAGTATACGGGACAAAACAAAATGTACATATGAACTCAGAAAATAACGTTTTATGCCAGGAAACCCATCAATCCAACGATTTCATCCACCATGTAATGCGGGTGTGATGCAATTTGTATAAATAAACGACTTTGTTCGTAAACTGTTATGCGACTTCTGGTTGTCTGGGTTGTCCAATTGTGTGTTATTAAGTTTTTGTTTTGTGTTAAATAATGTTTATTTCTATGAAAATAATGTAAAATTTAAAAATCATGTACGGTGTACTATTGACAAACATCCATAAACTTCTAGTTCCAAACAAGGATTTGATCATGGTATCAACCTGAAAGTTTGTAAGGATGCCTAAAATATATCCCCGAGCCCGATTTCATCTTCTAAACTCGTACCAATTAGCCAACCGTATGATTGATATAATTAAATTCATGTTAGATGTCAGGGAAAACTTCTTAGGAAAACGCCAAAATGTGTTTTCATAGCAATTCTTGAAATTAACTATTCATTATTTCTTGAAATATCAGGAATTTTGCAAACATATTCGGATTCAGTGAGCTCATATTCATTGTATAGAGTCGTTTCAAAAAATAACAATAATCGCATTGACAAGTGATTGATTTCACATCGAAATGGGATTCCCCGATTTTTTATTTGAGGAATGATTTTTAGCCCCAAAAACACATTTGATAGAAAATTTTGGCACATGAGCCAAAGGGACTGATCGTCGTACTTATTTTCCTGCATTTAGTTGTTTGGCATTTTCAACATTATTGAAAACAGACAAGAAAAACCATGAAAAATGTTCAATTTCACCCATAGTTACGGAACATGTAAACTTCGAAACGTCAAAACCTTATAACAGCCAGAAAAATGTGCTTTTCTATGGAGAATATGTTGAAATTATATTAGACAATTCCCATTGAAGGATTTGTTACAGTGTTAGATGAATACTCTTTTTCTCTCTCTGCTCTCTCTCATTATCCTAGCGACAGTAACTAACTAAGTGACAGCAACTAATCAATCGATAGAGTAACCGGTGCACTTGTAGGGTGGTAGCATATGAGATACCTTTTAGCTTTAAGTTCAAACTTGTACCGTAACAAAAAGTAAAAGTAATACATTTTTGAATATTAACAAGTAGTATTTGATAATAATAATATCACGCAGGTTGTGTGTGTGTACTCGTGTGAGAAGTTCACAGGGTACTATTCACTTTTGTTGGTGATTGTTTCGAGGTCGATTTTCCGCTGTCTTTCTGGTAAGTGTGGGTGTGAGTCAGAGAGGGATTCCTCTTGACTGTTTCACGAAATACTTCAATAGGTTATAGGCCCAGATTCCGCTGAAGCATGGAAAATCGCACTCGTCGATCGCTGGCACCACTGTTTAGCGGAGAAGAAAAATCGTTCCCGTTCTGGAAGGTGCGCATGGAGCAACATCTTAAGCAGGACGATTTGCTACATACACTGGTAAACACGGTTGAGGAGGAAACTTTCTTCCAGCCGGTTGCAAACGCTACTGCGGCGGACGAAACAGCACGCAAGAAGCAGCTCCAGAATCGAATCAAGTAAGAAAATTTCGCGCTAAATGAATTCTGGAACGCATTGAATGACGAGACGATGAGCTACGTGATTAACTGCAAATCGGTGAAGGAGGTAATGGAAAAGCTGCAGCAGATTTATCAGCCAAAAGGGGAAATCGCTATGGTCGGACTACGGTCCAAATTATATCTACTCAGCAACCGTCGATTCCAAAGTCTGAAGGACCTGTTTGCTGCTCACCATGACATTGTGCGGCAGCTCGAGACCATGGGAGAAGCGGTGGAGCACATGGAGCAAATCCATACACTCCTGGTCGCTATCCCAGAGCAGTTTAAACATCTGCTGAGCGCACTGTCAGTGGTTCGCAAACAGGAACTGCAGCTGATGACACTGGAACAAATCAAGCGCATATTCTTGGATGCTGATGAAGCCATGCCAAAGCAGGTTGCGCTACCGCGGCAGACAGCGTTTATTGGTCAGAAAACTAGGAAAAACCACACACAGCCGCAACACTCAGCATCACATAGCAACAGGAAACAGATGGTGTGCTTTGAATGTGGCAAGACTGGCCACAAGCGTCGTAATTGTTTCCTGCTGAAGAGGAAGATACGTCGAAAGCAGCAGAATTCAACCGAAGATCTAGCGGCGGCCGTTTCGAATGTGGCTTTGTTGGCACAGCTCAATGCTCCCGAGATCGTCGCACCCCCGGTGCAAGAAGACTGCTCCCTGCCTTCCCCGCCGGAAGGTGATGGTGTAGATGCAGAATTAGTCGAGGTCGATCGTCAGAACGGTTTCATGGTGAGGATTCCCTTGGAACGAATCAACATGGTGCGCGTGAACAAAATCATTGAGGACGATAAGCAGCGTGACATCAAGGTTCGTGGGATGGCGCTGCACGAGATGCCCGTTACCTTGCCCATGTATGTGGACTCGGGTGCTAGTGCACATATCGTCCCCTTAATGCTACAACTAGATAACTCGAAAATCAAAATTTTGAGATGTGCAACTTTGAAAGTATGACCGTTTAACAATGTGATGGTTAATCGCAGAGATTATGATTGAAAAATAATCTTTAACTTGTGTATTTTGAACCACACGCTTAAGACCTGTGGATATTTTGCAGATCTAATTAAGAAAAACGTTTTGACATATTTAAGTCAAAAATTTCAAATTTCGAGTTATCTAGTTGTAGCATCAAGGGGACGATATGCTTCGTGAGATGCGGTATTTCAGCCACTTGTGGGACATGGTAGGTGATGAACAATCCATTTCTATGGCCAACGGTGATAAGCTGAAATGTAAGCGAATGGGTAATGCGGTGTTGAGAAGCAATGTTAACAATAAACGTTTCCGTTTGAACCTTTACAACTCCTATTTCATTCCTGAACTACACTGTAACTAAATATCGGTATCAAAAATCGAGGAAACTGGTAAGAAGGTTATTTTCTGCAAAGGGAAAGTTGAAATCGAGGATGAATCGGGGCAAGTGGTAGCAACAGGCAGGAAAGTCAATGGACTTTATGCCCTGGATGTGAGCCTTGATGACACTTCAAGTGGTAACTGTGATTATGCAAATTTGGGAAAGATTTCAAGTAATGTTAATATCTGACATAAACGGTTTGCTCACCTAGGAGAAACAAATATGAAACGATTGCTTCAGCATCATATGGTGGATGGACTCGATATTAAACTTGAAAGTGAGGAGCTTGACCCTATCGTATGCAAAGGTTGCATAATAGGTAAGCAATCACGTGAAGCGTTTAATAAGGGAGGAAAGATTCGCTCAAAGAGGCCACTAGAGTTGATTCACACCGATGTGTGCGGACAGATGACTGAAGAAACTTACGACGGGTACAGATATTATGTCTCCTTCATTGATGATTTCACTCATTTCGTGATTGTTTTTACCTGATCAGAAATAAGAGTGATGTGTTCCAAAAGTTTGTAGAGTATGAAGCGTTGGTTACTGCTCAATTCAATTTGCGAATTTCAAAGTTGAGGTCGGATAATGGTGGCGAGTATTACGGTAAAGAATTCATGGCCTTTTGCGCTGACAAAGGAATCCAGATGATACCTGCCGCACCATATACCCCTCAACAGAATGGGGTGAGCGAGCGTATGAACCGCACCCTGATGGAAAAGGCAGTAACTATTCTACAAGAAGGTGGAATGCCTTATAAGTTGTGGGGAGAGGCGGTTTATGTCTCGGCTTATCTAACAAACAGAAGTCCGACTAGAGCATTACCCACATCAAAGACACCTTATGAAATGTGGTTTAACTGTAAACCAGAAGTGGGAAAACTAAAAGTGTTTGGTTGTGTTGCTTATGCACATATCAACAAGGGACATCGTAGCAAACTTGATGGCAAGAGCAGAATGCTGGCCATGGTAGGCTATGCTCCGAATGGTTTTCGTCTATGGGATAGTGACGAGAACAAAATCGTCATCTCGAGGGACGTCATTTTCGACGAAGGTAATTTCTACTGCAAAAACAAGGATAAACCCTCTAACGAAGACTTAAATAAAAGGCTAGACAAACAAGACGTTATCTTTGAGATAGCCTTACTGAAGCATCAAATGTGTCCTGAGGTTACAGAAACAGAGTCTGTGGATTCAGAGAATGGAGAGGAGGATGAAGAGGACATTCTCTATCATTCCCTTCCTTCAGAGAATGATTCTGAGCATGACACTGAAAACAACGATGTTGACTTACAAATACGTCAAAGCCAAAGGTGTCGTAAAGCACCTGGTTGGCTTCAGGACTACGAAACTAATTTCGACAGTAGTTTCTTTATGACGCACAATCAAGGGGAAGTTCCACAAAGCATTAAGCTTCTCATGCAACGAGATGACTGGCCAAAATGGAAGGATGCAACCAACGAAGAAATGACCTCTTTATTGGAAAACCAGACTTGGACTTTGGTGAGTGTCGTTCCGAAAGGAAGACGACCTATCAATTCAATGTGGGTTTTCTCGATAAAAGATGATGAGTCAAATCGATATAAAGCGAGGCTAGTGGAAAAAGGTTGCTCGCAGCGTCCAGGCTTGGATTATGGTGAGACTTTTGCTCCAGTGGCCAAGATGTGCACGATACTAACAATGCTATTCATAGCTGTAAAAAGAAATTTACTCATACATCAAATGGATGTTAAAACAGCTTTCTTGAATGGACTGTTACAAGAAGAAGTCTACATGAGATTGCCTGCAGATATGGAAGGCAACATAAAGACCTGCAGATTAAATAAAAGCATCTATGGTCTTAAGCAGTCCAGCAGAGCATGGAATTTGAGATTCAATGAAATTATCACTGAAATGGGATTTAAGAAACTTGATTCTGATACGTGTCTGTATGTATCTAAAAGACGAGGACTGTACATCATTCTATATGTAGATGATGTTCTCATCTTTGGAAAAGATATTAAAGAAATTACGTGGGTCAAAGACAATCTTTCCAAACGATTCAAAATGAAGGATTTAGGGGAAGTTCGTAACTTTCTTGGCCTAGATATCCGACGTGATCTGGAATCGGGATGGATGATATTGTCCCAAAAACGGTATATTTCAAAGATTCTAGATAAATTCAGGATGTTAGATTGCAATCCTGTTTCCACGCCGATCGATGCTGGAACGAAATGGAAGAAACCAAGTGGACAACAGACTAGCGCGCCTTTTACGGCCTTGCTGGGTTGTCTTCAATATTTAACATTAATGAGCAGACCGGACATTACGTTTGCGGTCAGTATTTTTAGTCGTTTTCAGAGTAACCCTGATGACACCCACTGGACCGGACTTAAGCGAATTCTAAGATATTTGAAAGGAACCCGCAACCTATGCCTGGTTTACCGAAGGATGGACACCGAGGCACCACTGGCGGGATACGCGGACGCCGACTTCGCCAATGACGAGGAGGACAGACGATCGGTATCTGGAAATGCCTTTACCGTGTACGGCAACCTCGTGTCGTGGAGCACAAAGCGACAACAACTGGTCAGTTTATCATCAACCGAAGCAGAGCTGGTGTCAATGTGCGCAGCATCCAAGGAAGGAATTTGGTTGTCCAAAATGTTGTGTGAGGTTGGAATTCTAGCAACTCCATTCACAATGTTTGAAGACAATATACCGTGTATCAAAATTGCAGAAGAGCCCCGCGATCATCAACATATCGATGTAAAATACATGTTTATACGTGAACAAATTCAGAATAAGAAAATAATATTGAAATATGTTCCTTCTGAAAATCAAGTTGCTGATGTTTTTACCAAACCCCTTGTGAGGACAAAGTTCATGAAAATGATTAATCTCTTAAGGATGGAAATTGAGGGGAAGTGTTGAAATTATATTAGACAATTCCCATTGAAGTATTTGTTACAGTGTTAGATGAATACTCTTTTTCTCTCTCTGCTCTCTCTCATTATCCTAGCGACAGTAACTAACTAAGTGACAGCAACTAATCAATCGATAGAGTAACCAGTGCACCAGTAGGGTGGTATCATATGAGATACCTTTTAGCTTTAAGTTCAAACTTGTACCGTGACAATAAGTATAAGTAGGGTGATGTGCTAGTATACATCGTATTAAGCTTTGATCAGTGAGAACTGTAAAGGCTCTAACGCAATGATAGCGGAACGGCAACGGAAAGCGGAACCGGCTCGCCAGCATGAATCACAACATCTCGACTGAGCTGTCAACGAATAAAAGTGAATCAACACAAAGCCGACAAGCACATTGTAGCTCATGCTGGCGAACCGGTTCCGCTTTCCGTTGCCGTTCCGCTATCATTGCGTTTGGGCCTTAATTTACCCAGTATTGCAGTGAATGATGCTGACACAAACCGATGCCAAACAATTCTTTCTCAAAACGGCTTTAGCATTGTACAATAACATTTTGATAAATCTTGATCTCTTTTTGGAAACATTGCAAAGAAAATGCATCTTACCGTATTCTCAGTCCGTCGTATCGTTTTCAACTCCGTCGCAATCAGTTTCCAGATTCGTCTCACAACTTACGGCTCACTGTGTGTATTGAATGGTTAAAACACAATGCTTCCAAGCTATAATAAAATGTTTTACTAGAATATATACTGGCATCTCCCTCCATTCCTTCAGCATGATGGGATATACTAATTTCCTTTAAAATTCATTGTTCGTTTTCAAAATTTAGCCCAAACATATGAACACAATTCATTTTGACCGTACTATTATGGCATTTGCTCACAGTACAGCGAAAACAACACAATCAAAGAAACCGTATTTTTACATCGAGCGTCGCGCACACATTGATGCGCACAAGCTTTTTTTCTCAGTACGACGGATTAAACTTTGTTTACATTCTCAATTATACGCGGCGGTTGAGGAAATTTCGTAAAATTTGGTGATTTATTGAAGTTTTACGGCATGTGATTGGAATGAAATCCTTCAGTGAAGAAGTACGAAGGTTTTCCATAGTGAAAATAAGTGCCCGGCGAAGTAAGTCACCCATGGGGGCGGGAAGAAACTTGTGTTGGAAAGTGGTGTGGCTCCGTCGATCGCTAAGCATTTCTCTCAAATCGTGTTCGTCCATGCGATTTCGGTGAAAAAGTTCAAAGTGGATAATTGAACTGAAGTTATTTACCGAAATACAGTAGTTTTATTGCATTTTTGGTGTACAAGTGTACAAACCATAACAGCTTTCACAAAATTACACTTGGATAATGAATCTATGTTGCAGGTAAGTTTGAATATCCGCCGTAGTGAAACATTTAAAGTTTGATACGACGAATAGTAGCGCTTACGACGAAGAAGAACAAAACCCTAATACATTTTGGAATATTAACAAGTAGTATTTGTTAATAATAATATCACGCAGGTTGTGTGTTTGTACTCGTGTGAGAAGTTCACAGGGTTTTATTCACTTTTGTTGGTGATTGTTTCGAGGTCGATTTTCCACTGTCTTTCTGGTAAGTGTGGGTGTAGTGTTGCCACATTTCTATCTCTACCGAAAGCTCAAAAATCTTTTTTATCTGTACCATAAATTCTAAAAATCTATACCCAAAATCTGTACCACATCCAATAGAAATTGTTGAAAAAACTCCTAAAATCCTAATTAACTTGAAAGTTTAACATAGTTTTTATTGAGATAATTTCACTTGTAATATAATTATTAATCAATTCTATGGAAATTGTATCTTTCAACTATAGATTTGTGAAAATTAGTTTCAAATTTCACGATTTTTTTGGATTTTGTGTCACAAAATTACCAATTCCACAAATCTGTACCAATCTGTATTTTTTCGTGAAAATCTGTAATCTTTACCGTACAGAATCTGTACCAAAAACTATCAAAAAATCTGTACCTTTCCAGATAAATCTGTACTTGTGGCAACACTGGGTGTGAGTCAGAGAGGGATTCCTCTTGACCGTTTCACGAAATACTTCAATAGAATAAGACATGCCTCGATATTTACCCATTTTTCAATAGTTTAGTCATGAAAATCAATAGTTTTCATTATTGAAGTCGATTTGTAGAAAGATTTCCAATCGAATGGTGCAAGAATCTCGAAAATCCATCCGGGCGTAAGTAAGTTATTAACAATCAAAATCTAACCATTTTTCGTCACGCAAGCGATTTTTGTTTTTCGAAATTGTACCCCAGTATGTTGCCGTAAGACGTTATCCAACGTCAAGAGAGAAAAGATGTAATAGGTGTTAAGGTGGCACGGGAGACCGTGTTATTTTCTCTATCTCTTGTCTCACTCTAACAATTATCATCAAAACTTTGCAGAAGCAAATCTCTAGTTTTAGTGAACCGATTAAACTAAAAATATATTGGGTTGTGCACTACACGTATATAATTATAGTGATACATTTTTCGCATCGATATATTGAGTGGTACTTGAGATTTGCTTCTTCAAATGGAAAGGATGATTAAAACACCGTCTCGTGTGTAGGGTTACCAGAAGTACTCTTTTTAGAGTACATGTACTCCTTTTCACCTTAAAAAATTGTGTACCGTAAAACGGGGTAACTTTGATAGTTTTTTCGAAGAAAATTTGAATATTTTTGCATGCTGTTTCAAAGATTTAAAATTTATATTTTTAAAACAAGTACTGGCATCCTGGCTATCGATTACAGTCGATAAATTGGCAAAAGATTTATTTTGAATGGATATACAATTTTTCATATAATCGAAAGTTGGTTTTCTGTTTTGGGGTAACTTTGATATTGGAATATGATTCGAACAAAATTGAATGAATTACGAACATTTGTAGGGCATTGCATACCTCTAGGCGTTTAACGTTATATGGAAATGTCTGACTTAGATTACAAAAATGGTCCCAGTTCGTGAAAATGCTTTTCGCTAAGAGATTTGAGACCGTATTCAAGTTCTATGATAACTAGGCTGTCAAAGATAAGTGGCCAATTATTCAAAACTACATCAAATGGTGATCGTAGAACAGATTGTTTGTAAGCGTTTCGAAAATGCTAAAATTGTGTAATTTTTTTAAATTCGTGTAAAAAGCCTAAAATGTTCTTGATTCAAATGAAAACATCTCTTACATGAAGTGTCATACTAATATTCTTTGGTTTTGCATTCGTTTTGCTTAACTGATTAACAGAAATTATGATATTTCGATTAGTATGTGGTGGGTTACGCACTATCAAAGTTACCCGCATTATCAAAGTTACCCCGTTTTACGGTACTATTCTTTTATGCCAAACGGGCTCAAGTGTACTCTTTTTCAGATTTTACTGTCGATAGTCGAACAAATCGAATAACCAGTCAAAGAAATCAGAATAATCCTTTTTATAGGATAACACTGATGATCCACCGATTTTCGAGTAAAAACAGGCTGGATCGAATTGACACAATCAGCTCAATAATAATTAGAACTAAATATCAACTTTCAGTTTGAAAAGGTCAATTAAAATTTAAGATCACATTATTTAGAAATATTTAACCTGCTTGAAACAACTTTTCTTGGAACGTCGTTTTGATGATGCAATTTTTGAAAAAAACTGGGTATTCAAAAGCCTAACTATAAAATAAAGTATCGAAAACAAAAAAGTTAACTATTAAATCAATCCAGTTTCTAACTATCATAACGCTTTAACAAGTAGGTACAGTGGGATTCCGTTTTTGGCATGCTCCGTTTTTGGCATGCTCCATTTTTGGCACCCCCCCGATTTTGGCAACAAAATGGATCCGTTTTTGGCAACATTTTTAAAGACCATTGAAATTTGTAATTTTTTGTAAATATTATTGTGTTTGTTGCTTTAGTCACTTGAATAGTAGGTCAACTACTCACCGACTACTTTCCAGAGCTCCATTTTCGTCGATATTGCCCCAGTTCCCATTAACTACTAAGGGCACTCGTGCGCGCTTGTTTACTTCGGGATGGTCATTGGTCATGCATTCGTAACGTTTCATGAGGGCATTAATCTCCAGTATCTAGAGAACAACCTTTTTCTTAGTCATTCATACTAAGTGACCAGCCCACTTGAGTCTGCCAGTAGGTGATATACTTATTGAAACCGATTTGCTTCAGATTTCAAACAGCTTGTTTACACAAAGCACAAGCACTGGCACAAGAGCAACAAAATGTCTTTGGCTCATGACTTTGATTTTTCCAATCATAGATTTCGTCTCATCTTTTTAGTTCACTGTTCTAATTATTATGGAATTGCATACATTGCAATATAAAACACACTGTAGTAATAGAAACAAATAAAGCAAAATGTCGTGTATCATAACTTTTAAGGAATTCAATAACATAAATTGTGATATTCTAGTGAATTGCAGAAGTGTCAACATAAAATCCAAAAACGTGTGAATATTTTACTCATTGTATTTAATTTTTCAAGAATAACAATGTGCCTTTTAATACCGCCATCATGATGACAAATGCGACCACAGTCCAAACTACACTTTATTCTGAATAATATCATTGAAGCGGGCGATAAATACGCTTGAGAGTGTTTGAACTTTTGTCTGTGGCATTGGTGTGTATATTGATCTTTCTGCGTCAACTTTTTAGAACTACTTCTCTTTGTTAGAAATTGTGAAAGACTTTAGATTTGTTAAGAAACGATCCAATATTCTATACAAAATTTTTAATCAAGGATACGGGTGTCATAAAATAATCACTTTGTTCCTCAATCAATGAGTTTCCTAAATGTACGCTAAAGAATCCTTAGGAGATTGATTCGTAGTTTTAGGGGAATTCTCAGATATTTCAACGCATTATTGAAGATGTCTGCAAATTTCTTTCGGAAACTGAGAAGTTCTTGCGTTATACTGAGAATGTATAATTGATTATTGGGTGTTATGTCCAAATCCTGATGATTCCTAACAAACTCTTAAAATTTCTGAAGCGTTCTGTGAATTCCAAGCGAAATAATGTGGATTTCTAGTGGTATTTTGAGCACTTCTGGCGAAATTTTGGGGATTTTGAAAAGGTGTCCAGATAAATTTGGGAAGTTCTAGTGGTACCTAAAAAGTTATAAACTTTTGAAAATGTTAATCGAAGAATCGAGAATTTTCAGCTATATTGCAGTGAAATGAAATCCTGAGAATTCTAGGCTGGATCCTGCGGATCCCTAGCAAGATGCTGGGCCAAGTATTTTCGTGTAGATTCCTTACAAGTACCCGACGATTCCTATTAGGCTCTTGACATATCATAGCAGAATTCTGTTAATTTCTCGTTGATATCATAAATCCGTCAAAAACTCGTGAAACCCGAATGTAACTATAATTTTACCAAACTAACAAGACATTATTGCCGTGTGTGAGTAAACTATGGAAATGCGAGACAATGAGTTAAAAAGGTGAGCCAACTCATCCATGATTTTTTGACTGCTGAGTTGCGTGATTGACAACTCCGCATGAAAAATCTCAAGCGTGGGTTATGAGAAATCGAGTTTTTCACATCACTGGTCATTTATGCGATTATTAATTTTGCATTACTCTCGCATACAAATAATGTGTAAGCACAGAGCTTCTTAAAAATCATTGAAGACATTTACGTGATTAAAAGTATGTAGAACGTTTGTCACAATTAACATTACGGGGCTATAGCTTCATGACAAAGTCCACCTCAACAGAAATCTGCTTCAAAGTGAACCGTTCCGAAGTCACGATGCCATATGGTTTTAAAAGGATGATGTAATAACATTCTACTGATGGTTTCAAAATCAATACTTGAAGAAAAAAAAATAAAAAAGGGGTTCCGATTTTGGCACGGTTCCGTTTTTGGCAACTGAAAATTTCAACTTTGTTGCCAAAAACGGAATCCCACTGTAATAAAACTTGAATCAAAGACAATGCTTGAGATTCTTTTCAGATCCATGTCTCACTCTCCTCAGTCTTATGATTTCATTACATTTCTACATTTTCTTAAGAACAGTATTGCTAAACACTGAAAAAGTTTTTTTTCGACAAACCTTATTTCCAAGACAATACAGTAATGTCCCGATTTTGTCAGCCTCATGCTGCATTTAGGGTTGACAAAATCGTGATAGAGATAAAATCGGGTAAATTTTTTCGACTTATTTCAAGTTTTATTTTAATTTAAAGACTTAGTTTTATAATTTAGTTAATATAAACATTTTTTTCACTTCCATTTTCTATTTACCGTAATTTTATGTAACAATGATCAGTTTCTCTGATAATAATTAAAAATTTCAAATTTCAAAATTTCGTTCTTTGGATGATTGTATAGACGTGGCCAAGGCCATAATTGACTTGATGCATCCAATATTGCCAGTATAGATGGGTTTTAGTCTGATAAAAATAAATATATATTTGAGGCTGACAAAATCGGGCAAAAAGGATGCTAAAATCGAGAGTAGACCAAATCTGGTCAAAAAAGGTGCTAAAATCGGGGGTAGCTAAAATTGGGGGTAGACAAAATTGGGGCATTGCTGTATTAAAAAGACGAGCAAATTTCTGTACAGTAAACATTATTATTAAATAATTCGCTCAGAGTCAATGTTCAATATACATAGCAAGCAAGCATATTACAGAACTGATGAAAAAAATTAGGTGTGAACTTCATGAAATATAATGAAAAATTGAAAATAGTGTCTCCCTGACAAACTTAATTGTAATGTACGAAAAGTAGTTGTGATTACGGAACAGACATATTTTTTTATTATTTAACCGTACTTATGAATTGACAGTGCATTTTAAATTTTTCAGGATACCCAAGTAACCATTGAGCATTTAAAGCAGCATTCAGTCAGCATTATATGCGCCTACAAAGCAAAGTAATAAATGCTCGCAAAACGTATATCTGCCCTTAGTGCTTCTTCACAGCAGGTTTTGGCGAAATAACGGGCTGCTTTAATGCTACACCTTCAGGAACGTTGTAATTCCTGTCAAAAAGTGTAACGCCTCCTGAAAGAGCAAAACAAAATAAAAATATGTTATCCTTCTCTCTCCTGCGCCGGTCCTTGTCTTTTGTATTGGATACTTTTTGTTGATGTGTATTTTTTGCTAGCTGAATCTATAATTGAAACTTGAAACTATGACACGGTGTTTCGCAGAATGGCATTGGTGATAATCCATCCACGCTACAGAATATGCTACAGAGGATGTTATGCTGCGCAATGCTTTTATAGCCTTTAAAAGGTACGTTTTGTTCGCATTCATTTCTACTGTGTGCCAATTATGCGCTCGTTTAAAGTATTCGGAGCACAACCGGCCAGATCATGATCTTGTGGAAGCCGCGCATTAATCTAATAAAAAGAAGGAAGGCGAATAAAACAGGCAAATCATACCCCTCCCGCATTTCCATTTTGATTATATTCCCTATTCGATAGACGCTATTCTTGACTTCAAAGATAGTGACGTTTTCTTAGACTTTGTGTAAGAGAAGGAGCAACATGTTTGTTGCTTTTTCCTTCCCGCAAATGTGGACAGTTTCTTACGAGATTTCTCGTTAGTGCGAGAGCGATTTGCGATCTCTTTTAGTCACGGAGGTGTCAAAATTAGTCTCTATATAAACGAGGAAAGGGTGCGACAGAGACAACACATATTATCTAACCAGTAACATATTACCTGTACGTCTTTAACATGGCATTCATGCAGCAACAAGAAAGCATTTAGTTTGCTTCAAGCCTAAAACAGTCTGGGCATCTGAAATGCTTATCAACTGCCTAGAGATTTCAAATAGCAGTGCTTTTGCTGATTAGAAGCAGCAAAGCAACTGCTTTGATAGTGCAGCAAGCAGTTCAAATGCAGACAATAGTCTTCCGTACGGCTTATCAAATGCTTACTGGTTACCTGGGTATGCTAAGTGTACTCTTTAGTACTCTTTTACAAAGTTGGAAAAATGTACTCTTTCTGGTGAGAGCAAATATGGTAACCCTATTCGTGCGGCCTTTATTTTATGCTGTGATACAAATATGGAATATGTCATGCAACTTCTAGTTTTCGATAACATTAGTTACATTCTGTGTCCTCTGCGGATGCAAGTAGTAGTTGAAATAAGTGTTACTGTCAAAAGATGGGCAATTAATAGTACAATTCTCCAACCTACTTTTTTTTATTCTCCTTACTAACATTTATCCAAAACAATTTAATACATGTTTGCAAATGTAAATATTTGAATCGTTAAGTGAATAACATGTGGATATCGCCAATACTTCTCGACCTACATTATTTTTATGTAAAACCAGCCGAGTGAAGTTCTGCTGTTATCGAGAAGCTGTTATCAGCCGAAATAATACTAGTCGCAAGTTAATAAGGATCAATTTATAAATATTCGACCACTATTCGATTATTAGCTACATCAAAGTACTATGAAACGGCACCACACTATGTACACATGAGTAGTTTATTTGAGTACAAATGCTGAAATATATTCGTTTTACGTACGTTATCAGATAATAAATATTATAAGTTATATCGTTTGTTCGTTGATATGCTCCTGTTACCGTCATTGTACAAGTGAAATAAGCCCGCTGAACTTAAGGTGCAAGTAAAAATCAAGCAAATGTCAAAAATGAAAAAGCAGTTTTCACCCTTGAAATCAACATATCGGAAAAAATAAAAACACACAGCCTTTTTATTTTGCAAATAAAACAGCTGTGTGTTTTTATTTTTTCGATTTTTTGAATTTAATCTAATCTAATCTAATCTAATCTAAGCGCTTGCACAGCCAATATTGAATTGCATCCTGGAAATACTGAAATTTCTTCTAGTATTTTCTTGTCAGCATTAATGTTTGCGGAATATCGGTGATACTACACAAATATTAAAATGGCCAGGCCCACTGTGCAGACTTGGTCTTGAAGATAACACAAAAGTTCACGGTGATCAGATTATCCACTTATGAATAATGTAATAGACGGAAATGTTTGAATTGTTTTAATGAAGAAACGGGGACAACCGTACCAACCGTCTCATTTCAGGGGAAAAGTTCAAATCGTTGGGAGTGGCGTTGCTAAGAATGTTAATGCACACTCCATTGTTGTCTTTCAGGGATGGGACACAGGTATTTCTTCCTTATGTCCTGGCTCGGAAGCCTAGGCTCAAGCGCCGTTACTCGCTCTCTGAAACGAGAAGAAAACATTAAGGTTGACTATCCCACCTTTTTTTTTATTTGCAGAACATATATAATCGCAAATCGTATATAGAATTCAAACATTACGATAGTTTGAAAACTATAGTTTTGTTAGGTCAGGTCTTCAACGCCAATAAATATTTAAATATACGCATTCAGCGCATCGATGCATCGATTAATGTAAAATTTAATTCATATAATAATAGTCCTTTCAAATGCTTGAGAAAGCGCTCGGAACAGAAGCAGCTTTCATAAATGAAAGAGATTTCGAAAATTAACAAAATAATAATGAATCTGAACAATTAACATAAGACTATACTAATAATGAACGATCTCACCATATTACAGTCGTCTACCATCATTTGAATCCCCTCCTGGATATTGGCTTCCGCCTGTGTTTTAATGCCAGTGATTGGATGTTTTGCTGGAGGGCACTTTGCACTTCTTTTTGGTGTACACAACAGTCAAATCCTTTCTGTGCAAACTCCAAATCCTTCCGGAAAATGATGTTTCTTAGCAAGGCTAGTCACTTCCTCACACCTTTTCACTAAACAACAGAATTAAAATTTGAATCAATTAAGAAATTTCAAAATCGAAATCTGAATTTGACGGGAGCTGTGTAGGAGCAAAATTTTTCACACCCGTTCACAGACGCGGCACACTTCGATCTCCTTTTTTCAATTTGTCGAATTTAACGGCGAAAACTGCTTTTTCACTTTTGACATTTGTTCCATTTTTACTTGGGTCTTAATGAAAGTCAGTACTGCCCTTAACTGCAATATTTGTTACATTGGACTTTTTTATGTCAATTTCGAGTTAATACCGTGGAGAGTCATCAAATGATAAACACTTTCGATCAACTTACTGAACTCTGTGAGATTGTTCTAGAAAATTCGAAAAAAACAAGTTGTTTGGTCACATTCGTAATTGTAACCGCATAATAGTCACATTGAGATTATACATTAGCCTCGCCGTCGCAATGTAGTAGGAAAGAAATTTGTATCAGATTTATTTTCTGACTATTAACGATATGTGATATTAGCTGTACAAAGTTTCAGGATCAAATAAGCTCTCTTGAGCTTCTTTTAGAAATTTGAGTTTCTTCCCATACTGCCATAAAATGGAAACTATGTATTTCATTTACTCAATGCCTACTTTTGTCGAATGTAACAAATATGCAGTTATGGGCAATCTCCAAATCGATCAGCCATCGCACCGTCCCCATAGACGCTTATTCACGGTCTTTTTCACAAAAAATGTAATCATTAAGTTTTTTTGATGAAAAAAATATTTGCAAAGGTACTTTTTGTCGCATCATTTTTTAAATAAAAAAGTTTTTACTAAATGTGAGTGATTTCCATTCTCAGAATTCTAGAAGTTATATCGTGACCACAACATTATATGTGATAACATAATTAATTTAAAAGTTTCTGATAACATTCTTCATCTGTTATTGTAGAAATTGATTTATGACCGCATGGTAGAACACATGGAACCGCTGTGCGTCCGCTTATTGGACGTGGCCGGATGCCTTCATGCGCATTATTACTGCTCCAGCTAACCCAGTACCTGGTCTGCTTTTGCTGTATGCTGCTCTTTGGCACGACGGGATTAATTGAGGTAATTAATCAGAGATCCCAGTCAAGTTCCACAGCAGCATCCCCATACAGAGTCGAAGTCGTCTTAGTCGTCACAGGCGCAGCTGGGTGCGGATGCGAAGTTCTCTCCCCATCATGTGCGGGGGCATCAGCCAGAAAAGCGCGGAGCCAACGATTGACCGAGATGAAGGCGCGGTGATCTCCACATTGGCCGCCCTCCACTCCCCCTGTCCAAATGGGGCACCTTCGAACCAGAGGCAGTATATGCAGTGTGTAATCTGCAAAACACTTGGGCGATCGGTTTTACGCGGTACACTGTTAATTTTGATGAAGTGGAAACGGTGGCTAGTTTTCGTAAGGACCGCTTGACAACGTTTACCTTCCTAATGTTCTTATCTTATTAGATAAATTCCTTGAGTATAACATGCAGGCTTATCTGTTTATTGATTTCAAGGCACCTTGTGGTTCAGTGAATTGAAATGAGCTGTGGCAGATAATATCTGAAAATGGTTTTCCGGCGAAACTAATGACGCTGATACGTGCTATGCGGGGGCCTTCCTGAGCCGAGTGGTTAGAGTCCGCGGCTACAAAGCAAAGCCATGCTAAAGGTGTCTATGGTCGATTCCCGGTCAGTCCAGGATCTTTTCGTAATAGCAATTTTCTTGACTTCTCTGGGCATAGGGTTTCATCGTACCTGCCACACGATATACGAATGCGAAAAAAAAGATGAAAACGTGTTATGCGGAATGAGTCGAAATCAAGTATTCGGATTGCGGATGAGGTGTCAAACTCGTTTGTGATTTTAGACTGATTGGAACAAGGAGACGCACTTTCAAATTCTCTGTTCAATATTGATGGGGCTCATATTTCCATGTCTAATGCATTCTCTACATGGATTTTCTTCAATGCAACAAAATCCTGCATTTGCGATATGGGGTAAGTGTACCAATTATGGATATAATATGTCAACAGTATGGATAAAAATCAAATGTTAAGCACGTTTCTAAAACGTAAGCATGACTATATTGAAGCCTTGCGAAGCAGTTGAAATCAACAGTTTTAGTACTATTTTTTTTTCTATCTTTTTAACGAGATTTTTAGCCCTGGGCTAGTTCATCTCGGGACCAACGACTTTACTTCCCTTCCGAAGGAAGTCGTCACTGAAATTTGTTGTGACTATTTCGGGGATGGGATTCGATCCCAGGTCCTCGGCGTGAGAAGCGTGTGTTCTAACCACTACACCAGGTCCGTACCCTAGTACTAAATTGGGTAGGTTTGAAAAAAAATTTCCTAGGTTTTGAAAAGCGTTGTCTTTGTACCAATTATGGCAATAGTGTTCCTAGCATTCGACATAAAAGTGTACCAATTATGGACTATCGAATATTTGCACGAAATCCACTCAGATGCCATCCAGAGTGAATGATAATGCTACGCTAATAAGTAATGAAGTGATTGCTCATAAAATTTTCTAGCAATTTTGTGTAATATAGACATTAAATCAATTTATCGCAATGGGTTCATGGGAGCAAAAGAATTTTCTAAAAGGAGCCGAAATGTAGTGAAAATTCAAAATATGATACAAAACAGCATTAATGAACTCACATTGCCTTACCAGTGCCTAATTTTGGGGAAATAAGAGCGAAAACTCAAAAATCAAGTATCGCTGAAACAACCCTCTCTACCATGAAATTAGCAGCTGCCGCTTGCAAACGTTTTCGAACGTGTGATTAAAAAATACTAGTAATTGAGCACAAAACTTGAAGATAAAGCCTTACAGAACCGTCCCGTCGTGGAAGTCACCCGTTAAACAGCTTGACTTCTTTTATTTCACTGATTAAAAAATGTAAACAAGCCGAATCCAGAGTATTGCCATAATTGGGCTCTCAAACACTCTTTGTACCAGTTATCGCCAAATAACACGATTTCAAGCTAAATTTGTTCATTTGTTCTTACTAGGGAACATACTTTTATCTTTTTTTTTTTTTTTTTTTTTTTAGATCTTTATTTGAGTGTATTTTAACGCACGAGGGCTAGTTCTACACTACATACTTTTATCGGTTCATGCAGTTTTACCGGATGAAAACATAAATTTCGTAACGGGTGTCCTTAAGCAAACCGCTTAGAAGGTGACATATGTGTGAGGCAAAATTTTCAAATGTTCATTTTTCGAAGCTTATTGTACGAATGTTCTTATCAAGGTTTAGTTCACGGAAAAAATCGATTGCCGGATTCATGAACAAAAAGTCATGAATTCATAAAATTTTATGTTTCATGATATCATGACTAAAAGCCATGAAATCGCGAGTATAATGCATGATTTTGTATACCCAAGGCGTTACACAAATCTAACTGTCACTTTCTTCATCTTAGTCAACGCGTCTCATGGTGATATTTTTCTTGTGAAATTATAAAATTTTTGTTTTTGAAAAAGTTTAAATTGAAGACACTGCTCTTCGGAACCTTGCTATCGTATTGATGACATTCTTGACCAGATTTTTGTAAGTTCCTACATTGTGTCACGACACAATCAATCTGCTGGAGCTGTTAGATGTTCCAAAATATACTTACTAGCCTTCATCCTGATTTTGCAGAACCGGGTAATGTTTGACTTTGGGCGAAAATTTCGCTTCACAAACTCGTCGGCGATTTTAACTGTTCGGATGTGCTGCCTTCCCTATGTCCTATAGCAGAGCAGCTCACAAAAGGCCATCGGAAGCCGGATGTTCCAGTTCACTTTCCACATCCACAGTGTTGTTAAGAAGTGTTCCATTACTCATACAATCCACCAGCATTTTGTGAGCCAGGGACCATTTGTCAAATCAATTGATGTTCGAAACAATATTTTACGTACAAACCTAACCACTGAATGTTCGCGTTCCGGTTAAAGATATAGCACTCGTTAGGTTGACAATTGTGGAATGTGTTCGCGATTTATTACGAAACTACCGGCACAAAAGTCGCAACGATTTTAATTTTCATTTCATTTGTTTACCAACAGCAAATATAAACTGCGATCTACATTGACGTATAATGTTTCGTTTTCATGAAATGAGTTCATGATTCAGGGATCCTGCTTCATGATTTCATGACTCAACTTTCCACTTTTCAGCAACAAAATCGGAATCATAAATGACAGCCATCCAAATACATGAATAGTGCTTATGTTTTCATGAACTGTGTTCATGATATCAGATCCTGCTTCATGATTTCATGACCGAAATTGCCACTTTTCGTATCAAAAATAGGAATCATAAATGACAGATGACTAAATCCATGAATAGTGCTTATGTTTCCATGAATTTTATTCATGGTTCCAGTATACATGCGTCATGATTTGAGGATTCCAGCTGACATTTTTCTTCGCTTTAAATTGAAAACGTAACGTACAGCAGGCGTAACGGTAAAATGCTTCATGATTTCATGACTTTTGGTCATGGTGTATTTTCATAACATGAAAACACACTTTCCTCCCGAAATCATGACTCATTCTCCTTATTTCGAGTGCCGCATTTTTACCCGTGTTATCATCAAAAACAAATAGGTTTATCATTCCTATGAATATTACCTGTTATATACTAGTGAAACAATAAGAAAAATCACTTTTTGTTCCCACTATTGCCATAATTGGTACTTCTACCCTGGGTGTAGTTTAAAGGGAACTGTTGATTCTATACCATTACCCGGAATACCATTACCCGGAATGCAATTTACCGGAATACCACTGACCGGAATGTACCATTACCCGGAAAAACCATTTATCGGAATGTACCATTTACCGGAATGCACCATTACCCGGAAAGCCAAATTTTCCATTTTCGACGACATTTTTCAGTACATTTATGTACAATATTTATTCTCTTTCATTGCTGCTCAGCACAAATTATGTCACGCTAACCATCTTGCCTCGGTTTCCATAAAAACTTTTTCAAAAGACATCTTCAAACAGCTATGGACCAAATATGTTTTTCTTTATGCCGGCGTTACAACTCAACTGGGACAAAGCTATTCTAGTAGCATTTCCACAGTTAATAACTGAGAGCCTATGTCAATCGACCACTTTTACATTCGTTCATAGTTTGACAAGTATGTCAACTTTGCCAACCAGAAATAATTTTTAACCGGCGATATTCAATACTACCAACCTCAGCTTGATCTCTCTGAATAGCTTCACTTTGCCGCAACGAACATTACAATACCAAAATTAAATTGCACATGTCATTTATTTGCGATTTTATAAGAAAAGAATCGCCTGATATGGTGCAGAGCTTCTTGGGCACTTCCATGATTCACTTTGGCATGGTAGGGAGGTTTTTCTCGATCGAATTATCTGAAATTTTGCAAAAAGAGGCACTACAAGAAGACGAACATTGTAGCCAAATATGAATTAAGTAGCATTCGAAAAACCCAACTGCCGAAGTGAATCAAAAGTGTCAAGAATAGGATCCGGCTCCCTATAGATCGAAAAACTATGTCTTCAAATTTAGGCTATAAAACTAAACATTACATGCAAGGTTAAAAATAATGAAAAGAATTTTTTGTGTTATATATATATATATATTTGATGTGAAATATTAACGAGGTCAATATAAATCGAAAAAATCGCCTATCAATTAAGGTTGGGTGCATTGGAGTAAATGGAACATCCCAGTATTTGAAAATGTTTGGATTTATGATAGTTTTCTTATTTTCTTCACTTAAAACAGTTAAGAATCCAATTTAAGAATTGTATCAAAAAATAAAATAAAAAACTGTGCAGTACAGTGCAATTCTCATGTAAGCTTTAGAGCTCCCTCAAATCAATACAATTTTTTAAGCGAATTCAACAAAAAATCGACGTGATTTCGTTATTGAGTCGTTGCAAGCACTCTTATATAAAACCATCTAGACTGACACGACGAAAATCGCTGCGAAATTGCATCGCTGTGGGATAGACACGCTCATCAAACTGTGCATGCAGCGCATATCGCTGTAGCCGTAAAAAAACGCCTTGATTTAGGGGAGTCTTTAGTTTGAGGAAATCTAAAAAATCAAGACGAAACTAAGAGCAGTGAATAAAATTATCGCGGAAATGAGACGAAAATAGGCATTTTTCAAGCAACCCGATAAATCATTGACGCCTTTATCTGCGAGAAACAGATTTCGTGAACTGCTATAATTGTTGATCATTGTGCTGACGAAAAGCCAAGATCGATCCGATCATATGCACTGATCCAACTTTATCGGCTCTAAACTTATCGCGATAATTATTAGACGGGAAATGTTTGCCGCCGACAGGGATAGGGTGCGACTCAAAACTCTTTTGGTGCAGCACGCGCTGCCGGGAGACAGCACGTTCAATTTGAAAAAGACGTGCTAGTGCAATATGAATTGTGTTGCACCCATTCTTTTTTGTGTGCTAAAACGCCAAAACTCCCATGTGCCGTTGCTGAGAATCTCTCTGAGCATTAGGCAAGGCTCTCTCAAATAACATCACTTTGCTTTGATGACGAAGTACGGATGGATGCCACTCTCAAACGAACCACACAAACATTTGTTTACTTCATAAATCATACATGATTTCGCCTCACATACAGGGTAGATGTACCAATAGTGAAGGTACTAAGCACGATTGATCTTCATTTAACCGCTTAAATTGAAGAAGCACAATTCTCGCATAACTTCTGATCTCGCCCTAAAAGCCATTGGTAACCATGTGTGTAGCCTGTTGTTTCTGAGAATTTCAAAGGATTTTCATGTTATTTAACAACGCTATGGGGAAGAAAGCATCAATATCTACCTGCCCGTGATGTTGGTTTGGATGCTATTTCTTTCATTTGCTCAGAAACAACGAGCTACGCAAGTGTTTACCAATGGCTTTTAGGGCGTTATCTCAGAGTATGCGAGAATTTATGAACATATTAATGTTGTTACGGGAAGAAACGACCATTGACTTAATGAGAAAAGTGATTTCATTGCTGTAGAAAACGGAATGTCAGTAAAAAATAGTACACTGTTCCATTAGTTGCGGTAACATTTTTAATTTGCGTTCTTTTAGTTGCGGCATCCGTTGTTTTCTCATGGGATCCTCCACTATAGGAACACTTTACCGCAACTATTGGTACAAGTAAGAAAAGTTTCAGTAATTTTAGTGATATTTCATCAACTTTCAAGTAGGGTAGGTGTACCAGTTATGGACATAGTGGTCCCTATTTCGCCATACGGGATTACTCGAAGGTTTTCACATTTTCAAAGATTTTGTGTGTTGTAGTAGTAAGATTTAAAATATATCTTGATGTTTAAACATTCAAAAAGATTGAAAATGTGAAAGTTGTTGAAATTTCCCGTATGGCCAAATAGGGAACCACTATGGCCATAACTGGTACACTTTCCCTAATTCACATACTGTTTTCAACTATTTCGTGTATCAACAAGCCAATACGTCGATTGGCAGTGTCAATTCTGTGGTTAATGCAATAAAATCAGTTAAAATGGCGTTACCAAAACTATAGGAACACCCATAACTAATGGATTACTTATCCTACTTCGATAATTTCGACGAATTCGGTATGGGGCTCAGCACTGTTTTCATTTTGCATCGGAAATTGACGTTTACTGGCCTTGTTGTTTATAATTTTATGAAAGAGTAAACGAGAGGGAATGATTTTTGTGCATAGCCTCATACTTTTTGTGTTGACCAGGAGTTTTGACAATTTCCTGAACAAACGATTGCTTTGATTAGATTCAATATATCTGACAATATTTTCGTGTGATCGTGTCGTTTTTGTTTTTAGGAACTGGATCGGTGATCAAAACATAAACAAACCAACTTCAAGCAAATTGTAGTTCGGTCGAACCTGAATCGGTTTGGGGTTGACACTGTAATTCAGAAGGGGTTACGCCAGTTTCAACCTTGGTTTCTAAAATGAATTCGACATATGTTATTGCTGTGTGCGTTTGAAACGCAAACAGCAAATGCGGGAAGACCAAAGGAGGTAAGATTTTTTTACAAGGAAAGCGAAGTCGAGAATTGCTTTTCCTCGGAAGTGTCAAGAGTTTTGTCGATTTTTTTGACACCCGAGGGAAGATTACAAATAATTTGACTAGCACGTAACAAACAACCCTACACATAACTCCTTACCTAATTAATGAACGGCCTCTAATTATAAAATAATTTCCGAACATTGTAAGAAATGTCTTACGTCCTAGTTTCAAATTCACGTGCTTTCTACGTAAGGGCCCATTCACAAATTTCATAACGCTGAAGGGGGGGGGGTGTCCTTAAGATGTTACAGCTCATACAAAATTTGAAAAATAGTCATACAAAATGCGCTAAGAGAGGGTGGGTGGGTGTCAAAAATGGCCATTTTCGGCGTTATGGAATTTGTGAATAAACACTAAAATGATTTTGAAGTGTAGAGAAAGCAAAAAATGTTTCGAAACCGCCGTCAGTCACATTCGTTTTTGATTATGTTCCCAATGAAAAGCAACGAACGAAGCACATTGTGCTTTACTCCAAGAGTTTTAAAGAGTAGAGCTGGAGCTATCTTTTGTCTCTCACACAGTTGCGGCAATACTCGCACCTTCTTTTGTGTCACTCAACAAAAACAGGAGACGCACGCAAAAGTCGGGTGCAGCACATGCATATTTTGCACCGCTCCGAGCTTTCTGCCATTCTCTGGCCGCCGATGGGGTTCGAACCCATGCCCATGAACAAAAACGTTTTCAAAACGCGCGTGCACCATAACCACTCGACCACGCCAGCTGAACGAAGAGGGAGAGAAATTTGGTATATAAAAGCTACATGCGGAAGCAAAGGACACTCAAAACGACGAAACAAGAGAAGAAAAGAAGGAAGCCAACTTTTCGTTGCTGGTGATAATATAAATTCGCTGCTGCAGATCTCGTGAGAGCACACTCTCGCAGTACTGGACGGGTAGGATATTATCGCACGTCTCTTTTCGCCGGAAAATCGGCTTGAGCGATAGGCTTATGATTATCGCCGTGACCGATAATTGCACTCCCTGACTAAGAGTGCCTTGGTGATCGAAAGTAGGGACACTTTACGCCATTGAGACGTCTATCTGTGGATTCCGAAATATTGAACCTCAATAGATCTACTTTTCCTTTGATTTTCCTTGATTGTTCTATTTTTCTACGAATGCCATAACTCTGAATGTCTGTCTCCTGAATCCAGGATAATATACTAGAAAGAATAGTAAGAAGATTTTTGGTCATTTTCGACTAAACACATTTTGCCAAAAATGCTGAGAACGGTGGAACTCGAAAGAACCGCCAACCAAATAAAGAAGGGTGAATATCAGATGACCCGAAATGGGTAATTCTAGAAAAAGGGATATACGGAGAATTTGCATTCGGTTGATTGACGTTTACAGAAACGACATTCGGTGAATTGACACTCGTCGAATAGTAGCACAACCAATCGTGTTAAAAATTCTAACCATTGCTTATTTATTCACATTTGAACACTTGGAAAACCGACGGGTGTGCTTCGTGAAGCCCAAGCAGGACAGTTCGGTTTTGCGTCGTCCGATAGATTTAGTGTTTTCGGCTCCTAAGATTTTTTTTTTCTGTTTTGGAGCGTCTTGCTGGGTAGGTATTTGGAAGGCACAAGCAAGACGGTTTGTTTTCGGGACGCCAAGAAGTTTTGCTGTCAGTATCAGTTTTGTGTTCAGTCGAGGATGGATTACCAACTGGTGAGTTCGTTTCATTCTTGTGATAACACATATTTTCTTGAAAGCGTAACTTTTAAGTAATTTTAAAACAAACTTTGTATGGTTCGTCACTATAAGTGTCGGCATTATGTTTTTTTCTTATACAATTTCAATATACATATATTTGTCTCTTTTATACGTTATTAAAAATTATCTTTTGAATTGTTCGACATTGTGAATGTTGACGTATTTTTTAAAACTTGTACCATATCGAGACAAAATGCACAGTAATACTCATATGTAATTTTCAAACAAACTATGTATAGTTCGTCACTACAAGTGTCGGCATTATTCCTGTTTCATATAATTTAAAATATATACATGTAATTTTCAGTTTTCGTCATTAATAAAAACATCTTTTGAATAGAGTAGTGTTTGATCCTTCGACCTTGACACTTGCTCCTGCTGGGGCGGGTGATGAGGGCAGGATCAAGCATGTCGCGCGTCGGTAGTGAAGCGGTGAAAAAGTGATCGGTTCGTTAGTAGTGTTTGATCCTTCCACCTTGACGCTGGCTCCTGCGGGAGCGGGTGATGAGGGCAGGATCAAATATGTCGCGCGTCGGTAGTGAAGAGGTGAAAAAGTGATCGGTTCGTAAGTAGTGTTTGATCCTTCGATCTTGACGCTTGCTCCTGCGGGGGCGGGCGATGGGGGCAGGATCAAACTTGTCGCGCGTCGTTCGCTCAGAGAAATGAAAAAGCGCCGCGGATCGCTAGTAGTGTTTGATCTATTGATCGCGTCGCTTGCTCTTGCGTGGGCGAGTGACGAACACTTGTTCGGCGTTTAATGCGATTATCGAATTATTTCGCGAATCCGGTTAGGCGTGATTATATCATGGCTCGCATCACCAAACATTGGTGACTCCCAGATCTCTACCTTATCCCACTAACCCAATATCCTCTCCATGACAACCGTGGAGATGCAGAGGTGATCTCGGTCTCTAGTAACAACGGTAGTCACACTAACATTCCTTCCATTCCCCGATGACCGTAAGGACGTGGCCGGCGCCGTTATTGACTTTTAAATTTGAGCTCTCGATTTGTGCACATTGAAGAATGGTAAGCTAATCCCAAGCCCCATTCATTAATTCCCTGTGCAACTTCGATTGTTCTGGTCAATCACGGAGTAGCAACTACGAATTGTACGGTCATCTATGCTTATGCTTATGCTTATTTGAACACTTGGAAAACCGACGGTCGAATGTCGAAAGTAAAGTAACACAGTTGTAGCCAAATTTAGCCAGTTCGGCCTAGACAAGATGAAAGATAAGCTGAAAGAACAGCTTATTATTAAAAGAAGGGTGAATCATCTATGAAATGCAAATATATGACATGATCAAGTACGAAGATATCTTAGTCTCCTCTTCGACACTTACGTTTTTTGAAGGAAGAACATCCCCTGTTCATTATCGTTGGTGATCATTTAAAATATTTCAAGTCAAAATACTGACCTGAAGTACCGTAAATCGGTTAAAAGGACGTTAATGAAAAAGGCGAGAAATAGAGAAATAATTTTCCGGTAAAAGGTCTTTCCGGTAAATGGTTCATTCCGATAAATGGTTTTCCGGGTAATGGTCTTCCGGTAAATTGCATTCCGGGTAATGGTTTTCCGGGTAATGTCGGAGAACCGAACTGTTTCGTGTGATATATGTACGTGAATGAAGATATGTTCATTAGTAGTTTAGTAGCGCAACAGCAACGTATTCGCCTCAACTGTTGGGTGGGAATTAAAGGACTTTTGTGATGCTTTGAAATCTAAACGAATCGTGCATTTGAAATATTATTTTTTTCTGTTCAGAGATCTTACAAGAAGTGGCTTTGCACTTCAAACCAGCTTAGCTATAAAACGGCTCTAATCGGGCATTGAACAAGTGTGATGGATTAAAATACTGATATACGGCTCAGTTAATGCTTTCATAAAAGCTTTTAAAAACCCATAAAACTACTCAAATTCAAATTACAGTGTACTCCCCATCGCAGTCGGCTCTGGGTGCTTGGCATCCAGGGCTGAGAGTGGTTCACATATGCGAGCACAGCGGATGAAGCTGATTTGAACACGTGCACTCGTTTTTTTCCCTCGCCATCCTCTGTTATATGTGAGAGATGTAGCCGTACTCAAACATACACACATGCATTCTTTGGTATTGCCTCCGGGCTGATTCGCCGCGGTATGATGGGATGATGATGATCGTGATGACGACAAACCGACAGAGCGAGTGGGCCGATGAAGGGAAGAGGAGAAGGGCGGGCGGCGCAATGGACCAGAAGCAGACAACAAAACGGCGATGGCAACGGGAAGAAAAGTGGATTTTATTAAAAGGTTATGCGGATGCGGTTTCTCTCCATGGCTTCCTTCGTCAATCGTCTCGATGCTATGGTTTTAAAAAGCGCCCTGAAGAATGCCAAGCAGGCCGTGACTTTTCGGAGAAGCTATGCGTTGAATCAAAGGAAACGGGTTGTTTTTTGAATTATGATATTTTTTCATTTGTTTATTATTTGACAGAGTCTCACTATTTTATAAATTACTTCTTCAAAAGGAACAAATATAATTTGTTCTAGTTTGCTATATGTACATAAATAAAGATTATGCCTTCTTCTTCGATTTTGTTGCGTACAGAACAACATTTTTACACAGGTAAGGCTGATACAAATATTAATTTTCTTTTATGTCACCCCCCCCTTCAAAAATCCAAAAATTTTGAAGGGGAGAAAAAAAAATCATAATTTTTTGACATCATTTAGGTTTTTTTTTCAATTTTTAAAGTAAAAAACAAGTAAAATAATGGTCCAGAGGACGATTGAAAAAAGTTTAACAACTATCATTAAAAATAAAAATTTCGAAAAAATTACTTTTTTTCATTTTTATTTTTTTGTTCCTTATTTATTTTTATCCCCCCCTCGTACCTCCCAAGTGGTCTCGGACATAAAAGAAATTTAATATTTGTATCAGCCTAATGAAAGAAAAAAAAACCCTAATCTGAATTGCTCGAGAATTGCAGTTTCTCGATGATTTTCGAATTTTGAAACGTAATGGGAGGTTATCGTAACTAAAATCTACACTTTGTACAAGAGGTTGCCTCCTATGACCGGTAAGCTGTGTCGACTTTTGACAGATGACTATTGTTCTACAAAGCGTCGCCGCGCATTTTGACGAGTGTCTGTCAAAAGGCAGCAGCGCCTTCGGTTTGTTCTTGTTCCGCTTGAGAATGAAATCAGTTTTATGACCGTTCGTTTAAGTAAACTTCTTCCATTTGGGAGGAAAAACATATTCTATAGATCACAGAATTATTATAATAATTAATAATTAATAAAGATGACGCATGCGTGCTCAAACAGTTCTGGATGCAGTGGCCACGTCCACACTATCTTGTTCTGGTTGCTTCAAGTGCTTCGCAGTCAAACGTTGACCGTTGGTTTTTGTTTTGCGATTATGCGTAATGTGTAGTTGTTTTGTTTGTTTGACAGTCAGTTTCTGTTTGTTTTGTATTGTTCAGTTCGAAGCTGAGATCATCTCCTTACTCCCTCAATATGCAGAGCAGCGGCCAACGAACGGGACTGGCGTGACGGGCATCGTCGGGTCGAGTCCCAGGGTGGGCGTTCAACCTTTGTTCACAATTTTTTTTATTGATGACAATTCACGTCGATTTGTCTTTCGCCTGCAAGAGAAAGAGAAGCAAAAAAATATTGAGGTTAGTGTCCAGTGTCGATCAAAGAAAGCGAAGGAGAGGCGGAACACTTGAACATGACTGACGAGTGTGGTCGGAGAGTACGTAACACGATCATTAGACACCTGGGCAGTCGGCGAAAAAGGCATGCGGAAAGAGCGAACCGAGCGCGCAGATTTAGAGCAAACCCTGTGGCAGCGGCGGAGGCATTTGGAGTGGCTGTCGAGGCGGCGTTAGCTTCACAAAACTTTCCAATTTAATTGTGCAAATACGCCGCAACGAATCGTGTGCGCCTTGTGGAGTCTCGTCACAGGTAGGACAGGACGGATCGGATCGGATTGGATCGGAGAAGGAATGCAGACACCAATCAAGTACGTTGATTGAGGCAACTAGCGCGCTGCGGTTTGGCGTGGTCATTGCTTGCAGTAGCATTGAATTGGTAGTTGACTTTCTACCAGCAGGAGCGCCACAGCGCAGAGTTCGTCAAGTCACGAACTCTAATCAAAGCGCTGTGTAACAACTACTGGCAGGTCACGATTTCGTTCGACTTTGGTGAGAAATCGATCGTCGTCGTGGCGCAGCTGTGTGTTGACAGTTTTTGAAATCGAAGCAAGCGGTGAAGCAAACTGGCAAACTGCGATCATGAGACTACGGAGGGGAGCCGCCGTCCATTTGTAATAATCAATTTTCTTCAGGTGGTGTGAATTATGTGAAACATATGTTCGAGACGCATTCGTTATGGTTCGTCGCAACTGTCAAAACTCGTTTGACGTGTGAGTTGCGTTCGCATGGAGGAATAAATTTTCAAAGTTGAAGCATATGTTAATCAATTTATCGACCGTTTTCGTAGTTTTGCTTTACGGTTTAGCGCTCGTAGCCTTCGTCTTGAAAGCGGGAAGAAAATTTTGCACGTGTTCAGTTCGATCACGAAGGCGTGGTGGAGCCAAGATCGGATTTCATTCGTCTCCCTCTTCCGTGTTTCTTCGTCTCCGGAGAGGTAGTTAAGGCGCCTTATTAAAATTGCAGATCGTTGTGTCGCGTTTCCGTTTCATTCGTCGCTGGCGCTGAACGGATTTAGTGGCGCGAGGGGATTAGGCGAGACGCTATGACACGCTATTTTAGGAGATTTGTAAGACTAAAAATAGTCAACACCGTCGTCTTCTTCGGCCCACGAGAGCTCGGAGGAAGCAGCGCGGCAGTTGGTGTGAATATTAATGACAGATCGTTAATTAGCCAGGAGGGTGCGATATGCGATCGCTCGCTACTTTTCGCTCGTTCTCCTCTGTCGGTGCTTCGTACGATAGACAACGCCGGTAGCGCGCTTGAATTGGGTCAAACACTTGGCAATCGTTCGTTAAACCCCGTGGTCATTTGCGGCGGTGGATTTAATTAGGCAAAGCATTGACAGAGCGCAACACGAGAGCGCAACGAATGATCACGATCCGTTGTGATCTCCATGCCTCAAGCGCCCGTGAGAGAATCGTAGATCAATTTTATGCTCCGCTGAAGATTCCAATGATCGCCAAACGACCACAGATAAACGGTTGCCACATAATTATTTGTCTGTGAGGATGACGCAGCACTTGACATTACCACTTTTGGCGATGGGATCGGTTTTCCCCGAAGCGAAAACAACAACCCATCATTCAAGTAAGAAGTACTTGATCACCTTCTCTCCAATACCTGCTTAACAACCAAGCCAGGGCGAAAAAGGAGTTGGTGGAATTAAATTTTTATGGATACCGAAAACCTTGACGTAACCACCCCAACCAACGATACGACAACCGTTGAGAAGAGACGCGAAAAAAAGATCAAGCCCATTACAAAATCTCGGCAATTTATTTAATTTGATCCACTCACACAAAGCACCACGGACGGAGCCACTGACTGACAGCGAAACCCTCCAATTGAAAGGTGGAAGCGGTGAGGAGTGCCCGCGTGAAAAAAGAGCGGTGATCGTTGTTTGTTAGTGCCTTCATTTTAATAACCCGATGCAGGTGTTCATTTTTGTGTTGAAAATATCGCACACTCGTCTCGTCTCGGTTGCCGCAGCAGTCGGGGTCGGATACGATGGGTATAACAGAGCCGGATCGAATGTGGGAAAGGCGCCGCCGGCTTAAAAGCGAGAGAGAGAGAGAGAGAGAGAGACGGGAACGCGGAGGGTGAAAAAAGGTTAAAACAATCTTTTTTCGCTTCTCCGCGCTCATTCAACTTCTCTCCCTCGGCCATTCCCTCGATCTGCATGCGCAGCCATTCCCACGTTCAACAGTTTTGCATTCTTGTTTGTTTGTAGGTACCGCTCATGTGACTTCTGTGGTTCTGGGAATTTTTCCACAAACATGGAACGGTACTTGATCACTAGGGAAATCCGACACTTACCACATTGGTTGACTCGCTGATACTGCTACTACTGCTGCTGCTGCTGGAACTGGAACTACTGGAAACGACAGGACTAGTGGAGACGTTCGCGGCAATGTTACCATTGGCCAGGATCATGTTCGGGCTGGGTCGCACTCCCAGCGGCTGCCGAGGACCCACCGGTGTGGACTCCATTGGATCAGACAAATTCTGATGACTAGCCAAGGCCTGAACGGGATCAAAACTGTTCACAGCCGGATGTGACTCCAGAGCACTCTGCAGATCACAAATGTAATCGATGACGTTCTGAATGACCTCCAACTTAGACAGCTTGCGGTTCTTCGGCATGAACGGTACCAAATCCTTCAGCTTCGACAAGTACATTTGGATCTCGGCGTTTTCACCATCACGGTGTCGCTGAACTCGGCCGTTGGCAATCGCCGGCACCGAAGCTCCCGTAGCACACACCGCTGTGATGGCCTTCATCTTTCTTGCTCGTTTGACACAAATTTTGGCGACTTTACTTCCGGATATACTCCGGTATCTTTGTATGCACTAGAAACACTTGGAAGATCGTCTTCCTCGGAAAATTTTCCAACACTTTAAACTTCGCTATAATCTTTGTCACGAAAGCTTTCAGCGTTATACGCTTTTTCACTTGCTTCTTCACTTAGCTCAATCAAATTATCCTTCAAGGTTATCAGCGCGCCTTCCGTTTCTCCCCAGACACACTTGTTTCACACCTCTTTCACTAGAAAGAATTTCTCCCAACAGTTAGGCGACTGAGTAAAAAACAACGAGTCACGGTCCAAGTAGACTATGCGAGAGTGCGGTCAAAACGCGTGCGATACACTCGAGCGCTAGCAGAAGAATAATTGCAAATGCTTCGACTGCGGCCGTTCATCACTTCTCTCGGTTCTCCGGGTCGGCCGTTTCGTTGGCAACCGGCTGTCAGCGCCGCCTACCAGGAGGCACGAAGCTCACCCGAGCGCATGCTCGGTTCGACTTCGTGTCATCCCCACCACCCATCGCTCACGAAGCCGTTCGGTTCGGAACTTGCATGCAAATCGGTTCGGCTCGGCTGCCTGCATAGCGATGCTCTCGCTGACAGTGACGATGTGTGTCTTCTAATGGCCTTGTTGTGGTGTTGTTTGTTTTGATAACAAGACCGAACTGCGAGACGAAGAGGTTGTCTCATAAAGTGTAAGTTCGTTGATTCGATGATCTCCGCTCTTCTGCACAGACAGATCGAATGCGGGCGACGACAGTGATGTTGATGTGCGTGGTGCATCGATGGGGAGGAAAATAGATAGGCGCTATGATTGGTCGCTTCCGCGATGGTTCGTATTTTGTTTTCGGCGGCTGATTTTGTGTTGATTCTGATGTCGCTAATCAAAGTCAAGTGAGTTTTAATGGTAAATAGGTTTTCTCGGAGACGTGCCGTGAATAGTCGATGGCTTCACTGAACACGTGGTATTGTTGTTTTACTTGTTTATCAGGTTTATGGAACGGGTTTTGAATATAGTAAATGATCATTACTCAACTCCCTGAAATTGGATGTTTTATTTGTCAATATGTTAATAACGTTTGTTTATCAAATACGCATATAAGTGTTGAATTTTTCATTATTTTCAAATTCACTGATGTCTTTATAAACTATTTAAAAAATTAAAATTTCTGCGTAGATGGGAATTCATTCGTCATTTATTTAATGTTAAATTTTATTATTATTATTATTTATTAAGGAGGTTTTAACTTCAATGTCATTCGCCTCCAGAGAAAAAAAAAGAAAAATAAAAATGCTTAAATACTATCTAACAATTTACATTTTTTAAGAAAATGAACTAGTCTGTCTTCATTTGACTCGTTGTTGTTGAGGATGTTAGTGATGTCCGAGTCCAGATTGGCTTCAGATCTTTCTGTGTCGTACTTTCTGCAGTCAGCAAGGATATGCGAGACGGTTGTCTCGACCCCACACGTACTGCAAATGTTGTTTTCCCGAGTGAAAATCGTTCGGTGTGAAATATTGGTGTGTCCAATCCGCAGTCGCGTGATTGCCCGTCGTTCCTTGTTGGATTTCCTGTCCTGCCAGGAAATGGTCGTATTTTTTACCCTTCGCAAGAAACTTTGGTTTGTGTTTCTCCATTTGCTCTCCCAGCTCCATCGAATATAACGCTTCACTAGCTTTTTGGCATCCGATACTGGAATCGGAATATTGGGGACAGGGTCATTCCGTCCAGTTGCGGCTAGTCGATCTGCCTTCTCATTTCCTACTATTCCTACGTGAGCTGGCACCCAACACAGAGTGGCATTTTTAGACCTGGCAAGTTGTTCAGCATGTTGTATCCAAGGATGATTTGAATTCCCGTTTTCTATTGCAGCTAAACAGCTGGCAGAATCAGAGAAGATAACGGATGAATTTGGGCCCTGTGTCCATTGGAGGGCTACCATTATTGCATGAGCTTCTGCCGAGAATATCGAACAGCCATCGGGGAGTCTTCCGTGAATTTCTTCGTTATCTGTAGATATTCCGAAGCCTACCTGGTCTTCTACAACCGATCCATCAGTGTAGATTTTTGTTCGATCTCTGTATCGTTCGGATGCTATTTCCGAGAACAGTGCTTTCCCTATTTCTGGTTGTTCACCTGCTTTAAACCGTGCTTTCAATGTCCAATCGATGTGAATCTTGGGCATTGACCATGGTCGGCTGCCCGTTCGGTGTTTCTTAGCAATAGGTGGAATGTGTAGCCCCGTTAGTTCTAAAAACTGTTCATCTGCTCTCGATACGAGCGGTGCCTCTATTTGATTTTCCTGTTGCGCCAGCCACTGGATAGTCTTGAGTACTAATGCCTGGTACCATATGTAGTGAAATGGCAGTTCACCGCATTCGGCCATCATGGATTCGATGGGACTGGTTCGAAAGGCTCCACTTATACATCTGATTATAGCGTTGTATTCCGGTTCCAGGATTTGTAGTACTTTCTTTCCTCCTCTGCTTACCAGACCTGCCCCGTGCGTTAATTTTGGAATCGTCAGACTCCTGTGGATCTTCAGTAGGGTGCTCCTTGGGCCACTGCTCCAGCGCCCACCTATTACTGCAAATAGTCGCTTGATTGATGCCATCCTTTCACGAAGCTCTCCAGCATGTTGTTTGAACGTCATCCTGTGATCCAGTACAACTCCTAACACTCTTGCAGATTTCACAACCTCTAACGGTTGGCCGCGTATTTTAATGCTGCGTAGTTCGCGATGTTTCCGTCGTTTGCAGATGTGAATTAATTTCGATTTCTCGGCTGATAGGTTGAATCCTGTTTTTAAGGACCAGTTCTCGACTTCGTACACCGCATCTTGAAGTTTTTTCCTGACGGTTGATGGTGTTTTACCGACAGAGAGCAGAAGAATGTCGTCCGCATAGACAAAAATAATGATACCTCTTGGGATTACATTGAAGATGTCGTGTAAGCTGACTAGGAAGAGGGTCACCGACAGTACAGAGCCCTGAGGAACTCCGTTCTCCTGGGTCCGGATTGTAGATGTAGTTCCACCAACTGTCACTTTAAATGAGCGATTGATTAGAAAGCTTTTGATGAACTTCATTATGCGACCTCTAAAGCCCCATGAAGCTAGGGTCGTCATTATTGGGTATCTCCATGCCGAGTCGTAGGCTTTGGATAGATCCAATAGTGCAGCTTCGCAGTGTTCTCCGGATTCCAGAGGCTCGTGTATAACGTTTTCTAAATCCGCTAGATAGCTATCAATTCCTTTCCCGCTTCTGAATGCATATTGCCGCCGGTCGAGTCGTTTGTCTCCCTCTAATTGAGTAATTAGCCTACGATTAACCATGCGTTCTACTAGTTTTCCCACACAACTCAGCAATGTTATTGGTCTGTAGCTGTCCACTTCCTTATGGTTCTTTCCGGGTTTCGGTATCGGGATTACGAGCCCCGTTTTCCATTGATCTGGTACTACTCCGTCTTTCCAAATCCGGTTGATGATGTTAAGAAGGGTACATTTTGTAGTGAAGGGTAGGCGTCGCAACATTGGATACCCAATCGAGTCCTCCCCTACCGATTTACCGTTGCCTTTGTCCAGCGCCCACATCAATTCGTCGATTTGAAAGTCTTTGTTGATGGTGTCTGTTTCTCCTTCTTCTATTTCGATTTCAGTTCTTTCCGCAACGGTTTTCCTTTTTCTGAAAGCGAGGTTGTAGTTCTCTGTTGCTGATGTTTCGTAGAAGTGGTCAGCGAACAGTTCAGCAATTTCTTGAGGATTTTCGACTGTTTTGTTGTTGACTTGTATTGGGGTGTGTCGCAGGTTCCGTTGTCCTCGGAGGGAATTAATCTTTCTCCATAGAGATGCAACAGGTTCATCTGGGTTGAAGCTCGATAGAAAGTTGTTCCACGATTGATCTTTTGCCTCTCGAATAGTTTTCCTGGCGGAATTTCTGGCCATTTGAAAATCCTCTAATGCTCTTTTCTTCCTGGGGTCATTTTCTGGGATGCGCTTTAGTGCTCGTAATGTTTTCCTACGTTTCTTGACGGCATCGGCGACGTCATTGTTCCACCAAGGCACTGATTTACGACCAGGTGTGTCGCTTGTACGTGGTATTGACCTTTCAGCTGCGTTCCTGACTATATCTACAAATTCATCCAGAGAAATGTCTTGTTGGGTTGGTGTAGATTCCTCGACGATTTTTTCAAAGGCTTGCCAGTCCGCCTCTGTGTACTTCCACCGGCGCCTAAGTGTTATTTTTGGTGTTTGAATAGCGCTAAAGAGGATTATGGGAAAATGGTCACTCCCGCATGTGTCTCCATTTACGCACCATAGAAAATTAGTTGCTATTTGATTGGAGGTAATCGTCAAGTCGATCGCTGAGGTTTTCCCTGATGCATTATCCAATCTCGTATGGTCACCATTATTCAAAAGCGAGAGATTGTGCGTGACCAGAAGTTCTTCTAATTTGATCCCTTTACGGTCAGAGATGGGACTGCCCCATATGGTGCTATGGGCATTGAAATCGCCCATCAAGATGACAGGTTTCGGTAATTCTTGCAGTAGGTTGTTGAGATGATCTTCGAACTCACTAGGCGTGGTTTGAGGCGACAAATACAAGGATACGAATGTTGCTGCAACGGGATGCTTCATGGTGATTGCGACTGCTGGTAACGGCGTTTGCAGATCTAAAAACGAGAACGATGAGTCACATCGGGCGGCGAGGGACACGATGTTTCTGTGCCTCGAGAGTTGGTCTTCCCGAAAACGCCATTCGTAGTTTTTCAGGAGATTTTGTGTTCGATCGTCGGAGCCGGAAAAGAGTGTCTCTTGGAGTGCGATGACTAGTGGTTGATGCTTGGTGACTTCTAGCTTAAGATCGTTGTAGTTTCGCCAGAGTCCTCGTATATTCCATTGTAAAGCAATGGTACTCGTGCTTGTCGAGTGTTCATCAGGTGGTGCGCTGTAACTTAGATATCGATCAGGAAGAGAAAGTTCACTAGATTTTTTATACTTGCCGTGAAAAGCAAGCCGGAAGCCCCCTTCTCCTTGTCTGTTCTCTAGTCCGGGACGATTTTTAGCTTTGTGGTTCACTGATGATGGGACTAGATCAGAGGGTGCATCGGAGGCTTCCAGAATGCTTGTTACTTGACGTCCCATTGTTATGTGGTCCTGCGAGGAATTGCTGAATGCGCTTGTAGATTGGCACGTTCTATTTGCCATTGTAGATGTACTGGATCATGAGCTCCGAAAGAGTGAAGAACTGGTCCTCCTTAGACTTGCATCTTCGTAGGCGGAAGAAGAGGTCTCGAGCTAGTGTCATAAATTCCGCGATCGTGAAGAGGTCGGCAGAGACGGACTGTGTGTTTTGCAGATGTGTGGTGCTTGTACCATTACGTACTACTTGGGAGTACAGAGCACGTTCACCACGATCGTTGGTTTGCGAGTTGGTCGTTGCTTGAGAGTTGATTGTTGTGGCTGCACGGTTCTCATTTGATTGAGATGCTGTTTTCTGGGAGGTGGTCAGAAAAGGTTTGCTTACTGCTTTACGTTTCGTCTTGATATCCAGTCGATGTTGCAAATAGGTTTTCCTTGATTTGCAACCCTTGTAGCTGGCGGTATGGTTTCCTCCACAGTTAGCGCACTTGAGCTGCTCCCGTGTTTGTTGTGCGTTGCCGTCCTTTACGGATACATTGCAGTTTTCAGTGAGATGGGTCTGACCACATTTGACGCACATTGGTGTTAAATTGCAATGTTTTGAGCCGTGTCCGTATCGTTGGCATCGATAACACTGTATGGCCATTCCAGGCGTTTTGACAAATTTTTTCCATCTGACCACTGAATTGTAGACAAACCTAATTTTCTGCAAGTCGTGGAGCCTTACGGTTCCATTAGCAAAATGCAATAGGTACGGTGCAAAGTCTTTGCTTGTTGTAGGTATTGCTTTGATTTCGGTTGGTTTTACGCCAACTAGATCAAGCTCCTCTTTCAAATCTGTTACATCCATTGGGGGTAGCCCGGATAAGACGATTTTGAGTGGCACTTCACTGCTCAATTGATGTGTGAAAAACTCTAGTGAATTTGCCCTCATTATCTCCGTTATTTTCTTGTGGGTGTCAATAAGCTTCGTGACGACCAAAAGGCCACCTCTTATACCTTTCGTGTGATATTCGTCCTCAGGGATATTGTTTTGCCTGAGTAAATTGCGAATTTGTCTTGCATCTTGCTTCATCACAGTGATGGGTGGACAGTGTACCCTCTTGTTGCTTGGGTTTTTATTATTGCGGCTGTTTGTGGCTTGTGCATTGTCATTTTGGTCGACCGGTTCGTGTTCGAGCGTAGCAAAGCGATTGCTTGTGGGAACGTTTACTATCGGCGTATGGTTGGCATCAGGTACATTGTTGAGACAAGGCATTGTCTCTTCATCCATATCGTTTCGTTTGCTGTCTCGCTTGCTTCGTTTAGCTTTTTGCCCTCCACTTATGGAACCTTCACTGTCGGACGAGTAATCATTTCGATTTTTGTTGTAGATTCTCCGGATGAGAATCTGCGATGACCCGCATGGTCCCGGTGTGTTTTGGTCGGATATTTCGACCTCCAGCCTTGGAAATGTTTAGGGAGACTTCGATCGGCCGCGAAAATTGGAAAATGAGAATAACTATCGACGTAATATATCTGCAGCAGAAAAAAACACGCATGCGTTCGCTACGAGATACTGATTGAGACTGATTTAATGTTAAATGAATCGAAGCCAAAACTCAAAATTTCAAAAATACAAATCTCGAGAAACCGGCAACCATTCAAGCTGAAAACTTGATCGATTGCTCGTATGCTGGGAGTAGCAAATCGAACAAGTTTTCAGCCCTTATCGCTGTCTGGTTCTCTAGATTTCGATTTCGATTCCAAAGCTCAAAATCACTGTATTAAATATGATTTACAACGAGACAGCGCTTTCGCTCTTCATTAGAGAAGCGCCTGCAGAATACTTCATCGTTGATTTAAGCTAAGTATGCAGTTTCGCTCAAGAAAAGTAAAGAAATTCCTTGATTGAAAGGGTCAAGAAATTTCCTACAGAGAGCCCCCTTTAAAAAAACATTTCTTCTCAACTGCGTACTGCGATCAGAAAAATGTGATTTTCTTGACCATTTCTTGGGAGAAGTTTTCCACGCATCGAGATAGGCGATTACTTTTCTTGTCAGTAGCAAACCGGCCTTTATGAACAATTAGTCAGTTGAGTTCATCGACTTAGTATAATGCAAACATTGTGTTTTCCAATTTGTGTTCCCAAACTAATAAATTTGACTGCGGTTCCAGTGGTAATTGAAATGCTTAAAACCAATGATACAGTTTTCGCATTCCGTATGATAACGGTGAATATGCAGTTTTGTATTTCTCTTCACCGATTTTTTCTTTGATTTGTTACATGAAATTCAAAGTATTTTCTTTTTCATCCGATAGTTTTAAAATCTCTCTCTTTCGGGACGGACAATTTTTCATCTTCATGATCCAATTTTTTTGCCACATTATGAAGCCCCATATTTAGAAGAACGAAGGAACTTAAGCCTTTAATTGTTATTTTACGTAAAAATGATGTTCTACAAAGTGGTTCCTACAATGAAAAAATCTTTTGGTAGGTACAAAATTTACCATTTTGATTTATATTACGGACACTTAAGGCCTCAGTGGCGTATAACTCATCCAAAAGCATAACAAAATAATCATTATGTATGATTCCTTCACGTTATCGAGCCTTCAAAACACTTAACTTACGAATGGTGGGTGAAGATTTTGATTCTGCAATATGAGCAATGGATCATTGCAAGTGCTCACCGCATCAAAACAAAGGCGCCACTGTATATGGAATTTAACATTGTGACAGCATTGTTGTCCTGTCAAACACACAAGGCTACGGTGGCGCAATCTATGCTTTCCATAGCGGCCGTTTTGGTTGTGTTAATGATCCATTTTAAATAAATAGAAATGTGTGGTATTTCACTGATTCTTATTCCGGACGCTTCCTTACTTTTGCCCCATATTCCGGACCCTTTGATTCAAATTCCGCACTGTTTAAGGAAATCATAAAAAAAGTCGAATCCACAATTGGAATCGTCAAACCATTAACGAGACGTTAAAGGCAGTTGGACATTATAAATTTGCATAGATATCTATGAGGAAAGCTTTTTAAAACGAGCCTCGAAAATGAGAATTTTTGAACGCAAAAAATTGAAACATTTCGTGTGAAATGTTTCCCATACAAAGTAGAGTGTCCGAAATTATTAGCTGTCCGTAAAATGAATCAAATTGGTAGGGTGGCTTTTTATCTATCAGTGTTAATGCGAGTGCAACTTTTCTAGTGAGAAAAATATTGACATAAGCGAATTAAAACGTATATAAACAGACAATTTCCTTGACTTCTTTGAGCATGGGGTATCAACGAACCTGCCACATGATATACGATTGGAAAAAGGTGATTAATCATTTTTCAACAACAGGAAAATATTTAAATCGTGTTACCTATTTTGTTTTATTTTAACCCTCTAATACCCAACCCCGCCTTTAGACGGGGTACACTTTAGAATTTTGTGTATGTTTTCGTAGCTTGGAAATCAAAATAATTTTATTTTTGGCTCAAACCTTGACTCATAACACGCATATTAGAAACGTTTTTCATGACTTTTGAAACTTTTGTGTATTTTTGAAAATTGTTTGAAAAAAATGTATTCTTATATAAACTACTAAAACCTGGGGTTTATTTAACGTGTAATATAAAAAAATCGTACCTTTTGTATTTTTCTACTATCAACCTATAATAGAAGAAGAGCTTAATGATTTTAAAATAATTTTAAACCTGTTTTTCAGTTAATTACACGGAAAATAAAAATATGTCCAGAAAAATATTAAAAAATTATTATTTTTAAAAGTATTGTAAAATCTTGAATTTTCATTATTGCCGAAAATCAGTAACTAGAAGAGGCTTCAAGAAAAAATGAAAAAAGATAGGGATGTTCAAAAATAAAAATTATAAAAATCAAAAACCAAATTTCATAGATATGCGAATAAAAATAAATCATTACCCAAAACGTGTTTAGAACGATTTTAGATAATTAAAAATGATATTTAGGTCGAAAATAAAAATTTGGGTATTAATTGTTTTTGAGGAATGCGCATTTATGTTTGTGGTACCACTCTGGCCTTATTAGGATTTTGAAAACTTTAAAAAACAACATATTGAAATTTTCAGTATTCTTGGAGACAACTGATCCGATTTGTATAATTTTTTCAGAGAAGCTGCTAATTATCAGCCCAGTGTAGCCCACGTTTCAGATTTTGGATGAATTGCCTAAAAACAAAACGGTGACCAAAGAAAGTTTGCACCTAGGTCGGTTCACATCTTCTAAACCAAATGACCAATACTATCGCAGAATCTGAAAATAGAAGAGTTTTTTTGTGAACTTGTGGAAAAATGATGCAAAAGTATCGAGAAACGAAAAAGTTTTCGCGATTTGAATATTTATTGTGGTGAAAAAATGAAATTGCTGGTAGAGGGGTTAATACACTTTAAAACGAGGAGTTATAGATAATTAAAAAAAAAATGTAGCATGTTGAGACAAGTGAAACGAAACTGAATGACCCAGTGGCGTAGCTAGAGTTTTTGGGGCCCGGTGCGGAGTTCTATTTAGGGGCCCTCAAAATTAAGTTGAAGGCCGTCAAATGTGAAATCGATTGTTGAAATAAACGATGGCCACATAACTTTTGTAAAACTATGACTAAAGTGATGAAACTTATGTTAATATGTTGTTGTAGACGTAAAATGGCAAAAATGTCAATTAATGAGCCTACAGTCCTTGTTTTCCTAATTCTTGTTCGGAAATACATCAGTTCACTGAAAATTATCAAGAGGACATCCTGTGAATTGTCATTGAAGTGGAAAGCAATGATTCATATACAGCTTCAATTGAGTATTGTAGGGAAATTTGGACATTTCCCAAATTTTGTATTCATGATGAAGAAATACCTTAAAATCTATAATTTTGCACAAAGTTTGTTTCTAACAAGTTACAACATGAATTCCAAAGATTTCTTCAGGAGTTTATTTTGTGATTTTCGTGAACTTCCTAAGGATTCCGTTTCAGATACCTTCAAAAATTCAACTTATGATTTTTCCAAGACAACCATTGAAGTTACCTCAGAGATTCCAGCATGAATTTCTTCAAAAATCCTTTCAGAAATTTTTCAAGAAAATTATAAGTACTCCAGGAATGTATCCAATGATTTCACCATCGTTTTCTTAAAACTTCCACCACAACATCTTTAAGATTTCAAATAGTATTTTCTCAAACATTGTTCTAGAATTTCTTTTAAAATTATCGTTCAGATTTCAACAAGAGAAATCGTGCAGGAATTACTTCAGAGATTGCTCTTTAGATTCGTTCAGGAATTATTCTAGAAGTTCTTAGATATTTTTTTTTTAGAAATTATTGGTGAAATTTTTTAAACTTCGGGATATATTCCAGAAAGAGAACCCAGAGTAAAATGAAACTTGATTAAGTTTGAAAGTAATCCTTGGTGAACTCCCATAAAGTTCTCTGAAAGATCTCCTGGGCTCTTGAGGAAGTGTTGCAGAATTTTGTAGATAGATTGCTTACATTATTAATTAACAAATTACTAGAATATTTACTGTAGTATTAGCTGGGGTGGAACCTCAGATGGACTTTTGAAGGAGCCATGAGAATTTTACTTGAAATGTACACGAAAAGTTGTTTGGAAGAACTACAGGAGTAATTTCGCATGATATATTGGAGAAATATTTAGAGAAATTTCTGAAGGGAAGCTACCTCAGATTCCTCTCCATTCTCCCAGGACAAATGAGAAATTCCTGGAAGAGTAATGAATATATTTCCTCGGATAATCCCTGGAGGAATTTTTGGAGCAATTCCTAAGGTAAATGTAGATGAATACCTAAAAAATACATATAAAAACTCCTGCAAGGCAAACTGGAGAAGCTGGCTTAGAAACTCTCGTAGATCTTCCTGTAAAATCCCGAACGAAATTTCTTTAAGAGCTATGGAATGAGTTTTTTTTTTCAAAAAAGAACTTTTGTAGACCTCTTATAGTTAAAACTGGGGAAATCCTTATAGTGAAGAAAAGCGTTGTAATACTCATAGATTTCCTGGAGCAAATTACCAAGAAATACCTCCAAACATCCTTTGAAACACCACTGGAAGATTTTTTGGGATACTTGGTGATAAATTTCTGAAAAAAATCTCAGAAGTATACCTGAAGAGATCCTGCTTCTCTGCTTAGTGTTCTTATGAGCACTTCCACAGTTATTAACTGAGAGTTTTCTTTGCCAAAGTTGCCATTTTCACATTCGTATATGGTGTGGTAGGTACTCTACGTCCAGGGAAGTCAGGGAAATTTACACTACGAAAAGATCCTTGACTGACCGGGAATCGAACCCGGACACCTTCAGCATGGCTTTGCTTGGTGGCTGTGGGCCACTCGGCTTAGGAAGAAACAGAAACTATGTATCATAAAAGAGAGCTGCTACCAGCCCCACAACCATGACTGCTACAAACTATGTCCCGAATATGGTAACTGATTTATTTTTTCTATTATAATTGAGGGGCCCAAATGCAAAGGGGTATAAGTGACATTTTGGGTGGTTTCGTCCTAAGTATAGCAAAAAATACTACAGTTCCCAAGCATTCTTAGGTGATTTTTTCCGTCTGATGAAAATAATATTGCTGTTTGCGTTTGACGTGCAAATCTTGCCCGAATGCGTTCCAAATGCGGCAACACAAACTAATCAAAGGATACTTAGCAACCATTATCCATATCACCGTCAACCTAGCAAAGAAAAACGATCTTTGACTTCGCCTTCCTTGTTGAAAATCTAACCGCATTTGGTGTTCCCGCATTTGATATTTGCATTTCAAACGCACACAGCAATAACATAATTCGTAGAAGATTGGCTTGTTTTTTTTTGGTACCCTTACATTTCGGGTTAGAATGTAAAATTGCTGAAAAAACTAGGTTTGTTTCTAATTCCCTCAATTAAAATTAAAATTGACTTATTTACGAATATGTTCTGTTAACTTCCTGAACGAAAAGATCCTAGACCGGTGGGATTCAAACCCACGACCATTAGCTTGATCTTGCTGAATAGCTGCGCGTTTACCGCAACTGCTATTTGGGCTCCGAATTATCGAGAGTGAATTTTTGAACAGGTGTTTATGTTACTCTAATCACTATGGACCCTTAAAAATGCCAATCAAGATCAGTTTTCTAAAAATCAAATTCAAAATGAACTCGGGGCCCGGTGCGGACCTCACCCACCGCACCCCCCTAGCAACGCTACTGGAAAGACCGTTATTTGAGGTAAATCAAACCTGAACCACTTGAATATCAAGTAAATTATACCTGAATCAGGTGAATATGCAGTGAATTCGACATGAATCACTTGGATATGGAGCGAATCTAACATGAATCATCACAATTTGAAGTAAATAAATCCTAAACACTTGAATATGAAGTGAATTAGTTCTGAATCATTTAGATATGAAGTGAATCAGACCTGAATCACTTGAGCACAAAATGAATATAACTTGAAACATTTGATTATGAAATGAATCAGATATGAATCACATGGATGTAGAGTGAATCATACTCAAATCTCTTGAAAATGATGTTCCATATCTCGATATCAAGTTAAGGAACCCGAGTAAAAGTTGGGTTTATGAATACTTTAAACCGCAGTAACACTGATTATGTTTTTTTTTATGACGGGATTATCCCTTTAAATTATTGTTCAAAATGCTCAATTTCACACGCTCACTCGTGCTACCTAACGGGAAAGTAACGAACCAAACTGTTTGCTCTAATTTGCTTTTTGAACGACCGGCAAAATGAAGTACCAAACGGCTTGCCTTTCGGATGTCCTAGGCTATCTAAACAACTTTGCTCAAGACTTGAACTTTCTATCTCATGTAGATCACATGATATGACATGCTGAAAATCGATTTGTTTGACATGCTTAGAGTCGATTAGTTCTTTCCACTGAATCAGAAATATTAGTCAAAAAGAGTCTCCCGGCCAATTTTTAAGAAAATTTGTAAAACGATGATGTTCATTTTCTTCTTAATAAAACTCTAAATAATAAAACTCTAAATAAAGAAGAATCACAACCTGTCTTCTAAAACTGTTTTAAAATGAATCCCCTTTTTAACATTTTTTCACCGTGTACATCGCCTCAATGTTTCATGCAATCAGCTCGCGTTTAAATACTTGGTTGCTTCTATCGTTTCCCACAAAAATTGTATGACAAAATGGTAAGCCGTTTCATTCAGTTACTTACGACGTTTTTGTACCAGTGTATAATCGACTCAAGTAGTGTTTTGTTTTGATTCGTGGTTTAGTCACATATCACGTATGTCACGTTACGACAAAATAAATTATGTTTTCTAATCAAGTTTTTTGATAACTTGAGAAAATACTAGAATCAGCCCTGTCGTCGTAAAATTTGAGCTTATTAGTCATCGACTTTTGAGGAGGGCGTTGCTATAGCCCAGAGGGCAGTTGTACTCCCAAGCGTTAATGAGGGAGTCTCACAAGAAAATTGTATCAAATTAATGTATATTCCAAACAGATGAGAACTAATATGCATTTGCACGTGTTTAGTTTGTGTTCAATGCTCATTCCAATTAAAATGTGAAACGGAGAAACACTTATAAATTAAAAAAAAATACACATATGGATAATGTCGAGTCCTCTAGATACATCGAAATATCTTCATAAACAGGGACAAATGATCAAAATTCACGCAGATTTTCAAAATGGAGAGTATTTGCTTCAACTCAATTTTTATTTCATTTCAACATGATAACATACTAAAAACTCATACTTTTGCTTGAAATCAAGATGGCGTCATAATACAGGATGGCCACCAGATTTTTTACCCAAAGAATCAGCGATTGAATACTTATTACTTTGTTGTACGATATATGTTGTTTTCATAAATTTAGGAAATCGTTAATTTCTAACGGCTAATACCATTGCTCACCTAGTTTATGCAGCTGTTCTAAATCAGTTTTTTTACACTTTTCCAATACCTAATACATGCACTGTCACACGTTCGTAGACTCCTCAAATGATGGATGTCAGTTTTAGGTGACCCCTTAGTTAGCTTTTTTGATGGTGATCACAAAATTAAAAATGAATGGTGCACTAATGGGGAAAATTATTTTGTTTTTTTTTCTGATAAAATTCAAGATGACCAAATTAAAAAAGACCAAAATTGTTGCATATGAAAGCTACAACTTTCTCGGTTTAATTTGTGTGTTAGGATATATGAAAAGAAAGATACATGAAGAAATACCTGAAATGTATCAAAGAATGAGCATCTCTTTAAACTGCTAGCTAGCGTAAGAGGGGTCCACTAATATGCCTGCTTCCCCCTAACGAGATTTCCGAACAAACAATTTCTCCAGAAATGTCATTTGAATTGAAATGAATATGCCTCAATATGCGGCTTATGTGGAATTTCCGAACAGCTTTACCTACAGTTCTTATGGGAAAGGCGGCCGAATAAAAGGATGATGCCGACAATAGTCACAATTACATGAGATATTTGAAGTATTGTAAAAAACGTTTCAAAAAAGTTTTAAACAAACCTGCCGGTGTGATCCAAGACAGGATTGAGCAGCGCATAAATTTAACAAACATTTAGTTTGTCTGCGTATGTCCGAGAAAATTACAAATGAATCGCGGCATCGGCTTAGACTGCTGAAAATATGTAAATTCCCTTATATTATTTTATTTAAAAAATAGAATCGGAAAATTAGGTTCACGAACAAATGCTCAAGGTTTCTCAAAGCAGGACATCTAGAAAGTTCGAATCTTATTTTTGGATTAAACAAGATGTTCGAACTTCAGCCAAATACATATATCGCTTTATTTTAAAATAAAATGTCGCCCTTGAAGTGATATCAAAGTGCAAAAAATTTGACAATTGTCCTGGATTTAAAAATATTACGCTATTGTTTATTATTATAGTTTGGCAATGAATCTATTAGTGGATTTAAAAATTTCAGCAAATACCGTTTTTTATGCCCTGGGCTGAAAACCTCCCTAATAAAGATAATAATAATAATAATAATACCGTTTTTGATGCGTACTTGATAATGAATTTTCGTCACTATCACATGAAAACTATTGGACCAAAATGAACAAGAATACAAACTGATTGTCTTCAGAACATATGAAATGATTTCGTTTCTGCTTCAAAGTTTCATGTATCTTATCAAACTTCAAGAGTTATTTGGATGATTGATCGATATTGTTTCATGCTGAAGTTTTGTCGCAATTTCAACTTAATTTTTCTTTTCAAACGATAAATTGATGTATATACCAAAGAAATATCAGAATTTCAAAATTCAGTAGTGACAAGGACTTGAAATTGGTTTTCTACAGGGCGTTAATTTTCTCCTGATAACTCCATGTGTCCTACAGAGCGTGAAAAAATACCTGATCTATGTGGATTAAGTTCAAATTTCTGCAGGGCGTTGATAAAGCTTTGAATTTTAAATTATTGTTCTACGAAGAATTAAGATGCGCTATCAGAGACATCAAATCAAATTACTCCAGTGCGTTAATACAGCTCGTGTTAACTTCGTTTGATGTCATAGAGGGCGTTAAGAAGCAGCTGATCTAACATTAACTCCAAGGCATTTAAACAGCTTGACAATTATGATTAATACCATACAGGGCGTTGATATTCATATGATCGTGGAATTAGGTCAATATATCTCAGAGCGTTGATAAAGTTTGAAATTTTTACTTGATGCCCTGAGGGACGATGAGATACAGCCGATCTACATATAATAAATTCAAATTACTCCAGAACGTTGATACTGCTTGGAATTTTCAGCTTATGTCCTACAAGTCTGACCTAAATGAGACATGGTCAAACTCCATGACATTAATGAAGCTTAACAATTTTGATTGATGCCATAAAGGGCGTTAATATGCAGCTGATCTATGTAGGATAAGCTCACATTACTCCAGGGCCTTGATACATATTGAATTTTTCAAATGATGCAGGGTGTTAAGATTCAAATGATCTACATAACACAATGTCAGATTACTCTAATGCGTTTTAGAAGCTTGTATTTTACAATTGATATCCTTCAAGACGTTAAGATGCACCTAATCTTAATCCTAATTACTCCAGGACGTCGATACAGCTTGGAATTTTTAATTGATTTATAAGCGGTTTCTTCAGCACCGCTTAAGGCCTTGAACCTGGTTTAATCGTATGGGTAAACGTGGTTTACGGCTTAAGCGAAGGTGAAGAAATCGGCTCTTAGGGTGTTAAGGCGCATTTTATCTACATAGGATAAGGTCAAATTTGTCGTAGGTACCGCTTAGAATTTGCAATTGATCTTAATCAGGGCGTTAAGATGCAGCTGTTCCACAAAACACAAGGTCAAACAATTTCAGTGTGTTGAAGCAGCATCGAAATTTCGATTGATTTTCCAAAGGAGTTTTAAGGTCCTCCAGCTCTTGCAAAGATATAGGTGAAATAAAGTCAAATTACTCAAGGGCGTTGATAGTTTACCAATTTTAATTTGGTACAGGACTTTCAAATACACCTGATCTATTTGGAATACAGTCAAATTTCTCCTGAGTGTTGATACATCCTGTAATTTACAATTGACGTTCTACAGGGCGTTAAGATGCTCCTAACCGACAAAGGATAAGGACAAATTACTCCAGGGCGTTGATAAAGCAATGCATTTTTTCAATGATGTCCTACAGGGCGTTAAGATAGAGCTCATCTATTTGAGGCAAAATCAATTTACTTCAGACCGTCGATACAGCTTGACAATCTCGATTGATGTTATACAGGGCTATGAGGTGCGCATGCTGTACATAGGATAAAGTCAAATAACTGTAGGGGTTTTATACAGCAATAAAAATTCGATTGATTTGTTATAGGGCGTAAAGATGCTTCAGATCTCGCCAAGATCTTTGTGGACTCTTACTCCAGGGCGTTAATACAGCTTGGAATTATCAAATTAAGTCCTATAGGGCGGTCACATGCACCTGATCTACATGGAAAAAGGTCAAAATAATCCAGGGCGTTGATCCAGCTTAGAGTTTACAATTAATGTTCTACAGGGCGTTAAGTTGTACCTGATATACATGGAATAAGATCAAATTACTCCAAGGTGTATCAACGCCCTGGAGCACGTAGATTTCGATTGATTTTCTACAGAGCGTTCAGATGCTCTAGATCTCGCAAATATCTGTGTGGAATAAAGCCGATTGTTTTCAGGATTTTGATAAAGCTAAGAATTTTCAATTGATTTACTGAGCGTCAAGAAGCACCTGATCTACATGGAATAAAGTCAAGCTGCTCCAGGGCGTCGACACAGATGAATCGATTTATGTTATACAGGGAGTTGAGATGTATCTTCAATTTGAAAATTTCGATTGATGTCCTACATCTGACACAGATGCATCTGATCTACATAGAATGAAGTCAAACTACTCTAGGGCGTTAATATAGCTTGTAATTATTAAATGATATCCTACAGGGCGTTAAATGCAACTGATCTAATTGAGACAAGGCCAAATTACTCTAGGGCGTTGATACAGCTTGACAATTTCGATTGATGTTACCTGATCTACATGCAACAAAGTTAAATTAATTCAGGTCGATGATACAGCTTGAATTTCCAACTGATGTCCCAAATGGAGTTTAGAAAAACATCAAGAAAAGCTTCTTAGTCGTCGACTAAGCGCGACTAAGCAGGACGACATGGCTGACTAGAATACAGAGAACTCACAATAACTCGGCTTTGAAAGGATAATTTTTCGGATTATGGGAGCTACGAATAACTTCTCTGAAATGATCACGCTCGAAGCTGTAAATACAGTCGACTCTCCACATCTCGATGTTCTACATCTCGATATCTCTCCTTATGTCGATGGTTTCCTCGGTCCCTTCATTCTGCATATAAATTTTCTCTCCATATCTCGATACCTTCCTTATCTCGATATCTTCATATCTCGATATGGTTTCGTTGATTTTCCGTTACCAATTTTCTCTACGTATGTCGATAAGCACTTTATCAAAGGATACTAGACCAGATTTTCGCGATTAAAAAAACCGAAAAGCATGCAATGACGTCTGCATGTTTATTATTATTCCTATTTTCCTAACAACAGATCGGTTTTCAATCTAGTATTCATAAAACATATGTTCTATGTCTCAATGGTCCCTTCGATATTGAGATGTGGAGAGGCGACTATAGATGTTATATTTATAGAGTTCATTCATGTTTAAGGTTAAGTACAATATGGTTTTACATTATTTTTTTCTCATTCATATAGTTTTACGTTCAAATTAAAATCGGACTCTGCTTGCGAATCCTACTGTATATAGTTATATATTTTGTTTATATAGCAAATTCATCTATTAATTTCACTTACAATTAGTAAATGTATAAGATCAAGCTCCAATGCACCGCGACTCTGTTAGTTGTGCCCAGGAATAGCCTACAGTGCATAATTAATCGGTATAAATTCAACGCATAGCGATTATGCATTTAAAACCCACTCACCAACAGCTACATACTATCGCAATTGTAAATTAAGTATAATTTTCACAAATTCGTCAATATTCTCGGTATTATCCAATTGTAATTCCCCGAAATATGAGCACATCTACCTGCATATGACTTGCAAGTTTTCTTTTATATCCACAAATGCAGGTATGGAACCCATTTGACGTTGACTGACATCTATCTCGGCTCACGCACCCTCGAGCTGTCGGGGGATTGACCATCAAATAGTATATTCCCGCTAATACGAACAACCATTAAGTCATGTAAGTATCGAGTTAAAGAACACAAAATTGATGCGACTGCCTTTAAAGGAAACCATAGATTGTCATGAAAATCAAATTATACTAAGGTTCTCTAACTTGTTATCGTGCTATGAAATATAGATTTAGGAAGAGTTGACTTTATTATCAGTCATAATAATGATTGATTCTTATTTCTACTCCTGTAATGGTTTTCAAATGCGTATTTAAGTGATGTTTTCTTCATAATTATATTTGTTCATGAGTCGTGGTCCGTATGATATCGACTGATGAAAGCTTGGCTGTTTACCCTTTGAATGAATGATCTATACATCTTAAGCTTCATCGCATTATTATAAAACATTGACAAACAGGCAGTTAATCGATAAACGGTGCGCCATCAGCTGGTTCGATTACCTAATTCAAGCCAACTGCTCGACCATGCCGTATGCTTTCGTTTTTCATAACTAAAGCATGCTCCTGTAGGTACTCGATCACAATAGAAAATAAGAGAAGCGGAACGTAAAAACAGCTGTAAATGAGCGAAGCGTCGTCCTTCTCGCTCTCCGACCAAACGTCAAAGCCGGCTGCCTGCCTGCGCCTTCTTTTATTCCGCAAACCATCGTCGATCCGATGCACCGGTCGATTCCGGGGGCAGCCTAACCATATTTCGGAATTTCCCCCGTCCCGCGCGACTTGGATTCAACAGCAGCACCGTCGTCTTCGAAGCAGCTGATGATGATCCTTATAGGAAACGAAGCCCTGATAAAAATATTACACAAATACAGTAGGTTTTGTTGTTATACTATCATCGTTTTCAAATGGTTTACCGTGGAACAGAATATATATTTTCAATTCACTTTCAATCTACTGTATTGTTTTGTAGCATTTAGTTAATTGCAAATGTTTTTTTTAATAATAAAAACTAGAGGCGTTATGAATCTTTTCAAAGTAATTTATAAAAATTTTCCGTACTGAATTCAGACCAAACAATATAATGTATGATATTTAAACTGGATGATTTTTGAGGCAATTTTGCAACAAAATAAAATATTTTATTGTTTTTTAATTGAGTTCCCATGATTTTTTTACTTTATTATTTGGTCAGTATTTAGACACACTGAACCAAGTCTAGTCTGTCTGTCTGAACAACGACCATTTGTCAAGCAACAAATTCTCGCGAAAATAAAAAAAAAAATTGAAATTATGATTCATTTGAAATTATAGCGTACAAGACACCAAAATTATTTATAATAACTGTAGATAAGTACAAGTTCTTACGCAACAATCCAAAACTATTTTCTATATACACATTTTTACACATTTTGACCAACATGTGCAAAAGGTTGAGTGGTAATTCGCAAAATTATGACTTCATCCGTTGCACTGATTTGTTTCAATAATTGTATTGAAATAGTTATTGTATAGTCTTTAACCTTTGTTGAAATTACTTCTTAGTTTTCAGAAGACCGTCAAAGATGAGCAAAGCTACCTTACTAAAAGATTTTGTACCCATCAAGGTTAAAATGAAGTTTGATTGTTGTTTCAATAAAAAAATAGTGGATATATAATATTATATGTTCGTACAATACAACAGGCCCAGATAGCCGTAGCGGTAAACGCGCAGCTATTCAGCATGACCAAGCTGAGGGTCGTGGGTTCGAATTCCACCGGTCGAGGATCTTTTCGGGTTGGAAATTTTCTCGACTTCTCAGGGCATAGAGTATCATCGTACCTGCCACACGATATACACATGCAAAAATGGTCATTGGCATAGTAAGCTCTCAGTGAATAACTGTGGAAGTGCTCATAAGAACACTAAGCTGAGAAGCAGGCTTTGCCCCAGTGGGGACGTAACGCCAGAAAGAAGAAGATGTTCGTACAATATAAACAATTATTAATATTTTTTAAAAACAGTTTATGTTGTAACCCTTAAAATAAACGAATTATAGTCTCTATTGTACAGCCATAGGTTGAATAGTGTTTGTATGATTTCAACTATCACATTAATTGTAAATCTTTAATCGGGATAGCCCTCCGCTGCTTGCATGCCACCTTGAGAACATAACGCAACAGCATAGAACAGACCGAATGCGTTGCCTCGCTACAACAACTAACTAACTATCCAACCGAGCAACCAACGGAAACAAAGAAGGGAAGGAAGTCACGGCCTGCTCCTTGACGTAACTTCCCGAGCGGTCGCCTTTTGCGGGAAAGGGGTTCGACATCTAAGCAAGCTGCAACATTTCCTTTTGCATGCATACACACATATGTCTTAAGAGAGACGACCCCCGAATTATGCGCGCCGCGTCCCTGTCAGAATGCAATGTGCGCATGATGCGTAAATATGTTCTACCAATTGCGTCGTCGATATTATGTTATGCGAGCAGCCGCGATCCCGTGGAAAGAAATTGAAAGTTAATGAGGGGTAAGCCGGTAAGAACTCGTGTAAAAGTTCTCATCTGCAAGCCGCACCACCGACTACGCCGCACTAAGGGCTATTTGGCAAATCTAGATGGGCAAAAGTATTTCGATGTGTTTTTTACATTATTTGTGGGCAGCTAATAGCGGAACACGTTTTGAACAATAAACTTATGGGCCATGGGTGACTTGCACACTTAAAACTAATCACCGATACCGTAAACGAGATTCACTTCAAACTTATGAAATTGGCTAAGTACAGTTTATGGCATCATCTGTTTTATCTTTAATTCTTGATTCTTAACAAACATTTGACATAATGTAGGTTTTTGCATTGAGAAATATTTAAAACGGTGGTCGTTGGTACCTTGATGGCTACCGCGTAGCTTCATGCCATTGTCGAGCGTACTGTTTTTCACCAAGTTGTGGGACCTAAGCTGCATACGTAATCCGTAAAAGGCCCGTTTCGCAGCCAGAACACGTCTTTTCATTTCGAGGGAAACGTCGTTGTCACATGTAACAAGTGTTCCAAGATAAACAAATTCTTCAACAACTTCAAACACTACCTCAGCACATACACCACCAAGCTTGCCTCTTTCTCTACCTGCAACCATGTACTTCTTTTTGGTAGAATCAATGGTCAGGCCTATCCTCGCTGTCTTCCTCTTCAGAGGCATGAAGGCGTCTTCCACTGACCTGCGATCGATTCCAATTTGGTATAAATCGTTCGCAAAGCCAAGGAGCATGTGCGACCTTGTGATAATAGTGCCATTTCTATGCACGCCGGGTCTCCTAATAGCACCCTCGAGTGCAATGTTGAACAGTAAATTCGAAAGTGCGTCTCCCAGCTTCAATCCGTCTAACGTCACGAACGAAGCTGGCACATCGTCTGCAATCCGAACACTTGATATCTAACCATCCAGCGTTGTATCGACCTAATTAGTTTCGCCAGGAAACCGTGTTCAGACATTATCGGCCACAGCTATTTTCTTTTCACTGAGCCGTTCGCCGCCTTGAAATCAATAAACAAATGAAGGGTCTGCAAGGGTGGTAGGTCATTTGACATAAAGCCGTTTGGCATAATGGTCGATTGTCATAATAGTCGTTTGGCATAATGAGTCTGAAACCAAGATTTTCTCCATTTTTCGTTTTTACGTTTCTATTGAATCTTTCTGATGACACCAGGCTTGTTTTGGAGTCAATTGATACAAAATGACACTTTATTCAACAATCATTCGCTCTTGAATAAATTTAAGCATATTAGGAAAGTTATTGCCAATAGTATTTTATTATCAATCCAAAAATTACCCTTCTTTCAAATATTAATTCTTCTTTTGAGTTTCGCTATTGGAACAAATTTTTGCACTGATGATTTTTATATAATAAGCACAAATTTACCCTTCTTTTAATTGTTCTATTTTTTCTAAATATGATGTAATCATAATTATAGGTTTGAAAACTGATGATTTAAAATTTCAATAAATTTCTCCTTCTTTTATGCATAGGCTTTTCTTTGGAGCTATATTTTTTAAGTATTTTTTTTGTTTCCAACTGACGAAAGGGCGGCAATCGATAACATTGATCTGCTCAAATTATCAGCGAAAAGAGAAATCGATTACTGCAATTACTTCGATGGATTGTGCTACTTTTCCCCGAATGTCGTTTCCTTGAATGCCAGTTCCCCGAATATCCCGTTTCCCCGACTAGCCCACTTCCCCGAAAAGTTTATAGCTCTCAAAATTGTCGTAACTTTATTCATTTCAGGGTGGTGAACGAACTGACCATCTAATATGCACCCTTCTTTATTTAATTGGCGGTTCTTCGGAGTTTTACCGTCCTCAGCATTTTTGCCAACATGTGTATAGCCGAGAATGACAGTATACTTCCTTCTTTTGACTGTTTATCGTTTTTTCTCGTCACCACTTTTCGGGGGAACAAGTCATTGCCGCATTTTTTGGCGTCCATTCTTCTATTGGTTTAATTGTAAATTTTGCCTTCTTTTCAAAATAGGCTGTTCTTTATATTTGTACTGTTTTAAATTTCATTATTTAGTAAAGCTAAATGTTAACCATTTTTTTATTTTGCTGTTTTATTAATTCTTGCTGTTTTATCAAGATGTATTGTTAGAATGATAATTATTTTAGAATCATTCAACATATACTTTTTTTGGGCAAACGCGTGATCTCCTTCCGAGATATACTGGAAAAGATATTATTTCAATCACAAATTTTTGCTTCTCTAGATAATAGACGGTGTTTTTCATGTACACTTCCAAAATTAGAAATTACTTAAATTATATTATAAGATATATTTTGTCACAAATATTTTCTTTTAAAGATGTGTTGTCCATTTGAGCTATGCTGTGGAAAGATTTTTTGCGTTAGAACCTTAACATTTTAAACGAAAAATAATCTGCTCTAGCCTATAATTTTTGCATTAAGTCTCATTGATAGATCTTTGGATTAGAGCTTTTGATATTTTGCAAATAAAAAATCCATTATTTTATCAAGTAAGTTCCATGGAATGTTACGTCCAAACTGGGACAGAGCTTGATCTGCAGCGATATATTCTCCAAGCTATTAATATTTTTCGGTGACCAACAAAAAGTGTGCATCCATCCATAGCATTGTCAAAAATATCGTACTGATAAGTTGCCGTTTTATAAGCTTAATTCAAGACTCAACTTAACCTTTCAGTGATATCCATATTCTATCACCATCAGTGCACTGGTGATGGAATAACCAGCATGATGTTGATGGTATACAGAATGATTTGAGTTTTATCGCAGTCGGCCAGTCGAAATCAGAAAATTTTAAGCCTTAATAGTGACAGCAAGCAACTCTGGTTTTATTTAGTAATGCCCCGGCTTTCGGCAATATTCTTCACGTCTGTCACTCTTTGACATTCTTCATTGAACCAGTCGTTCGCTTTCACCGTTGACTAGTGCCAACCTCTTCCCGCTCCGTTATGGTAACAGTTTCATGAATAGGGTCCCATAGGCTGTTGAAATCTCCAGAAACATTAACTCTCTCCAATTTCGAGCTACTGGCGGTACTGTGAAGCAATCCCAGCCGGAGACAATCGTCGGATATTGAAGCACATCGTTCTGTGATTTCTGGATCTAATGACCGCGCTCCAATTTTAACAACCACAAGATAATGATCCGAATCGTCCTGACATCTATGGCTTCTGAGAAATGTCGACCATTTCTACCAGCATATAGTACACTAAGACGGTTCAAAATTAAAAAAAAAAAAAGTTCGAAAAGTTTGTTTTCACTATGGGGTGATAGGTTTGTACTTACATTACAGTACTGTACATGTATAGACCATTTTTCAAAATTTAACCTTAGTAATTTCCATATAAACCTACATTGTCTTTGGGCCACCTTTAAATCACCATCGAAAAAGCTGAAAATTTGGCAGAACACTATTTTTATGGTAAGAATGGTAAAAAAAAAGATATGGGAGATTGGATTTTCAAACTTTTTTTTAATCTTGAACCGCCTAATAATGCAGTTAACTTACCATAACTCGATATTGAAGGGATCATCGATACAAGACCAGTGGAAATGTATCTAAGAACCATCGAGTTAGCCATGAAAACCAACTTTTAATATAGTTCTCCAGCTCAATATCAAGATACGGAATATCGAGTAAGGGATGGTACACAAATTATGGTATGGTAAATTTCAACTTTTATGACCCCGTTATGTCACGTTTTTTGTATGAGTCCTCCGAAAATTTTGTAAGGCTTGTCACGCTTGGCTTGACCCCCTCCCCCCTTGGAGCGTGACGTAATTTGTACATGATCCCTAAGGGAGAGTTAACTGTATATCAATTGTTTTATAATTTGTCTACATGTATATGATGCAGCGCTAACATAGCCTTGAGTTAGAAAAAAAAACGAGTTAAGGCCTTATACCACAACTATTCAAGTGCAGAAATTATGACTGGGTTTTCAAAATGATTTCTGGCCAGCTAGTTTCGCCAAATACTCCTTAGTGCTTCGTCATCCGCGTCTTTATTATGCGCGCGCGCATATGCAGAGAGGCGCTTATCAACCAAACAGTGTGGAAGTATTTTCTTTCTCCTCTAAGCTAACCGTGAGCATTTGGCGCCGGCTGTCAAACCGGGGAAGACATCTGCCAAATTTTGGCTTCTTGACTATGGATGGCTTCCCGGCCTCGCCTCGCTCGCATATTACCTAGTAGAAGAACCAGAATAGTTTGCGACGCGATGGGACTCTTTTTCCGCTATCAGAGGGGTGTGGCACACGGAGGCAAACCGCGCACTGATCATCGGGGGAAAAATTCGGTTCTCACGCGGGACCATTAGCCAACTAGTTTCGGAACGCTCGCAGGGGTTGTGAAGTTTGACAGCTGCAATTTCGCAGTGACAGATGCAAAGGATGCTTGATGCGTCCGTTTTTTGGCTTGGCAGTTGGGCTTCGATAGGGGATGCAAATTTCGCACGCCTTTGAAATCAAATTTTGTTGACTTAAACAACGGAAGAATGGTTTTGATTCTCAGGTTTTGATGATATTGTTTGAAAACGATTATCGCTCCAAGATTTTTTTCATTTCAATCAACATCCTTATCAGCTTCAACATACAACATTTATATGATCTAAACATCGCTAAAGAGAAGCATAGACCGTTCCATAAACAACGTAACACTGCACTGCTGAATGTTCTGATCCAGAAAAGATCGACCGTAAAAAGAAGAAGCAATAATTTGATACGCTAGAGTACCGATCCATGGTCAAAATCAGTATCATTCAACCAGCTTAGTGGCCGACCCTGATTAAGGGGTGCGTTTTTGAGAGTTTAATGGTGACAAACTGTTTTCTCCAAAAGGTATAAATAGCGGTATCTTTTTCTAAAGAGTATGCAAAATGGAAAGAATGATAATTGTATAAAAAACGACTACTGCATTATTTCTCAATAGTAATGGAGTAGAACGACATGCACTAAACAAAGGACACGTGTATACCACAAAAGATCAAAGAAAACTGGTCGCAGTGGTTCATCCCGAACAGAAACAGTAAAAAAAAGGTTCAAGATCGTTTTTTTTTTGTAACTGTGAATACATCCAAGTGTTTCTTAAGGAATTTCTTCTCCTCTGAGGATTTCACCATATTTTTTCTTATACACCTTGAAGAATGTTAGGGAACCCAAGAAGACATTTTCTTTGAATTCTGCAGTTTTTTTGTTTTACTAAAGGAATTAATGAATAAATATAATAAAACCAGAAGTAAGCATTAGATGATGTCCTGAAAAAAATCTTTGAAATGTTTCCTAATGCATGTTTGTTAGAATTCCTGCTTGAATATTTGGAGGAGTCCTGAGAAAATTCATTATTTGATCCTAGGGAAACAACAAGATCAATACATGGAATAATCAATACGATATGTTTTAAAAAGGTAATTCCTGTTTAAAATATGAACACTTGATCTACCTCTGACGGAATTCTAAAAATATAATTTCCGGAAAAAAAACTCTTGGAAGCTTCCGCATTTTATATGGCATTTTTCAGGAAACTTCTTGAAAATTCCTCACTCAAAACATGGGGGAGAAAACCTTAAGGGATTTCGGAGATTAAATTATTGAAAAAAAAGCTCTCTGAAGGAATACCAAATAATTGCCTAGATAAATTTGCACATGGATTGTCATAAAATATGTTTATGCAACCTAGAGTAATTTTTAATTTGGAACAAAAGAAATTCTCAAAAAATACAAGAGAAATTTTTAAGCAAATTACAATTATCGAAGGTAGTCTGCAAACTTGTTTTTGAATAAGCTCAAAAGGTATGTACGGGTAAATTTTAGGATCAAAAAAACTATTTTAGGCAAATTACTTCTAAGAATTCCTATAGCAATTTCTGAGGGAAACACTCCCTAAGGCGATACTTGTACTTATTCATGTAGGAATTCTTCGATAATTTAAGTAGTTTCTGGTGGAACTGTTGAGCAGAGTTGCTCGCTGTCACTTTCAATGCTTAAAATTTTCTGATTTTTACACGCAGACTGCGATACAATTTGAATAATTCTATATCACATCAACATCATGCTGTCCACTTCATCATCAGTGCATTGATGGCGATAGATTATGGATATCACTGATGGGTTAAGGTTGGCCTTAAATTAAGCAAATATAATGGCAATTTGTCAGTACGATATTTTTGACAGTACTGTAGATGGATTGAAACTTTGTGTTGGGTACCGAAAAACATTAATAGCTTGGATAGTTAATACGAGATCACCCATTCAGCAGTGATTATGATCTAGAGTGCGATGTCACATCGTTGTTATTGGTAGTTAAATCAAAATTATATTGATAGTTCGCAAGTTATATGGATAGTTTTACTATATCAGCCATCAGCTGATATGACTGATATTAAGCAACACTGCTGTTAAGATTACTCACATAAAATTTTGTTTGGAACAAATTCCTTGTGGGCTTTGTGGCCGTGCGGTTAATTTTTCCAAGCATTTAGCCCCATCGTGTCAAGGAGTGTAGGTTCGATTCCCGCTTCAGTCTGGAAAAACTGTTTTCTGGAAAGTATTTCGACTGTGCCACTAGGCGTTGCATGCTAGTCCGTTGTCTAGTGTGGTGCTTCCTTCAAAGGGCAAATCGTGTACTGGAAGCATTAACGTATCGATAACTTAAAAAAAAACTTGAAAAAAATCAAAATCAATATTTCTAAAATTTCTGTTTTAATCTCTGAAAAGAAATCCTTTAAAAAATAAGCAAAAATATCATCCTCAATAAATACATGGAGTAATCCGTACAATTTCCAATTTGCTAGAACTCTTGAAGCAATTTATGAAGAAATTCCTTATGTTTTGAAGAAATTGTTGGCAGAATTCATGCATCCGAAAAATACCGTAATTTCAGGTGAAATTGATCATTTTTCACGGCTTTCCTGATCTGTTTTCCATTATGTCTACAATATCAAACATCTAAATGCAGTAAAACGAGTACGACAATGAACCTCCTTGGCTCATAATCAGGTATTTTATAACAAAGGTGCTTTCAGTTCTTAAAATCATCTCTAAAATAAAAAATCAGGATATCCAATTTTGGGGTGAAATTGATTACTTGTCAATGCGATGTTTGTCAGTTTTTAAAATGACTTCACATACTAAACTTGGGCTCCCTAAATCCAAGTATGTTTGCTATATTCATTACAATACAATATTTGTGGAAATATTGAAGATAAAGTTAGGCAATATTCAAAGGAATTTCCTAACATCGATCAGAAATTCAATTATTTGGACAAAATTAGCAATTTCGTACAAATTTTAAAAATAAAATATGTTTTGAGGATATATTTAAAGTATCTTCTCAAAGTTTCAGGCTGACACCATGTTCAAAACCTTGCTTAGAACTAGAAGCTTAACCCCTCTACCGGCAGTTTCATTTTTTACCGCAAGAAAAAATATCAAATCGTGATAACTCTTTTGTTTCTTGGTATTTTTGCACCATTTTTTCACAAGTTCTCAAATAACTCTTCTAGTTTGAGGATCCGTGTTGATATTGATGACTGGTGATCTGGTTTTAAAGATATTCCAATGTTCCTTGGGGGACCGACATTTTCCATACAAAATGTCTTAGGCGGCCATTTTGTTTTACGTCAACTTATCGAAAAAGTAAAATGTGGGCTATACAATGCCATGTAATAAGGAGCTACTCTGAAAAAATCATACAAATTGGTTAAGAATTCTAAGAGATATCAGAAAATTACGATATGAGGTTTTTTGAAGTTTTCAAGATCTTTATTTGGTCAGCTTGGTACCAGCAACATAAATGCTCATTACTCAAAGACGGCTGCTTCAAATTGCTTCATTTTTTCACAACATACTCTCATTAATGTATTGTTCCAAAGAGTGAACATCTGAATACGTTAAAAAATCTGTAGCCTATGATATATACGTGGGTTATGATTAAGCGTCGGTCCCCCAAGGAATTTTGGAATATCTCTGGATCCAGATGACCAATGATCAATATCGACACGAATTCTCAAACTAGAAGAGTTTTTTGAGAACTTGTGAAAAAATGGTGCAAAAATACCGAGAAACAAAAAAGTTATCGCGATTTGAATTTTTATCCCGCGGTAAAAAATAAAGCTGCCGGTAGAGGGGTTAAGGATGTGTGTAAACACCACATAGCAATGAACATCTCAAGAACTCCCCAACACACAATTAGACAATAACTAAGTAAAACAATGGTAATTTACTTCGTGTTAAAATGATATTGATGCTCTATTGGTGAGAAATAGAAACGTAAGACACTCTACCGATCAATTTCACCCGAATTCATGGTATGCGTTGAAGAAATTGTAAGTATTTCGAAGAACGATTCTGAAGTTGTTTGTTCAAAACATTCCTTGAAGAACGCAAAAAACGAATCATCTAGAGAAATTCCAGGACTTCTTATCAAATTATTTGTTGTATAAGAATTCCAAGAAGAAGAATTCCTGAACGAATTCATTTTATGATAACTTGGCAGATTTCTGGCATGGATTTTTAAACTCTGTAATAGATTTTAGGCAGATTCCTCTCAAGATATATTTACTGTAGACAAAATTCTTGAATTATGTCTCGTAAGATCTTTGGTGAACTCTTCAAATTCCTCAACAAACCCAATGGGCAGGGAGAAGTGTGGCAATACCAAATTCTCTGATTGATAATTGGAAAAAAATTGGGCAGAAGCGTTCACTTGGGCTTAAAGAACTATCCAAAAAGTTTATCATGACGCAATGATATATAAATACAAAAGCTGAAAACAACCTTTGGAAATTTCGAACATAAGCATGAGCATGAGCATAGATGACCGTACAATTCGGAGTTGCTACTCCGTGATTGACCAGAACAATCCAGAACAAATGGGACTTGGGATTAGCTTTCCATTCTTCAATGTACACAAATCGAGAGCTCAAATTTTAAAAGTCAATAATGGTGCCGGCCACGTCCTTACGGTCATCGGAGTAGGGAAGGAATGTTAGTTAGACAGCCGTTGTTACTAGAGACCGAGTATGCAGAGGTATCTCCACAGTTGTCATGGATAGGATATTGAGTTAGTGGGATAAGGTAACGATCTGGGAGTCACCAATAGTTGGTGATGCGATCCACGACATAATTCTAAAATCCTAATCGGATTCGCGATATAATTAGATAATCGCATTGTACGCCTAATAAGTGTTCGTCACTCGCCCACGTAAGAGCAAGCGACGCGTTCAATAGATCAAACACTAATATCGATCCGCGGCGCTTCTCATTTTACTACGCGAACAACGTGCGACATGTTCGATCCTGACCCCATCGCCCGCCCCCGCAGGACACAACTCACAACCTTTGGAAAACTCGAACAGTATAATAACCTTTGCATCATCTGCATGATTTTTGTTCCGTCAGCCAGAGTAGAGGGGGGCAACGGCACTCGCTTGAACACCCCCCCCCCCCCCCCCCCTGGCTACGCCCATATCAAGGTGACAAGAAGCGTGTTTGTCAGCATTTTTTCTCCTCAGGACGCAAGATTGCATCGCTGCCTAGCGTCCTGAAGTGAAAAAAATGCTAACCATCCCGCTTCTTGTCACTTTTATTCTTAAAAGAGAGGATCGATGAAGAGAAATCGATCATGCGACTTACGCCCTTATTCTAGCACACGCTTGATATATAGTCTACCGTCACACAAATTTTATGTAGATAGCAACACTGAAAAAAAGGATTCAAGAAAAGTCCAAAATCTTACTGAATGGCATTTGGTTACTCAAATAAAATCGATACTGCTCAATATTTCAAAATTTCTGCAAGTTATTTTGGTCAAATCTTCAAGAAAATTGAAGCCTACTTCCTACGCTATCTTTTGCGCTTGTAAATGCAAATTACACCTAGTATTTGCTCTGGGATCACTACTCAAAGTAGTGGGAGTATCATTCACATATATTATAACATAATTTTTAAAGCTTACAACACTGTTTTAGTAGGATATAAAAAGTGAAACATCTCAAATCTTAAACAGGATAAGTCATTAAGATATTCATAAAAGTCTGAATAAGCGCTTAGTGCTATCCTGTTTACAAGGAAAAAACATTTTATCTAATTTTGAGTTGACTTTACCGAAAAGCCAAAAGCCACCTTTTTTAAATTCGACTGCAATGAGGTGACAACCTCTCATACTTTGCTAAACATTCAAATTCTTGATCTCGCTACTGATTTAATATATTCCATATTTTATGATTTATTGTTAAATGTTGATTATTTATTCAAACAGTCTTTTATCTGAATTTCAGTCCAGATATGCACCGTGATAAGAAAAAACGCTCGTAAAATAAATAAATTCGAAGTGAACATTCTTCAAAAACTGTTATAAAGCTAAGTATGCTGTTCCGCCCAAGAAAAATAAAAATTTCTGCCCAAGAAATAGTCAAGAAATTTCCTACAGTGAGCTCCATTTGAATTAACATTTCTTTTCAACTGCGTACTGCGATCAAAGAAAAATGCTTTTCTTGAGCATTTCTCGCAAGAAATCTCCCACGCATCGAGATAGGCCATTTCTTTTCTGTTGAAGTGCATACTTCGTTTAAATATATAAAACGACTGTTACGTAATTAAAGGACATAACCACGTAAAAGAAATGTTTGACACTTTTATGACAGAGGAAGAACACCCAATTTGAGCATCCAAACAACCTTCCTTTCTCTGCCTCAGCTGATAAACATAGAAGGAAAGATTTTGAACAATCTTTTGGACCTTCTTCGTGAACCGTAGCTAGAAGAGAATGTTGAAGTCAAATATTTGAAAACCATTCGACTAAGCAGTCTCGTTTGAATGTCTCGATGACGGACTGCGGCACATTACGACAACGATAAGAGACCTGCTCAGGCTTAAGCTCAACGCCGAGGAATATGTAAATGGAAAACCAATATGACAATATTTGTCGCGGTCATTATCTCATCCAGTCGATGCTTTCGTTGGTTTAGGTCAGTGAAGTTCGGTGTGCACTGCATTCTTCCGGCTCGGGGTCCGTGGTCATGATACTTCTCTACTCGGTTTGCTGTGTGGGCTCGGCCTGAACGCATTAGCTAGAGATTATGGCCATAGAAGGCAGACTCTTAGAGTCAATGTAAGGTATCTAGATGCTTAAACGCGAGGTGACGCAGCGGGAATAGAGGCGTGAGAAGAACAAACATCGACATTCCACATGATCATGGCGACGTGACGAGTAAATAGCAGTGCATTTGCATTAGAGCCATGAGGTGAGGAGTGTCTAATTCAGATGACTTTGGTATGTAATGAATAAAATTTTGTAAAAATGTCTCTGTATGCTTAGACACTGATTCAATGTATTTTAAACTTGAAGCTCGTAACGTTTTCAGTGCGAAAAATTTGTTTCTTTGGTGACATTTTTCAGTTTCTTGAAAAACGATTTCATAATGTACTGATAAATGTATTTAAAAAAACTGGTAAGTATGTAATCTTAATCATAAATTTGAATGGACCTAGTGTGTGGCGATGCTTAAGACGATTGTATCAATTAAAAACATCTCTTCCCAGCTTGACCATAAGAAACCTCAACGTGACTTCAACTCACTCCTGCTCACTGGTCAAGGTAATGTACTTACTTGCCAGCCATTCACTCTGCCTCTGGGTCCGTATCAAATTCTAGGAAAGAGAACTCACACGCATGGATTCGTTCTCCAAAGCCAAGCCAAGTTGGGCCATCAAACAGGAAGGCGAAAGAATGTTGTTATTCACTGGACGAAGACGACGACGACGACGACGACGATGAGGTCTCGACTCTGTTCGGTTTTATTGCACGTTCCTCTTCGGGATGGATATTCGCTGGAACACTTGTGCCCACATCATCGGTTTCGTCGGGGTGTGTGGGAATCTCGGCGAGGACCGTTTCTCTCGGGTCCGTTTTTACGGAACGCAAGTGTTCGATCCATGGGCGAAGTCAGGATTTTGAATAGGACAACCTTAAAAGCATGCAAGTTTTTCGTAAAGAAATTGCTCCAGAATTTTTGTAGGTATCCTGAAAAGAGTTTTTCGCAGGATTCTTCGAAGAAGTTCGTCAGGAAATCTCCAGTAATTTTTAAAGAGATACACAAAGCATTCTAAAAATGCACATATGATTACTTTAGCAGTAGGTTTCTTTTGAACCAAACGCTAATATCAAAATTACAACGGTAACTGCTCTAGTAACATAGATACTTATCCTTGATTGATATAGGTATTTTAAATATTCACTCAAGTTTCTCTTCAAGGATAGTTATAGTAATTACTACCAAATATTTTTTGAGTATTTTATTGCCCAAGAGCTTATTTAGTGTATTTTGCATGAATTCCAGCTTAAATTATTTGTAGGATCTTGAGTTAGTATGACAGAATATCCTGTGTAATTCGCTGAATCTAAATGAATTTCTGCGAAATTCTTGCAATGAATCTTATAAGGAATAAAGACACAGTCGATAAAGAAGAACAAGATAATTCTGCACATTTTCTTGAATTGTTTCCCGGAGAAATTCTGGAACATAAAAGCTTAGAACTAGTTAAACAAACAATTTTTTGAAATTCCTTTGACTGTTTCTCCAGAACGATTTTTAAGTATCTTAACATATGTGACGTTATAAGAATCTGTTGTGGAATCATTGCGAATCCCTTGGAGAAATTCCTGTACACACTATACACAAAAAAAAATGTTGTAGAAAATGCGTTAAATCATTCACATAAAGGGAATGCCAGAATTGCCTCAACACTTCGTGGAAAACTAAATCAACATCGTACCAATTTAAGCGAATTATCGTACAATCGGTTGGAGTCCATGGTGGATTACATGGTGTATAGTGAAAATTTACACAATGAAAATGTAAATTTACACGATGTGTAGGAAAAACTTCCAACATGTTTGGCATTCCCTTTATGTGCATAACATGCTAGAATTTACAAGGAATTTATTTTCTGTGCAAGAATTCTTCGAGTAATTCCTGAAAGAATAAGACAAGTACAAATCGAATATAATTTAAGAGACATTAATTTGGAAATATAAAGTCAAATTGCGAAAGAGAATGTTAGAATGAATTTCAAAATTGCTTTTCAGCATTTTTTTTTCATTTATTTTAGAAAAGTTCTACAAAAACTCTCAAAAAAAAAAAAAAAATTATGAGCAATATTTTAAGAAATACTTTCAAAGTATTTTTGACAAATCCATCATCCTTCATGAATTGATTTATTTCGAAAAATTTAGTAGTTCAGTTGGCATAATCCTTGGCAGAACTCTGGTGAATTTCAAAACCATAATTATTGTGAAATACCTTGTGAGACATGTTGACGGCTTTTGATGATAGCTTCAAATGACCCTTGCAAAAGCATGATTTTTAGACCGACTTCAAACAAAACCCTCAAACCCCCTCACGTTGTAACTTTAAGCTTAGTAAGGACTTTCGGTCCACTATACGGGTTTCTCCGGTGATCTGTTCTGGGTTATTTCAGTGTCCACAATCAACCTGAGTAAACAAGCATTCAATATTGTGTGAGATGAATGAATGAATTGTCTTTATTAACGAGACTTTCAGCCCTTGGCTGGTTCGTCTCTTATTGTGTGGGATGAGTCCCATGCTCAAATGAACATGAAGATTGTACTTTGATGGCTTGATTTGGTACTAAAACTCAAATATGCCACAATGCGTGTTTCTCCGGTGTTTATTTATTGTAGTTGCCTGTGTAGAGTTCTGTGGCGTAGTTGGTTAACGCACCCAGTCTAGCGTATTGGGAGTTGTGGGATCGAAGCCCACCAGAACGATTCCATTATTTTTCACAATTTGTGTCAAAGAACTTCAGGTTAACCGAACTTAACCGTTTGCAAAAAGTTCGTTTAAGTTGCTTATGGCGAATGGTATCTACCTTTAAGTATAAAATAGGTTCAATTCAAACTTGTAATAAACTTTCTAGTTGTTGACAAGTTCATGAATTACTCATTCAAGAATAAAGTTATATTTATATCCATTGTGTTTTCTTAACCTTTACATCCCCGGCCCCTGAAAAGGCATTTTAAAACCGGAAATATCCCCGAAGAAACCCTGGCGGAAGCTGTGGATAGGGCCCTATCAGTTGATATTATTAAGTTGATTCTCCTTTTATCGACATATTTTTTCGAGGGTTGAGATATCGTACGAAACATTGTAACGAATGCTTCAGGTACGTGACCAACAGCAGCTTATGCGTCACTCACCGAAGGTGAGACTGCTGAGGCTGTTAAAGGCCCGGCAGAGGCTCTTTTCTAGGGCGGGTTGAATTTATCCCTCAAACACCGAAAAACACCTAGCAAACCACAAAGCCGACTCAAAGAATACCAATCTAAACGGGTCGCGTTGCGTAGCCAACTTGAGGGGAAGCTTTATGGCGGTGTACGTTGTGGCACTAGACTGGTTCACTCGCAATCGGGGAACGTGTGCGGATCGAATTCGGTTGGCTGAAAATCTACCGCACATAAACACCCGCGATGACCAGCGGGAAATACCTGGTCAAGCGAATTTACGAATTCTAAATTGAGCACAATACTTGCACATAATTCCTCGTCTTATCTTAATTCAATCACAATTATTCACACTTGTGATGAATAGTGCAAAATCCTAACGCAACTTTTCCTGAAACTAATAACTTTTCGATACAATTCTGAAGCACAATAAAATTAAAAGCTTTTCACCTGCACTAAATGTGAGCTTATTTCATTTGTACAAGCTTATTTCACAGTATGTTCGAATAACTTTATCGAATTCAACTTTACTATAATTTTAGCTTTTCACACCTAACTATAAAAGCTGACGAATTGCACGAGAATAATGGACCCCTTACCAGAATTTCGCTTTTATGTAATGCTATGAATTCGTATCTATTTTGATACGAACGCAATTTATTATAACCCCATCTCATTCTGCCTTCAGCTAACCGTCTATTGCGATCTCATCTCAACGTTATTTTATAGTATTACAAAAGATCGCAGCAAAGCGGATATAAAAATTCCTGGACTGGCCATATCCCATTCATTTATTTAGTTAACATCTACACAGATAACACTGAATCAACAATTTCACGCCACAATACTCGGTTCGTGGCCGCATCTCTCCATCCTCGGTTCTGCCCCACGCTCGCCAAATCGATATGCACTTGATCCGCCCACCTAGCTCGCTGCGCTCCACGCCTTCTTGTACCATCCGGATCCGAAGCGAACACCATCTTTGCAGGGTTGCTGTCCGGCATTCTTGCAACATGTTCTGCCCATCGTATCCTTCCAGCTTTGGCCACTTTCTGGATACTGGGTTTGCCGTAGAGTTGGGCGAGCTCCTGGTTCATCCTTCGCCGCCACACACCGTTCTCCTGCACATCGCCGAAGATCGTCCTAAGCACCTGACGTTCGAAGACTCCAAGTGCTTGCAGCTCCTCCTCGAGCATCGTCCACGTTTCATGCCCGTAGAGGACTACCGGCCTTATGAGCGTTTTGTACATGGTACATTTGGTGCGGGCGTGAATCTTTTTTGACCGCAGCTTCTTCTGGAGGCCATAGTAGGCCCGACTTTCACTGATGATGCGCCTCCGTATTTCACGGCTAACGTTATTGTCAGCCGTCAGCAAGGATCCAAGGTAGACGAACTCGTCGACCACCTCGAACGTATCCCCGTCTATCGTAACACTGCTACCTAGGCGAGCCCTGTCGCGCTCGGCCCCACCAGCTATCATGTACTTTGTCTTGGCCGCATTCACCACCAGTCCAAGTTTTGCTGCCTCGCGTTTGAGGCGGGTGTACAGGTCTGCCACCTTTTCAAATGTTCGGCCGACGATGTCCATATCATCCGCGAAGCAAACAAATTGACTGGATCTCGTAAAAATCGTACCCCAGTCATTAAGCCCGGCCCTCCGCATAACACCTTCTAGCGCAATATTGAACAACAGGCACGAAAGTCCATCACCTTGTCGTAGTCCCCGGTGGAATCCGAACGAACTGGAGTGTTCGCCTGAAACCTTCACACAATTTTTTACACCTTTCATCGTCGCTCTTATCAGTCTCGTGAGCTTCCCGGGAATGCTGTTCTCGTCCATGATTTTCCATAGCTCTACGCGGTCGATACTGTCGTATGCCGCCTTGAAATCGATGAAAAAGTGATGCGTCGGTACCTGGTATTCACGACATTTTTGGAGAATTTGCCGTACAGTAAAGATCTGGTCCGTTGTCGATCGGCCGTCAACGAAGCCGGCTTGATAACTTCCCACGAACTCGCTTACTATAGATGATAGACGACGGAAGATGATCTGGGACAATACTTTGTAGGCCGCATTTAGAATGGTGATCGCTCGAAATTTCTCACAATCTAACTTGTCGCCTTTCTTGTAGATGGGGCATATTACCCCTTCCTTCCACTCCTCCGGTAGCTATTCTGTTTCCAAGATTGTGCCTATCAGCCGGTGCAGACAAATGGCCAGCCTCTCCGGACCTTTATATCTTTATGAGTTTAGCTCCGATACCATCCTTACCAGCACTTTTATTGTTCTTGACCTGGTGAATGGCATCCTTAACCTCCCTCAAAGTGGGGGCTGGTTGGTTTCTATCTTCCGCAGTACTGACGAAGGCATTTCCTCCGTTGTCCCGTCTTTCATTGCCTGTGCTCTCAGTGCCATTCAGGTGTTCGTCGAAATGCTGCTTCCACCTTTCGATCACCTCACGCTCGTCCGTCAGAAAACTCCCATCTCGGCTCGCGGCACGAAGCTGTTGCGGGATGCGTTGAGTTTCTGATAGAACTTACGCGTTTCTTGAGAGAGACAGGCACAGCTGTTCCATCTCCTCGCACTCCGACTCCTCCAGGCGGCGTTTTTTCTCCCGAAAGAGGCGGGTCTGCTGTTGCCGTTTCCGTTTATAGCGTTCCACGTTCTGCCGGGTCCCTTGCTGCAGCATGACCGCCCGCGCTGCATTCTTCTCCTTCAAAACCTCCTGGCACTCTTCGTCGAACCAATCGTTCCGTCGACTCCGTCCCACGTACCCGACGTTGCTCTCAGCTGAATCGTTGATGGCTGCTTTTACTGTTCTCCAGCAGTTCTCAAGAGGGGCTCACCCTCTTCCGGTAATGCAGCCTCGAGGTGCTGCGCGTATGCCGCTGCGACATTCGGTTGCTTGAGCCGCTCTAGGTCATACCGGGGCGGCCGTCGGTACCGTACGTTGATAACGACGGAGAGTTTTGGGCGCAGTTTGACCATCACCAGATAGTGGTCGGAGTCGATGTTAGCGCCACGACGTCGATAATGTCGAAGAAGTGCCGACCATCAATCAGAACGTGGTCGATTTGCGATTTTGCTTGCTGTGGTGATCTCCAGGTGTATCGGTATGGAAGGCTGTGCTGGAAGTAGGTGCTACGAATGGCCATATTCTTGGAGGCGGCAAAATCAATTAGTCGTAGGCCGTTTTCGTTCGTCGTTGGTGGTTTCATCGAGAAGTGTTTGAGAGGCCAGTTAAGGCCGCACGGGACGTCATTATAATCACCTTACCCATTTCAAGAAGCAAATCCCAAGAATCACTTCATATATCGATGCGAAAATGCATCACTATGATTCTACATATGTAGTGCACAACTCAATAAATTTTCAGCTTCATCGGTTCACTAAAACTCTAGATTTGCTTTCACAAAGTTTTGATGCTAATTGTTAGAGTGAGACGAAAGATAGGAAAAATAACACGGTCTCCCGTGTTACCTTAACAATGTCGAGTGTTTTCTCGGTCGCATGATTGTTGAGCATGGCTGGGTTTGTTTTGTGGCAGAATCATGTAAATTTCTAGCGGATTTAACTGAAATATAGTTGGTAGAACCCTGATTGGTTGACAGATGGTCATATTTGCTTCAGTTGTTGGCTAATGCTTTATAGACGGAAGTGTATCGTCTTGAAAAGTCTTATTACTGCACAATGGAAATGTCTACTTCTGTAGTATTCTAGTGCCTTACACTTACAATATTTCGTTGTTCAATACATGTAGAAAAAAGGTAACTTAAAAGTATCATGAAACATATATTCCATTTTATTTTCCTCAATCCGAGATTCTGAGTTACATTGTAGCAAAAGCATAAAAGGTGATGTACAAAATATAAAGCAGTAGATAATATAGTTGCAAATGAACGCTACTATTATCTCAAGGAATTGTAGATCTCCGTGTATAATAAATAAATTTGTTTTGAAAATGTATACTTTTGCGAATCCGTTGCAAATCAATCAACTTTTCATTCATAAGATGCACTACTTAATGGCCTGCTTTTCCTACAAAAAAAAAAAACTGTGCTGAAAAGAGCTGCTTACATTTTAGTACTGATTAGGAGGCGTCATTCAAATATCTCAGTCTATTCTGCCATAGCATCTGATTTTATATGTGAAGTGCAATCCTGGTACAAGACTGGTGATATTGTCGGCGCAATAAAAAGTTGGAATAATTACCGTAACTTGGGATTGGGGAAGGAAATGTTGATGTAGCACTTACTTAACGAGAGGCCTCCGAGTGACAGTGACTTCCAGATTATTTTCCTCCCTCACTAACCACACCTTTCCCGTGATGATTGTGGAGATGCAGAGGTATTCTTGGTCTCTAGAAGTAACGATCATTACACATTAACGTTTCTTTCCATTCCCAACTGACTGTAAGGACTTGGCCGGCGTCGTTATTGATCAATAATATGAGAGTTGCTAAAATTGGATCGAAGTGCAATTCTTACCAGTTTGGATCAATCACGGAGTAGCAACCATTGGCATGTACAGTAGACTGATGCAAATTTTGAAGTTTTTGCTCCCCTATGCTTAAACGATGTCAATTATGAGGAAAATCATTCCCCCAAAATATGAAGTGATTTGGAAGAGATTTGGTTGTGCACACACCATTTGAAGTTTATATGGAAATTACTATGGAAAAGCCAAACTTTTTGTGTTTAGTCCTCTAACTGCTCGTCATAATAATCTATGGAAAAGTGAACACACTCATCTCATGTGAAAACTGCCCAGCTACAACTTTGCCGAAGACCACATTTCGATTAAACGTAAGGATAATTTGTTATTATTGATAATAAAGTCTAAATCATGCTGAGATGATCATTCAAGTACTTTCAGAGCAACACTGTTTTTTTGCTGTAGAACATAGTAGCCTGGATTACTTTGATCTATTCTTCCCGCCAGGAGTACCACTGTTGCCTGCCGAACAGTTGGTGAAGCATGCTACATGCAAACCAAGTTTATGATGATGAATAACAATTTATCCTGACGTCCAATCAAAAAGTGGTCTTCGGCAAAGTTGTAGCTGGGAAGTTTACAAATGAGGTGAGTGTGTTCACTTTTCCATAAAATGTTATGACGAAGAGATAGAGGGCTGAACACAAAAGATTGGCGTTTTCCATAGTAATCTCCATATAAACTTCAAATGGCGTGTGCACAGTCAAATTTCTTCCGAATCACTTCAAACTTTGGAAGGATGCTATTTACCATAATAAAAATCGTTTAAGCATAGGGGAGATAAAATTTCAAAATTTGCATCACTCTAATGCTCAAACTCTTTAAATTTAGTGGTTTCTATGATTTCTGCACTAAACAATGTAGAAACAGCAATTAAGACTCCTCCTCCTGACTTCTTCTCAGACGTTTGACAGTCACGATCATTCCTAAAAACATCATAATTATTTCCAAAAACTTCTTCACTATTCACAGTTTCATCCCAGCTAGTTTCTGTTGCCAAAATAACTGTGTAAGGACATGTTAAAATTCTACTATGGATTTCTTTCATCTTAGAAGCGCTTTTCATACGGTTAAAGTTTTGGCAATAAACCAAAACTTCTGTACCTAACTGTGAAGATGTTTTAAAAGTAATAGAACAATCTGATTTACTTAGATTAGTTACCTCTTCATCTTGCAATTCGGTACTTGTTAAATTTGATGATATATTTAGATCTAACACGTCATTGTTGTTTTCTTCATCTAGGGAGAGTGTCAGTTTCGTTGAAAACACGAGTACCTAGTACATCCACCAAGTTCCAAGTAAACGCCAACCTGCGGTACCAGAGTTTAAATCAGCAGTTTCAGCCAACTCTTGTAATAGGCTTGGCGGTGACTCATTTTCCACAAATCGGGCAGTACCAATGCTAGCGTTATGTTCATTGCAATGAGCAGCCATTTCAATGGTTAGGCTGCTCAACGGCTGAACCTCGGTACAGATCTTTTTCAATTCATCAGTCAGATCCACCGTTAACGCCTCAACGAAATCTTCAATATGTTGTTTTGAAGATTTCATTGAAATATCTGAAAGGCCAGTTAAATGGTTTTTTATAGCAATCAAATCGTTGCTGGGCATATCATTTGTATTTCCTGAATATTTTTCGGCCACACGTGATAATGCCGATACAGCATTTGATACGCTCGACGATGTGCTGCTGTTAATGCACAGCACCGATTCCTTGAGCTGAAGCTCAATTTGGTCAAATAGTTCACCCATTGCGCTGAGCTTTTTCAGATCAGCAGCTATTCGAAGATTGGCGTCAGTTTGCGCCCTAATTGCATTAATTAGCTGCTGCTGTTGATGCAGCACTTTGCGGGTGTCAATGCCGGTTTTCAAATTATGTTGACAATCGTCACATAGAGGTACCATGTAGGACAAGATAAAACACTCTTGGTGCCGTTGTACTCCAATGCACGCCGCGTGGTAGTTTTTGGAACAAAACTCGCACTTCCATAGGAACCGATCGTCACTGATATTACAGGTTTTCACACTACACTGCATTTTTGCCGGTCGCGCGCGATGTTTGTCAATAAAAAAAAATTAAATAAAAATAATTACGGAGCACTTAAAAAACGCGTCTACCTCCGACGAATGACTGAACTGAACTTGCGACGATACAAACAACTTGTTTCCTATATTAATCGTAACCATTATCAACTTCCGTTGACAACAATTAAACAACGGTAATCGAAAATTATCGGGGATTCTGTTTGAAATAAAAAATCACAACACACCTTTGACAGCTAATTTAAGAGTTTTTGCATAATATCACTTCACCAGCCTCAAAGCAACCTTTAATATAACCCTTATTCAGACAAGTCGATGAATTATTCTCTTGTTTTGAGTAATGTTCATGCAGTCACATGTGGAGCAGATGTCAAGGTAAGTGGTTATCAATCGGAGGATTCCAGTTCAATTCTCAACTGCACATAATTTGTCTTCAAATTACTCCACATATAGCCACTATGTGTTTGAAATCGTTGGTGGCATTGATAAATCCCAAAACCGCGAGCCTGTATATTTTTACTTTTTTTTGGTTTATTGTTGAACAAAGGATGAATAAGCGCTCGTTCAACTTTTGAAGCTTGACATCTGCTCTAAAAATAGAATTATAGTCATTCAAGGGAGCTTGGATAAGCGCATGGTAAGCCTTTGTTCAGCCTTCCATAAAGCTTCAATTAGGCCTAAGGCTGAATAAAATCGCCAGAATTAGATGTTTAAAAGCTGAACAAAAGTGTGTGGAGACTATGAACAGCTTTTATTCAAACAAAGGTTGATTTAAATTAGTAGGAAAAGCGTTTGGGCAGCATCAGATTCTTAAGTGGGTATTGAAAATTCTACCTAGTGGCGACCTTGGAAAGTTAGCCAAAATTGACTAATTGGGTTCAATTACGGGATTGCGTTGAAAAAAACCAAAATTGAGTGGAACCGCGTTTCCATGCGTGTTTGCGATTCAATACTTATAGATTGTGAAAGGGGCCCAGATAGCCGTAGCGGTAAACGAGCAGCTATTCAGCATGACCAAGCTGAGGGTCGTGGGTTCAAATCCCACCGGTCGAGGATCTTTTCGGGTTGGAAATTTTCTCGACTTCCCTGGGCATAGAGTATCTTCGTACCTGCCACACAATATACACATGCAAAAATGGTCATTGGCATAGTAAGCTCTCAGTTAATAACTGTGGAAGTGCTCATAAGAACACTAAGCTGAGAATCAGGCTCTGTCCCTGTGGGGACATAACGCCAGAAAGAAAGATTGTGAAAAATACGTTATTGAATGGTTTTTTGGTTAAAAAAACCATCCCAATGTTTTTCATAAATGGATAACAAGATCGCATAATACCAATATTTTTTTAATTGTAAATTTATCGGCTTAGGTGTCCGTCACTGTGGGATCTCCCACTATCCCTGAACTATAAACATTAAGAGGAAAATAATTATCATCGTTTTACCAATTTTCAAAACCAGTTTATTTGCTCAATGAAATCAATTTTATATGAAAATCTATCATTACATTGCACTTGATATTTGTAATTTGATAATATTTTTTCATGAGGATTGAAGGGAGAAGGTTTTTTTTATTTTATTTATTTTGATAACATGATTTCGATTCACTTCAAGATTGTGTCCTGTATAGGAGCCCCCCTCCTCCTGCCCCTCTAGCTACGCCCATAGTTCGGCCGACGCAGATCAGAAGACCAGAAAGCGATCGTTAGGTGTGGGAGGTGATTTTCTTTCCCATCGCATCGTCGTCGTCGTTGAGGTGGCTGTGCAGCTGAAGATCATCAACGTCTTCTTCGTCGTATCCTCTGCACAGTGTCTGATTCAAGTCTGCAAGCGCTTTACGGGGGACCCAAAGCGAAAGATCGACGAGGTCTTATGGGTTGGTCGGTCGGTCGGAATCGGGCTCGTTTCTTCTCAGGTGTGGATGATTTTCATGTTTCCAATCTTCTTCTGCGAGTCGTGGTGGAAAGAATACATGCTCGGGTTCGCTGTTCTTTGCATTCCTGATGCGACTGGAAACCGGTGAACGAAGATGACTGCCGGTGGTTAGATCATAAAAGAATCGGTTACGAACGTAAAAATAACTTCTCTCTGTCTGGGGTTTAAATGCTTATGGAAGGATTAGGTGGCGTGATGGATTTCTCGTTCCAGGAATTTCGGACAACATGGGTTGACCCTGGGGCCAGCCGAAATTGTGTGAACTTTCTTTTTATGTACGTGAGAAGTGTTGTTAATAAATGGTTGAACATTTTATGGCTTTGAGGGTTGAGATTGACGGTAGTTGCCGAATGATAATGCATTAGTGTTCTTATTTCCTTCGATACTACATACCATCACCCCTCAGCTATGGATCAATTAGTGTCGAATCCAACCTATTAAATTCAATAAATAACATAAAAAATATAAAACCACGAATTGTAATTTCCAAATTGGAAACACGAATACATAGTTAATTACTTTGAGTGTAGTCTTTATTCAAGATTGCATTATAATTAAGAAATCTATCAGTTGCTGACAACACTATCAGGGATGATTTTTCACATTACGGATCAAATTGTAATATATTACGGATCAGTTCACAAAATGAGGAAATTTCAACTATAGTAGGAATTTGGTGTAGTAAGTCTGAAAACGTAGATTTTATTTCCGATTTGAGCTGGATATGTTCTACATTGGGTTTTCGCCCATGGCGAGTTCTTTGAAAGTTCCGAAAGCCTTCCCGCGCTACCTCGAACAACGATTGTTCCTCGAATAGGGAGTAAGGTAAGTTCATTGTGGCTTATGTATAATTGCTTTTTCCGGAAATATCTCAGTTCAATTTCCAAACTCATCTAGCGCAAAGCAGCCAAAACCTGCGAACCCGTCCAGTAATGCCACACTTGTGCGCGTCACATAAATCTGGTTTTCCCACCACGTGTTCCACAACGCGATCATTCGAACAAGTGCATTTCAAACCGCTCCGCTTTTGTGGACACAGGTGTTCAAAAACCTGCGCTAACCCGTAAAAGTCCCATCAACCACCATCGCATCGCGAAACAGTTGTTCGATGCGTGATTCCCCAAAACGTGAGAGTTTTTTGGTTTCGATCGTCAAGCAGCGGCAGCAAAACGAGATTCTATAGCGCTACGTTGCTATGCTTGTGATGACGATGCGACGAGGCTCGCGTGGATGCGATCGATCGATTGTCGACAAGCAACCGTTTGATTAGTGGAAAGTAAACAGACGTGTTTCAGTTTTAGACATGGTGAATGGAAGTGTTCCACTTCTGTGCCTGCGGCAATATAATGCGCGAAATAATGACTTTACTTCATTGTTCAGAAAACACAGTCTAACACAGGGGTTCCATGGTGTAATGGTTAGCACTCAGGACTTTGAATCCTGCGATCCGAGTTCAAATCCCGGTGGAACCTGGCTTTTCTAATCTTTTTTTCGATGCTTTCGGGCTTATTCTGCGCATTTCGGAAGTAGAGACGAGTCGCTTTCAACACGTGTGTGGTGAGTCGAGTAATGTTAATCAATTGGGAAGCCATTAGTGTCACCTCATTCGACCCGTGTTGCATTACCCGATTGGCAGAATAAGCCTGTTCTAAATATGATTTATAATATGTTGCAGCAAATATTTTGATTCAATTGATTTAAACAAAATCAATAAGGTACGGTGGGGCAAGTAGATACAGATACATCAACAGTTCACTTTACCTTTTTATTCAGCTAACGGGAATACTATAAAAACTTTTTTCTATAGAAAACAAATGCGGGACTAATATACGACATATTGTTGTTTGTTTCGATTTTTCTGATTATAATAATAATATACATGCAGACGTTATTGCATGCTTTTCGATTTTTTTCATCGCGAAAATCTGGTCTAGTATCCTTTGATAAAGTGCTTATCGACATACGGAGAGAAAATTGGTAACGGAAAATCAACGAAACCACATCGAGATATGGAGATATCGAGATAAGGAGGATATCGAGATATGGATAGAAAATTTATATGCAGAATGAAGGGACCGAGGAAACCATCGACATAAGGAGAGATATCGAGATGTAGAACATCGAGATGTGGAGAGTCGACTGTATATTAAGTATTGGGGACATGCAAATCTGCGCAAAATAGTCCACTATGGGGCAAGCCCTCAATATATTTTCAAAACAAAGAAATACATTGTAACTAGAATATTTTGAAATAATGTCATACATTTTATATGCATACGAATTTCAAAACCAAGAGTGTTACGTTGGCATGAAATATTTAAACGTTTATAACTTTTTGCTGGCTTTACGAAATTTCTTGATTAGTTCAATCGAAAGACAAGGCATCAAAGGTTCATATCGTTTAATTACTGATTCCCACATACGTGTCCAAATAGTTTAATAACAGCATTGGAAGAGAACGTTGATTTCAAGTAAATCTTTAAATAGGGGCTAGAGAAAAGTTGACGTCATGATTCTGTATCGGACTTTCGTGTGATTCGGACGGTTTTTCGATTGCTCGTTTTCTCAAAGTTCGTTTTTAGTTTTTGGTGCGAAGTGCATTTCTCGCTTTTTCGCGATTTCGCGTTCCCGAGCGGTATCATACCTCCTTGGTGTTGCTGGTGAAAGAGCCTCCCTGCAGCAAGTAGCAGCAAACCAACCGCAATCGAAAACAGAAGGTGGATTCCGCCTCGAACCCTGCCCCGCTGGCCGAAAACGGGCAAACAAGTGCACCGAAGCGCGCGCGAAACGAAGATGTCAACCTGACGGCTTACAACAGATTGTTGGCAAACAACCAATTTGCCTCCCTGCCAGTGGATCAAGTCCCCCAGAGGATTAAGGTTGCCCCCCCTGTTCACGGCGACAAAGGACATCTCGGCTATGCGGTCTGAAATAACCAAATCAAGCCGCTTTTCAAGCTGTGCCACACCGGCACGAAGATCATGTGCGACTCTGGTAGCGGCTACGAGAAGGCCGGCAAGCTACTGAAGGCAATGGGGCTGTAATTCTACACCCACGATGCCCCCGGTAGCAAGCAGTTGAAGGTGCTCATTCGAGGGCTTCCGGAATACACCCCAATCATCGGAGAGATGGAGGTGGCCGGATTGAAGCCGACGAATATGTTCCCCATCCGACGAGTTCAAGGAGGAAGGCATCGGGACAACTGGCAAATGTGCCGGCGCGCTCTCAATGACGACATGCCAGCCGATGGAGGAAGGTATCGAACCAAAGTGCGCCAACTGCGGTTCCAACCACGAGGGCAGCCCTCGAGGCCGTAAGAGTAGAAGTGCAAGCTTCTGGCGGCCCGATCACCATCATCGCTGCATACTACCCAACGCAAGCGAACCACAACGACGGGTCGGCTGCACATCACACAGCTAACTGTGCAGCGCAGGCGGTACATCATCGGTGGCGACCTCAACGCGAAGCACGAAACCTGGGGGAACCCCCGAAGAAACCGAAACGGAGTCATCCTGCAGCAAAGCTTGGAGAAAGGTGACTCTCCTATACTGTGCTCAGCCGTTCTGGAAGCTAACAAAAATTTTAAAACAAAATCTAGACCCATTCCACCGTTGGTTCCACTAGATAACAATGGCCCCGTAGGTCGCTTGATAACGCCTGCTGAGAAGGCAGCCGAAATAGGTCGACATTTCGTCAGCTCACATAATCTTGGAAGCTGCTGTTAATGAGCATGCAGATTTCCAACGACTTCTCGGAGGAGTTGGACATCGCTGCTGACGAACTCTCGACCTACATATTTAAAATCCTCCAAAAATACGAAGGCCCAACGTTTCCAGCGTCCAGTTCTATGACCACCTCGCGGTGATCTTCAACCAAGGTCTCCGGCTTAGCTACTCATCGTCCTGAAAGTCAGCAAAAGTCGTCCCCATCAGGAAACCTGGCAAAGATCCTCCCTCTCCCAATAGCTATCGCCCCATCAGCCTTCTCTCGGCGTTATCGAAGCTTTTCGAAAGGACAGTTTATCGCCGACTTTTTGCTTCTGTTGAGCAAAACAACATCCTGCTCGAGGAACAGTTTGGTTCCCGACGCGGTTGATCAACCTTGCACCAACTGTCACGAACATCCTCAGACGGAACAAGTCCTTATCCAAAACCTCTGCCATGGCTCTGCTCGATGTTGAAAAAGCATTTTACAATGTCTGGCATGATGGCCTGGTGTTCAAGCTTCACCAGCACAATCTTCCCAGCTACCATAATCTTCTTCAGTGTGCATAATTCAGTGCCTTTATACATGGTCAATAACGGCGCCGGCCACGTCCTTGCAGTCAGGTGGGATTGGGGGAAGGAATGTTAGTGTGTAACCTTTGCTATTTGGAGACCGTGTTTGCCTCTGCATCTCCACAAAGGTTACTTACTGGGAGGGATGTTTGTTAATGGGGAGGATTGTTGTTCACAGGATTCACTTTGATAAGCGATTAGACCATGATAAATAATTATTTGTAAGATATAAACATGCTTATATGTAAATATAATATTTTCATTTGATTTGAACAATATCTTTGCAGAGAAAAATTATGCCGACACTTGTAGTGTCGAACCATTCAAAGTTTATTTTTTAATTACAAAAATAAAGGTTAAAAAAGGAGTTTTGAAAAAAAATTAGACTTAAATAATTCATGAATCAGAGTTTATGTCGACACTCACAGTGACGAATCTTTCAAAGTTTGTTGAAAAATCATATTTACGTCTCACCGTTGTAACGATTAATGGTGCAGTCATACATATTTTATAGATTAGAAATAGAAGCATGAAACGAGCTCACTAATTGATCCGTCATCCTTGAGCAGCAACAATCCATTTTCAGCTTCATTCGTTTGTTTGGCTACACACCAAAAAAATCTTAGATTTACACGTAACGTAATATTAGCCTCAATCATACAAAGACATTTCTCATGTATTATTCAATGATAAAACCTATAAACACATCTATTATGTACAACATTGTTACCATAATCCTTAATATTGAACGCGAAACGTCTTCTCTCGAAAAATGTTGCATGCAAAACGGCACGATTCACATGATTTTCACGCTGAAAATCAAACATAAATAATGTACATGGAATGACAAGTCGTTGATCCATCCATGTGCATTATTTTCGACAGAATATTCAGCGTAGAATCATGTAAACCGAGAATTCTTGTTTGCAATTCCACTTTCAAGATGCAAGAAAGCATTCAACATTGGTGAATGTTGGATGGAAGATCATGAAATGTTTCAGTTTCACTCAAGTTTGCAAGCATTATCGAATGCAATGAGACAGTTTACATTAATTATCGTTGAATGTTCAGTTGCAACTCGTTTTACATGATTATCATACAAAATTACGTGCCATGTAAATTTGAGAATTTTTTGCTGTGTGTATAAAAGCACTCAGAGAAAATTGGCGCGCGACCCAAGAGGGAAAGCAAGCGTCAATGTCGAAAGATCAAATAGAACTCCTGTCCCGAAAGAACAAACTTGCTGTCTATAAACAAATTATTCGTCCCGTGATCGAGTACGGCATGCCGGTTTGGGAGAGCTGCGCTAAAACACATCGCCTTAAGCTCCAGAGAGTTCAGAACAAGAGTCTGAGAATGGCTCTGAATAGTAGAAACATTAACCTAATAATGCTCATGTCGCTGCTGTTCGTGTTATCAACATCTAGTTTGCCACGAACTGACAGCGTGAGTACCGGGCCTCAAAGTGTCAGATTAATTTTAAGAACCAAAACAACATCATGGTATAGAACAAACAATGAAAAACCATAATTTAAGGTAATAAAAATTGAAATCAGTTTAGTGACAACTGCACCATTAGCGTTCTACTACTTATATTTCTATTCTCTGAACGCCCCTTGGCGAATGCGAAATTCTGAGGTCCACCGTGTGGCCGAGATACAGACTGTCGAGGATCGCTTTAGTGAGTCTATCGAGAGGTACAGGGCTCGTTACCATGCATCAGACCAGCAGGTCGTCCGCGCTATAGTCGCACCCCCCTAGGTTATCAAATTTTGTTTTGTTTAGTTTTGTTTTGTACATAGTAGTTAAGTACGGTATCAAATGTCTAAAAATTCCAGCGCTCCAAAACGAGCCAAATTATTACAAAATGACATCCTTATCAATAAAAGTACCAAATTAAAAATAAAAACTAAACCTAGATTTAAAGGCCCTTAGGCCGACCATATTAGTTGTGATATTATTGTAACATCAAACAAAATATTATAAATAAATATGAATTAGAGAGAACGTTGACGTCATTTGCTTTTCACTCTCCGCTTGGATCGCATCTCAGCAGGCAACAGGTCGGCTTGCTCTGACCGGGCGTGTTTCTCAGGCACAGACATCGATAGCGAAGGACCCCCCGTTTGTCTTGCTTCGCTCAAATCAAACTGACCGTCAACCGACCGAGAGAACATGCCGTCCGAAGCCAATGCCACCACCGATTCCACCACGAAAAAGAAGAAGAAGAGGAAGCAGTCCACATGAAACTGAGATGGTTGTGGCCGCTATCGCAGCCCTACCCGAGCAGGTGAAAAAAGCTCAGCAATAGCTAATTTTGATATGGAAATCTAAAAGTGATATTAACTTGATAGATATAAGAGATAAAAGATCTGAAAATGATATCTAAAATTTACTCCTAGAATATCATTAGCATATCATATTTAGCTTTTGTAAGATCTAACCAATATAAGCGAGCTATTCATTTGATCTGCAAACATCAAATTTTGATATGGCTTAGAAGTTCCAGGAATAAAATTTAGATGTTATCTTCAGATCTTTTATCTCTTATGTCAATCAAATCAATATCTCGATTTGATGGTCAGAACTTCGCTTCTGCTCGGGTAAACAAACGGAACGGGTTCTTCCTGTAGGTGGTAGAGAAATACATTGGCGGAAACTACAACTTCAATGTCGGCAAGATTGCAAGATTGGCAAGAGTGATGTGAAATCCTGTGAAACTGTGGATGGCATTCGAGGAAGAGGAGGAGAAAAAGAAGGCAGTTCCTAAGCAAAACCACACCAAGTTTCAAAGACCGCCGCCAAGAAGCCGACAGTCCCCCTGAGTTGCTGATCCGGGGATCTGCTAATCGAGCATCGGACTTGTGAAATCGCACAAGATTTCAAGAAAGAGCTACTGCTGTTGTTCATCAGCCACGCCATGAAACATTCTGTTGGTTCGTCATGTAAGCCGAATACTTGCTCAAGTTTGTACATTTGCGCTGAGGATTTTCTCGTTTGGCCATGGCAATCAACTGATAACATCCCGCAGTGCTATTTGGTGGTAGGTCATTTGGCATAAAGTCGTTTGGCATAACGCCGTTTGGCATAAAGTCGTTTGGCATAATGGTCCTTTGGCATAAAGTCGTTTGGCATAATGATAGTTTGGCATAATGGTCGTTTGGCATAATGAGTTTGAAACCAAGAATTTCTCAATTTTTCGTTTTTACGTTTCTATTGAATCTTTCTGATGACATCAGGCTTGTTTTGGAGTCAATTGATACAAAATGCCACTTTATTCAACAATCATTCGCTATTGAATAAATTTAAGCATATTAGGAAAGTTATTGCCAATAGTATTTAATTATTTATCCAGAAATTACCCTTCTTAAAAAAAAAAAATATGAATTCTTTTTTTGAGTTTCGCTATTGGAACACATTTTTGCACTGAAGATTTTTTTATATATTTAGCACAAATTTACCCTTCTTTTAATTGTTCTATACTTTCTACATAAGATGTAATAATAATTATAGGTATGAACATTGTTGATGTCAAATTTCAATAAATTTCTCCTTCGTTAATGCATAGGTTGTTCATTTTCGCTATATTTTTTTGTTTCCAACTGACAAAAAGGCAGCAATCGACAACTTTGTTCTTATTAATTATCAGCGAAAAGAAAAATCGATTACTGCAGTTACTTCGATGGGTTGTGCTACTTTTCCACGAACTCTAGTTCCCAGTTGTCAGTTTCCCGACTATCCCGTTTCCCTGACTAGCCCACTTCCCCGAAAAGTTTTTATCACTCATAATTGTCGGAACTTTATACATTTCAGGGTGGTAAACGAACTGACCATCTAATATGCACCCTTCTTTATTTAATTGGCGGTTCTTTCGAGTTTTACCGTCCTCAGCATTTTTGCCAACATGTGTATAGCCGAGAATGACAGAATACTTCCTTCTTTTGACTGTTTATCGTTCTTTTCGAGTAAACCAGTCATTCGGGGAAATTACATTCGGGAAAAAGTAGCACAATCATATTGATGATTCTGAACGCACTGTTTTTATGCCTTTTGGTTTTATTATGCCGCAATATTTTTTGGCGTCCATTCTTCTATTGGTTTAATTATAAATTTTGCCTTCTTTTTAAAATTGGCTGTTCTTTATTTTTAAACTGTATTAAATTTTATTATTTAGAAAAGCTAAATGTTTACCATTTTTATATTTTGTTGTTTTATCAATTCTTGTCAGATGTGTTGTTAGAACGACAATTACTTTAGAATCTGCCATATACTTTTTTGGGGCAAATGCGTGATCTACTTCCGAGATATGCTGGAAAAAAAATATTATTTCAATCACAAATTTTCCCTTCTCTCGATAATAGACGGTGTTTTTGATGTACACTTCCAACATTAGAATTTATATTAAACCCTTGAAAAGTTTTGCCACAAATGTTCTCTTTTAAAGATGTGTTGTTCATTTCAGCTATGCTGTGAACAGATTTTTTTTTTGCGTTAGAGCCTTAAACATTTTAAATGAAAAATAATCTGCTCTCGTATATTTTTGCATTAAGTCGCATTGATAGATTTTTGGATTGGAGCTTTTGATATTTCCATTCTTTTATCAAGGAATTTTCATCGAGTGTTATGTCAAAACTGGGACAGAGCTTGATCTGCAGCGAAATATTATATGAGCGTTCCCTTGATAAATAACTGCGAACTTTCTTTGCCAATTTACTGTTTTCAAATATGTATCTCGCAACAAGCTCAAAAATACTCTATGTACTGAGATGTAGAGACCCGTCACAAGTTTTGTTTAGTAATGCTCTCTAATGTCAACAATTCTTAGTTTGGAAAATCTCTTAACCTACTCCATGCTCGTTTAGAACCTACCAAAATGTTTTGCTATGGGCAACCACCGAGTTGATCTCAATAAAAGCTTAAAAAATCCCGATATTTATTTTAAGTCAATCATTATGCCAAACGGCCATTATGCCAAATGACCATTATGCTAAACGACCATTATGCCAAACGACTTTATGCCAAACGGCTTTATGCCAAACGACCTTATGCCAAACGACTTTATGCCAAACGGGGTACAATCGTGCTATTTATCTGTAACAGCATCGAAGCTAACAAAGCTTTTCAGGGCCATCAGCTGTTTCGTCGTATAAGCAGAGAACTTATTCAAATTTATACACTTGCGTTGAGGTTTCTTCGTTTAACCATCTTCTTATATTACGTTTAACTGATCTTCTTATTTTACGCTTTCTGTTAGTGAGACGGGGTTGGTGATCTAATGGCTACCGCTTCTGCTTCATAAGCAGAAGGTCATGGGTTCAATCCCAGGCCCGTGTCCCTTTGCTCGTACTTTGTAGTTGTATCTTTCACTTGTTTCAATCTACCACTCTTAATATATCACAGTTGATCTTTCACAATTCAAAGCATTTGCTAGAACCCGAAACAGACAGAAATAAACCGTTTCCATATGGTTCCATGCTTTCATCATTATAGAACACTTTTCCTTACGACTGATACATAGGCAGTCTGCTAACCAAACCAGCAAACCTCTCTGCCATAAAAATACCCCACCCTTCCCGTATCAACTGGCGTAGACGCAGTGATATATATGGTCTAGCGTAAGAGCCAGTTGAATGCATTATCAACTCCTTCCCCTTCCCCTCATTGATGTGCATTCTGACGTATCAGACACCATTGTTGCCTAAAAATAGAAGATCACCAACACCTATACAGGGTGTCTGTTAATCCCAAGCAGTCATCTGATTGGTTCCTTGTGTAAGTGCAGTTGATCTGGCGATACTGGAGTAGCAACCACGGGCGGCCAATCAAGCTCAAGCTTATTTTACGATTTCTGGTAGTACAAAACGCGAAAATAAAAAGTTCACTCTTTTAGATGCTTTCTTCACGAGATTTGTGCCTTTGAAATTTTAGTGCAATTTCGGAAGTTGGATTCAGAACTGTTTCCCCTAAAATTAAACTAAACAATATTCTTTAGATTAAGATTTCTCACGTATGTCATATTGGGTTCTCTATTTCATAACATTTGCTTAGAGAGTGTTTTGCGAAGGCCCAAGCTGTCCGATTCATTTTTCGCGCGCTCGGAGTGGTTTTTTTTCAGTTAGCACTTCATTCACGCGCCATCGGAGTTATTTTATATTCCTGATTATACGTGTTGACACTGCGATTGTAACTGTTCAGTCGAGGATGGATTACCAATTGGTGAGCTCGTTTCATGCTTGTAATAACACATTTGTATCATAACATGTTTTTTTTATGAATTTGTTGAACAAACTATGAATAGTTCGTCACTTTAAGTGTTGACATAAGCGCTTATTCATGATTTATAAAATGTCGAGATTCAAACCTTTGAATAGTTCGATGTTTAAGATGTCGACGCATTGATAGATAACTTTTTAAACAGAGATTACACGAATCGCATTACTTACCAAGGTGAATTCTGATCATGCAGCTTTGAAGCCTTCCCACTAACAAAACTCCCTCCCGTGGCAACCATGAAGATGCAGAGCTATACTCGGTCTTTACTAACAATGGATGTCATACTAACATTCCTTCCCTTCCCCGATGACCGTAAGGACTTTGCCGGCGCTGTTATTGACATTTATAATTTTCAGAGTGCTCGAAAATGTACATTGAAGATGGTATGCTACTCCCAAGCTACATCTGTTGGTTCCCTGTACAATTTCGATGATTCTTGTCAATCACGGAGTAGCAACTACGAATTTTACGGTCATTAATGCTTATGCTCATGCTCATGCTCTATTTCATAACATTTACTTAGACTGGGAAAATACCAAGTAAATCATTTATTACATTTTTGATCTTTTCTGGTGGCTTATAGTCACTTGAAAGACCTCTCAAGATGACCTTGAATAAACGTTCAGTTTTGTCAACATAAGTAAAAAATTGTGCTTCTACTCTTCAAGATGTTTGAGAAGAAGTTCGCGATCTTTAAGAGTTTCTGGCAATACGCGAGACAGTCTCCTTTCTTCGCCATTTTGTAGGAAACCTTGAAGTACAAGATCTTCTGCCAAAGAATGATTTTCATCATAAATGGCACCATTCTAGCATAGATGAGCAATAACAAATGGTTGTATGACATTTGCCAGAAAGCCGTTTGCCAGAATCAATTTGCCAGAATGGCCCATTCCCCAGAAAGTCATTCCCCAGAAAGACCATTTCCCAGAAAAAATATTACTACATTACTTTGCTTTGTGTAGCAATATTTAGGTGTGTAAAATCTTTCGAATCATTTAAATTTTCAGCGTACGATACATAATTATATGCAAAATAATTGTGACGTAAGTTTTAACATAAAATGTTTTAAACTAATAATGATATCATAAACTTATTATATAGATAGCTGTAGGGGTAAACATGCAGCTATTCAGCAAGCTGGTGGACGTGAGGTCGAATTCCACCGGGCGAAGATTTTATTGGATTGAAAATTTTCTCGATTTCCCAGGGCATAGAGCATATTCATATCGGCAATACGTTATACACATGCAAAAATGATCAATTGGCAATAAAAGTTCTCAGTTAATAACTGTGGAGGTGCTCGTAAGAACACAAAGCTGAGATTTGGCTCTGTCCCAGTTGGGACGTAACACAAGATAAGAAGAAGAAGATTTCCGAGGTTTTCATAGTTTCTGAGAAATAACTGTTTTTTTTTAATGTTAAAATAGTCATCAATTTTATACAAGCTATTAGGGGTCGTCCATTAACCATGCGATCATTTATGGGAGGATGGAAGGGGGCCTGGCCAATGACCACGATACAAACAATTCTTTTTAAATTTTTGTATGGACGAAAGACCCCGTGGAGGTAAGAAATCCGAAAGAATTGACCACGTTGTTAATGGACAACCCCTTTTAGGCAACTGTATTTTCAACATACTATTAATGATTTTCCCTTCTTTGAAGATTAGGCTGTTCTTTAGAACTAACTAATTCAAGGACTTATATGCTTCATAGGAGATTTACCCTTCTTTATATTATTGGCTAGTCTTTATATAGGACTGCTGCCAATAAACATGTCTGTAAAAAGGATTTATGTAAAAAAAATGCAAATATCGGCAAATGGACAATCAATATATGTCCTCAAATAAAAAGATTAATAAATTGAAAGTGATTCAGTAATGGAATATTTACCATGACCTTTATCTAATTTCTCATTGAAGATTACTCGAGTTTTTCCGAAAACATTAATCTTCATAACCGACTTGTTTCGTAGAGCAAGCGACAGAATATGAGAAACCAATATATGTGTGTTTTTTGGTTTCCACCATTAATCATGGCCACGTAGCAGTCCTGCTAAGAATTTCAAAATATCTCCGGTTCCAAATAGCTAAAACTAGCAATCAGGGTAAACACTGAAGATTGAAGAGTTTTCCGGCAGCCTGTCGCAAATGTTGTAAAATTTCTTTAAAACAATAAATAATGCGGTTCAAATTATTATTGAGAGTAAAACAGTTTAACGTTTTCTTTCAAGGACTGAATAATGTATTTATATATATGACCGAAAGAACATTGGGTAGTCATTTGAGTTATATTGTTCCAATGATTATTGGCGCTAAACTGATCATATTTCAAACATAATTTTCCCTTCTTTCACTCAAAGGCTGTTCTTTTTAGTTGTTTTGCAATTTTTTTCCGCAAAGATACACTATTCATATTTCTGAAATTATTCAACTAAACTAATTCGTGTCAAACGTTTCAGCTTTTTTGTTCTCAGACCAGCTATGTAAGTAGTGAAAATTGCATAAAATTGTATGCGAAGGATTTTAACAACATAGACTAAATAACACGGATCGATCAGTTGCGTTGTTTTAGACTTGTTATAATATTACAAAGATATAAACATTATTTGGAGCAATATTTACGATGCGAGTGAAGTACTGTAGAAGTGACGCTAAATTTTAATTAATTTTGCGCTGCAGCTGTGCACTGCTAGTAGTCCAATCTACTTGATGTAAATAATGTGGAAGTTGACTACACAATGTTTCATGCTATAAGTGCAAACAATATGAGTAGAATAAGGTGGTGCAAAAGTTCGACCTTAGTGGTATAATCAAAGTTTCCAGGAAAACAATAGCAGTTAAAACAAAACAAAAATCATACAGTGAACCTTCAACATATTGGCAATAATTTTGCTGAACAAAGTTGTGTCAAAATATTTACCCATTTTTATTTATAACTGTTTCAAAATTGATTGTCTTATTCGAACTTTTGCCCCACCGGTCGGGCAAGAGTTCGAATCTAGTGTGGGGCAAAAGTTCGCTGGCTGAAACACAAAATATCGAACTTTTTATGATAGAAATACGTTACACCAGCCGTAAACTTAAGTTTGACGAAAAATACACACTAAATTTTTATCAAAAAATTGCCCAAAACCGGGTTATACTCAAAAATAGCAGTTTTACGCAAAACTAAGTGGAAATGTAAAATATACTCAAAAATAGCAGTTTTACGCAAAACTAAGTGGAAATGTAAAATATACTCAAAAATAGCAGTTTTTCGCAAAACTAAATGGAAATGTAAAATTTTGGTGACAGTTTTCACACGATCAGACAAATTTAACTACATTTGAAGATAATATGTGGATTTAGGCAATTTGAAAATTTTTCCGTGATTTTATACATAGGTCGAACTTTTGCCCCGCTGATTCGAACTTGTGCCCCACTATGGGCCAAAACTTGTTTTCAAGCATTTATGTAAAAACTAATACACCTTAAAGCAACCTTATGATAGGCCTAGAAACGCCCTTACATAAAATATTGAAAAAGATTTTATCTTCAATTGGTTCCATGCAATGAAAGTTTGACCAAAAATTACAATATTCACGTCGAAAAACAACAAATAGCCATAACTTTTCCAAATCTCAATCAATTTTTATGATATTTGGATTGAAAGTCCCTTACTTGAATAGCATTCGAACCACCATGACATTCATAAGATTTGTTTTGAATTGAGCTAGAAATCTTAAAAAGAAACTCTTACCCCACTCGAACTTTTGCCCCACTTTACTCTATATTCAAGATACAAAAATGACAAATATGGAAAATTTCGATAGGCTTGAGATGAAGATGCATCGAAGCCAAACCTCAAATTTTCAAGAGCATAAACCTCGAGAACCAGCCAGCGGTTTGAGCTGAAAACTTAATCGATTGGTCACACGCTGGTGGTGACCAATCGATTAAATTTTCAGCTGGAATGGCTGTTTGGGTCTCTAGATTTGCGCTCTTGAAATTTGAGGTTTGGCTTCGATGCATCTTCACAAATATGTCGATCAATTGATTGAAAACGAATTACAAAAAATGATTCTGGGGAATGGCTTTCTGGCGAATGGTACATTCTTGGGAATGGTTTTCTGGCAAAAATCATTCTGGCAAATTGATTCTGGCAAATGGTTTTCTGGCAAATGTCATTCAATCTAACAAATGGATCAGTCACAACCAACTAAAAATAGAAAAAAAGCTTAACTAAATGTTGGAACATTTGTTTTGAGTATTCTTGCAATATTCAAAACGAGTATTGAAATATTCGGTGAATATGGAAAACTCGCCAAGACATCGCGGATCATTAAGTGTTCTGATGAGCACGATCTGAAAACCGAGAGTTTCAGATAGCTTCATCCGGTTGCACCTGTAAGAGTTAAGATTATTATGTTCGTAAATCAGCACTTCTAAGCGCAGTTCATAACTGAACAATACAAGCTCCGCAGAACACCTGCGCACTTTTACGTCAGTCATGCGAGCACCTTCCCGCTCAACCTGGTTCCGGGGGTAGGTCAGTTCCCCGCAAGGCGATCGGGAAAATATCTAAGTCAGCTGGTCAATCCGTTCATCCATTGCGCTCACGAGTAGATGTTGCCATTCCGAAGCAGTGGCCTAACGCAAACCTTTTTCCCGTAAGACTTTCCATTTGCAATTGAAAACAGTTCGATCGGTTCTGCGGCGTGGCGGCTTTAAATAACACTCCATCGGGAGCAATTTCTTCGGGTGCAGCTCCAATCACTTTTGCTGGTTTCGCGGTGGCGGCGGCTCCCCTACATAGAGATCGATCGCCCCCCTATAGATCACTTTGGCAGAACGCGTGCGTACAACGGTGGCTTAATTAAATTTATAGCCGTATTTAACAGCAATTGAACATGTGTTGAGCGATTTTCCCACACCACATAGTAGACGGGCGGCGAACGGTCGGAGGTGGGCATGGAAGTAGCCAGGTTTTTCAACAGAGAGGGGAAGCAGGGGGCTGCCAGTATTTGGAAATCTAAGAATTTTTTTAAAATGTGGACAGGCCTAGTGAACACGCCTGACTGTATTGAGGATGAACTTGGAGTAGAATGGGAGGAAACCCTTCGTTTTTGCAGGAATAATTACGACGAGCTTTTGGCTGGGATTGAAACAAGTAACAAAAATCTTCAAGTTATAGGAAAGGCTAAATTGTTGCACTTTTGCTATCGGATTATCCTTTTGATTCAGCAAGCAAGGGGAGTTGATTGATGTGGTCCAGTTTTGACTTAGAAACTGTGGTATACGGAGTTTAAAATCGGGAAGCTCTGGAGGACCTAGCCTTGATTTATAGTTGGATTGAAAGCAATTTGTTATGAGAGGGGAATCGGCCTTTTGCTACGCCTATGGTGGTTTATGCAAACATGGCCTGCTTTGGGTTTCCAATCTCGGCGCGACGGTTGACTGTTGGGTTGGAGAGGTTGGTTGCTAGGCTACGCAACAGACTGTCTGCGACGAGAGCGGCATTAGAAAAGCGCACACATGCAGGTGAGTTGTAAATTAATCAATTTGATCACTTTTTGGCTTCTGTATTTGGATTCGAGCTGACATGTTATAAGAAGGCGGCAGGGCGTTGGGACGAGACGTATGCCTCGATGGAAGAAAATCGATATTTTATCGAACGAACCCAACGGACGACGATTAATTTGTTTACCATTTTGTTGTGGACATTCTCGACCATGCGTTCGCCTTACATTTATTTGAACTGATGACAAACACGAATTTGTTGGTGCGTTTTATATGGGTCGTTAGACTGCGGGGCAGTTGTCGGATGTTTCTTAAAATTGGACAGAATTGTCAACAAAACTGACCGAATTTCGAAGTTTGTTTGTTTGATCGGAGCCTTATCGCTCTTATTGATTCACCATACCTTGTATGGCACTAAAGTTTAATGATATCAGCGTATAAAAATGTGCTGCATTCAATCTTCGCGAAGACCGTAAATCACCCACGGAATTCACGTATTTCATACCGAAAGCATGTTTTCTGATTTGACTCAGCCCATTCCCAGCCTACTAATTCATCCCATTTTATCGGCAGCCCAGCCTACTTTGGTGCAGATTTCGATCGGTACACGAACCTACAATGCATCTCGATAAACGATCCGATCTATAGACATAAAACCATAACCTAGGGCACTTTGGGGACTGATCGTAAAACAAACATTCAAATCCCACCGCGCAGACAGCATCTAAGGCAGGGTTTCTCAACCGGTGGTTTGCGGTGGGCCATGATGACTTCTTAGGGGATCCGCGAATCCTTTAGTATCCTAAGTATCTCAAAAACGATTCATGATAATTGCGTCGCAGATTGTTCATATTTGAATCTTTCTAAAATTTTATTGTTTTAACCTATGAAATACAGTCAACTTTCCATAACTTGATATTCAACAGAGGTATCGAGTTTAGGAGGTATCCAGTCCACAGAATTCCATGAACATCGATTTCAAAAACATCCATTTGTGGACATCATCACGTGAGCAGTGCTTCAAAGGGAGTCACAATTTAAAAAAAAGCTGGGAACCACTGATCTAAGGTCCCATAAAGTGCGCGCCAAAGGTTAGTTCCATGGGGGCTCAGAGTTCAGACCCCGTAAGCGAGAAGTTATTTGTTCGCCAGTCACCACCACCACAGGCACCTCCACTAACTGCTGACTCAACCGCAAGCTTCAGCCAAGATCCCTTTTATCAGATTGCAATAATTTACAGTGTTTGTCAAGATATATCACGATTTCGCTGTCGGCCGATTGCCACCGCGATCTTTCACTCCATTCCACTGCTGGAGTTTGCGCGGTTGGTTGGGTTGACCGGTTGAAATGGTGGCAACGACATTAAGGGGCTTATTGTGAATGCGAAAAGTAGGTACCACCGTACAGCTGCCAGTAAAGTGTCTTGAGGGCAAAGAAATTTGACATTTCTGAGATTGCAAAGAACAGAAGTCTCAAATACCGTGCTAATTCAAAGTGTTCGGATGCTTTGACTCTTGGACACTGGCCTTAAATAACCTAAAAATTATGTTTTCGACAATTGTTATGTATGGAGAATGTAGAAGACGTCATAATTATGGATTTTGGGCAAAACAATGGAATTTCGTCCAAATACACCGTTTAAAAGGCTAGTGTCCGGCTTTCGAAGAGTCCGGCAATTCGATGCAGCACGATACTGTAATTATCATTTGAGTTGATCCAATCGATTAAAAAATTAAAATTGTTTCGACTTTTGAAACAAATTATTTTTATTTCAATATATTCTAGATTTATTTCAATATATATTCTAGATTTAATACAGATGAATCTCCGTAACCTGGAAGGGAGGCACAGTGCTTCCAACGTATGGCACCTGGGGACAAAAGTCTGGAACTGGATGTTTAATGCGGTTTTGCCCTACGAAGTTGAGGAGAATGTCGTTATACACAAAAAAATCTCATTATTGGCATGAATGACACATATTACATCAGTAATGGCATAAGTGGCTTATACGTCACGTTTTACATTTGACACTATAGAACAGTGCTCGATTTTAAATAAATGTTTAAAATAAAAACGCATGAAAACGTACTTGAGTCGTTTGCATAAACGATGTATGTGGTATGCGTAAATGTAAAAGTGTCTCAATAACCAATTTTATATAAACATACTAAAGCACGGATTATTCTAACGACTAAAATCAAACCCAATAAAAAAGATTATATAAAATTTATTTTTATTAGCAATACAATTCATTTACCAGCTATTAATCATCCAAAAACATACCAATCGAATCATTATCTTCTTTTCTACAAAGATTTTTGAAATGTCGTGGGTTTCTGTTTGATGATTATTAGAAACAATTTGATACATAGGCTCCGAACGCGAGCTCTTCAGGTTCATTACACAGCTTAACAAAAATGACATTTTTGTTAGTCTTGAGAACCAAATTATGTGTCTCTAGTAGATTTGGGGTTGGTGAATCTGATGCCGTTCTCAGAAATGTTCCAGCACGTCACAATTTTCAGCTACAGGTCGCCAAATTTGAATAAAACACTGGTTTTATTGATGTTTACATAAAAATTTAAAGTATGATTTATCAAACTTTTTTGTGATCTTATCCACTAAGCATGCAAAATAGGACTTTCACTTTCATTTAAGATATACTTTGGTTGAAATTGCACGGTTAATTTTAGATTAAACCAATTTTTTCAACATGTTTGCAGTCACCATACAAAATTCTTCGTTTCTCTTATTTGACACTATACAATTATTTTCAAAACCATCAAAAAATAATTTTTGGGCGCCGACAATATTATGATCTTTTATGATAAGTATTGTTAAACACATAAAGTTTGAATTCTGTGGCAAATTAAGCAAATAAATTTCCATACAAGCTGTCAAACTTGCATGCAAGTTGGCTGATGTAGGCAAATTTTGCATTTCAACAGCCAGCATCTCAAAAACTAGACGTGCTGTGATATTTTTGAAAACGACAATTGACTCAGCAACTCTTAGTTATGTTAATAGCGGTATTTTGATGCTTGAGACAAAATCGTGTTCCGCAGTGTTATTGTTGATAAGATATATATAGGTTTTTCTTGAACATTCATTGAACGGTATGAAAGGCTTTTCCATGCCAGCCTTTATAGCCGAATAGGAAAACTCTTCATCGCCAATTTTCAGTTGGGGCGGAAGCAAAACTGGCTTTGCTAATCAGTCGGAGTTTTGCTTCACAAAAATATCGTATGGTCTTCTATATTTACCCCGTTTTCGGTGTATTTTGTAGCAATAAAATTTGCTAAACGTATTTAACTTGTTTTCAAATATCTGGGAGAAAGAATCAGTGCTATAACAACCGTACATGAAATCCACAACAGGATTTTTTCAAATATGTGGATGGGCAAAGTACCATTGCTTGAAACAATCTTTATTGATGATTGTGGCAGCATAACTTAAAAATCATAAAATGACATACAATCGGCAAACATATGCAGCTGGAATCACTCTCAGAATTTGAAAAATACTTCAAATTTTATATTAAAGTGGATTTCAGAAAGGTACTTTGAGGTACTTTTTTGTATGGGCTAGAAGAAGATAGGAGTTTTAATTTTCTTCTGTATTAAAGAGCTTATTGTTCAGAAGCATCTTTTTCTACAATTTTAAAAATATATCACAGAAAATTAAACGGAATGACTCCTACTTACTTGTTTCAACATGATCCTTAGCGACTTTCACTTTGAAAATGTGATTAGTATGGGAATAAAGCGAATTAAAAAGAAATTGTATTGACACAAAAACAATAAATTATATATAACGATGAAACAACTTGTCAACACCTGGTGTTTTGGTTTGTTTTGATAAACGCACGGACTTTCTGGTATCTGTATTACACGCTCAAAATATATGTCAACATCATGGCCTACTTGATTCTTTCGAATATGAAAGTTGATTTTTTGACTTTTGTCCAAGGGACGAAGCACTGTGGGAGGCACAGACACCATACACGAAATATGTAACAACTTATTTTAAATCTACAAGATAACACCAGCTTGCCAACGACAATCAAGGCAGGCTTGGTGAAAATTGCTAGTTTTCATTGCTGAGAGAGGAGACAGCTTACTGACAGTTTGCATGTTTTCTTGCCTTCTTTGACTTCTTTCTTTAATACTTGGGTTGTGCACAATGGTCAGATTGACTTATTTTGGTCAAATTCATATTCACTTTTTGTTGTTCACTATGAAAAAGGATATGAACATAAAAAATCAATAACAGTTTGCCGCCTCACAACTATAATTAAGTATTCAAATTTTTAAAATGTCAAAATCATCGAAAAACACCTGGAAATTTCAGTTACGTTTGCTGAAATTTTGACTGTTTTTTCACGCTCGGCACAGAAAGAAAAATCCATGTAAATTTCAGCGTAAAATCATGCACATGTAAATATCGCAAATTTACACGTCACATCGTGTAAAATTACAATAACATCATGTAAGTTTCCGCTATACATTGGGAGCTCGCAATCTAAACCAGCTGTCTCCTCTCTCTCAGGTTTTCATTTGTTGTGCAGCTTCGACCTTTCCGGAGAAACATGGTAAAAGGGCCAAAGTTTACTAAGAATTCAATTTTCATTTTTACTCGAAAAAGTGAAATAATACGTGTCAATAACAGTGAATCAAATTGTCATCAAAGGAGACGAAAAACAAACAACAAAGCAAGTCGCTCACAACCCGTTTATCCATACTTTTGCGGATTGTGATACAATCAGAAGCAAAATTGTCATGACAATCCCAGGGCACAACATTGTTGCAACCTTTTCAACTCGCGATTAAACAGTTGTTTTAAACACAAAACCAAATTTGTTTTATGCATGCTGTTCGATAGTGTGCCAGTGTTTACCAACACAGAGAAAGTTCTCGAAAATGGCAATGCGAAGCCTAGAAAATCGCTGCGCACGTAGTGATCGATCTTTGTCATATACTGTTCAAGTGGTGATAAACTGATGTTACTTAATAAAGTTGTTGGAACAAGAATAGAAGATGACAATATCTTTGTTGCTGGGTGTTGGGTGACAATTTATTCACTGGTCAATAACTTTTTATTCAATCAGAATTACATATGCGCTACATTTGAATGTGCATGAATTGATTCTCATTCAATTTTGTCAGTTTTGATAAAATGCAAAAAAAATGTTTTGATAAATTACGCGCTTTTATTATGTATGTCCATTGTTTAAGATCTCGGCTCATAGTGACAGTTTGTGATAGCAGAATCTGGGCACACCTTGACGTACAGAAAATTTATATCGGTTTCTCCCTCCTAGTACGTAACTCAATTTTCTTTATACCGATATAGAGTTATAGAACGATCATTTAATTTGATTTTCATGGCTAACTCGATGGTTCGTTGAATTGCAGTAGCATTTTTTAATTATTTTTAATGTAGTCACGGTGCTTCCCAGACAGTTATTATCAGAAAAAAATCCATCAAAGCTGAGATCACTAGCCGTTGGAAAATCTTCTCAAAAAGTCGTAGGACCCGTTTTGAAGTTATGCTTTTTTAATGTATTAGTCTACAAATTAAAAAAAAAAAACAGTCATATTTGAACGGCTTTTCGTTTACCGTGATTATCACAAGAAATGTATTTTCTTACGGTTAATAACGTGCATATAGCAGTTATTACCGAAACGTATTTGAAACCTGGATCTAAACTCAAAAAAAAATCCTAACTTTTTTGTTTATCGTAATGATCGACTTGATGGGGCATGTGGGGGAGTTGCAATCATCATTCATAGGCGTATAAAACATCAACTGTTTTCATCATTTGAAACTAAAGTTTTTGAAACTTTAGGTGTTTCTGTTGAAACACAGTTTGGTAAATATACTTTCATAGCTGCCTATTTGCCTTTTCAATGCTCTGGGCAGCAAGTTAATTTGCTCCAAACTGACTTGCGTAAATTGACTCGCAATAAGTCAATTTTTTTTTGTTATTGGTGACTTTAATGCCAAACATCGGTCATGGAATAATTCTCAAAGTAATTCCAACGGCAGAATTTTATTTGATGAGTGCTCTTCAGGATATTTCTCAATTCAATACCCTGATAGCCCTACATGTTTTTCCTCTTCTAGAAATCCATCTACGATTGACTTGGTCTTAACCGACTCTAGTCATCTTTGTAGCCAATTAGTTACTCATGCTGATTTTGATTCTGATCATGTCCCTGTTACATTTCAAATATCCCAAGAAGTGATTCTCAATCCTATCAGCTCCACTTTCAATTATTTACTAGCCGACTGGAATATACATGAAACGTTTGTTGACTCTCATCTTGATGTTAACATTTCTTTAGAAACTAAACTTGATATTGACAATGCTCTTGAAACTTTAACAAATTCCATTGTTGAAGCCCGGAGCATTGCAATTCCAAAATGTGAAGTAAAATTTGAATCCGTGATTATAGACGATGATCTTAAACTCTTGATCCGTCTTAAAAACGTGAGGAGAAGGCAATTTCAACGCACTCGCGATCCTGCTATGAAAATTATATGGCAGGATTTGCAGAAAGAAATCAAGAAACGTTTTGCTCAATTAGGAAACAAAAATTTTGAAAATAAAATTTCTCAATTGGACCCTGGCTCTGAGCCCTTTTGGAAATTATCTAAAATCTTGAAAAAACCTCAGAAGCCAATACCGGCATTGAAAGAGGAAAACAAATTATTACTAACTAATTGCGAAAAAGCTCAAAAACTTGCTATGCAGTTTGAAAGTGCGCACAATTTTAATTTAGGACTTACTAGTCCAATTGAAAATGAAGTTACTCAGGAGTTCGAAAATATTCTCAATCAAGAGAACGTTTTCGAAAATGCCTGGGAGACTGATTTGGAAGCAGTGAGAACTATTATTAAAAAATTCAAAAACATGAAAGCTCCTGGCGATGATGGAATTTTCTACATCCTCATCAAAAACTTCCAGAAAGTAGCTTATCATTTTTAGTTGATATATTTAAGAAATGTTTTCAATTAGCATATTTTCCTGACAAATGGAAAAATGCTAAGGTTGTTCCAATTTTAAAACCAGACAAAAATCCTGCAGAAGCTTCTAGCTATCGTCCAATCAGTTTGCTTTCCTCCATCAGTAAACTTTTTGAAAAGGTTATTTTGAACAGAATGATGGCCCACATCAACGAAAATTCAATTTTTGCCAATGAACAGTTCGGATTCCGCCATGGACATTCGACCACTCATCAACTTTTACGTGTAACAAATTTGATCCGTTCCAACAAATCTGAAGGCTACTCTACTGGTCTTGCTCTTCTAGACATAGAAAAAGCATTCGACAGTGTTTGGCATGAAGGTTTGATTGTAAAATTGAAAAATTTTAATTTTCCAACATACATTGTTAGAATAATTCAAAGTTATCTGTCAAATCGTACACTTCAGGTTAATTATCAGAACTCCAGATCTGAAAGACTTCCTGTAAGAGCTGGTGTTCCCCAAGGCAGCATTTTGGGACCAATATTATACAATATTTTCACATCTGACTTACCTGAGTTACCTCAGGGATGTCAAAAATCTTTGTTTGCGGATGACACAGGCCTCTCCGCCAAAGGACGAAGCCTGCGTGTCATCTGTAGTCGATTGCAAAAAAGTTTGGATATTTTTCTTCATACTTGCAGAAATGGAAGATTTCTCCTAATGCTTCCAAAACTCAACTAATAATATTCCCACATAAACCAAAAGCTCTTTATTTGAAACCTTCAAGTAGACATGTTGTCACGATGAGAGGGGTTCCAATAAATTGGTCAGATGAAGTTAAGTATCTAGGGCTCATGCTAGATAAGAATTTAACTTTCAAAAATCACATTGAGGGCATTCAAGCGAAATGTAACAAATATGTAAAATGTCTCTATCCCCTTATTAATAGAAAATCAAAAATTTGTCTTAAGAACAAGCTTTTGATATTCAAACAGATTTTCAGGCCAGCCATGTTGTATGCTGTACCAATATGGACTAGCTGTTGTAATACCAGGAAGAAAGCTCTGCAGATAATTCAAAATAAAATTTTGAAAATGATTCTGAGGCTTCCTCCCTGGTATAGTACTAATGAGTTACATAGAATATCCAATGTTGAAAAATTGGAACAAATGTCAAATAAAATAATAAATAATTTCAGGCAAAAATCATTACAATCTTCTATTGCCACGATTAATGCGTTATATGTTTAGGTTAAGTTAGGTTAAGTATATTCAAAGCGTTTTTTTTTTGTCTTATAAGCAGGTGAAATCAACTCACCTGTAAAAAATCTGAACTGCTACGGCAAATGAAATGTAATATGTTGTTAACAAAATGTTAATTAAATCTTAAATTTGTTTTACCAATTTAGGATGATAGTGTTGTCTAATAACACAGAACACCTAGATATAAGAAATGAATGTAATGTTTGAAATGATACTAATAAAGAAATTAAAAAAAAAATCACAAGTAATGTACCATCAAAACTTGATTCAAAATTGGTTTGTCTAGTCCTAGTGATTTGTAAGCTCAGGGTGGGGTTTATATCAGAAGTTCGACCAAACTTAGAGTTATGACATCCGACGGGGCACCAAGAACGTACAGGGTGGCCTATGTACATTGTACAAGGGGTAAATAAATTATCATAGAAAACACATGCTTCAGTGAATTTAAATTTTCAGCGTGTGGGTTTAGTTTTGAACAACTATAACATTTACTTTAACTATGTAAACATAGTACATTTATTTTTTACCTTAACTTCCAGCTACACTGCCCATCAGCCTGGGACACGGTTATATGAAAAATTTAGATTTTCGCTCCAGTCCACTTTTTGAGTTGCATTTAGGTCCCATAACAACTGTGTAAAATTTCAGCTCGATCGGAGAAACTATATTTTTGCGCCAGCCGTTCAAAGTTTGTTTGGGATTTACTATGGGAAAACTTACTTTTGCAAAGAAAAATCGCCAGAGGTCCTCTTTTGTCCTCTATAAAAATTCTGAACAAAGATTTCGATAGGTATTTCTACGATGAACAACATTGCCGAAGACCGCAAAGCAATCCGATGCTTTTGAAAAAAGATATTAAGCATAGACTATTCTAGAACGTCTGAATTTTTGACAATTTCGAGTTAATATCGTGCAGTATTAACTCGAAATTGTCAAAAATGTCGAATGTGACAAATATGCAGTTATGGGCAGTAGTGTGGGACAAAATTTAGATTCTCGCTCCAGTCCACTTTATGAATTGATCATTTTTCACGGTTTTTCTAGTCTGTTTTCTATAATGTTAACCATGCCAAACAACTAAATGCAGGAAAACAAGTACGAAGGTGAACTTCTTCGACTTATGTACCGTAATCCGGGGTATCATTGATCAGCGGGGTAACATTGATCGGAATGACTCATCTCATAAAACGTTCGCATTATCACTTATTGATGGAACATTTCCAAATCATGAATGGTGCTTCTCTTTCTTATATTCATGAGCTAACAAAAGTAAAGATTTTTGCGAAAATTTCGTTTACCTAATGCATAAATTTGGCAACTTTTCGAAACAATGATTCTAATGGTTAAGGATGACACTACCAAACATTCATGTCTCACAAAAGTTCTGTAAACAATATAAGCAAGGAAAATGCGGTTCTTATTAAAACGGCATCACCGATAACGATTCCGTTGTCAAAACTTTCATAAGAATGTTCAATTTGGCAACATTACCGTATTACTGTTAAGAATGTAAATTTCCCTAAGGAAATTGCCTACCTTTAGGCGCAATCCGTGGTTCTTGGTGATTTTAATTTTAAAATAACTCAAATAGTAAATGACTTGTAAGAGTTTGGCCATCATATTCGGCTTTAGGGGCCATGATTTAAGTAAGTAACGACATTTTCAATATTACCGAACGTTGTTTACATAGGTGATCAATGCTACCCCATTTTAGCTGAATCAAAAAATCGCTTAAAACATTTTTTTAACATGCTTAAATCTTTCAAAAAACAAAATAAGGTATACAGTCACTAGCGGTGGGTGGCAGTACTTGTTTTAAAAATATAAAATTTGCAAGATTTTCATTTCCAAACGAATTATTTAAGAAATATTCAAAAAAATGATCAATGTTACCCCGGATTACGGTACCGAAATTTTCTAACAAATGTCATTTGAGTGTTAGCAAATATCTCTAAAATAAAAAATCAGGGGATCTCATTTCGGGGTGAAATTGATCACTTGTCAATGCCATTATTGTTAATTTTCAAAACAACTCTACATGATAAATTTGAGCTCCCTGAATCCGAATATGCTTGTCAAATTCTTAACAATGCAATATTTATATAAATAACGAATAGTCAAATTTCAAGAATTACGCGGAAAACGCCTAAATGTATGCAATTTCCTAAGGAATTCAATGATATCTAACAGAAATTTAATTATTTCAACCATATGGGCTAATTGGTACGAGTTTTGGTAATGAAATCTGGTTTGTGGATATATCTCAAGCATTCTCACAAACTTTCAGGTTTATACCATGTTCAAATCCTTGCTTAGAAATAGAAGTTCTAGGTGTTTGTCAATACTGCAACGTGCATGATTTTGAAATTTTACATTATTTTCATAGTACCGTTTTGTCTCAAATTCCGAACAGACTCATATTCCGAACACTCGGTTTTTGTATGGCGATTTGGTTGAAATGTTTCGCTGAAATATGTCACAACATTAGAAGGAAATGGCAGTCATTTGCAATTCAATTTAAAAGTCTTCCAATCTATTTTATACCTCGGAGGTAGTGTTGATTCTCTAGTTCGAGATCAGTAGAACTAGCTCAGATAAATTTATTTGCAAAATTATTCCCTTGAATGCTTTTTATTCATGCTGTTCGGAATTTGAGTCAAGGTGTTCGGAATATGAGACAGAATGAACACCGTGTTCGGCATTTGAATCAAAATGTGATTTTAAACTATTACGTAAAAACAATACTAAACAGATTCAAATAAACATTTTCAACGGCACACCCAACAGCTAACAGTTAGACTTTGTGAAGAAATTAAAAATTACACAAATATCAACTAATTTATGTCGTTCAGATGCATTTGAAGTCAATGATGGCCTTAAGTGTTCGGAATATGAGTCAAAACGGTAATAAACATTCTGTAACACAGAAAGCTTCACAACACACAATGCGACAAGTCGTGGAAAATCATGATGTTCGATATGTATATTGACATACACAGTTCGACAAAAAAGTCGATCTGAATGCACAGAGACCGGACACCCCGGGCTTGAAAGTATAAAAATAAACCAAAATAATGGCGTTTTCAAAATTTTCGTGTCTGCCCCAGGTCTTTTTTAAAATGTACTTGAACATTTTGCATTTTTTTATTTAAAAATCCAATCTAATCAATAACCCGACACAGTGTTTTATTTTCAGGACAGCAGAATTCATGTGCCATATTATGTTTTAAACTTTAAATTCAATATGAAGAGTTGTATTAAGATTTTCATGGACTCCCTCCCCCTTTTTGTACCCTTCTTCTTCTTCTTTCTGGCGTTCCGTCCCAATTGGGACAAAGCCTGCTTCTCAGATTAGTGTTCTTATGAGCACTTCCACAGTTATTAACTGAGAGCTTTCTTTGCCGATTGACTATTTTTACATGTGTATATCGTGTGGTAGGTACGAAGATACTCTATGCCCTGGGAATCGAGAAAATTTCCTTTACGAAAAGATCCTCGACCAGTGGGATTCGAACCCACGACCCTCAGCATGGTCATGCTGAATAGCTGCGCGTTTACCGCTACGGCTATCTGGGCTTTTTGTACCCTCCCCATTTTAAAAGTATCGCGAATGATGGAATATTTGATACAAATGGTTGAAATAAGCGATTTTAGTGATTCTACCATCCACCAGCTATCCCTACAGAAATATCATGGTTTATGAACAACCCCTTTACTATACTATGGAACCGTTCATCAATTGCGTGTTTATTTTAAGGGGGGGGGGGGTGTCTGTTCAAAGATTACGGTTCATGTAAATAAAAATAAAAATTTGAAGAGTTGACCACAAGGGGAAGGGGATGAGAACTACCAAAGATATAACCACGTGGTTCATGGAGGACACCTTGCAGATTATTTTGCTAAGTAGCCAAATTTTTGTAGTGAGCATCAAACTGTTTGCGGTCTCAGCATAGAAAGACGATTCGATTCAGTATTAAATGTTTCAATACAGAATAACGGCCTCAAATTAGTGTTATTCACCTAACAGTTTATTTGATAAATTACAATCATTTAATGCACATCTGTTTCTCAAAAATAACGTTTTATACGAAATAGATGAGAAAAACATAAAGGCGCATTTCATTTTCTCTTTCCATACGAACTCTGATGTCAATTTCGCCCATCTTCTCCCCGGGCGCATTTGAGATTGAGTGTGGCAGCAGGGCGCATTTAAAACTGAGAGTGCAGAAGGGCGATAGTGATGATGGTTCGTGTGAAAGAGCGTAGCAAAACGGCGAAGCTGATGATAGTCAAACCAGAAAGACGAGGTCTAAAGGCGCAATCGCTGCTGTCAAACTGAAGGATACGAAAAACCGAGGGCGCAACCATTCTGAATTTCAATGCATGACGCATGATGCATTTTTATTTCTTTTAACATGTTATTCATATTATGAAAATAAATCAAATGGTTTACTACAGAGGTAATACTGTAATGGATCATACAAAAATGCATCATGCGGTTAAATCGATCAGATACATAATATAGAATTGAAATTATATCCGCTTAACTTCAAACCGATATTACTGAGAAAGTATAAGTTTTCACATTAGCCCTAATTCTTAAGGGTATGCGATATGGATTTTTTCCATGTCGATACGAAACGAAACGATACGCGGAATATCTTGCGCTGATTATGATGAAACGGAACGAAATTTAAAAATGTTTCGTGTAACTCGATACGAAATCAAATATCTCACGGAATTTTTCGAAACGAAACGAAATTTTTGAATTTGTTTCGCGGAATTCACGTTAAAGTTTTTTTTCTTGTCAAAAGCTGGAAATTTGTCTATTGGCATAAAAAAAGTATTTTTAAATCCTCTACCATATGGAAACCTTAGTGTTGCTCAGCGGAATCCTTGGTACCGTAAAACGAGGAAACTTTGATAGTGCGTAACCCACCGCATACTAAATGAAATATCATAATTTCTGTTAATCAGTTAAGCAAAACGAATGCAAAACTAAAGAATATTAGTATGACACTTCATGTAAGAGCAGTTTTCATTTAAATCAAGAACATTTTAGGCTTTTTATACGAATTTAAAAAATTTACACAATTTTAGCATTTTCAAAACGCTTACAAACAATCTGTTCTACGATCACTATTTGATGTAGTTTTGAATAGTTGGCCACTTATCTTTGATAGCCTAGTTATCATAGAACTTGAATACGGTCTCAAATCTCTTAGCAAAAAGCATATTCACAAACTGGACCATTTTTGTAATCTAAGTCAGAAATTTCCATGTAACGTTTACCGCCTAGAGGTATGCAATGCCCCACAAATGTTCGTTATTCATTCAATTTTGTTCGAATCATACTCCATTATCAAAGTTACGCCAGAACGGAAAACCAACTTTCGATTATATGAAAAATTATACATCCATTCAAAATGAATCTTTTGCCAATTTATCGACTGTAATCGAAAGCTAGATGCCAGTACTTGTTTTAAAAATATAAATTGTAAATCTTTGAAACAGCATGCAAAAATATTCAAGTTGGGGACGGACCTGGTGTAGTGGTTAGAGCACTCGCCTCTCACGCCGAGGACCTGGGATCGAATCCCATCCCCGACATAGTCACTTATGACGTAAAAAGTTATAGTGACGACTTCCTTCGGAAGGGAAGTAAAGCCGTTGGTCCCGAGATGAACTAGCCCAGGGCTAAAAATCTCGTTAATAAAGTCAAACCAACCAACCAATATTCAAGTTTTCTTCGAAAAAACTATCAAAGGTACCCCGTTTTACGGTAACTCTTTTCTGTTTGTTTGAAATTTTGTTAATAACTTTATAAGGTTTCATTTCAACATATCTGACATTCACACAAGGCAATGAGTGGGTTTAATTTAAGGCGAAGTAGGCCGTCATTGAAATTTGTCGTTGATGATTGTTGCTGATTCATCTCACGATTTCGAATCAAAGAAAACCAGTTGGTTTTAAACTGACACAGCTGAAAAAGTATCAGAATACTTTATACACGTTAGCACGTACAGTGATACTTTTCAAGTCGATATAAACTATCAAGACTTAGTTATATCACTTTGAAAGGCAAGCTGAAAAGGCATCATTGTTGCCAAAACGAATGACGGGCTACTTAGCCTTAAATGTTACAACTAAGAAATGGGTCGAAATATTATTTTTTAATCATGTGGATGTGATGTTATGCTAATATACACTACCCGTCATAAATACGGACTCACTAAAATAAGTATTGCAACACTCAGCTGAATATTGAATCACCCTGAAAAGTTTAGCATCACCTGAAAACAGGTAATTTCACATTGCTATATCTCGAGATCCATACGACTTGCAAAGAAGCGATCTTCAGCAAAGTTGTTCAGGGGATCAAGGACATCCGGAAAGCGATCAGTTTAGTTCGCGATTTTGCCGATAGGTGGCGCTAGTGAGCATGTAAAATCGAGCGTTTTGAACTAGTTCTAGCTTGTGATCCATAAGAGATAGAAAGTTCGGGTCTTTGGCAATGTTGCTCAGGGGTTCAAGGACATCCGGGAAGCGATCAGTTTAGTTCGCGATTTTGCCGCTAGGTGGCGCTAGTGAGCATGTAAATTTGAGCATTTCAAACTAGTTCTAGCTTGTGATCCATAAGAGATAGAAAGTTCGGGTCTTCGGCAAAGTTGCTCAGGGGTTTGTGGAATTTAGATAATTATCCCACAGAGGATTGCCCAAACGATGCCGTACTTACTGAATGGTATAGCAGCGCACGTCTTGCCGGGTCGGCTGTTCGCAGGAGAAAGAGGCCGAGTTCATGTTCGGCATACATACGTCGATGGAGTTCACGAGGCAATAAATGCTAACGGACTGGATGAACGTCAATTGTCAATAAACCGAGGGGTATATATAATAGCATCCTATACCAGCAAATAGGGCATCCCACATCCCACTCCTTCTCTAAAAAAAATCTCATGATTCCGAGAATGAAACATGTAGAATTACACAAACTTTTTCGATAGGTTGGATCCGTACTGACTATTAATTATAGTCAATGAAGTCTTTTTGAAGTACCAGACTTGCTTTTACATATGTTTTTTTTTTATAATTCCAAGGTAAAACAAATAGACTAGCGATCCCGCTGAATGCACATGGTTTTGCTAAAACTAAAGGACTGACATACTACATACAGGAGGAAGCACCAAATTCCTAACATCGATTTGCTACTGTTTGCTTCTGTCAATTGAACATATCACAGTGAATCGTCTTATTACATATTAACCTAAATTAACTTCTTTTCACTTTATTCGACTCTTCCATTATATAACCTAAATTTGAACTAACTGACATATATTTCTCAGTACAAGAAGAAAATGAAGTTATTTTAATTTGCAGCCATGCGAAAAAAATATCAAGTAACTCATCTCTCAGTACTATGTCACTTACTCAAATTTAAGGTAACGCATTAAGGTTAGGGTTTTTTTTTATGTTTTGCTCTCTGACAACATAAGAAGGAGCGAATGAAACAAGGAGAGAAAAATAACTCAAAACTAAGTAAAAAAAATACTCAAATATGGGTTTTTCGTTTTCTCCGTGTAGATATTACGCTCTGCAAGAAAATACACGCAATGCGATTATATGAAAATGTCGATTTACCGACGCAGTGATAATACATATCACTAACTGTTTCAGATTTAGCAAATAATATCTTTCAAGCGCATTGATTACCTGTAATTTTGCAAATCACAATTTTTACTCTTCCGCGGTAAGCCTTAAAACTGGTTCTGGACTTAGGTTGGCGGCTTTTCAATTTTTACTCCCATTTGACAGCCGCCCTCAACCCTTGTTTTTTTATCCAGCGATAGCTTTCAAAGTATCCCTAGTGGGTTAAAACAACTTAAATTTATATAAATTCTATAAATCCTTAATGGATCATTAAAATAATAAAAACGGCCGCTATGGAAAGCATAGATAGTGCCACCGTAGCCTTGTGTGTTTGACATAACAGCATGGCTGTCACAATGTTAAATCCCATGTACAGGTGAGCACTTGCAAAAACTACCTTCAATGATCCATTCAGCTTTATTTGATTACACGGGAATTCATCGCTGATTTAAAGCATCTATCTTTTTTTTGACAACATTGCTGTTGTGTTGATACTGCGCTTTTGCCAAGCGGTGTTGTACTGCGCTCTCGCCAAGCGGTGCCTTGAACACGCGTATTGTTTTGTTTACATTTCTCATTAAAACGCGCGTGGTAAAAGTGGCATAAGTGTATAAATATACGCAACACCACTGAGGGCAGAAACAACTATTTCTCCACAATCTGTATCACATGCCTCTTCTTATTTCTGATTTTACGTCCTAACTGGGACAGAGCCTACTTCCCAGATGTTCTTATGAGCTTCTCCATAGTTGTTTACTGATAACTTTCTTTACCAGTCGACCATTTTTGCATTCGTATATCGTGTGGCAGGTACGAAGATACTCAATGCGCTGGGAAGTTGAGAAAATTTCCTACTCGAAAAGATACTCGACTGGAGGGATTCGAACCCACGACCCTCATTTCATAGCTGCGCATTCACCACTACGGCTATTAGGGCCCCTATTACATTCCTCTACGATTGTTATATTCTCCAATAAACGATGCGTAAAAATTTCATTGGCTCAAAATCGTTTTTATTCTACCTCAATTAATCTCCCCCGCTACTTTTTATTTATAGCAACAGAACAACAGGCTTCCTTTTGTTTTTTTTTTCACCTTCCATCAGGTGACATGCATACCATTTCATCTCCCAGATGAAAATTAAAATCTCCACTAAGCGTCCTGACTTGTGGCAGATTTCAATGTCGTTTCTCTGAACGCCTCATAACTGATGCACCGTAAAACCTAAGCGGTGTATTCCACTTCGTGGAAGATTGACTCGGATATCCCATATCGATCTTCATTCTATCGAACGTCCCATTCGATCTAAATAAAAACCTCCACCTAGCATCCCGACTCGTGGCAGATTCATATACTCCACCAAGCGTCCCGTCTTGGAAAATAATTGATTCAAAATTTTCACCCTGTGGATTTTGTTTCGAGAAACCCACCGAGTGTCCCATCTCGTGGATGAAGCGCTAAGTCTGCATCGAGAGTCCCTACTCGTGGCAGATTTTCATATTCTTCGTTGATTCACCGAGCATCCCGCCCGTGGAACAAACACATCAAAGCGAAACTCAATTTGAGCAATCACTCCGCATCGTAAAATATACTGTCGTGCGATCATCACAAACACAGCCATCTATCACAATTTGATCACTTTCTGGAAAAACTTTCCTCACAACACGCACACACACTGCCTGTTACCGAGCAAACGGCTTGGTTTCCACTTCCAGTTCTTCCGATCAAACTCCCATCATGTAGCTTCATTCTTTCATTTCATTTATTTCAGAAAACGAAAGAGAGAGCACTGAAGACAGCATCTTTGTTGTCGCATTGGCCAGAACAATTATACAACACGCTGGCAATTTGTAGAAAAATGACACTTTTTTTCACATCTCTTTTCACTTTTTATTTCGGCATGTTGGGCAACCCTCTCGATAATTAATAATTCCAGCGTTCGCTTTATTTTATTAGCTACTTATTGTGTAGCTAACCTGGCAGGATCGCCATTGTGGAATTTAGATAATTATCCCACAGAGGATTGCCCAAACGATGCCGTACTTACTGAATGGTATAGCAGCGCACGTCTTGCCGGGTCGGCTGTTCGCCAAAATCGCGAACTAAACTAATCACTTTCCGAATGTCCTTGAACCCCTGAGCAACTTTGCCGAAGACCCGAACTTTCTATCTCTTATGGATCACAAGCTAGAACTAGTTCAAAATGCTCAATTTTACATGCGCACTAGCGCCACCTAGCGGCAAAATCGCGAACTAAACTGATCGCTTTCCGGATGTCCTTGGATCCCTGAGCAACTTTGCCGAAGACCCGAACTTTCTATCTCTTATGGATCACAAGCTAGAACTAGTTCAAAATGCTCAATTTTGCATGCTCACTAGCGCCACCAAGCGGCAAAATCACGAACTAAACTAATCGCTTTCCGAATGTCCTTGAACCCCTGAGCAACTTTGCCGAAGACCCGAACTTTCTATCTCTTATGGATCACAAGCTAGAACTAGTTCAAAATGCTCAATTTTACATGCTCACTAGCGCCACCTAGCGGCAAAATCGCGAACTAAACTGTTCGCTTTCCGGATGTCCTTGATCCCTTGAACAAGTTTGCTGAAGATCGCTTCTTTGCAAGTCGTAAGGATCTCGAGATATAGCAATGTGAATTAACCTGTTCTGAGGTGATGCTAAACTTTTTGGGGGTGATTCATTATTCAGCTGAGTGTTGCAATACTTATTTCAGTGAGTCCGTATTTATGACGGGTAGTGTATACCATAAAACATGGAATAATGATATTGATTTTTTTGCTGTACTTTATGCTTTGTGGCATGAATGAATGAGATTGGGGACACAAGTCGATAAGTGATCATGAAACACTAAACTGCGAAGTAGACTCTGTACCAGTTAGAACATAACCCCAGAAAGAAGAAGTAAAATAAGTTTAACAGAGGAATCACTGGAATATTTGCTTTAGTATTTGCTGGAGTATTGAATTATATTAAATTTTAAAGAATCCATCAACACATACCTAAGAAATCAATCAAGATAAATTTAAACGAACTGCAAAAGTGATAAACTCCAAGATATATTGCGGCAGCAGCTTAACCAGGATTGCCTGTTGGGGTTAATTTCGAATTTCCTAATAAATTTTCTGGAAAAGCCTCGCATAAACTGTTAATTAATTCTTGGAGGGATCAAATCTGGACGAAAGCAAACTTTTAGAGTAAACCTTGTAGAAAATACTGAAGGTATTTCTATTATTTTGAAGAGCAAATACTGGAGAAATGATCCAAAATCTGTGAAGGAATTTCTGGACGATTTCTGGAAGAATTAAGCATTGTTGATATTATCTCATTTTCAGATTCTTTGTTTAAAACTGACTACAAAACCACATTTTCACTAAATTTTGAGCCTCGAGAGTATTTTAAAAAATATTTGAAAATTTCGAAAAAAAAAAGTTTTGAACCTGGACTACATAGCATAGAGGAACCGAAAAAAGGCTGACAAGTTCACCCATGTTCGTTCAGACAATCCGTTTTTCAATGAGCTAAATTTAATGTTTGGCTCATTTGTTTTTTCTCGGGATTTAGATGTGCGAAAATCGACAAAAAATGTTGCGCTTTTCTATTGTGAAATACCCTAGGTACCCCATCAAACTTGAATCTATATCTGGAACCATAAATCTATACAGCATCGCAATCAACAATAACATGCTTAAACACTTTTGTTCCATTCGTAGGATATAAAATGTCATACATATGCCTACAAGCGTTGATTCATATTGAAACCACAGTTGGTTGGTGTTCAGACAGACCGGACTAGATGATATTTTGGCGTTCTAAAGATACGTTAAGGACTCAATCAAATGTGATTTTTCCTATGCTATTTTTATACAGATGTATCATCAAATAGATAAGATCCATTATTACAGCAAATAACACAAATATTTGGATATTTCGCATGCCTGGGAAACGTTTTTCTGGAACCATGAAAAAACACTTGGTTCAGTCTGTCTGAACACCGACCAGTTATGAATCTAAGATAAGACAATTCCTAAAGAAACGCCAAAACGTATGCTTTCACTAGCACACCATTCGTTTACCTCGCAGATAATTTGCTGTTATAGTGTTCTGATCCATGATATGAGTCGATTTGATCCGTAATACGGACCCATTTTTGACTGTAGCTAGGAGTAGAAGCGAACGCTTTACCTTTTTTTGTTCGAAATTAAACTCGAATTTCGCGTAATTCCGTTTTATTCCGTTTGTTTTCAATTTTCCGTGGAAATATTTTAACAATTTGGCGAAACGAAACGAAATAGCAAAATACAAATTTCGCCTGTGCGAGTTCCGTGGAATTCCGCGGAATTTCGTTTCGAAGCGTATTTGACGGAATCATTCGGTATTTCGCATACCCTTACTAATTCTGACTCTGTATTGAACTTCAAGCGTTTGCAACTGTGTGTCTGCTTAAATTAGCGTACATCTTTTTTCGCCATTCTAGATTGTTTTTCCCGAAACGACTATTTGGTTACTAACATTGAATTGTCTTGAGCAACCACTTCCCAGTGGGAACCGAAGATGGTGGCTCGTTTTTTTCCCATGGGGTAGTATTGTGGTGCCAGAAGCATGTTTTTATAAATTGATCTTACCTAAAAATCGTTGGCCAGGAGGCACAAGTATTGTTTGTTTTACAATTAATCAATGTGAAATGTACCGATTTCCAATTGCTTCAATTTCAACATTGTTTATCCTTAAATGTTCAACACCCAGAACAAAGCAGCTTACGGGCACAATATCGATAGGATATTCATAAGAATAGTATAGTCATCATACAAGCATAGGATTAATTAAAAAATAGTTCATAGTCGGTTGATCTGTCAGGGAACATTCATAAAGCACATGGACTTTTTTTGGAAATCAAGATCCCTCTCCCCCGTTGTGGCCTTTTGTCCATATACATATTTAAAAAAAGTCACGTGGTTTATGGAGAGCCCTTTGATGTAAAATTCGATATTGTAAAAAAGACACACAATAACCTGCAAGGGGTCCTACATAAACCACGTGGTTATATTGTTGGTAGTTTTCATCCCCCTTCCCCTTGTGATCAACTTCAAATTTTTATTTTTATTTACATGAACCGTAACCTTTGAACAGACACCCCCCCTTAAAATGAACACGCAATTTATGGATGGTTCCATAGTATAGTAAAGGGGTTGTTTATAAACCACGATATTTCTGGAGAGATAGCTGGTGGATGGTAGAATCACTAAAATCGCTTATTTATATCAAATATTCCATCATTTGCAATACTTTAAAAATTGGGAGGGTACAAAAAGGGGGAGGGGGAGGTGGGGGAGTCCATACAAATCTTAATACAACTCTTCATATTGAATTTCAAGTTTAAAACATAATATGGCACATGAATTCTGCTGTCCTGACAATAAAGCACTGTGTCGGGTTATTGATTAGATTGGATTTTTAAATAAAAAATGCAAAATGTTCAAGTACATTTTAAAAAAGACCTGGGGCAGACACGAAAATTCTGAAAACGCCATTATTTTTGTTTATTTTTATACTTTCAAGCCCGGGGTGTCCGGTCTCTGTGCATTCAGATCGACTTTTTTTTTGTCGAACAGTGATATTTCAAGCAGAGCACACACATGTTTTTTTTCGGAAACAGGCATTTCTCCGGCGAGTTTGAACATATTTTGCTCAGATTTTGGCATCCGTCAAATTCGTTCTAACATTTTTGACTACCATCAATAATATAGTTATTAGTAGTATTATTAGAGCTAATAATTATACGGATTTAGTTCCCAATTGATTGATTCACATTAGTTATCAATAAATTACTTCCAATAAACTAAATGAAAGTTGTTGCACTCAACGTGACTACTTTAATCTGGATCATCAGCTATACGCACGTATCAAGTGCCGCACACGACGTTTCCTGCGGAATTGAAGCCGGTTTAGTCAAGTCCGACTGAGATAACTACAGTATGAACTCAGTAACTCATATCAAGCGCAAAACATTCACTTTTTCCAATCTGGTAAAAAAATTAAGAAAAAACAATCACAAAAATAAACAGAGCTAGCTTGCATTTCTCCTTCAGTCGAGCACTAGCTGGAGGACACCCAGCGTCGCGCCGTAAGTCGCCGCGACAACCCTGTCCACGTATGTCATACATATTGCTTCTGTCGTGCTTTTTTTGCATACAGGTCATAAAAGTACTATCGGATTAATTTTCACTAATTATCTCCAAGTCGGCGGTGATACAGTCAGCCACCCAACCAGTTGTCCACTAAGTAGTCGGTGTGTCAACTTCAGCACTTGGACACTTGTCCCCGTTGAGCGGTAACCGGTGTCAGGTTGGGCCATTGCTCCTATAAGGGAAACTGGACAATACTCTGACATATACTATGGCTGATCACAATGTCAATTCGTTGAACATATCTCGCATAATCTGGGATAACGCCCTAAAAGCCATTGGTAACCACGTGTGTAGCTCGTTGTTTCTGAGCAAATAAATGAATAAGCATCGAAACAAACACCACTGGCAGGTAGAGAACGTTGTTAAATAACGTGTAAGTCTATTCAAATTCTCAGAAAAAACGAGCTACACACATGGTTACCAATGGCTTTTAGGACGAGATCATAAATTATGCGAGATATTGAACTTTAAACTGTAAACGCCACATGTGAGATATATTTGTTCAGAAATCTTAGAGGTGAACAAAGTGTCTTATTGTAGATGATAATCCCCTACTTATTTTAAGTGTTGTGCGGTGCAGCTACAGGGAATTGTTTAATTGCTGGTTTAAATTGACGTTGAATTTCATACAAAACATGCAATGGAGAGTTTAAATGATACTGATTACTGTTATCGAAAATTCCATTGATGAAAAATAATCTTTTTGTTGCATGTTTTTCACCACTGATTCCAACCCCTTCGATAGCTCAGTTGGTAGAGCGGTGGACTGTAGCGTTCGGAACATCCATTCAGTTATCCATAGGTCGCTGGTTCAAATCCGGCTCGAAGGAACGGAACTTTTTTTAACCACGCCACACCATTAATCTTTGTCACGCCTGCTCGTTTTCCTGCCGCACGAAATTACCAACCAGGCAAAGTTATTTCTTCTGCAACTCCTCATTTCAACGACCCGTACCAACTTGTTATATCTAATTACACAAAACCCATGTCTTGACATATCTTAACCATTCACTACAAGCCTTAGTTTTTCATTCCTCTGCCGTTTTCTTTCTTCTACCACTCCGAGGCCTACTTGGACAGAGCCACACCGAAACCATGAGACGGCAAGTGGCTCCGATAAATGCCTTCCTAACGACGACCGCCATCCAAGCAAGCAGAAAATTTATACCCGCTTCTTTCACCGCCTGCCTTGACTGGTGGTGGCTGGTGGAAGAAATTTGTACCGAAACAAACACGATCTTGTTAGGCTGTGTTTGGAAGGGATTGTGGTGTCCTTCTCCCTCGATCTTTCCGGGTTGAATTTAACGCCATCTCTGCGCGTCCTCTCCCCGGAGTCGAAATCTGCTGAGACAGAAAATTGCATTGTACATGTGGGTAACCAGCCAGCGATGCCATTTAGAGAAATTAACATGAATTCAATTGGTATTATGGTGACACGGAGGATAGTTGTAGGCGCGGAGGTAACTATTTTACATGGATGACGGTACAGCCGTTCATTGGATTGTCTAGTGTGTTTGAACTTTAGAATTTTTCAGATAATCGATTGATTAAATAATAGTATTCGTCAGAACAAAAGCATGCTCCTTTGACCAACAGTACACAAATATATTGAAAGATGATTGCTAGAATTCAGCCTATTTTGTTCCATTTATCTAGATGTTTTGAGCATGTTTAGATAAACATTCCTTTAAATGATGCTTCGTAAATTCAATTTGTTTGTAAAGTAATTTATTTTCTGAAACAAGGTTGCATGAAAGTGGTCATAAATCAATCAGTTATGAAACCACGCTTTTTCACCCTACTGATAACGGCCGCGGCTACAAAGCAAAATCATGCTGAAGATATTCTTCCATCTAGCGTTACATCCCCACTGGGACAGAGCCTGCCTCTCAGCTTCAGTTCTTAAGAGCACTTCCACAGTTATTAACTGAGAGCTTACTATGCCAATGACCATTTTTGCATGCGTATATCGTGTGGCAGGTACGAAGATACTCTATGCCCTGGGAAGTCGAGAAAATTTCCAACCCGAAAAGATCCTCGACCGGTGGGATTCGAACCCACGACCCTCAGCTTGGTCTCGCTGAATAGCTGCGCGTTTACCGCTACGGCTATCTGGGCCCCTCTCATGCTGAAGATATCTGGGTTCGTTTCCCGGTCGGTAAAGCATCTTCTCGTAATGGACATTTTAAAGACTTTCCTGGGCATAGAATATCGTCTTGCCTGTCATACGATATACGAACGCAAGAATGGCAATCTTGACAAATTATCTTAGCTGATAACTGCTAATGTGATCTTAGAACACTTCCAAAAAGGGACATATTGTCAAGAATAAGAAAAAGGTGAAACCACCAGTCATTGAAGAATTAGCTTTCATTTGATTTTGAAGCACGATCAAAGCAAGCGAAGAAAAACATCCCATATGTTGCGGTCCATGATCGGTAATGTCGCCGAGCTTGAAGCTTGTTAAGATTAGTTTAATCATGCACTGCTATCCCCCCGATCTGATCAAAGTTGTAGCAGCATAAAACAGTCTCTCATAATGTGCTGCATATTATGATAGTTACAAAGAGCGATACGTGAGAGATTCTCTCAATTTTCTCAGGATTTAATCCCTGGAAACCACTCTTACGAGATATAAAACATCAACGATGTTATCAAATATGTTATGCAACAAGTCAATCTCGAAAACTTAAAAGCATACATCGCTGAAAATTTGACAGTAAACGTAAAATTTTCTGAGAACAGCAATAGCCCCTTTGGTCCCGAAGCCTTCAAAAGACGAAAACACGAACATTTTTGATTTATTTTCATGTAAAAAAATAAAACATTTTTTGTGAAATTTTATATTTTTTCAAGTCAAAACCTTTGGCTTTCATTTTGTCTAAGAAAATTTAAAATCAGTCAAGCGGTTCAAAAGTTATTATTTAAAAAAAAAATAAAAATTACGCAATGTCGCGAATTTTCTGGTTACCCTATTTCGGAAATGGTCACCCTAATCAAAAAATCAAAAAACACGTGTATCCTAGTGATCCTTTATAAGAGAGATACGCGGAAGCTGTCAAAGTGTGAGCCAATTGAGCAGCGAGAACTGTCAAAGCGTGAGCCAAACGAACATGTATTATGTTTGTTTTAAACTTTTCTTGAGGAGTAATGTAATCCGCTTGTAATTATTTCGGTGAAAGTTGTTTCCAACAGAGAAAAAAATATGAAGTATTTTTCTTTTTTGAATGTTTGTCAATGATATATTTAGTTGTTGATTTTTTCTGCTATTTATTAGTTTGGAAATGTAGCTCAAAGATCTATAACGAAACAAAATACACTTTTTAGCAATGAATCAACTTGGATTATGGAGAATTTGTGAATCAACTCCTGTATGAAATTCTAAAACAATCTCCAAAGAAATCTCGTCAGCTCGTAGAGAAAATTCTGAAGAAAGACTTGAAAGTAAAGTAGCAGTTGGCAAATAAAAACTCTGAATGTAAATATGGAAAAAAAAAATAAAAAATCTATGGAGGATTTTTTTTGCAAGAAATGGCCAAGAAATTTTCTACAGCGAGCTCAATTTGAAATGGCATTTCATTTCACCTGCGTACCGCAATCGAAGAAAAGGGTTTATCTTGACCATTTCTGGAAAGAAGTTTCCCTCGCATAGAGATAGGCGTTTACTTTTATGTTGAAGTGCATGCTTCCCATTCATTGCTTCCATTCATGCATTCTGTCACAACCATTTATCTATTTTGTGATGGAACTTTTTTTTTATTTTAATCCAGCAAGTTTGTTTCCCTCGTTTTACTCAATCTTTTTTTCTAGTATTTTTTTGCAAAAATAAAGCTGGAAATGCACTATGGGCCAGGGACGCAAACTGCCGGGACAAAATGAATAAGGATAAAGTAGCATTTCTGGTATTTGGTGTCTTCGGCAAATTCTACTCAGACACTTTTAGATAACTTCAAAACGGTAGGCTGTGGATTTTTTTACGTCTTAGAGCTGTTTATTTCATCAAAATGGACAACTTTGCCGATCATGCCAAGTCTTCAGAGCGTCACAGTAAAAAGCTGATTGTGGCACCACCTTTGCGGACCATTTTGGAATCATCTGTTTATGTCAATTAAAGGTCCTCGTTGATGCAAAAAACTTTGCCAAAGACACCAAATGCCGAAAGTGCTTCGTTACCGAGTTATTCATGTCACGCCAGATTGCGTTCCTGGTCTATTCCTCCATAAATTCTTCAGATCGGTGGAATTTCATAAATTCTTCCGGATTATTTTTCGATTTTCCAAATTTTCCTTTATAAATTCCTCCAAGAATTCTAACAGGAACTTTTAAAGGTTCTTTCAGGTCGTATCCTTGTCGCAATTAAATAATTTTTTTTATAAATAAATTCAAATACGGTTTTGGTAATTCATTAAGAATTGTGAAATTATTTCCACATGGAATAACTACCCTTTTATTTAACCTTAAAAGCCCTAGACAAACTTTGAATTTTTAAATGACCACAATTCGAAGACTAGTAGATCAATGAATTTGAAATAAATTTTGAAGTAAATCCGGTTAGTTGGTTTTGAAGTCCTTTGGTGAGACATTCCCCTGACAACTCCCCCTTTTAGAGGTTACGGGAAAAGCGTAGGACACGAGGGGTCCAAAATTAGCCTAATACCGATATCTCAACATCCAAATGAACTAGGAGGTTGGTTTCTTCGGCAAAGCTGTTCAGCAGCTCAAAATCTAGCGATGAAGAGGCTGTTTGGAAATTCATCTGCTAAGCGGCGTTAGTCAAAAGAAATCTTAAATCTTCTCTACTTCAAGATTATTATCAGCTAGAAGTAGAGTGTCCATCCCGGGACATCCCGGGACAAAAAATCCCAGGATTTGACCAATTTCGGGATTTCCCGATTCCCGGGATATTTGTTCTGATATCCCGGGAATCCCGGGATTCCCGAAATGTACGTAGAATTTGATGAAATCCACTAAATTCCAATGGAAAACACTGGCATTTTTCCTCACTATCAAGCCTTTTTCAAGTATTTAACTTTTATCATGATATTCTACAATATCTTCAATGGTCTTCTATCACATCTTTTGTTCTAAAGTTTTGTTGTCTTTTCAAAAGTCTGAAGCAAATTGCTTTAATGTTATGACTTAATGTTTCAACACAGGGAGCCGGATCCCATTATTGGCAGTTTTGATTCACTTGATCACTTCGGCAGTAAGGTTGAGCATTGTATCATATTCGGTCACAATGTGCGTTGAACTTAAGCGCAAAGTTTCAGACAACAAAGATTTTCTTAACGGCTTTCAGTCTCAACGGCAATCAGAACTACAAGAATAGGAATGAAAATACAATCGAAACGTAGGCGTAGAAGAGCTCTTGTAGTTCTGATTGCCGTTGAGACTGAAATGCGATAAGAAAATCCAAGGTGCAACTTATAACAGTCGAAAGCTTCCAATAGTTTCAGACAACTCGGCCGATAAAAAACCCTTATGCCAAAGTGAATCATGGAAGTGCCCAAGTAGCTCTGCACCCTACTTCCATTGATAAGTATTATAGAAAATTTGAAAAAAAAAACTAGCAATTAGTCAAGCTAAGTTTTGATTTCTGTAAAGTTACTTCATCAGAATAAGAAAGTCATTTATGAAATTTGATTTGTTACAATAAACATATTATCTTAGAAAGTCACATTTTTTTATGTTATTGACGAAACATTGTATTGTTGAATTTGTACATCCATTTCAACCAAAATACTAGTTTTATTGAGAATTTGGCAAATCCCGGGATCCCAGGATTTCCCGGGACAAGCTTAGATTTTTATCCCGAATCCCGGGACGAGCAAAATGGCCGAGAAATTGACACTCTAGCTAGAAGGTTGGTGTCTTCAACAAAGATATTTAGCAGATTGAGGGCTATCTGGCAGTAAAATATCTGATTGAGCTTTTTTTTTTCGCTAGGTTGCGCTTATGACAAATTGTCTTCAATTGTCTGTATCTCAAGATCCTCAACAGCTGGAGGGTTGACTTCGGCAAAGCTGTTCAGCAGATCAAGGGCTATCTGGCCGTGGGAAGTTTGATTGGACATTCATCAACTAAGTGGCGCTAGTGAAAACAATGCTTCAAACTTCTCTACCTTCAGATCCATATCAGCTAGAAGTTTGATGTCTTTGGCAATGATATTCTGCAGGTTGAGAGCTATCTGGCAGTGAAAAGTTAGTATGAGACTTTATCCGCTAGGTGGCGCTAGTAAAAAGATATCTTCAATCTTGCTTAAGATTTTTAACAGCTAGAAGCTTTTTGGCTTCGGCAAAGATATTCCACAGATCGAGGGCTATATGAAGATTAGAAATCTGATTGAAAAACCATCCGCCAAGAATACTCTGTTGGTTTTACCCATCCATTTGATAATTGTGTTTATTTTTAGAGTGTTTCACGGTTTGTTGTCTCGATATATGTTTGCTTGAATTGAGAGAGAAAGTGATATGCATCGATATAATATTAGAAACCGAATTAAGAACGCCACATTTTTTGTACGATGCTTCACAAAACTCTTTGTTTTTTAAATGAATAAATGAATTCACTGCAGTATATATGTCCACAGTGATTCTACCCCATTACCCCGAATGCCATTTCCCCGAATCCCATCACCCCGAATTCCATTACCCCGAATGCACCATTACCCCGAATTCCATCACCCCGAATGCTATTTCCCCGAATTCACAATTATCTTCACATGATGATATTGATGACATTTCCCAATGATTTTGAAATTCGGGGTACTGTCATTCGGGGTGATGGGTCGTTCGGGGTTTTGGAATTCGGGGTAATGGCGTTCGGGTTAATGGCATTCGGGGTAATGGGATTCGGGGTAATGGGGTAGAATCGTCCACAGTATAAGAGACTGCGTATTTCACACGTCAAAGCTACCTTCTGAACAACTACATGTTGACATTCTATACTTGACTTGAAGAAGCTTTTATTAACAGATATTTTGTATCGACTGTTAGATTATTTATTATACCAAGTTTTTTGACAATTGGAGGATTTTGTGCATTAGTAGTAAAATTGGTTGAATGCCAGACATTTCTTTAAATGCGAATTTTACCGATAGTTTCGAAATCAGCGTCAGGGTTATCAATTCTGGCAATGTTTTGGATTTTGTTGAACTATCTTGATCATCAGTAAAAATTATGAAAATTTGTGGTTGAGACTAGCAGTGTATTACCATTTTTGTTTTGCTGTATGTTATGGAAACCCGAGCAGGTGTAAAATGCTGACCAGGATCATAATTTGTTGTTCTAAAGTAATAACTGACGATCATAATCAGTTAAAGGTTTGTTGGAGATAAGAGATAAAAGATCAAAAATAATATCAAAAATTAGTATGGAGAAGTATTTAACGCTGACCATTCGACTATATCTCACAATTGGAAGATAAAAGAAATAAGAGTATCATGTTTTTCGCTGTCTGAGACGACTTGTTCCTCTTAGAGGTTGCCTCGACGTCTCACTTTTCAGTTCGGCCATTTTGTGTTGTGTTTTATGTCAAAGAACTAATTCTAATGTATTGTGTCCAACTACCGCGTTATGCTCTACTAAATTTACGAACATCTTTTTAACATCATATTGAGATATGAGATCAAAATTTGTTCGTTTCGAGATATGATTTTGAAATTCCCGTCTGTCCAAAAATAATCAGACAAAATAATAAAGTTTCCAACAAAAATTTGTCTTTGCATTCCAGTTCTTTTCGTCCATGATTATCCCTGCTTTTTTCGAAAAAGTTTCCAAAGAAATCCATCAAGTATTAACCTGGATGTTTTAAAGAAAACAAACCTTTAGAAAATTTAAGAATCTTCCAGCAGTTTTTGCAGTAATTTCACCAATAATTCCACCAGGATCTTTTACAGAGATTACTTGCATGAATAATTTTGAAGTTTCCTTCAAAAATTTCATCATGGTGAGATTTTGCTATAAATTTCATCGTGATAATTTCTCCAGAAATAATTTTACCAGAACTTGTTGCAGGGATTTTTGCAAGAATAATTGGAATTGTTGCTTTCTGAATACTTTTGGGAATTCTACAATGGATTCCTCCGGAAATTTCTACGAGAGTTATTATTTAAATTAGTAGGAAAAACTCTCGATGTAAAACTTGACCTAAAGAGAAAAAAATGTAAATTAAGCTCTTTATAGCTGTTTATTAGCTTATGCGTGACAATAAAAAAACATTACAAAAAATCTGAACCATGTTCCCAAACTGCAATACCACTTAAAAGATTGAAATAAAGCTATTGAAAAAGTCACATGACATTTCCAATTTCGTTCCTTATGCAACTACCTGATGTGTCGTTTACATTTTGTTATATAAAAAAGGCCGAGATGAGCCAGCCTTGGGCTGCAAATCTCGTTAATGAAGATAATAATAAAAATAATAATATTTAGAAATTTATAACTGTATCTATAGCAAGCATCATAAATTGATATTGACGCTTTACCCGACGAACTCGTTTTGGTTTAGACAACAATACATTTTTTTGTTATGTTGCAAAAATCGAACGGGCACTGTATCGGTATAATGAAAATGATCTTTTATCTTTCTTCGCAACTAAAAAATATTTGAGATTACTAATTATCAGTTAGGTACAGATTTTTAGATTATTATGCGGCTACTCCAGTCAAAGCACGCATGTTTGAAAAACAACAAATCCATCTGAACTCGCTCGAGAGCATCTTTTGCTGTATTGGCTTTATGAGTGCCGTAAAACAACAAGCGACAAACTTGAAAATCCGGAAAAACCGACAAACAACTATTGGCCGGGAGGAGAATTGATCCTTTGTTAATTTCAAAGGGAGGTTCGTTTTGACCTGGTCTGAAACAATGACCGACTTAAAGAAGATTTGCATAAATTCCCAATCCGTTTGATACATGCCCATTGTTGATGAGTGCTGCGGCAGCATAGAAAAACATCTTGTCCAGTGCTTAGCAGCAAAAGCGCAGGTGTCGGTTTCTGCCTCATATATTTGCGTATGGGTATTCCGAGTGCAGGTGGTTGAAGCAGATAAAACAGACAATCGGGCCTGATTACAGGAAGGATTAGAGAACAAAGCATCTTTCACGGAAAATTAAGCTTCCGAAAAAGCATTAGAGGCCGGAATTAGTGAACAAGATGTGATCATTTGGACGCGCTGCTACCTTATGCACATGTGCTACGAATCACTTTATTAGGGGGTTTTATGGGGGAGGCAATATTGTGCTGAGACAGGTCCAACCTTGTTCACACCTCGGCGTTTTTGGACAGGTTCGGCAAAGCCATCAAGTAATTATGTTGTAAACTTGCAGCTTTGCTAACATCTTCAAATTTTGTCACGTTTGAAACTAATCATGGCGAGAAGGTGGGTCACGTCTCACACCGAAGATGGCTTTGCGAAATTATTGGTACGATTCGAAATCAACCTGTATCCAAGCAACCTTTGTTTCGCCACGCCGCCTAATTACAGGCTACTTCGTCCGGATAAGGTAATAGGCAGGCAGGTAAGATATTTTTTTTGTTTTTGGGTCAACTTAAAAGGAAAAGATTTATGGTGACCATTTTACGGCTTGTTTGATCATCCTTTTCTCTAATTCTAGCAAAGTGCCGTGGGAGGTTGTTTGCCATCTCTCGAAAATAACACGTGATAGGAAAGACTCACTGCTTGCTAGGACGTGCCTAGTGACGTTTTGGGCACAAACATCATCGATCACTTAATGCAATACATGTGTCTGGAAAGCGAAACATGTGAAATGTGATCTTTTCCAGTGTAGTCGATTGGTTACATATTTGTTTCAAGCTTTCTCTCATCCATTTTTTTTTCTTTGAGAAAGCTGTTGTTTCAACATAAGGGCTGTGACGAAGTAAACTTGGAAAATTCAAACTCTTGTCCAAATTACAAATAGCTTCATATACATTTTTCAAATGTTAGTGTTGTTGTAGTCTTAAAAAATATTTTTGTGTGACCAGTTTGTTGAACTTCACTGTTTTATGCGTAACATGTTTTTCTAAAAGCCTACACTAGAGTGTTTCAAAAAACCTTTTTTTTTTCATTTTTTTTTTAACATGTCCTTATCGTCTTTGACTGTCTTCGTGCTCTTCCGAAATTCCCGTTTCATTATTTCTCAGTACTGCTCCACCGGGCGCAGCTCCGGACAGTTTGGCGGATTCATTTCCTTTGGAACGAAATGGACAGAATTGGCCTCATATCACTCCAGGACACTTTTAGAATAGTGGCATGATGCCAACTAGGGTTGTCGTAAATTATTCGATTATTTCGATTAATCGATTAATCGACTCACTAATCGATTATTTTTTCATCGATAGCTGGCTCACTCAGTAATCGAGATAATCGATTAAATGACGTCGATTATTTGTCAATTTTTCCAAAAATAAAATGTCCAATTCAAACTACGGTTATGTGTTCCTGTGAAACACTGTGTTGTGTAAGGTTGTGTACGAAAAATTATCGCACAGGCAATCATAAAACCACGAATATGTTGATAGATCTAGCAGTTATTCATTTTGATATTCTCTGTGCATTAACTCCAGTTTGTCATTTTCCTAGATCATCGATGCGAGAAATGTTTTCGATAAACACAATCCTATAGTCCGTGAATCGCAAGGCAGTCCCATCTGCATTTTTGCTCAATTATAGTTAATACAAGTTTCAACATATATTCCTATGATCTACACTAATGAGACTAAATAATTTGTTCGGTAAAATTTGTAAAACAAAAACACCAAGTCGAATTGTTCCATTATGAAATGTAACCTCATTACATAGTTTTGTAACGTGTTATATAAAAGTTAACGGTGTTTTGATCATCTTAATATTTATCTCATAAGGTATCAGAATGGTGAGCAAATTGTGAAAGTTTTATTGATATGCAAACATGTTTTAATCTCCTGAACTTATTATAAAATTCTTTTGGTTGGATCAATGGGACTCACTTACGATTCACAGCAGTATATTGTCAATCAATTAATTGGCCATGAATCATTCTGTCATTGCCCATGCTACAAATTTGTACTACCGTTTCCATGTTTCACACTATACAGCGGGAAGTGTGAAATATTCTGCTCAATATCCTTCATTCACTTTTGGAAAGATTACTACCTCCACTTTCAGCGTTTTCTTGGTCTACTCAGAGTATCTCTTGAGATTCTTCCACATTTTTAAACGAATGTTTACAATTGATTTATCAAAAATTCTCATAGAATTTTTTGCTTTCTTTATACATTAGGGTAATTTTTGAACATTGGCAAACGAACATATCCATTCTGAAAAAAAATTCAGTGTGCTCGGGGAGCGGCGCAACAAGGCATTATTGCTTTCAACCGCTTTCAAAAATCAATTTTTGAACCGAATTTTTTTATCGTTCTAATGTATGGGGCCCTAGAAAAGAGCTCAGAACAATTTTTGTCATATTAATCATGTACACAAGGAAGTGGTCAGAATTTCATAAGTGTGTATGGCTCACATTTTTATTCTGATTCACAAGAGCATCAAGTCATCGACGATTGGTGTTGGCCATGTGATATCGGTTCTGGTACATTATGTTGTACTATCGACAGCTCAAAATCTATGATTTTTATCCACATTCAGAGAGACCTCATACCATAGCAAATGTAAAATAGGTTATATCCGAATCCTTAATTTTATGACAAAACTCGAAGATAGACCGAAATTTATATTTTTTATACAAAAGTAAAAAATAACGTAAACCCTTCGACCAATGACTTAACATCATGAAATCGATACAGATAGGGCTACAGAAATTTCTCCAGAATTTTTAACAAATTTTGCATGAAAATTTCAAGAGTGATTCTCCCGGAAATTTATCCAGTAATTCTTAGATTAATAAACTTGTATGGATCTTTGCATAGATACATTCAAAAATTGCTCCAAGAATCACTCTGCGAAGATTTTTCCATAGAGATCTCTAGGAATATTTATAGCTGTGTAAACCCTGTAGATTTCTCTAGGAATTCAATATGAAGCTCAAATACGAGATTCCCTCATATTTTTCAGGGATTGCTTTAGAAATTCCTTCATGGATTCCTTCCCAAATTATTTCGTGATTCATCCAGGAATTTCTTCAAAGAATTCTTGGAATTCATCCAGGAAGTTGGTAAAGATTGTCCCAAATTTCATTTCAAGCAATCAATTAGGAATTTTTGTAGAGATTCCTCCAGGAGGTCCTACAATAATACCGCTTTTATAAATTCCAAGGCTCCATTATTCTCAAGACATTTTTCCAGGCATTTTTCAAAAAGAAAAAAAAATATTGTCAAACTAATCTCTAGCGATTCCTAAGAACATCCTAAATATTTCTCTATCATTTTTATCTAGGATTCCTATGGAACACTCTACTAGAATACCCTCATGAAACCGTAAACGACGTCCTCTATGTGCACCTGCAGATTTTTTACGATTTCAACCAGGGTATCTTATTAAAACTTTTCCTCGGATTTCTTGGAGAAATTCTTGGAGTACTTCCTGGAAGAATTTCAGGAAATAATCTGGAGGACATTTTTGAAGAAAACTCTGAAGAAATAACTAGAGAAATTCCGAAAGAAAAAAAACTGTCAATTCTAGGAGGAGTTTTCAGATGTATCAATGTAATGGATGAGTTTTTACAGGCATTATTCAAAGAATTTCAGGAATAATACTTGTTGTTTTTTGACTAAAGAAATCCTGGAAGTAATTTTAGTACCAATTTGTTGAGGAATTATCGGTAGACTTAATGGAAATCTTGTAAAAACAAATAAGGGATTCCTGAAATAAAAAAATATTAAGAAATTCTGGCCTATTTTAGAAGTAATGACCATAAAAAAACAGGTAGAATTCCTTGAAAAAAAATTGGAACAATTTCTAGAATTAGGCGTAGATGGATCGTTGGATAAATTTATAAAGGAAAATCGTGAATTTCTTAGAGGAATTCTTGAAGAATCTCTGAGTTTTTTTTAACTCCTGTAGAAATTCTTAGAGCAACTCTTGACAGAACCACAGGAAATGTTTTGGAGGAGCCAAGTGATATTTTGGAAGCAAAAATTGGAGGAATCCATAAACAAGTTTCCAAAAGAATTCTTGAAGGAATCCCTAGAGGAATTTCAAACAAAATACTTGCAGCCATCTCTGAAGAAATTTCAGAAGGAGACCCATAAGCAATCCCTAAAAGTTCTACTAGAGCCATTGATGAAGGAACCCTTGGATGAATTATATAAATATTTGCAGGAATTTTTAGAGGAATCCCAAAAGAAATTCATTGTAAAATTTGAAGAAGAAAATCTTTAGCATCAAAACAGAAACGATTCGAATAATGCCAAGCATAATTCTTAATCCCTTTACCGACAGCTTAATCTTTTCACCAAAAAACAGTATTCAAATCGCGATAACTTTTTCGTTTTTCACAAGTTCTCAAAAAACTTTCAAAATTTTTATATTCTGTGTCGGTATTGACCACTGGTCATCTTGTTTTGAATATACAGTCGACTCTCCACAACTCGATATTCTATAACTCGATATACTCTATAACTCGATGGATTTGTCGGTCTCTTCAAATTCTCATACATCGAACTCTCCATAAGTCGATATTTCTATAACTCGATATCTCCACTAGTCGATGTCACGTGAGAGGTAAATTTCCCTCCATAACTCGATATCTATTTAAAAATCATTCTTACTTGAGGAAAGTTGGTCTAATTCTTGTTAGTAGGTGAATAAATACTTGCAAGTTTTAATAAAATTTGAAAAACACGAAAATAAAAAAAAAATTGTTGGTGAAGTAAAACGTGATTTTTCGAGCATTTCGAAAAAAGTTTTCAAATAATAGTTTATAAAATACTATCAACAAATTAATATTACTTTCTTACAGAAGTGATCATATATGCATTCGAAATACAGAAATTTGTTCCTTTGATTTTGTGATTTTTTGTGTCCGTATATTCTATAACTCGATAATTCTATTAGTCGATGGTCCCGCCATTTTGTTTTTAGTCGTTTCATCAAAAAATAAAATGCGGGCTATATGCCAGGTAATAGAGAGCTTCTCTGAAAAAATCATTCAAAACGGTTGAGTTCCCTTCAAGAAATCCATAAACTACAATATGATGTTTTTTTTAAGTTTTCAAGATCTTGTAGCGGCCGGAGTGGTACCAAAAACATAAAAGCTTATTACTTAAAAACGGTTGCACCGATTTGTTTCATTTTTTCACAACTCTCGTCAAAGTATAGTTTTGAAAAGCCAATTAACAAACATGGAAAAAAACTGTAACTTGAGATATTAACGTGAGTCATGGCTACGTGTTGGTCCCCCAAGAATTTTGAAATATCTCCAGATCCAGATGACCAATGATCAAAACCAATACAGATTTTTAAAATAGAAGAGTTTTTTGAGAACTTGTGGTGGTTAAAAGTTATAGCGATTTGAATATTTCTTTATGGCAAAATATTGATGCTATTGACACAAAAAGCCTAGGGGCATATTTGGCAGACTTTTAAAAAAAATCGCAAAGGAAATAACTGAATAAAATCTACTGAGAATTTCTGAAGCAAAATCTGGAATAATTTCCTGAAATATTTCTAAAAGAAATTTCTTGAAGAAAGCATGAAGGCATCTCTTGAGGGGTTTCATGAGGACTCCTTGGAAGTTTTGCTGGAGGAACATCAAGAGAATTTCTAGAGAACTCCCTTAAAGAATCCTTGTGAGAATTTTTTCAAGGGAATTCCGTGAGGAAAATTGTATATTTTTTTCCAAATAATTTAAAGCGAACTAATACACCAATACAAAGCGACGCACGCAGGAAAAAAAAATTAAAATTTGTTGTGCATAACAAAAAAATACTCAAAAACTGTATTTACAAATGTCATGTTAAGGTGAATCATCTCGAAATCCAAAGATGGCCGGCACAATGGCCGACTTGTGCCCCTACTCACAATTTCAAAGGCACAAAACTGGAGAAATCGATGGCAAACATTTCTGATCTTCTTATTTTAAGCTTTCTTATAGTGCACAAAGCTAAAATATAAAGTGCACTGTTGTTGGATACTTTCTTTGCGAGATTTGTGCCTTTGAAGTTTTAGTGTTATTTTAGAAGTTGATTCAAAACTGTTTCACCTTAAGATCGCCTCGTACCGTTCTATGTGACTATTTACCGTGCGTCTAGTTTTCGTCATTAGAAATTTCTTTAGAATTTACCCCCAGATTTATTTCAAAAAATAATCTAATAATCTCCAAGTCGAGTCTAGTACACGACACTGAAGAGGTCAAAATACGCGTACCTGTCAAAGGATACAAACTCTAGTGGAATTAAATGGTATAGTATTAAATTCGGTTTTTCATATACTAATAATTTCTGAAAATAAAATGCTTGACGTTTCTCTGGAGACATCCTTAGAAAAATGACTGGGAAATTTTATTTATATTCAGAGTTTCATCTGAAAAAATGGGAGAAGGAGGGATTAGCTTCAGAATTATAAATGAAGGCCATTGGTTCAACGAAGTTGTATACTAATAACATACTGAAATTCATCTTGATTTGAAAAAAAAAAACAACTTAAAGAAACATTTTACTAAGCCATGATACAGTCTTGGGAACTGTGACCACAATTCACCACAGTTCATCGATTCTGCCATACAACCAAAACACAAAGCAGCAGCAGCATCAATACCATCAGGCGTTGCGCTGCCAACGGTTCACACACTGCTTGACTGTTTTTGTCTCTCCACTATGACCGTTTTCGAGCATCCATTCCAAGGTGAATGATTGAAAAAAGTGTTAAATCATTCAATCGCTAATATTTCGCTAGTGTTTTCAACTAATTTAAATCTATTAGCTCTAACAGAAAGAGCACAATCATTCCGTTGCGATACATATAAACAAGTTCAATTTCATGCTACCTTTATCGAGCAAAAATGCAAAACCCCGAAAACCGCAAAAATCGTGTCACCACTGTGCTCGAGTCATTTCGCATTCGGGGTTGAAAAACGTTAGGAAGAAGAAGATTACAGTTTTGAAGAGCCGTGACATTTTTTGGTTTTGAACGGTCATGGTTTGCTTTGGATTTTGATGGTCGTGTAGAAAGATGTAAATGTAGAGGCGGTAAATGTTTGCTCCAGTACTTTTCTCATCACTAGCCATGAACCTCAGCTTCATGCTTCGAAAATTGGATTAGTTTTATTAAATTTTAGAAGAATTTCATCGTGCACGTCAATCCGTATTTACAATGATTTATCTATTGGGAGCAATTGTCAAAACTGTTTTTCAATCAAATTTCGGGCAAGTTACATGAAAAGTAAAATTCCGTAATAATGTAAAATTTTACTACAGAAACATTGTGCTGACAAATGAAACAAACTTTAAGGAACGAAAAACCTGCTAACACTTATTGTCATCATGTTTAAAACTTAGTATTTGATTTTGCCTCACCCGTTTTAGCTTACTCCTGTGTACCTTATAGCAGTAAGAACTCATATTTAGAGAAAAAATGTCGATTAATTCGATTAATCGAAAAATATTAGTCGATCAATCGTTATCCATAATCGGCATTCTTGGACTGTAATCGATTACCAACTAATCGATTAATTGAGATTTTGCGACAACCCTAATGCCAACTCTGGCCAAAATAGCGGAGCTTGGTCGTGCTGCTGCAAGAACGGCAAAAGGCGCTTCTCGAGGCACTCATATTTGTAGATCTCGCCATTTACTAAGCCCTTTGTCACGAAAGGCTCACTCCTCAGTCCGCAAGTGCAGATGGCCTGCCAAATGATATATTTGGAGGCGAACTTCGACATTTTCTTCTTCTTAAATTTTTCGTCCACATCGATCTTGCTCTTGCCGGTGAAAAACTCCAACCCGGAATTTGCTTAAAATCTGATTTTATATACCTCCTGATCTGATTTATATACCTCACCTCCATTTTTGTTGAATCGAAAAACACGACTTCGAGTTTGACAGCATGTAAACAATACACATCAATGAGAAAGTGTGCAAAATTTGGTTGATTTTTACCCAATGGTAGAAAAGTTATGCCCTGTTGAATGTGTCGCAATAATTTCGTGTTCGCTCTTCAGAGCAACACTGATACTGTTCGATATATTAGTAAGCTACAACTTTGCCGTACAAACTTTAAAAGGCTTGTGCACTCTGTTTTTTTTTATCCAAATGAGCTTTGGGAGGACACTCAGAATTTGATCTAGAATGGAATGAGCGGTGTGGAGCAAAAACGGTTTTTTGAATCAGCCTACACGTTGATATTAGTATAACGATGGTCCCTTGCGATGTCGTTATAACAAGCTTCAACTGTACTTAAAAAATCATTGCAAACCTTCTGGAAAAATTCCAAAAGTAAGTCCTAAAAAATAATATGAATGGACTCCTGTTGGAATCTATATGAATTCAAAAAGGTTTCACTATAGATGCATGTATGATTGAGATAGGCAAAATTTGGCTTAATTTCAGGAACTTGCTCGGCCATGCACATTGGCCACCGAACACTGGAGATGTTCCGGATTTTCCGAGGTCATGTCCAAATGGCATTTTTTCTGTCGCTTGTATTTTTGTGCGGTAATATATGATGTTTACAAATATCCTAGAAACTAGAACTAATATGAAGTTGAACGCTGCCGGACGCATCGTTGAAAATCTTCATAAATATGATCATTTCCGTAAAACTGGATCCATATCTGTGGTCAGTCATTTTTGTATTTCTTATCATGTATATATTATCTAGAGTTATATCCAGGCGAGCATCGATCTTAATAATAATGCTTCCAGCAGAATATTCAGAACCATTTGATGCTCTGAGCACTTAAGAGTAGGATCCAGGTGCTCTGGAGGAAGTGGCCAATTAGAAACATGTCTGGAACCATATCAGTGCGGGTATCGAAATTAAAGATATTTGAAGATATTAAGTGCTCCCGGGAGCATCTCCAGAACCACCGGCTGCCATGACCACTGTATAGTAAGTTCCGAATGGCCACATAGTAGGGGATGTGATAATGTTCCGAATTGGTCACTTCTCTAGAGGCCCATGGAATCTACTATAGAGTGGTTGTTACATATTGTGATTCTGAAAATGCTCCACATCCTCCAAGGCACATGAGTACAAAGAATGAATTGAAAAATATTAAAGTTTGCTACCCATATTGATATGATTTCGTATATGTGCGAAATTGGCCACTTCCATTGGGGTACCTCGAACCTACTATACAGTGGTCATAACAACCAGTGGTTCTGGAAGTGCTTTCGTGAGCATCACCCTCTATAATCGTGATATTCTATACCCATATTGATGAAATTCCGGATATGTTTTGAATTAGTCACATTTCCGGGGCACCTAAAACCTTCTAAAGAGTGATCAGTGCGTTTAATGGTTCTGATTATGCTACCGGAAACATAATCTTGAAATTTGATGCTTATTTGGATATAGCTCCGGATAATACTCAAATGATTGGAAATACAAACATGGCTGACCATACTTTCCGGAAACTGTTTTACGGAAATGGTCATATCTCTGAATATTTTCAACGAATCTTAATGCGTCCAGCGGCGTTCAACTTCCTATTAGTACTACTTTCTAGGAAAATTTTAAATATTTAAACGGCTTCACACCACACAAAAATACAAGCGACAGAAAAAATGCCATTTGGATATGACCTCGGAAAATCCGGAACATCTCCGGTGTTCGGTGGCCAATATGCATGGTCAAGCAAGTTCCAAATTTGCCATCGATTGCTTCCGGATGCATCCGAGATCGCAGCAAGTCATGCGCGCGAGCTGACGTGTTCGAAGTTTTCGGTCGCAATTTTTTCGCTTCGTGTAAATTTTCATTACGGCTGGTGCAAACGCGAAATGGCTGGTACAGGTGTATAACTTTACTAATCTAGCCGTATTTGTTTTATGTCGCGAGTTGATTAAAAGTTAAAAGTGCAGAGTGAACTACGACTCAGGACCGTCGTGAGATTGCAGATTTTTTTTTACGCTGTGCATGGAATTATTAAAATCTCATTGAAAATTATGAATTACAAAGCTGAAATTGTATGTTTTGTTGTGAAGTGCGTGTTGGTAATCTACATCAAAGAAAAACGTAATATGCTAAACAGAATTTTATGCTCGTGTTTCGAATCATCGACGCTTTTGTTATTTGAACGCTCGAACGTCGCTCATTGCCATGTGAAATCATCAAGATTCAAAAGTGAAAAACTAATGTAAACCTGGAAGTAACTATTGAAAACTTCAAGTCGATTGGTCCCCCGAATACCTGATGTTTGTGATGCTAGATCGAACGCAGCCATTTTATTGCTTTGGATTCGGTGAGATCTTTCATATTTGTACTCTAATAAAAGGTTTGCTCGCTGATAAATAGTCAGTGTTTTCAAGTCTCGTAATGACATGCAAAGGGTTCTATAAACTCTGATTTTTTACATCAATTTTAATTCAGATGCTTGAGCAAATATAATCATGTCAAATATAATAATAATAATATCAACTGTTGCATATTTTTCTGAAGACATCAACAAGCATGGTCCATGCTGACTCAGAGTCAATCAGTTGATTTAGTAATAACATATTATTCAGAGAGCGAGTAATGGCGCTTTAACCTAGGCTTCCGAGCCAGGACATAAGGGAGAAATACCTGTGTCCCATCCCTGAAAGAAGAGCACCCAATGGAGTGTGCATTAACATTCTTAGCAACGCCACTCCCAACGATATAAACTTTTTCCCTGAAATGAGACGGTTGGTACGGTTGTCCCCGTTTCTTCCTTAAAACAATTCAAATACTTACGTCCATCATATTATTCATAAGTGGATAATCTGATAGTCGTGAACATTTGAGTTATCTTCAAACCCAAGTCTGCACAGTGGGCCTGGCCATTTTAATATTTGTATCATATCATCGATATGCTGCAAATATTAATGCTGACAAGAAAATACTAGAAGAAATTCCAGTATTTCCAGGATGCTCTTCAATATTGGCTGCGCAAGCGCTTAGAATAGAATAGAATAGAATAGATTGCTTCCGGATGCATCCGATTTCATCCATTTTTCATAAAGTTATGATCATTGAAATTGGGCAAAATTTCGCCATGTATATGAATTCATGGAGGTGGTTAAGGTGTTATCGCTTAACGGAGTTTTGAAATAATCACTAGTATAATTCATTTGCAATTTTTAGTGAAGTTCCTGTAAGAGTCTCAATATGTTAAATATAATTTAATAAAAAAAAGTGTGAGAAGTTACTGAAGATCATCACAAAATATTTGTAGTTAGAAAAAGTTTGGGATAGATTTTTGGGAGATTTATTAGAGTGATGCCTGAAAAATCAATGGCAGTCTTGCTTAAACATTCCTAGAAGAGTTATGGATATTATGCCTGAAAAAAAAATCGATTATAAAACATGTCACTATAGAGTTTTACGATTTTTTGTAAACCTTTTATGATACTCCTTGGAATATAATTTTTAGAAATTTGTTTAAAACATGTCTTTGTCAACAGCAGAGAGTCACTAGAGGATCCTCCATAACTTTTTCTGTGAGAAATCGTGGAAGTTTTCAAATAATTCACATGAAGATTATTTAGAGTTATCAGATTGTTTCGCAATCCAGAGCTGTGACAGAAATCTGGGGATATTCATGACGGATTTTTGACAGATTTCACCAGGAATTTTAGGTACATGCCTACTAGAGTAGTTCAAAAAATCGTTTTAACTCCACAATACTTATTCGATTAAAGATTAAATTTTGAGTGTCCTCCTAAAATTTGAACTCATTCGGATGAAAATTGAGACTGCATAAACACTTCAAAGTTTATATGGAAATAGGGGATTAGAGCTAAGTTGATTCTGTGAGATACATTTATCAGCTACAACTTTGCCGAAGACCGTTTTCAAATCGGATGTCTCAGTTATTAGTTATTGATTTTTATATGAGTTGTCAAGCATTGGCTGTAATTGGGTCCTAAAATGTTTAAAGAATTCTTATTTTTATTTAATAATACGAAAGAGCATGTTTTTGCAACTACTTTAGCAAGTTTTCCAGCTCATATGACGGCTATAACATTTTTAAACTTCAATTTTAAAAATGGTTCCAAATATGAACCTTGACACTTGTGATCATGTTTGACATTCACTTTTTCGACAAAAATGCCACAGGGCTTATAATTTTAACACTGGGGTTGTTCCTATCTGACATTTCGAAAGGGACACGGAAAACAAAATATACCCAAAATTTGAGTTAAAACCAAGGAAAACAAAATATACCCAAAATTTGTACTTAAACCAATGAAAATCATTCAAAAATTGAGTAAACATGTGTTTCTACCCTAAACTTAAGCGTTTGGTACTAATATTGAGACAGGGCTTTAGGACCCTATTATTGGGCTGAACTGCAGGAATCACTGGATATATGCAGTAACACATAGTAAGCATGATTTATGTGTGCTACCTTTCGTTCAATCCGTTGACCCGTTCTCAAGCCGATTCATGACATACAAACATCATTCCATTTTCATTTGTATAGATGTGTAAAAATGTTACATGAAATCCTACAACAATTTCTGAAGAATCACCGAAACAGAATTTTAGAAGAATTTTTCTCTTCTTCTTCTTCTTCTTGACATTACGTCATCTCAGGGACAAAGCCTGATTCTCAGCTTAGTGTTCAATGTGCACACCCACAATTGTTCAATGGAAAGCTTGTTTTTCAGCCTGGCACCTTCGATTATGACAGAGCTGCCTTTCGCTTAAATCACAGCATGCTCTGATCATAATTCAAGATAGCATCCAATCAGGTGTACATTTCAGCAATTATCGAAGGAGGACAAACAAAGATAAAAAAAAAATATCGCGTAAACAAGCAGTCCTTTTTAATTATTTATAAAAATCAGAGAAAGTAGCTTCCACCGGACGAATCAGATTCATGCGAGAACGGAAAATTTTAATGTCATTGCGCGCTGATTGCAAAACGCCTGACAATCCCCGAAAACAAAAATGAAACAACAAAACAATGGTAATTTCGAAGATTTTTGTTTTCACTCACCAAATCGGAGATATTTATTGCATTAATTTAACATATTATTTTCGCGCAGCTGCGTGCCGCGCTACGTCAGATTGGTGCGTCTTAGTGCCAATCAAATCCAGAGACTTGTGGGGCCAAAAAATATGGAAAGACGGTTCATTTCCGTTGTTTGCGGACTTGTTATGCTATACTTGCGGCAAAGTGCGGCGATGCAAAAGTGAAAGCACGTCCACCGCATTGGTCTCTTCATCGCCGGTAAGCATCGGTTACTTGGTTGTCACCCGATGTCACTTGTGGTCGGTCCCTACTGTGCACAATGGTCGGGAAATAATATGTTTTGGCCGAGTATACGAGTTGTTTTTCGAGTAAAAAATATAAAAAAACACTTAGGAAAACTATTGAAGATTATTAAAACTTCAACCATTTTTTTTTATCCTGTTGTACAGTAATACTGTTAAGCCATAAGCTTTCAGATGGTGCAACACATTAGTTAAATATTTCAGTCCTAATAAGCCATTATTGTACTTTAGTTTAACATCACATTTTGATTATTTTTTGTCTATTGCCAATTTCACGCATAGAAATCAAAATAATTTCAATATAATACAACTACAATAAACTATCATAGGTATATAACAAATAAGATATGTTGTAAAACAAAAACAAATACTGAAATCTCAAAATCATTTTTGGTAATTTTGGCCGCCTTTTTGTATGCAGCCCGTCCATTGTGCTGTGGTGCGAACGCTAATTAGGCGGCGTCCACAAATTACGTAACGATCTAGGGGGAGGGGGGGAGTTGGCTCAAGCGTTACGGCTCATACAAAAAATTGAAATTTTGCATACAAAAAGCGTTACGGACGGGGGGGAGGGGGTCCAAAAATTGCACATTTTAGCGTTACGTAATAAATGGACGCTGCCTTATACTTACACGCGTAATTCTCCGAAGTGACGCCCGGGGGCAACATTTTGCTTGGGAATTTAAACGGAAATCTCTGTCGGAGTCTGGGTGCAACAGTCGTTTTACAGATTTACTAGTGCTACGATAATTGTTGCAATTAAGGGAGTTTCCTGTTGTAATGGGGAGACACGGCTAAGCTCAAGGCTCATCCCATAGTGGGGGCTATAACTGCAATAAGGGTTTAATTATAACTTTTACCTATTTTCTTCTTTTCCTTTCCTCGTTTTAATACTTACATTGACACAACTGAAACAACGCCTTCTTATATAATGTTAACAGTTATAAAGACAACTAGCAGTTACAACTAACAGTGAGATAAGACAACTAGCATGTACTATCACATCATGAAGGCATTAGCTTTAAAGTAATTTGGAAAGCCCAGATTATGCAAAAAATATCAAATAGCGTTATAGTTATTTTTGAGGATCTATGTATAGCATAAAATTTATTTCGCAAACCACTCAATAAAAAGGTGGTTGTCTGTTGAGGATTTGAGGTACAAACATACATGTTCAAAACCTTTGGATAACTCTGAGTTTTTAACTTGATTGGATTATTATGAACGGTTAAGTTATAAATTGCTTACCTGTGAACCATTTAGGGTCGACGTACTGATAGCCGTATAGCTAAGAACAAATATTCATAAAAATCGAAGAATAAAGCTAAAAGCATTATTTTTACATCATCTGAAAGCATTTTATTTTGATTTTGTGGAAAAAATACGAAAACTATAAAAACTCACATTTTTTTATTTATTGTCGCTTGTGCTACTATAGGAACACATGTGCCTATAGTAACACTATTTATAAATAGCTATTTTTCGAGTTCATCATTTCATTTTGTTTCGTTTCGTATACGCGTACAAAGTAAAATGAACTAATCCGTAGCAACTGTCAAACCATTTTTGTTATCATGAATTAAGTCGCATTAAAATCAATACGCTCGCATTGTATGCCAAATTTAATCATATAAAATGTATATGTGCACACAGTGCACATTGGTCCCAAAGCCATATCTAGGAAGACAAAAATGATTGCGCCTAAACCGTCAATTTGAGATATATGGTGTCTTCGGCAAAGTTTCTCCATATTTTTCAGACATTTTTATCAGAGATATGAAATTAAGGTGGCCCACATGGTTTACGAGATCAACACATAAACTTTTTTGCTGACGCATTTAGGACTACACAATGTTCTACAATATTTTAGAACAACCGATTTGGAGCAACTTTGCCGAAGAACCCAAATTTCTATCTCCTATGGTTCGCGAGTTATGATTTTTTTTAACAAAAAGGTTAGGGTGATACTGAAAAATCAGTTTTTTCTTGATAACTTTTTATACGATAATTTCTCGCAAAAACTTTGTTCCAAGCACTTTTAGAACTTTTGATTGCGCAACTTTTTGCCGTAGAAACTTTTGTTCTATCTCTTATGGTTACTGGGATATCAGAAATTTTCTTCGAAAAAAATGTTGTTTCTAAATGCCGATATCTCCGAAAGGCGCTTACGGGTTTTCAATCTTTTGTCAGCATTAGAAAGATTATCTTTTGCTCTGTTTATGGTAAAAAAAACTGTGAGGACGTTTTTTGTTTGAAACGATTGACAAAATTTTGAAAATAATATGTTTTTTAACCGAAAATTATCCATAATTTGAAAAATATTCGAGATAGAACTTTGGTGCCTTTAGCAAAAATGTGCAAAATTGAAAGTTCTGAAAGTGCTTCATACAAACTATTCATAAAAAAATCAACGCTTTAAGATATATTCACCATAAACCGAATTTTATATGATAAAGAAAGCGAAAAAAGAGATATTTGCTGGATCAACCGGTATAACTGTATGTAAAATCATTTAAAATTGAAAATACAGTCGAAGCTTGTTATAACGACATCGCAAGGGACCGTTGTAATAGAGAAATGTCACTATAGAGAATTGGTATAACATCAGAATATTTTTCAAGGGACCGAAAAATGTCGCTATAGAGAGCTTTTGTCACTATAAAAGTTGTCGCTATAACGAGCTTCGACTGTATATGTAATGAAATAAGATCGATCACAGTAAGCGAAATCTTAGGAGTTAGGGAAAGTTAGTTGCTGAAGCAGTTTTAAGGGGGCAGGATCCGTCATTGATTTCAAAATTTTCAAAAGCAGTTTTTTCGTTCAAAATCAAGAAAATTTATAGGAAAATGTGTTCACTGTATTCTATTCTCCAATCGAAACACAGTGAACACATTTTCATCGAATTATTTTTGCTTTCGAACAGAAAAACTGCCTTTTAATTTTCAATGATGACGATGATTACGATGACGGCGCGTTGAACGTTAAAAGTGATCCAAGGAACATTAATCCATAAACGAAGTCTTGTTATTTCTCGCGACATAATGTTTGTCCCGCTAACCTATGCCGTGGTTGGTTATTGCTACCGCTTCGGCTTACTAGGCATGAAGGTCATGCGTTCAATACCGGTCCCGTTTATTATATTATCAACCCTAAACGATAACAAAACGTATACTTTGAAGAATTCATTCAAATTACCAAAACCTTACTTCCCGTGATATCCTCCCATAGAAATATAGAAGTATCTGCAATTAGTCTATCTGGGCATCCAACTTATTCCATTCAATTCAATCAAATCCAATCAATCTGCCACAATGAATTAGTCAGGGCAGCATTCGCCTGCTGAAGAATGCATGAATCTTGAATTTGAACCAGATATAAATCCCAAATACTTGTCTAAGGTAACGATCACTCAAAAACTGCTTCAGCAAATAATTTTCCTCTTTTCAACTCCTCAGATTCCGCTTACTATGATCGATATCAATACATGATAATTCAATTTTAAATGACTTTACATACAGTTATTTCGATTGTTCTAGCAAATATCACTTTTTTCGCTTTCTTCACCATATAAAATTCAGTTTATGGTGAATATATCTTAAAGCGTTGATTTTTTGTGAAAATTTGCGCTTCATCTTTCAGAACTTTCAATTTTGCACATTTTTGCTGAAGGCACCAAAGAGCTATCTCGAATATTTTTCAAGTTATGGACAATTTCCGGTTAAAAAACATATTATTTTCAATATTTTGTCAATCTTTTCAAACAAAAAACGTCCTCACAGTTTTTCACCATAAACAGAGCAAAAGATAATCTTTCTAATGCTGACAAAATATTGAAAATCCGTTTGCGCTTTTCGGAGATATCGGAATTTAAAAACAACCATTTTGTCGAAGAAAATTCCTGATAACTCTGTAACCATAAGATATAGAACAGTAGTTTCATCGGCAAAAAGTTGCGCAATCAAAAGTTCTAAAAGTGCTCGGAACAAAGTTTTCGCGAGAAATTATCGTATAAAAAGTTATCAAGAAAAAACTGATTTTTCAGTACCATCCTAACTTTTTCGATAAAAAAAATCATAACTCGCGAACCATAAGAGATAGAAATTTGGGTTCTTTGGCAAAGTTGCTTCAAATCGGTTGTTCTAAAACATTGTAGAACATTGTGTAGTCTTAAATGCGTCACCAAAAAAGTTTATGCGCTGATCCCGTAAACCATGTGGGCCACCCTAAGTTCATATTTCTGAAAAAAATGTCTGAAAAATATGGAGAAACTTTGCCGAAGACACCATATATCTAAAATTGACGGTTTAGGCACAATCATTTTTGTCTTCCTAGATATGGTTTTGGGACCAATGTGCAGTGCTGGGAGTGGTAATAGTAGAAGGCTTAAATTTCGCAAAAATCACGTGAATCTTCCCAATACAGTAGTTCAAAAACGTGAATCTCATCATTTCATCAAGTAGCCTATGTTGGGTGCATGAATTTTCTAAATCATTAGTGTCATTGGGTCTCAATGCGGGAAAATGAAACAAGTTTTGGTTGCCTTAGGAACAGGTGTTTTGCTATTTTCAAGGCTTTGTTAAATATCATTAAAAAATCATTTTAAACAATCATTACGCTGAAAACGACCACCACCCGCTTGTAACGCATTTTGTATGCATAATTTTGGAATTTTGTATGATCTGTAACCAAGGTATTTATAGAAAGGTACATTGATCTAAGCAGTCAGTGGATGCGGGGAATGATAAGCAGCGAGGGGTTAGAAAATGACAGCTGGCGAGTTGGCTGGCTGGCTACTTCCTTTCCCCTCCGCTGATTGATCTCGTTTCCATGGCACAATGATTATTTTATTATGTTTTCAAAAACAAATTGAAAATGTGTGCTCTAGCAAATACAGATTTCGAGTAGAGAGGTTGGTAAGCGTATTTTCTGGTTCAAATCCATGTCTTATTTCAATTATTTTGTTCTAGAATGTCATGATTGTCCATTGAAACGAAATTTATATTCAAAAAGGACCTACAAGGACTAATTCTGTTACTGGCAATCTGATGTGAAATAGTAAATGTCAGCTTGTTTGAAACATCAATTGGCCACTGAGCTTTACTCGGTTTTATTTCAAATTGAGAACGAAGTTTTGAGCTATGGAGGTGGTTATGATTGGTAACTAAACTATATTCTTCTTTTCAAACTATTTCTTGCAACGGTAACAGACAAAATCGAGCATGAAAGTCGCTGAAATGGTTTCTCATTTTGATCGTTTTTCGGAGTTGATCCAGTAACAATTTTCTATATTCGTCAACACTGATTTTTTTTTTGCAGATTATTTAAATGTTTTTGTTGTACCAGAAAAAGCTACAAAATATAGTTGTTGTTCTTTGAGTCTTCGATTAATGTGTATAAAATTCAATTCTATCCACTTGCATGAACTACAACTAAACAGCTGTAATGTGTAAAAATATATCATAAGGTTTAAATATTTTTATTGTATGTAACCGTACATACACTGCCCATCAGGGTTGGGAAAAAATCTGAAATTCACTCTACAGTAGCCAAGCAAAGCCAATCACAGTCAGCGAAACCACGCCCATCGCTGCTGTAGGCAAAATGCTTTGAAAATAGCAAAACACCCGTTGCTAAGGGCAACCCAAAACTACTGTAGAAAAATGTTCTATTTCCCGCTGCATTTCCCGCATTTAGAGCCTTCAATGACACTCATGATTTAGAAAATTCGTGCACACAACATAGGCTACTTGATGAGATTCACGTTTTTGATCTACTGTACTGGGAGAGCCACGTGATTTTCGCGAAAATTCAAGCCTACTACTATTACCATTCCCAGCACTGCTGCCCATACTCGCACAACAGTTCCATTGATATAGGAAATCTCATAGAATATGGGACTGTTTTTCGAGTATGGGCAGTACAACCGGCGATTACAGTTACTGCACTGGACATAGGTGTACTATTGTGCCACAACTGTTTTCACATCATGTTACTGAGAGAAATAATTACATTACATATTAAGGTCTAAGGTGGCGCGGTAAATGGCTGGGCATGGCGTACCATTGGTACCTCGCGTACCTGCAGGAATAAAATAGACCCCTTTGTGCGGTCCTTAGCCTCTTGCCCAGCAACTCCTATCCCTACCTCCTCGTGGTACTGGCCGGGGTACGAGTAACCTTGGGGAAGATCGGGTAACCAACCCCCGGTGGGAACTTTGGTCGTATGCTGACAGGGAAGGGGGGGTTTGCTTTTGCAAACCTGGAGCGTCTGTACTCCACGTTAGGAGCGGCTCACAACAGCGTCTGTTCCCCATGTCAGGGGCGGCTGATCATCGTCCGAGTGCCAGAGAAGGACTCTAAGCTAAACTGCGCACTATGGCCCTCAGAACATTTAGGGGGAATGGTCCTCCGGAAATCTAGGGGGTTGGTGTCAGGCCCTGCAAGCCAACCGTAAAAACACATCAGCACAGGAACGTCAACGAGAGAATACGGACCGGAACAATCGGCAAAGACCACAGCGACGAAAATGGACTAGCGATTGGAAACTCGGTACGTTGAACTGCAAATCTCTCAACTTCATTGGAAGTACTCGCATACTCTCCGATGAACTGAAGAACCGCGGTTTCGACATCGTAGCGCTGCAGGAGGTGTGCTGGACAGGAGCATTGGTGCGAACGTTTAGAGGTAATCATACCATCTACCAGAGCTGCGGCAACACACGCGAGCTGGGAACAGCTTTCATAGTGATGGGTGATATGCAAAGGCGCGTGATCGGGTGGTGGCCGATCAATGATAGAATGTGCAAGTTAAGAATCAAAGGCCGATTCTTTAACTTCAGCATAATTAACGTGCATAGCCCACACTCCGGAAGCACTGATGATGACAAGGACGCATTTTACGCGCAGCTCGAACGCGAGTACGACCGCTGCCCAAGCCACGACGTCAAGGTAGGAGATTTGAACGCTCAGGTTGGCCAGGAGGAGGAGTTCAGACCGACGATTGGAAAGTTCAGCGCCCACCGGCTGACGAACGAGAACGGCCTACGACTGATAGATTTTGCCGCCTCCAAGAACATGGCCATTCGTAGCACCTATTTCCAGCACAGCCTCCCGTATCGGTACACCTGGAGATCACCTCAGCAGACAGAATCGCAAATCGACCACGTTTTGATCGATGGACGGCACTTCTCCGACATAACCGACGTCAGAACCTATCGTGGCGCCAACATTGACTCCGACCACTACCTGGTGATGGTGAAACTGCGCCCAAAACTATCCGTCATCAACAATGTACGGTACCGACGCCCACCCCGGTACAATCTCGAGCGGCTGAAACAACCGGATGTCGCCAATGCGTACGCGCAGCATCTTGAGGCAGCGTTGCCGGATGAGGGCGAGCTCGATAGGGCCCCTCTTGAGGACTGCTGGAGGACAGTCAAAGCAGCCATTAACGACGCTGCCGAAAGCATTGTCGGATATGAGGAACGGAGCTCAAGAAACGATTGGTTCGACGAGGAGTGCCAGGAGGTTTTAGAGGAGATGAATGCAGCGCGGGCTGCAATGCTGCAGCATGGTACGCGGCAAAACGTGGAACGATACAGACTGAAGCGGAAACAGCAAACCCGCCTATTCCGGGACAAAAAGCGCCGCCTGGAAGAGGTGGAATGCCAAGAGATGGAGTTGCTGTACCATTCTCAAGAAACGCGGAAGTTCTATCAGAAGCTCAACACATCCCGCAAAGGCTTCGTGCCGCGAGCTGAGATGTGCCGGGATAAGGATGGGAGCATCTTGACGAACGGACGCGAGGTGATCGAAAGGTGGAAGCAGCACTACGATGAACACCTGAATGGCGCAGAGAACACAGGCACAGAAGGTCAGGACAGCGAAGGCGATGGCTACGTCAGCACAGCGGACAGCGGAAATCAACCAGGTCCCACGATAAGGGAAGTTAAGGATGCCATTCAACAGCTCAAGAACAACAAAGCCGCTGGCAAGGATGGTATCGGAACCGAACTCATCAAGATGGGCCCGGACAGGTTGGCCGCTTGTCTGCATCGGCTGATAGTCAGAATCTGGGAAACGGAACAGCTACCGGAGGAGTGGAAGCAAGGCGTTATATGCCCTATCTACAAAAAGGGCGACAAACTGGAGTGTGAAAATAAATCTTCGAGCTGTTTAGTAGAATACCTATAAGTAGATGAAAAAACCGAATTTAGTACTATACCATTTAATTCCACTAGAGTTTGTATCCTTTGACAGATACGCGTATTTCGACCTCAACTGTAAGGCCGTCTTCAGTGTCGTGTACTAGAAGGAAGTCGAGTCTAGTACACGACACTGAAGACGGCCTTACAGTTGAGGTCGAAATACGCGTATCTGTCAAAGGATACAAACTCTAGTGGAATTAAATGGTATAGTACTAAATTCGGTTTTTTCATCTACTTGGAGTGTGAAAATTATCGTGCAATCACCATCCTAAACGCCGCCTATAAAGTGCTATCCCAGATTCTCTTCCGTCGTCTATCACCTATAGCAAACGAGTTCGTGGGAAGTTATCAAGCAGGTTTCATCGACGGCCGATCGACAACGGACCAGATCTTTTCCGTGCGGCAAATCCTCCAGAAATGCCGTGAGTACCAGGTCCCTACGCACCATTTTTTCATCGATTTCAAGGCGGCATACGATAGTATCGACCGCATAGAGCTATGGAAAATCATGGACGAGAACAGCTTTCCCGGGAAGCTCACAAGATTGATCAGAGCAACGATGGACGATGTGCAAAACTGCGTGAAGATCTCGGGCGAACACTCCAGTTCGTTCGAGTCTCGGCGGGGACTACGACAGGGCGACGGACTTTCGTGCCTGTTGTTCAATATTGCGCTTGAAGGTGTCATGCGGAGAGCCGGACTTAACAGTCGAGGCACGATTTTCACGAGATCCGGACAATTTGTTTGCTTCGCGGACGACATGGATATTATTGGGAGAAAATTTGAAACGGTGGCAGATTTGTTCACCCGCCTGAAACGCGAAGCAACAAGAGTCGGGCTAATGGTGAATGCGTCGAAAACAAAGTACATGCTGGTTGGCGGAACTGAGCGCGACAGGGCCCGCCTAGGAAGCAGTGTTACGATAGACGGGGATACCTTCGAGGTGGTGGACGAGTTCGTCTACCTCGGATCCTTGTTGACGGCTGACAACAATGTTAGTCGGGAAATACGAAGGCGCATCATCAGCGGAAGTCGTGCCTACTATGGGCTCCAGAAGAAACTGCGGTCAAGAAAGATTCACCCCCGCACCAAATGCACGATGTACAAAACGCTCATAAGACTGGTAGTCCTCTATGGGCATGTCATGAAATTTGTGAATGGGCTTTAAGTGCGAAGTAATGTTTTTGTCCTACATCTTACGGTGAAATGCTCTCCAATTGCGGCTAAAACGTACCAGAGATTCAAAACTGCCAACATACATTACTGGACACCTTTAGTTTTCTGTGAAAAATCTTATCGAGCACCACATATTTATAATTTTTATCCATTAATAAGTGATTTTTTTACCACCACTTAAGCCTGATTCGCTGCTGACAAGTAATTTCTCGGCCTATCTTGATGCATGGAAAATTTCTGCAAGGAATCGATCAAGAATGCGCTTTTTTCTGATCGCAATACGCAGTTGAAAAGAAATGTCAGTTCAAATGGGAGTCGCTGTAGAACATTTCTGCAAGGAATTGGCGAGAAATTTCTTTAGCGATTCCTTTTCAGTAGCAAATCAGGCTTTAGGCATTAAACCTAAGAAATCTGCCCTTAGTCATTTTTGTAGTGTCGTTACTCTCCTTTCGCCTAATACCGTGGTTCAGCTTTCCAGTTTTAAATGCTTATCCCAATAGATGGGTCCAGTCTTTGAACATCCATTTAGATTTTATGGTAGTTCCCTTATAGAGCTGAGTGATTCCGACGCCTAGATTCTCCTAAAAAAAGATTATTTTAGTTATTAATTTGATGAAAACTATTGAACGTTGAAAACAGTTGACATATGTTTATATGTATATGTTTACGTAGATTATTTCGATCAGGCACGGTTTGCTGAAATGCAACCATAAAAAATTCTAGTGTTTGCAGCATACGTCAAATGGGGGTGATTCAAAATTTTATGGCAATCAGGCGTAAAAAGCTGGATAAGGTTGATTAGTTTCGAAAAATGTAGAAATATTTCTGACTGCTAAAAAAGGGATGAAGGTACAACCATTCATTTGTTGGCACAACTAAACATCTTAATTTTGAAGAAAATTGTGCCTTAAAAGTCATCAAGCTATAGCATTTATCGCAAAATGTGATCGCATTTATTGCATTTATAACAAAATATGATTCAAAATACTGTTCCGGGAAATTCCCAATTTATTAAGCTTACGAGGTAGCCTTTTACAGATTTCCAATCTACAAAATCATAAAATATCCTCAATATTCCCACGGAAAAGCACACAGCTGCTCAAACATAAACGGCGCCGAATTCACCCATTCTCAGCAGTCACTCGTCATCATCATCAGCTTAAATATACGCGCGGCCTACTTCGGTCAATTCGTGGCTCGTGAAAGATAAAGCAAAATAGGGGTGTCAATTATGGTTTATAAAGCAGACGAAAGCTCCGTCAACCGATATTGGCTGGCTGTAAAATGCCACTTCGTGATTCCCGGGGAAAATGACACTCGCACGCACACACCGTAATTATCGCAACGGTACGCCATCATCGGATACGAGGGAGGTGGGTACAGTATTGGACGATGCATTTGCAATTGTTACGATTTTCCTTACAAAATCGTCAACTTTGGTAGGCTCGATTTCAGTTTTTATGGATCGATTCTAATGAAATTTTACAGCGCATCAGACATAACCTAATTTTTAACATTGACGAAAAATTACAAACGATTTATCTGGAATCAAGAACTGTCCATGAAGCTATTCATCAAAAATATATGTTGAAATTCAAATTATGTCTGAATTTTCATTCAAATCTTTCCATAAATAACCTTTGATAAGTTGATTGTTTTGTAGGGAAATTCGAAAAAGTGGCATATATATTGTCCAATACTGTATGTATTTATTGGACTGCACTTCCTAGTCGTCATCGCCTGATAGGTACCACAATTATTATTGATCAACTGCAAGGGCCAGGCAGTCGATGATGGAGAATGGTGATGAGAAATTTATACACTCGTCCTGTCGCACACAAAAGCGCCTCATCGTTCGACTCGGTGTGAATCGAATTGCACATGCGTGTGCTGCGGGACACACGGATTAAGGCACTTTGAACGATTGATGTACTGCTGCCTGTGCTCCCTGTGACTAAATGAGTGTCTGAAGGGACACGTGACCCACACGTTCCCGCTGTTTGTTTCCGGCGTGTTTTGTAGATATGGAATGCTGGCGAAAGACTGGGTAGCGTGAGAAATTTATCGGTCCAAGGGTAAACTATTGACTATGGTTCGAGTCAACGACGTATAGTGGTGTCTAATGAGCTGCTTACTCCTTAATTTAGAGTTGTACAGGGAAAGCAATAATACTGAGACTCTTTCTTTTGTACGACGCCCTCATGTTCTTCGAATTCAGTTTTAATAGTCTTGGGGTCGTCCATAAAGTACGTAATGCTTTTAAGGTGAAGATGCATCGAAGCCAAACTTCAAATTTTCAAGATCACGGATCTGGAGAACCAAACATCCCTTTAAGCTGAAAACCTTATCGATTGGTCACTAACTGGTGGTGACCAATCGATTAGGTTTTCAGCTCAAACGGATGTTTGGTTCTTCAGATCCGTGCTCTTGAAAATTTGAAGTTTGGCTTCCATTCATCTTCACCTTAAGCTCTATAGCAGGACTTCCCAAAGTAAGGGCCGCTGGCCACATCTGGCCCGCAGCTCCATTTTGGCTGGAGCTGGCATTGCTATTTGGCTTAATTTTATTAGGGTTTCAAGAATTAGATACTTTCCCATGTTTTTACTACTGTTTAGATTCGAATTCCGGACAGCTTCCAATTCCGGACACTCTACTTTGTATGGGAAAGATTTCTCTCGAAATGTTTCAAAATGCGCCGGTAAAAATGTTTCCAATTTGAATGATGATTTTTATAAACATTTTACATAGCAATCCATGAAAATTTACAATGTTTAACTTGTTTTGACGTCTTTCTTACGGATTAGTGAGTTTAATTAATGATTCGATTATTCTGATTGTGTTTTTCAACAGCTGTCCGGAATTCGAAACAAAGTGTCCGGAATATGAAGCGAAAGTGTGGTTGTGTCCGGAATAAAAATCATGAAGAGACCGAACATTTTCATCGATTAAAGTGAATTAAAGATTCGAAATTTAAGTGCTTGCAAGGCCTGATTACGCTGAAGTTAAGCCAATTCATTTCCAGCAATGGAAGAATAGCAAGGACCCATATAAGTCTTACAGAGTTCACTGAACTCAGTTCCTCAAATTGAGTTCGACGTGCGATAACAAGCTTAGACCTTGAGTTGGAATAAGCAAGAGCTTAAAAAGCAGCCTGACTGTCTGACATATTCCTTTACAAATAGCCAGACGTCAACTCGTCCCGCGAAGGGAGTCATGAGGAACAAAGTGACAAGCAATTGTGGAATTCACTCGGAGCAAGGACAATTGTGTCCTAATTCTCCGGAAGTGGAAACATTCAAATCACTAGGATTTCCAATGGACGGAGAGAATTCATAGAATTTGGTCACAACCAATTCCCAGTTTGTGGAGTATATGTTCATATAGAGATGTAGCGATGATCAGATAATAATTCATCATCTGATACATGCCATTTCGTCAACTCGTGACTGATTCTGTTCAAGCAGAGCATTATGTCTAACACTTCTTCTCTAGCAGATACCATGAAGGTCGGGCGATTCCCTAAAATAAGTAATCCAAGATTTGAACTACTTAAGCATTCCATCAGACTTGAGCTTCTCAAATTGATATCTGAGCTGCTCCAGATGATGTGATGAGTATCAGCATCACTACCCACAAATCAGCAGAAGGCCTTTTCATAGGCAGTGAACGACAACTCGTTTGAAATCATCCATTGGGGATGATTCATCATGTGGTAAATACACCACAAAACGAAAGACGTATTTCCTATTGAGGTCATCAACAGAAACATCAATTGTGACATCACATACATCTCTGGTTGTTAACTCAGAAATGAGTGTAGCAACGTCAACGCTATTGACGAGCACGCATGCACGAGGTATAGCACGCGAGTTTGAAATTTCATGTTTATGAAAGTAACAAAAACTGGGTCCACAAGGTTTCCTAGATAAAAGTGTACAAAAGTAAGGTTTTTGCGCCATTTGAACTGTACCATTTGCATGAGTCTACAAAGACTGATCGTTGCTGATATTTTATGCTGAAGATTCGTCTAACTAAGCTATCCTTACCGTATAGCCACTACCCAAACTAGGCAGGATTAAGCTTTTCGCAATCTCAGAACGAAAAAGACCAGCAGCGAAAAACCAGATCGGTATCTCTTAAAAGTCGCCAAAGGCGAAAAGCACAGACTACACTGTGTAATACGCATAATGCGAATCCATATAGGTGAAAATTTAAACTCAATTACAACGTATTAATAATCCCACCATTATTTAGCCTCAGGATTGAGACTGAAGAAGGGCAGCCGATTATCTCGGAGAAACACAAGGTCTCCTGCACCATTGCTCCGGGTAGCCTAGGAAGGGCATAATGCTGTAGAGGGCGCCCTGGTACTCCACAGGCTCCGTTTGCGGTTAGGTTTTATTTAGACCCCCCTAACCATTCATTCTTAGGCACGATATGCTTAAAGCCGCATGAATTAGGAGTCACCTGTTAGGTGGATTTTTACCACCGGAACAGGCAGTCCGTAGTGTTAATTCTTAGCCAATTGAAACAACCGCTACCGACACTACACGGCTATCTAGGCTGATCGGGAAAAGGAAGCTAACTTTGATGATTAACTCCTGACGTGCCCAAACAGCCCACAAAATTATTCCTAAAAAAACCTCGTTTGCTTCCATATCATCGTCACAAAATCTAGAGCAGTAGATAAAGAAATGTGTTAAAAGCTACGTTCAACAATAAATGATAATCAGTGAATTTGAAAAATAGTGATTTATACAACCAGTTGCAAAATAATATTTTTTTCAGCACGAGTTGTACATTCATTCAACGAGGCTCGCCGAGTTGTATTTGAAAAAAGTATATTTCATAAAATCATGGTAGATTTCATGAAAAACCTTTTTTGATTGGTATGCCTAAGTAACCAGTATCTAGGCACGATAATGGGACATTATAACAGCACCATATGTGCATATAGGGTAGTGATGCCTTTCAACTATATATATATATATACATGCACATTAGAGTGATGCAAATTTTGAAATTTTTGCTCCCCTATGCATAAACGATTTTAATAATGGTAAATAGCATCCTCCAAAAGTTTGAAGTGATTCGGAAGAAATTTGGTTGTGCACACGCCATTTTAAGTTTATATGGAGATTTCTATAGAAAACGCCAATCTTTTTTGTTCAGTCCTTTATCTCTTCGTCATAATATTTTATGGAAAAGTGAACACACTCTCATGTGAAAACTTCCCAGCTACAACTTTGCCGAAGACCACATTTTGAAGGCAACAGTGGTGCTCCTGCCGGGAAGAATAAATCAAAGTAATCCAGGCTACTATGTTCTACAGCAAAAAAGCAGTGTTGCTCTGAAAGTAATTGAATGATCATCTCAGCATGATCTACACTTTGGAATCATTAATAACAAATTATTCTTACGGCCCATCAAAATGTGGTCTTCGGCAAAGTTGTAGCTGGGAAGTTTCCACATGAGTGGAGTGTGTTCACTTTTCCATAGATTATTATGACGAGCTGTTAGAGGATTGAACTCAAAAGGTTTGCGTTTTCCATAGTAATTTCCATATAAACTTCAAATAGCGTGTGCACAACCAAATTTCTTCCGAATCACTTCCAATTTTGGGAGGATCATTTTAATCATAATTGACATCGTTTAAGCATAGGGGAGCAAAAACTTCAAAATTTGCATCAGTCTAATGCACATAATACTATTATACTGACAGAAATAGCATTCCATCAGAGGCGCGTCCACGTTCGAAATTGTGGATAGGACAAACGTTGGTAAATATTATGTGCACAATGAACTTAAAAAAACGAACGCGGCTTAAACGCAAAGTATTTTAAGGGACAACTTAATCGATTTTGAGTAGAGTTGAATTGTCACTGACACCAATTTGCTTCCAATCGCTTAATTTCCATGTCATTTATTCAGATATTACTCAGGAAATTTCTAAAAAAAAAGTTTATTTAATTGATTTTGCTATGTTTAGGATGCTTCAAGAATTAAATCTGGATTTTCACAACGAGTACCACAAAAATGGAATTTTTCTAAAGATTATTTCAGAAATCATCTAAATTCCTCACTCCTCCAAGATTGTTTTCAGTGATTCATCCATAGATTGTCCTGGGGCATCCTCCAGATTCCCTACTAATTGAACTTTAACACTTCGATTTTTGCAAAAAAATAAATACTAAAATCAATAATAAGGCGAGCAAATACCTTTAAACTCTAATATGTGTTGCTTATCTTGACAGATAGGCCTATTTCGACTGCGACTTACAGACATCTTCAGTGTCCAGTGCTAGACTTCTTTTCCGTCATAAAATTTACGATTGTAATAGTCAGAAGATTTCTGTTTTGATCCCTCTTACTAATGCATGCAAACACTAAGCGCGTAGGGCATGCTACGCGAATATAGAGACTATATTGTACTTATTTAATGCCTGTATTCATCAGACTTGGAAGCATCAATGATGCAGTAATAGGGTTTCTATGCGATGGAAAACCTGGTATAAGGCATGTAAGCATTCGTAGTGCTATCATAATACCTGTATACATCTATGATGTTGATTTAAGGCTTATTATTAATGCCTATGGTTACTTCAGTAATTTAACTATATTTTTTATTCAGAACAGACATTACAAAAATTCTAAGTTATCCATCTTTCTGAAACATTGGTCCTAAGATCTATAACACAGCGGTACAGGATTCTGTCTCAAGCACCTTATACCGCTATGTACTTAATTCGAGGTCGAATTATCTATCTGAATCTATCGCCGTTTTCAGAAATAACATAGCACGTCTGTATTATAAGCTATTGGTAGTTGAAAATGCATTATTTATCCATTCTAGTTAACTTGCACGCAAGTTTACCAGTTGGTATGTTGATGTATGTGCTTAATTTACTAAAATACGAATAAACGACGTTTGAGATATTTTCGTCATTAAAAAGGTACACATTCGGTCTTTTTATGAAATAAAAAAGTATTGTATCTGGTCATATCAACGAAGGATTTTGTATGGAGGATGCAAGCATGTTCTAAACATTGTTCAAACCGATATTAAATTGTGCAACTTAAGTAAGTCCATACCTCTTATAAAAGTTGAAGTTCCTATTCTGCATGCTCGGTGGATTGAATTATCTAAAAGTTCGATGAACCATCATTCAAATTTTGTTTTTTAAATATCATCAAAACCAGTACTTTTGATCGCAGCAGGCTGTGCGCGCGGGTTGAAGTGTTTCGTAATTGCTGTCACGTTTTTTTTTTTGATTCCTCATTATTTCTGATTTGGCCGGTGAAAATATCAAAACGAAGAGTGGTGCTATGCCACCCGAAGCTATTTAGAAGAAAAGTATGAAATTGTGAGAAGAATGTGTTGATTCAGCAGAAAATTATTTCGATTATTCGTCATTTTAAAGTTCGGCCGGTGAAAAATTGAATTGACTGATGGTGCTATGCCACCCGGAAATAATGTGAAAAAAGTTACTTGTGATGTGAAAACAAATGCTTATAAATGTTCTATGGAAACGGAGTTATACAAAATCTTGAAGTGTTTTTCTGTGCTACACATGTTTATTCTCTACCTCTCATGGAGAGTGCTTTGAGAAAGGTGTTCCGAAATAGCCGAAGAAGCAGGGTATTCTCGCGTCCCTGTGAGAATTTTCTTCTCTATCACGTTTGGATATGGCGTGGTGAAGCGTTAATATTTTTTGTGTCTCCACGCGCAGAACTGTTTTGTTGCATTTTGAATTTAATAGGGACTTAAAAAGACTTCGTTGCGGTTGTACTAGTACTGTTTAATCCTCCAAATGTGTGTTGCTTGCTTATACGAGTGGGTGAGCAAAAAATAATCAGAATCAGTAATGATCAATAAGCAGTGCGCGTTGTACGGTAATTAGTGCGGATCGTGACTGTAGTGTTTGATCTCTTGAGCTTATTCCTGCGGGGATGAGCATATGAGCAGCGATGGAAAGAACAACTGGTGAGATCGATCAAAATTATATGACCATTTGCAACCACTAAATACGTGCCAGGGTCGAAAATCTAATTTTCGATTCGGGAAGTGTGAAATCATTTCAGATATCCAATTGATATCTGGGTGCTTTCATACGGGGCTTGCTGTGATGAAAATGATCTCAGAATGTGTGTGTATGAACAGCCATTCTAGAAATGGGTCGTTAGAATTGCAGAAGAGCTATCACCTTCCATCTCCAGGGCTAAAGTTGTTTGCATCTATACAGACACCTAAGTGTCTCGATAAAGAGGTGCACACAAATTTCTTCCATAGAAGCACTGCCGGTCAGTAGGCGGTGGATTGTAAACACACACAATATCATCAAAACCAGTACCTTATACACATTTAACGACCTGTAGCACAAAATTGTGACGGGCTGGAACTATCATGGCTCTATCATGGATTCAGCAATCCCACGATTATTGGTGACACATAGTTTTATCTTCGAGACACGCGAAAAGGTTCATTTTATTCCAGCGTGTAATAAAACGTAATACCTTAGTTTGATAATTTTTCAAAGCAACATACTTCTAATAGTCTCGTATAGTTGAGCAGACTGTGGACAATTGTGGACTTCATTCCATTCAATAACTTACCGTAATAAGGGACATGTTTATAAGTTGTTAATGCAGTAACTACATGCTCATAATAATTTGCTAAATTTCGAGATTAGCTAGCCCAGGGCAAAACTTCTTGACAAGAAATATAAAAAATGCTGAAGTAAATTTCATGGATAGAATTTGATGAAAACCTAGCACGTGGAAAATCTGGGTCATCAAAGATTTTCTGAAATGTAGGTCTTGGAAAGAGCTTCCGGAATAATGGTTTTTAACCCCTCTACCGGCTTCATTTTTACCGCTAAAAAAAAAATTCAAATCGCGATAATTTTTTTGTTTTTCGATGTTTTTGCACCATTTTTTCACAAGATTTGGAGAAATCTGAAAAATACGATATGAGGTTTTTTGAGTTTCCAAGATCTTTATTTGTCCATATTTTAAAGATGTATTTGATGCACGCTTCTTTGAGTTGATTTAAATTTTTTTATCAAACTAATTTCACATAGAAACTTTTCATGTAGAAACATTTTTTTTCCAACGATTGTTATCTTCACCATTGAACCATAAATCACCACCGTTTAAAACATAACGTTCGTAAATGCCCGAATAAACGACGACAGTAAGCTTGCACCGATAATGAGGGGTAGGCGGCGACTGTCAATACTCTAATTCTGCTAGGGCTGCGTGTGAACTTCGATCGCAGCAAACAGATTTCGGAGTTCCCATGGTGGTAGTCGGGTTGCTCCGTTTGGTTCACACGTGAAACCAGCATGTGTTCCAAGTTCTGATGGGAAAGTTTGTCGTTTTGCAAATTTCAGCTGGGAAATTTCTACTCCGCTGGATGATGATTGTTTCTCCCAATATGGTGTTCACGATATGTGCGACGTAATTGAAACTGCGTCATAATTGAGCACGGCAAATTAAGGGACTCGCTACCCTTGCCGTGAACTGCTTTAAAATAGATCGCACCACAATGGATGTGACTTTCTTCGAAGGAAAGGTGTCATCCGAACGACGTATTTTATTTAGGGTTACTACAGAGAAGGGTTCTTTCTCCAAGGTGAAAGTTTTTCTAACCTGCGAATCTTTGCAAGTACCAACTATGGCAATCGACAGCGGAAAACAGGTTCCAGAATAGTTTCAATTGTGTACAGCACTCATTAAACATATTGCGCACGATTTTTATGGTTGAAAACATTTCAGTCCGACCTCTTTTTATGATCATTGGAGGGGTCGTAAAGTGAATCGGTTGTAAAAAACAAGGTTAATAAACTTTGTTGTGCAGTACCAGAATTAGATGTAAAAAATACAAATCCAAGATATTCAAAATAAATTTTTGAGAGCTCACATATAGTCAAATTGAGAATCACTGTAGCAATAATTAGTACACATTCGCTAACTCACTCACATCGATTTATTTTTTCATTAGAATATATTTGAAAATTTTATTTTTTTTTCTGTGCAAAGAGAATAAATAATGATGGCGATCGATTGGATTAGGATTTTATATGGCAAACTTGCTCATTCGTACTTTTGATTTTTAAGCCCGCGATTCTTTTGGAACCATAACACAAACTTTGCTTAAGTTTAATTTGGTGTGTGCTTTACGGAGGGAAATAAAATGCTAAAATAATAATGAAACAAAGTTACACCCCTCCAAATGTTGGCGGTTCAACAAGTATGGCAAATCACTTGTATTGCCAACACTGGTGAGCAGCGCGAGATATCATATTTAATCATATTCATTCTTCGTCATCTATTTTTCCGTTGAAAACAAGTGGTGGTAAAATAAATATCTTAAGTATATCTTGTTTTTGTAATGCAAAAACGAATAGTTTGTATAATTCTATAGCACTTCAAGCATCTCTATGCTTGATACTGTATTGACACTATCTAATACAGAAACACGATTTCAAACTATGATTGCAATTTTCACTTATTTTTATCGCCACTAAAATATGATGATATTATTTTTTTTCCCGCACTATGCGGGTAAAATGAAGAGTACTTGGTGCTAAAATGACAACATACAAAAAAGTGGGCATTGTATTTCTAAAAATACATCTATAAATGATTGTAGCTCATGTGATATTTTATCGTACACCCGATTCTGTTTTTGCACGGATTTCTTTTACCACGACAGTGCAAAAAAAGTTTCCATACATTTTTTTTTCCGCCAAAACCATATTTTTGCATGAAACGTCGAGAAAAGGTATTACATTTTTGCACGGTTTTTGAAATTTTGAACTGAAACTACGCATCCCCCGTGCAAAAACAGAATCGGGTGTACATCAATGAAGTATGTTTCGTTAATCAGTTTCTTATCATATTGCGAAGAAAGCAACGACGAAGAGAAATCGCTTTTTGCAAGTAAGGCCTCATGAAAAATCAATATCGTAATACCGATTGCTCTTGCAGTAAAATCGCCCTTCACCATTGATTTCTTATTCGATCACATTTCTCTAGCATGACGAAAAAAAAAAAATCTTTCGTGAAGCTCAGAACTCACATTTCTCCAATTTCAAGACGGCACACGAACAATGGCCGGACGCCGAGGAGAAAGGTCAATTTGATGCTAATCAAGCCCGGCGCCACCATTCCGGACCCGTACGGATTCAAACGCATTGAAGCGAAGCCAATTGCCAACCAATCTCTGACGCAGAACGGCGCGCATTCATCGATGAAAGATCGCGCCGCAGGGCCAATAAAAATCGACACAACCATTTATAATCAATCGATATTCATCAGTGGCCCAACGAGTTTCGGATTCCAATTTCACCGGGCACTAACAGGCTACTGCGATCAGTACCTATACAGTAGAAGACGCCGTTTTTGTGGCCTTCTGTGATTGGTCGTTTCAAGCACTTCGAGCCGAAAATTGTGGCACGGAGAGTCATCAACACTAGAAATAGTCACTGAAAATCGATAATCAATGATTGAAAGCAGCGCCAGATCCAATCTATATGCAAATTTTACCGTTTTCGATCTTGATCGTCACATCGATGACCCTATTCAGGGCAAGTGATCATGTTTTTATCACTTCTTCGTCTAGACGTGACAAGCTGAAACCTAAAATGTGTTTGTGCCAAAGGATCGTTGATCGCTCGAAGCGGATATATGCTGCTTCGCTTCGGAATGAGATTGCAATTTGTCGAAATCCGCTTGAAGTAACAAAACCTTCGGCCGACCGACATGGAAAACCGGCTTATCTTCCATCCATTAATGGTTGGGACATCATTCTGTCGGCAGTGTCGCTCTGTGGGTCAACCTATTGAGTGATGAAATTGCCGAAAATAAGCGCAATCAAAACCGAAGAAGGGAATAGACCTCGTAAAGCAGGATTTCTGTTTCCGGCTTTTTATCCTCTCGACAAGTTTTTTAACCCACCGTCGGTCGCCCTAGTGTACTGAGTACACGCACTTTGCGGAAAGTCGAAAAACACGTTGAAAATCCCTTCAAATTGATCCGGGTGTTGGTCCTATTCCAAGATCTACTCTTCTTCTTGCTTGTAGAGAAGAAATTTTTCGAAAAAATCAACGAAAAGTATTCGAAAACATCGTGTTTTTAACCTAAGTTTTTAGGCGTGTACTCAGTACACCAGTGCGACCGCTCGTGTAACTTTTTTTTACCAGGCCCGTCACACGAACGGTCGCCTCGTGTACTGAGTACACGCGGAGCAATTTTGATTGTACATCCAAAGATAGGCGAGATAGAATATGGATGTCTTCGACGAATTTCTTCAGTCCAACGGTACCAATTGGTCAGTGGACAGAAAACACTTTAGAAACATCCTCATCTTCCTGTGGCCATCGGATTGTGTCCCGGGGGAACCGATGTAGTGGACATTTCGCAATGCAACATCTCGTACACAAATATCTCAGGATCTAGATTTTTTAGCAAGATGGTGTCTTCGGCAAAGTTGTTCAGTAGGTCAAGGGCTAACATTTGATAGGCTGCTTGTTTTGAAATTCTGCCACCAGATGGTGCTAGTGAGCATTTAATTTTTCAAACACCGATATCTCAAGATCCTGATTACCTAGAAAGATGATGTCTTCGACAAAGTTGTTTAGTAGGTCAAGGACTAACATATGATAAGCTACCTAACAAGAAAAACTACCACAAGATGGCGCTAGTGAGCATGCAATATTTCAATCACGAATATCTCAGGATCCCGATTTTTTAGAAAGATGGTGTTTTCAGCAAAGTTGTTCAGTAGTTCAAGGGCTACCATGTGATTGATGTGATCTTGATTCGGAATTCTTTCAATAGATGGCGCTAGTGAGCATGATATTTTGCGAACACAGATATATCAGGATCCAGGCTACCTATAAAGTTGACGTCTTCGACAAAAGTGTTGAATAGGTCAAGGTCTAGCATGTAATAAGGCACCCAACATGAAATTCTACCAACAGATGGCGTATTTTGGTCGCGAATATCTCAGGATAACGATATTTTAGCAAGATGGTGTTTTCGGCAAGGATGTTTAGTAGATTAAGGACTAAACATGTGATGTGCCGTTTGATTCGGATTTCTTCCACAAAACGATGCTGAAGATGCAATTTTTTGAACGCAGATATATTTGGATCCTGATCGCTTAGAAAAATGATCCTGAGATACAGTCGACTCTCCACAACTCGATGTTCAATAACTCGATATTCTCTATAAGTCGATGGATTTTTCGGTCCCTTCAAATTTCCATACATCGTGCTCTCCATAAGTCGATATTTCTATAACTCGATATCTCCACTAGTCGATGTCACGTGAGAGGGAAATTTCTCTCCATAAGTCGATATCTATTTTAAAATCTTTTTTATTTGGGGAAACGTGGTCTAATTCTTGTTTGGAGATGAAAAACTATTTGCAAGATATAATACAAGTTGAAAAATATGAAAATAAAAAAAAACATTGTCAGTCAAAATAATGTGATATTTTTGAGCATTTCGAAAAAAGTTTTCAAGTAATAGTTTGAAGAGTACAATCAACAAAATAATATTACTTTCTTAAAGAGGTGAAAATTTACGTATTAGAAATACAGAAATTTGTACCTTCGATTTTGTGATTTTTTGTTTCGGTACATTCTATAACTCGATAATTCTATAAGTCGATGGTCCCTTGAATATCGAGTTATCGAGAGTCGACTGTATTTTCATTACTAATAAATATTACCCCATCGGCAAGGTTGATCTAAGATGAAGGCCTGCAAGGAACCTCAAGTTTTAAAATTCTTTCAACTGGTGGTGCTATTCAGCATGCATATTTTGATTGCTAATACCTAAGGATCCCGATTACATCCAAATATAAACTTCTCGTCTCAAAAGTTCAGTAAGTCAAGTACAAACTTGTGATGGGCCACACTTGTTTGGGAATTCTTCCACTAGATGGTGCCACTGAGTATGCTAAATTTTCAACCTAAATATCTAGGATCGTGATTGTTTAATCATGAAAATGACGTCTTCAACTAAGTTGTTTATTCTGTCCAAGACTGATACATGTTTACCATGTAATAAACCGTGTGATTCGAAAACGGTGCTCTTCAGCATAAAAATCCCATCAGAATATACTTCAGAATTTCATGGACAGTCAAATTTCCAGTCGATACTCAAAAGATCATCGACTCATGGAACAGATATTCTTTAGAAAGCTGATAAAAGGGAGCATTATAGTAACTATGATTTTATTTGTTTTAAGTATGATTTCATGAGTCGATATCGAACTATGGAACATCGATTAATACAGGTTTGACTATATTTAAAAATATGACGATCAAAATCATTGCAGCCTGCAGTTGGTCGCATATATACGAATCGGTAGTTAAAAAAATGATCGATGGACACCTATGAGAGTGTGACGCCTTTTTGTCTGTGCTGAAATCAAAGAACTGTCAATGGTGGTTACAATTGAGCAATAGGCCTTTTCACGAGACGTCTCAAATCAGCTGATTCGGAAGGTCTCTGACAGTTCTTCTATACAAATGCCGAACGTGTCGGTGGCTCTAAAAGGTAAACAATAATACAAAATAACGATCAAATAATTATGAAGGCGTAATCGGTTTTCTAGAAAACATTTATTCTGTGAATTCAACTGAATTTTCTGATAAAATTGTCAATAGCATACTGCAGTAGCACGTGATATTTTTCTGCTATCAAACAGTATATTTCAAGCACATTGATTGGTTTAAATAATGTGAATAATAGCATTAAAACTGGTGCTAGACTTAGTACACGATGCTTTTCATTTTTACTTCCATTTGAAAAAAAAAATGAAAAGGCCTATCAACTATCTAATGAGCCTTTGTACGAACCATAAATTCTTTTGTTCTCATGACTTTTACTGTGCGCCGTGTGTTGGTGCTTCTCGCTCTCTTTGACGTTTGACTTTTTCTGTGCGCGCTGTTTTCGAGTTGCCCGTGAGAGAGAGCGAGACAGCTCCAACACACGGCGCACAGTACAAGTCAAAAGAGCAAAAGAATTTATGGCACGTACAGAGGCTCATGGGCGGCAGAAAGCTGTTACACAAAAACAAAGATGGATGTGTTAGTGCAAAGTGATATGAGAAACTCGGTCTCTCATGGCGACTCACGGGATGGCACGCACACTACAACATTGTTCGAATCACCTCGAATGTGATAGTTATTGCCTGTGTTGTTTACAAATCAATTCAAAGTGCTCTTTGTGCTAGTATAACCATATTATGATTATACTAGCACAAAGAGCACTTTGAATTTATTTGTAAACAACCAGTAAGAGAAATTATCGGTCACGGCGCTAATTATAAGCCTACCTCTCAAGCTGATTTTCCATAATATCAAACCAGACCAGTTCTGCGAGAGTGTGCTCTCACGAGATGTGCAGCAACGAATTTAGATTATCACCAGCAACGATAAGTTTGCATCCTACTCTTCTACTAAATATAAAAATAATATTGTTCAATTTGAATTTAGAATTTGAAGTAGAATGAACCCTATATGTTTAATTTTATTTTGTGCTTATCTATTAATTTACTGGTAGCGAAATGTTTTAACATTTGACAAAACGTGTATTGATGAGCCTAAATGATCAGTATCATAAGATGTTCAGAAAATTAAATGCTCACTGGCGCAGGGTTACTCAAAATATAATTGCCAATAACATGTGAGCACTTTCTTTACCTAATAAATTTGATGAAGACGTCAAGTTTTAAAATAATCGGGATCTTGAGATTCTTTTTGAAAAAAATTAAACCAGGAGCTCTTTCTCTAGCCTGATGGAATTATTTGAAATCTAACGGCCCATTGCATTTTGAATTGAATGTGGAAGAATTTTGAGTAGGTATATTTTACACTTAACACGTTGGTCCATGATATACAGAACAACATTATCAAAGACACCATCTTTGTAATCTAATTTTATTTTCCTAACCAGGATCCTGAAATAATTCAATTCGAAAATTTCGTTTTGTGGAAGAATTCTGTATCAAACTGCATATCACATGTTTAGTCCTTGACCTACTAAACATCTTTGCTGAAAACACCATCTTGCTAAAATATCATTATCTTAAGATATTCGCGATCAAAATACAGCATGATCACTAGTGCCATATGGTGGTAGATTTTCAAGTTGGGTGGCATAATACATACTAGACCTTGACCTATTCAACACTTTTGTCGTCAACTTTATAGGTACCGTCGATGGGGGTGACAATGGGTCAAAAAGGGATGTGTACGAATTATTTATTGAATAACTATTGCAATTTAACTCCAATAAACTTCAAATTTGGTATGTATGTACTTTGATGGTACATTAAAAACTGTTCAAAACATTAAAGGAAAATATTTATTCACAGCGGCACCACAAGTGAATGAAAAATGACCCAATCTCACCCCATAGAGGGGGTGACATTGGGTCACTGTAATTGAAATAACTTGTTTTTGATAATATGGTTGCAAAACCATTCACAGCTGAAGAATATTGATGAAATACGATGCAAACAAGATGAAAAGATATCTAAGATGTTTCACAAGTATGATAAACCCACTTAAAAGAACGATTATACCAAAAAATTGAAGAGCTATGAGAAAAAATATGTAAACACAACAATCATCGTCAAGTTTACATAAATTTTCTATTTTTTTTTCCCTCGAATTGTCTTCAAAGTCTCATCCAGATTGCCATGAAGCCTATTCAGTTTCCCCAAAGGTGTACTGAAACAGTGATTATTTTAATTCTTCGCAAATAGTTAAATTACGGAGCGACATTCCACGATCAATACATTTCAGGCAGACGTTGACGTCATAATCACGATATTTCAGTGTTCCAACTCATTTGTACTTCCAGGATATGTTTCTATTATATGAAAACACTGATAAATAATTAAATTAAAAAAAAAAACAATCCATTTGATAAAATTTTTCGATGTTGCTGCGCACGAAACACAGTTGCTGGATTGAGAAGTTGTCAAAATGCGTTGCATTGTTATTCAATGTACGGAATCCTCAAGTAGACTAGTTTGATGTTTCAGAGATGCTGTATTTAGAAAGAATAAACACATCTTAATGAAAAAGAGAACTACCGGCACCGTAAAATGTCAAAAAAGTGGACTTGCAATTTCATTTATTGTCGTTCTTGCTTGACCCAATCTCACCCCCATTTTTGATGTTTTAGACACCGTACCGAAAAAAATAAAATTTTTGTTGAAAAATCAAATAGATTCCGGAAAATACGTGTGAAGTGTAACGAAAAGACTTTAAACCTTCTACTAATATAACGGTAGAGGTTAAAGTACATGAAAGATACTTTGCACAGGAGAAATTTATTGTTGTAAATTTTATCTAATTTCAACATACAAGTTTATTGATATAGTAAACAAAAACTACTATTTCTAAAAATGTATATTGTGATGAATTATGTGTAATAACATGTTCCCTAACATATGAATTATTAATTTTAGTAATATCACCATTATTAGCTGAAATATTTCATAAATCATATTTTTCCGTTTTGACCCAATCTCACCCCCCAGACCCATTGTCACCCCCATCGACGGTAGCCTGGATCCTGAGATATCTGTGTTCGCAAAATATCATGCTCACTAGCGCCATCTATTGAAAGAATTCCGAATCAAGAAGATCATCACAAGGTAGCCCTTGAACTACTGAACAACTTTGCTGAAAACACCATCTTTCTAAAAAATCGAGATCCTGAGATATTCGTGATTGAAATATTGCATGCTCACTAGCGCCATCTTGTGGTAGTTTTTCTTGTAAGGTAGCTTATCATATGTTAGTCCTTGATCTACTAAACAACTTTGTCGAAGACATCATCATTCTAGGTAATCAGGATCTTGAGATATCGGTGTTTGAAAAATTAAATGCACACTAGCACCATCTGGTGGCAGAATTTCGAAACAAGCAGCCTATCAAATGTTAGCCCTTGACCTACTGAACAACTTTGCCGAAGACACCATCTTGCTAAAAAATCTAGATCCTGAGATATTTGTGTACGAGATGTTGCATTGCGAAATGTCCACTACATCGGTTCCCTCGGGGCACAATCCGATGGCCACAGGAAGATGAGGATGTTTCTAAAGTGTTTTCTGTCCACTGACCAATTGGTACCGTTGGACTGAAGAAATTTGTCGAAGACATCCATATTCTATCTTGCCTAGCTTTGGATGTACAATCACAATTGCTCCGCGTGTACTCAGTACACGATGCGACCGCTGGTGTTACTTTTTTTTGAGCGACTGACGGAAGGTTAAGTGTACCTGATTGATAAAGTTTGGTCGAAGAGCAATAGACGTCTGATCATGATCTTTGGTTACTGATGCAAAAGGTACGGAAGTTGCCTAATTGATAATGTTTGCTGTCAAACCCGGATTTTTAATGTACCTAGTAAGTCAGTGTGTTCAGCAAAATTGTTCGCTAGGTTTAGGACTATGCGCTGTATGTTTGGTTGGTTTGGTATTCCATAACTAGGAGGCACTAGTAAGCATCAAAAATTGAAAATTTGATTATTGGCCTATGCAGTTTTGGTAGAAGGCTTTTGCTTTCAGTAAAGTTGTACGTTAGATCAACGGCTATACGCTAGATGTAGGTATAATATGTTAAACATTATGCCGCTATGAGGCGCTAGTGAGCATCATTTTTTTTATTTATATCTTTTATTGCAAAACAGCTTTAAACCAATGTTTTCAGCAAAATTGTTTGTTAGTTTCAGGACTATGTACTTTACGTTATTCTGCCACTAGGATGTGATGGTGAGCTTTGATATTGTGTCTGCCAATGCAGATCAGTGATAAGGTTGGTGTTTTCGGTAGAGTTATTTAATAGGCAGCTCTTGCGGTACGTGTCTGATAACTTTGATTTTTGGCAGCTAAGGGGAACTTGTGTGCTGAATGTTTCGAAATATTGTATATCGAAATACTTATAACTTAGTTGTAGGCGTTTTTGATAAAAAAGTTCATTGCTTCTCAGTTGGGAACCATTGAAGTTTGTGTGTCCAATTTTAGAAACCAGTGTTATTCGTTTGCCTCACCATATTTTCGTAATGCCAGATAAAGGAAAAAAACATATGAACTCGATATAATTCGATAATGACGAACAAAAGTAAACTTTTCCGGAAGCAAAGTCTTCAAAAGTGAGTTAAGAATCTTGAGTCATATGTGCCACCTATAGACACTATTCCGTACTAATCAGGTATAACCAGTTACTTTACTGAACACACCAGCCAACCAGCCAAATGAACAACTTGCTGAAGTCACTATTTTCAAGAGCCCAAATCTAGAAAATCTCACAACCATTTTTTGCTGAAAATTTATCTCATAAATCACCACCAGTGAGATTTGGTTTTGGCCATACGCCAGACATAGCCATAATGGATTATAAACCATTTGTGTTCAGTAGATCGCATTCACATGAGATAGCGACATTTATTTACTTGTCTGAATATTTTTCCGTATAATTTTAACTCCCATGCACCTAATTTGACCAGGGTACCCCAAATTTGGCCACTCTCATAAGATCAATGTGATTGGAAAAAATATCTGGCCGAAACTGGCTCTGGTGGTCTAAATTGAGCAACGAAATTTTCAAAGCGGAAAAATGGTTTCAGCTCAGTTCAGATATTTTTCATACATAATATGGATTGGAAGCCTGCGTTTGTCATAGTTGACGGATTTCACGCCAACTCGACACGCGATTGGCAGCACCCCTTCAGAATTCAATGAAACTTTCTGGGTGTGAAGACTATGTGAAACTAAGATACTTTACATACTTTTTTTTCAGAATCGATCTAGACTAACATTTGGAATGGGTCAAAGTTTATTTTTACTTTTTTTATAAACCCGTATAACTCTAAAACGGTAAGACCTACAAAAAAGTGTTGGACTGTCGTGAAATTTCCTGAAGTTTTAGAAAAAAAATATTGAAAATATAAAAACACATTTTCTACACTGAAAAAAAGATTCAAAACTTTAAAGTCGATTTAAAAAAAAAAACGGCCGTTTCAGATTTTGATCATCCTTAAGCAAAAAGTTTCGTAATTAAATTTACTAAAAGTCGTCCATACATTGCAAATTGGGCATTTTATAGGGAAAAAAGTTTTTCTAACTTCGAATTTTTTAAGTCCAAAATGAATTTTTTATTTTATTTTTATTTCGCTTTAAATAGTCTAGTATGATCATATTTTCAAATGATAAATGAGTTTTAATCACAAAATAGATTATATTTGTTTAATTGGGAGTAGTTTGAAGAAATAAAACGGAATTATACAGTTTTTTTTAATTAAATTCAATTGATCTTAAATCGACTTTAAAGTTTTGAATATATTTTTTTTTCAGTGTAGAAAATGTGTTATAATTTTTTCAATATTTTTTTCTAAAACTTCAGGAAATTTTCACGACAGTCCCCCATACAAAACTTTTTTGTAGGTCTTACCGTTTTCGAGTTATACGGGTTTATGAAAAAGAGTAAAAAAAAAACTTTGGGACTTAAAAAATTCGATGTTAGAAAAACTTTTTTCTCTAAAATATGCCCAATTTGCAATGTATGGACGACTTTTAGTAAATTTAATTACCAAACTTTTTACTTAAGGATGATCAAAATCTGAAAATCTGGCCTTTTTTTTTAAATCGACTTTTAAGTTTTGAATCATTTTTTTTTTTTTTTCAGTGTAGAAAATGTGTTTTTATTTTTTCAATATTTTTCTCTAAAACGTCAGGAAATTGCACGACAGTCCCCCATACAACACTTTTTTGTAGGTCTTACCGTTTTCAAGTTATACGGGTTTATAAAAAAAAGTAAAAAAAAACTTTGACCCTTTCCAAATGTTAGTCTAGATCGATTTTGAAAAAAAAAACAAAATATGCAAAGTATCTTAGTTTTACATACTTTTGACATCCAGAAAGTTTCATTGAATTCTGAAGGGGTGCTGCCAATCGCGTGTCGAGTTGGCGTGAAATCCGTCCGTTGTAGTATAAACAGTGCTCTCCATATAATTTTCAAAGACAGTTTCCCTAAGGTTGTCCAAAACCGGTGCTTCTATCCTAACAGGATTCATCTGGAGATCTCTTCCTTTATCTAGGAATACCTCCACTGGATTCTTAAGAATTTTCTCCAGAGAATGCTTCGGGGGTTGCTCCAGGAACTCTTTCAAAATTACTCAAGAAGTTCTTCCAGGCATTTGTTAAGAAATCCTTCCCTGGATTTTTTTTTTCAGGAACTACTTCAAGAATTACCCTAGAGTTTCCTTTAGAAATTGCTCCAGGAATACCTCAATAGATTTGTCTAGAAAATATTTTAAGATATTCTTTGGATTTCAAGAATTTTTCTAGGGATGATTTGACGGGAATTCATTTATTGATTTTTTTCAGAAATTTCTCCAGCGTTTCTTTGAAGAATGTTTCTGTGGATTCCCTTAGGGATTTTGCCAAGATGCCTTCCTATATTTGTCCTGGGATTTTTTGAACGAATTGATTTTTTTGAAATTCCATAAGTTTTAACGATTCTTTCGAGAATTCATGAATATTCAAAATTGAATAATTCACGAATTTTCCCTGTTATTTATTCACATTTACACAGGGACTACTTGAGGAGATACCTGAACGAACTCCATCTAAAACTCCTTTAGGGTTTCTTACAAATCATGATACAAATGTGCTATTACAAGCATGAAACGAGCTCACCAATTGATAATCCTTCGTCGACTGAAGGCACAATCTCAGCGTCAACACGCATAAGCAGGAAAATAATATCAAAAACAAAATATCAATCCGAGTGCGCGAATCATAGAATTGCCAAAAATAGTCCATGCAAAAACTCTTAGGGGATTTTTTGACGAATTCTCGAGCTTTCCTCTGGGAATTTTCCAACGATCCCTACAAGAATTTTCTCAAGCGTTCATTCCGGAAATCCTCCAAGGATTTCTTTCAAGGTATCCGCTAAGAAAATTTACCAGAAATACATCCAGGAATTCTTCCAACGATACATATAGTAGTTCAATGCAATCTTTCAGGATATCCTGCAGAATTTGTTTCTGAAATAGCTCTAAAAATTGAAAGTCTTCGAAAAATTCTTTGTTAATACTTCCAAGAGTTCCTTAAGGGCTTTATCCTGGGACTCATTTAGTACTTCCTACAGAGAAAAAATGTGATCAATTTGAAACATTGGAAATTCAATCGAGAAACCTTCTTACTCTGAATTTTCTAGATGTAGCTTTCCTTTCTTTAAAAAATTTTCTTAAAGAGAGAAATTTACTATCTCGTTTAAATCCCTAGATATATTTTAATGACACAATACTGGAACCCGACCAGTAGAATACAACAATATTGCAGTACAAATTATAATAACAGAGGCTGTTTCGAAATTGTTTCAATTGAAAACATAATTATAACAATTTTTTTAATTCGGGATTCAGAAAATAACACTATGAATTTTATTTAAAACATAATGAGTTACATTTTTGTTCAAATTTTAACACATTTTGTTTTAATTGTGTTTAGTGTAGAGGAAATTGTGTTATATTTTTTGTTATTTTAACTACTAATCAGCCAAAATAAGAACATATTTTGTTAGAAAAAACGCGACAACTGAGTAACAAAACTGAGTAACCCACTGGTCGGGAAGTTTTTACGTATACTAGCGCTACGTAGTGGATGAATTTTGAACTTTTCAGGGCCCTTCTGGGAAGCACTGCTCACTTTGAACAACCTTTTAGAAGACATAAATGATCTATCTCGTTTAGATTCCGAGATATCCCTTAATGATAACACACCGAAGAGGATATTTCACACTAGTGCCACGTAGTTGGAGAAGTAAGCGGTGGCATCGTTGGAAAAAATGTTTAAATTGATATCAGCTGAGATTCGAGTGTCCATTTCCCGGCCATTTTGCTCGTCCCGGGATTCGGGACAAAAATCTATGCTTGTCCCGGGAAATCCCGGGATCCCGGGATTTATCACATTTTCAATAAAACTAGCATTTCGGTGAATATAACAATACAATTTTTTTAACGAAATAAACAGATAATCGAACTTTTCAAAATAGTGTGTTGATTATAGCAAATCACATTTCAGGCTGCAAGACTTTCTTATTCTGATGAAGTAACCCAACAAAAATCAAAACTTAGCTTGACTTATTACGGGTTCACTATGGATTTTTTCGAATTCTTATGAATGGAAGTATGATAAACACTTAAGTCATAATTTTAAAACAATTTGCTTCAAACCTTTGAAAAGTCATAAAAAATTTAGAAACAAAGGAACGATTAAAGATCATTTGCAGGTATTGTAGATCATGCTACAAGTTAATTACTGCAAATTATTCACTGAAGTTTACTGCCGTGAATCGCAAGTCATTCCCATCTGCATTTTGGTCAAAATTGAGTTGATATCAGTTTTCATTATATCTTCTAATGATCTTTCAGCTGAACTAACGATAAATCGCTTTTTGTTCAGTAAAATTAGGGAAAAAAACACCCTGAGAGAGACTCGCGAAGAGGAAAAATATCAACGTCATATGCAGCCCAGATTCCCCTCTCACGAAACATCAAATGCAGCCCACCGTTTTTATGGCTGAAAAAGTGAAAAGTATTGTGTTCAAAGTAAACTGTTATTGAAAACCTCAGTCGGCGGAGCAGTTTTTTCCAAAGTTGCTAATAAATCTAAGCAGAAGATTAATTATTTCTAATGTCTGCTACGTTTGCTGGCATGGAATTTCACTCAAACGGCTATTTATGGTTCGATATGATGCAAACTCAATCATTTTTTGCTGAGAGGTTCAAGTGAGGGTTTGAACGGGTTTCGCATAATTGGTATAAGGGATGGTACACAAATTATGTCACGCTAAATTTCAACTTTTTCGACCCCCCCCCCCCTTTGTCACACTTTTTGTATGAGTCCTCTGAAAATTTTGTAAGGCTTGTCACGCTTGGCTCGACCCCCTCCCCCCCCTTGGAGCGTGACGTAATTTGTGCATGACCCCTAAACACAAAGTGGAATAAGAAAAAAACTCAGCAATCGCAGAAAAAGAAGACCGTCTTCGCGAGTCTCGTCTCAGAAAACACCAAGTCGAATTATCCCATGATGAAAAGTAAACGCATGTCAGCCCCACACCAGATTTTCGCATCGTATAACACAAAAATGAATCGTCATCATTGTATTTTTTTTTTTTTTTTGAAAAGCTAACGGAGTGAAAAACAAATTATGAAAATTTCGTTCAGGATAAAACATGTTCCAATCTTCTGGATTTTTTTTTAATATTTGTATGAAAAACGAGATCGAAAACTTCTCAGTCAATTTTGTGAATGTCTACTTTTTACAGATGGTACTGATTTGCGATTTGCGGCAGTTCAGGTGTACTTTCAAACTTGTTATTTCTGCATAGGCTTATAAAAACAGGTAATGTTGAAAATAAAAGCATTAAAAACAGGTCTTGAAATGTTGCAACTAGACAAATAAAAATATGTGTTTCTTATTTGGTAAATTGATGTTTTCATTCAAATAATCACTCGTATATTCTCTTTTTCATTATGCTTTTCTACTTTATCAAAAAAGATTGATAGTGAGGAAAAATGTCATTATTTTTCATTGAAATTTAGTAGTTTTCATCAAATTATAAGTATATTTCGGGAATCCCGGGATACCCGGGATGTTACAAATAAAATCCCGGGAAACGGGACATCCCGAAATTTGTCAAATCCCGGGATTTTTTGTCCCGTCTGCTTTTTCAGACAATGAACAAATTTCTAGGCTTATGAGCCTCGAAAAACATTCGAAAATGACCGAAAATTGAAAATTATATCATAATTTTGTATTAAAATCGCTAAAAGTTAAACGGTAAAAGTTAGACTGATTTTTCCGAATACCTTTTTTGTTGTAAATTTTGCGTACTTTTATAAAATCAAGTTAAAAACATTTAAGAAGTTAATTAACTCATTACGCGTGGTAAAGATGGACAAATTATGGGTGAAATTATGAAAAAAAATCCACGTGCTCGGCTGGGATTTGAACCCAGGACTCTTGTATGCTAGACGAGCGCTTTACCAACTAAGCTACCGAGCCACTTGGTGACCCAATAACTGAGTTGGTTACAAGTTTAGAATTCAAATCCCTACAGACCACGCGGACCCCTTTCATAACCAACATCCATCCATCTCATGTTCCTACACACGCGGAGCGAGCGAGTGTGATTTATTTAGTGTTGAAACTGTTTGCCTATCGTACCTACATCGCTTCCACAACAACTGTATTGTGGAAGAGTAAAGATGTGGGAAGGCTATCAACGTGTCGTTCTCACTCAAGTGACGACATGACTACTACAGAGAGGCAGTACACTCTAATATAAACTGACACTTATATTGAGCTGTTCGGTAATCCAATCCGCATGGTTATTAAATTAATTAACTCATTACGCGTGGTAAAGATGGACAAATTATGGGTGAAATTATGAAAAAAAATCCACGTGCTCGGCTGGGATTTGAACCCAGGACTCTTGTATGCTAGACGAGCGCTTTACCAACTAAGCTACCGAGCCACTTGGTGACCCAATAACTGAACGACACGTTGATAGCCTTCCCACATCTTTACTCTTCCACAATACAGTTGTTGTGGAAGCGATGTAGGTACGATAGGCAAACAGTTTCAACACTAAATAAATCGCACTCGCTCGCTCCGCGTGTGTAGGAACATGAGATGGATGGATGTTGGTTATGAAAGGGGTCCGCGTGGTCTGTAGGGATTTGAATTCTAAACTTGTAACCAACTCAGTTATTGGGTCACCAAGTGGCTCGGTAGCTTAGTTGGTAAAGCGCTCGTCTAGCATACAAGAGTCCTGGGTTCAAATCCCAGCCGAGCACGTGGATTTTTTTTCATAATTTCACCCATAATTTGTCCATCTTTACCACGCGTAATGAGTTAATTAATTTAATAACCATGCGGATTGGATTACCGAACAGCTCAATATAAGTGTCAGTTTATATTAGAGTGTACTGCCTCTCTGTAGTAGTCATGTCGTCACTTGAGTGAGAACGACACGTTGATAGCCTTCCCACATCTTTACTCTTCCACAATACAGTTGTTGTGGAAGCGATGTAGGTACGATAGGCAAACAGTTTCAACACTAAATAAATCGCACTCGCTCGCTCCGCGTGTGTAGGAACATGAGATGGATGGATGTTGGTTATGAAAGGGGTCCGCGTGGTCTGTAGGGATTTGAATTCTAAACTTGTAACCAACTCAGTTATTGGGTCACCAAGTGGCTCGGTAGCTTAGTTGGTAAAGCGCTCGTCTAGCATACAAGAGTCCTGGGTTCAAATCCCAGCCGAGCACGTGGATTTTTTTTCATAATTTCACCCATAATTTGTCCATCTTTACCACGCGTAATGAGTTAATTAATTTAATAACCATGCGGATTGGATTACCGAACAGCTCAATATAAGTGTCAGTTTATATTAGAGTGTACTGCCTCTCTGTAGTAGTCATGTCGTCACTTGAGTGAGAACGACACGTTGATAGCCTTCCCACATCTTTACTCTTCCACAATACAGTTGTTGTGGAAGCGATGTAGGTACGATAGGCAAACAGTTTCAACACTAAATAAATCGCACTCGCTCGCTCCGCGTGTGTAGGAACATGAGATGGATGGATGTTGGTTATGAAAGGGGTCCGCGTGGTCTGTAGGGATTTGAATTCTAAACTTGTAACCAACTCAGTTATTGGGTCACCAAGTGGCTCGGTAGCTTAGTTGGTAAAGCGCTCGTCTAGCATACAAGAGTCCTGGGTTCAAATCCCAGCCGAGCACGTGGATTTTTTTTCATAATTTCACCCATAATTTGTCCATCTTTACCACGCGTAATGAGTTAATTAATTTAATAACCATGCGGATTGGATTACCGAACAGCTCAATATAAGTGTCAGTTTATTTAAGAAGTTTAATATTCACCTTTTTTTAAAAAAAAATCATTACTTTTTTGTCCATGATTTCTCCATCTTGACCCTCTGTGCAAAAGACTCCATTTTTTGTCTACTTTAAAATATAAAAAAAAAAACAATTTTTGAGAAAATGGATTTTTAAGCTTTATTTTCGAAAAAAAAATTACAACATTTATTTTTACAGTGTATATTTTTTCCAGATAGTTCCAATAATAACCTAAAACTTTGCGGAAGACACAAAACCAATCAGACAAATAGTTTCTGAGTTTTAATTTTTTGAAAATTGTTAAAGCTTTTTTCCTTAGACCCTTCTCAAAAGTAACACTAGGGTAAAAATGGCGAACCGATGATGCAAATAGGCATTTTTGGGTATAAAGAAAGCATATGCCAAATTTCAGCCAAATCAAATAATACAAGAGTAAACCGACATTCAAATTCAAATGGAACCGCTCAATATCATATCATTCGGGCATTATCCCGAAGATTTGCTATTTCGCGCCCAAAACCGGGTGACGAAAAGGTAGTTTTTAAAACTTTTTGACGATGTGTAAGAACGATAAGTGTAATGCTGTTTCATATAATTACTAGGGTAGGTGTACCATAGGCCATAGTGGTTCCCTATTTCACCATACGTGATAACTTGAATGTCTCCACATTTTGAAAAGTTTTGTGTGTTTTAGCAGTAAGATATAGGATATATCTTGATGTTAAAACATTCAAAAAGATTAAAAATTTGAAAGTCATCAAAATTTCACATATTGCCAAATAGGGAACCACTATTGCCATAACTGGTACACTCTCCTTATAAGATGAAGAAATAATAAATTTGTTCGAGTTCGAGTATGAGTCCCTTCTATGATTTTATATGGAATGGTTTCATTATATAAAGGATTTATGTTTTAGCTCTTCTCATTCATATTGTAAGCTGAAATTACAGTTTAAAAGTCATTGTTTTCCAGAAGCCTCTGGAAAGGCATCCAGTGGAGTAATTGAGCTCGAAGTACAACTTCCTCATTCACCTAAAGCTTGGACATGTCTCGTTGAAGAAAAAAAACCTTTTCTGAATGATCGTAACAAGATAAAAGATCAGCAGGCAACGTCTCACCACTCTCAAGTTACTCCGTTTCGAAGACACTTGTGCACCACCATAATGCCGGGAAACAAAAGATCACTCGATCGCACTGCTGAGAAAAGTCCCTGACCATCTCCAAGAGACCTCGAAGACAAGAACGGAGGGGTTAATTGCCCAACCTGTGTGTTTGCATATGTACCTCACGCAAAAGAGGACCACTATCTTAAGGTGTAATTCGATTACCTTTACCCGGGTTCATCTTCGTTCTCATGAAGCCATAAATAACCACCTAACAAAAAAATGACTACAACAATGGCTTAGATTTTTCAGAATGAAGATCGAGCAGCAGTGGAGGAAGAAAAAAAGCGTACCGTGTTGAGTTAGGAATTTTAAGATTCATTCATAAAATTTCTGAGGAAAACAACCGAAAATTGTTGGGCGATCCCACGCCATCTAACACGGACAACGCAGGCAGCGAAAGGAACGCAACAGGTAATATGGGTTTTCCCATTGCACAATGGTCCGAATCGACGGTTAAGCAGGAAAAAAAATATCTGTTCTCGTTGGTTCTAGACATGTGATGTCTTCAGGAAGGTGGTTCGTTAATGAGTTTTTCATCTTTCTAAAAAATTATTGGATAGGGTGATCCTTATTTTGGTTTAAGTTTCAAATCATTTTTTGTGTGAGATAATTTGTGATTGTGTTTTTCAGCAAACTTTTGGAAATTGAAAAGTAATTATGAACAACTTTGCAAGTTAGGGTGGTCCCAAAAACCATGTGAATCTGACCTACAAAAGACTTGTAAAAGATGTGATTATACACATGCAAGATTAAAATTCTTCTCATTTAAAAGATTTAAGCAAATAAAAAATGAAAAACTTTTAAACCTGTTAAAACTGATAATAAATCTTCCAGATGTTTAGTGGAATACCTTTAGGTAAATGAAAACTTAATATAGTACTGTACCATTTCTTCCACAAGAGTTTCTGAAGTAACCGTTAGAGGATACATACGCATAATTCAACAGCGAATGTAAGGCCGTCTTCAGTGTCATAAACTAGAACTGATTCTAGTACACGACACTAAAGACAGGCTTACAGTTAAGGTCGTATCTGTCGAATTTCGAACCATTGTGCATTGGTTGGCGGCGGTCGCTGGAGGGCGGCAAAAGAAGGCCGAAAATGCCTAATGCTACGCCGCCATAATAAGGGCCTCAAAGCACTATCAATTCATAAAAATCAAGTGTACAAGTGAAAAGAAAACAACAAAGCATTTAACTTTTTTTTCTGCTCCGTCCAATAAATGCTTTCGAGTCGGTCCAAAACAGTCCCGGACTATGGCCCTTCCTACGGGTGAGAACAAACCTGAACAAATGAGTCTGGCGAGGCGGAATGCCTCTTTTAGAGGCTGCTCGGCCTACACTTGCGCTCCGCTGGGATGAGAAGCGAGGTGATAAATATACGAAAATTGATCTTCATGCTGAGTTTTTGCGAGCATGAAACGAATTTGTTGATTGCTTTCGGAAGGTGTTTTCAGCGATTTCTTTTGTGTTCAATTGCAATCGCAGCAACATTGTAATGCCGAAGTTGTCGGTAGAGTAGTGATGATGAGCAAAAAAGTAGGCAGTGACTACCCTCTCTGGTTGAAGAGACTGTATTACAGCACATGCTTTCCTACGTTATGTGTAGCACAAGTACAAGTTTGGTGAAAACTGGATAGGAGCACCAATTTAGGAATATACTTTCAAAACAAGAAGCGGTAGAGTTACATCCATATCGTGACGCGGTAAAGTGACTGAAAAGTTTCGAGCCGAATGATATGTCTCACTTGAACACAAGCGATATTGGTGACGTGTCACTGCGAATGCATAATTTTGTTTGAAACCAAATCTCGAGTAACTTTTCAAAAGGATGTATCTAACATTGAGAGGACCTCTTTGTTTGCTTCCTCTTTGATCAATAACTAAGCAACATTAAGGATAGGTAGCTGCCAAAACGAATGATAGGCTACTTAGCCTTAACCTCTCATGTGATGTATTTTTTGTATGGAATTTTCCAAAAGTTTCAATATTGTACTGATATAATCGAAAGAGAGCGAGAAGACGTATAGCATAGCATTAACGACTATACAAATCGTGGGTGACTGCTCAGCTCTATTGATTAGGCGGCATCCACAAATTACGTAACGCTCAAGGGGAAGGGGGGGAGTAGGCTCAAGCGTTACGGCGCATACAAAAATTTAAAATTTTTCATACAAAAATCGTTACGGAGGGGGGGAGGGGGTCAAAAATTTCCAATTTTAGCGTTACGTAATAAACGGACGCCGCCTTATGAGAAATCTATATGTAGTGTCGCAAAATAAACGTCTGGGATGAACTTCTCTTTCTAAATAATAGAAATAAACAAAACAAGCATCACATTGTACACCTGGCCACATCCGCTGGGGGAAACGAAGGAATGTTAGTTCAACGTCTACTTAAGAAGATGATACAGGGAACTCTTCAAAGACGTCACGGGATAGGAGATTGTGTTAGTAGGGTAGGGTGTATAGGAGAATGAGCTCAATTCGACAATTTAGAGCATTATTAAAACACATGGTAATAAGTACATAAATATCAATTTTAATTTACCTGATATATCCGAACCATTACTGAAAAAAAGTTTAAATTAGTTAAATATAATAGAACATATAATTCCACTGCAATACGCGAGCTATACACTATTACTATTCCACAACACTACGCAAACGACGCAACTGACACGATTAATCCTGACCGCATCATTCGCCTTCGCAGAAGCAAGCGTTTTTTTCAAAGGATCACACACTACTCGAAAGAGACCGAGATGACGCATGAGCGTAAACGGAGCGTATATCTCCCAACCGCCGCGAATTAAGAATAACATGATATCCTGGAGATTTAGGCTTCTGAAATGAGTTTCACTAGTGTTTACCAGGTAATTGAAATCGCAGTTGCCTAGAAACAGGACAGTAACATCAGACGAACAGACATAACAATTATGAATTTACAACATAGTACGGTGAACTTAAAACCCATGGCTAAAAATACTGATTTTCGTCTAACCAAATATTAGAGCGCTATTTTGCAGTATAATGAAATAAATTCGAGTGTCATGTCTGCTTGTCTGTGGTTACATATCAAGAAGGGGGTAGAGGGTACTCATTATCGTATTTAGAGACAGTGGTTAAGACTCCTGCTCTCAAGTTTATATACATTTTGTCGCATTTCCACAGTATTAGGCTGACCATAAGCCAACCAGATAAAAACAGGACAAATTAAAAACAAAAACGAGACAATTTTAAAAGGAATAGATAATGCGATTGTGGGGTTAGGGTGCACCAACTCTCGACAGCAAACACAGGATTAGGTGGGTTTAGCTTCAAGCTACAATGAATTCGTTTTATTAGGTTTCTGCATGTTAGGTTTTCTAAATAAGGTGAATTTACTTACAAATTTGGTTACCGCTATCAATTTCAAGAATGGGTCGTGTTTGAATTATGTGGTAGATGCAGTATCAACCGAACAATCCTGAATTAGACATATCTTTCATTAAACATAATTTTTCGATTTGCAGCAAAGGTATAGAGTGTTACTTACAGTCTATCATTAGATATAATTCACGCTAATTTTCTCGAAATAGTGTTTTACTATTAATAAAGATTCTAGTTCACTATAATTCACTTGGATGATAATCTCCTAGTCACAGGCACAAGATGACGAAGGGTTTTTTCTTCTTCTATCCATTAATCGCCTGTCATTTCTCTCCCGATATCACTCATCATCTACGCTGTCATCGATCAACGTAGCGCTGTGATTGTTAAGGTTGTCGAAACGAGGGGTCTTGTCGGCACATACCCCCGCCCGTAAACCTTGGTGAGGATCCGGAACTCCCGGAATTCCATTGAGAGGTTTACGTTCGTCCAAGACATCTAGAACAGCTAGTTTGACAGCTGCTCTTCGGATGACCCCTGTCGATGTTCGCACCGAAGCCTGCCGTACTCTACCATCCTTCCCAGGATAAACCTCTTCAATACGGCCTCGAATCCACTGGTTCTTGGATTGGCCGTCAACTACTAAGACCAGGTCTCCTACTGCAATATCCTTGACGTCCTGAAACCATTTACTTCTACGTGTAATGACCGGCAGATATTCTTTCAGCCATCGGTTCCAGAATTCGCTGGTGATGTATCTCGCTAACTTCCAGCTGCTGCGAAGGGTTGAACAGGTGTCCATGGTCTCCGTAGGCATAAATTTGAAGCCAGCCGAATTGCCCAACAAAAAATGGTTGGGCGTTAAAGCTTCTTGATCCGCAGACTCTAGCGGAACGTAGGTCAGAGGTCTAGAGTTGATCATTGCCTCCGCCTCGAGTAGAATCGTTTCTAACATTTCGTCATCTGGTCTACGTGGTGCATCCATTATTGCTCCGATAGTCACCTTGACTGAGCGCACAAGTCTCTCCCACGCTCCACCCATGTGCGGTGTAGAAGGTGGGATAAACTTCCAGGCTGTCTGCGGTGAGGTGAACTTTTCAGCCATGGCCATCTTTGTTGCTTCGGTAAGTGTTTTCAGTTCGTTACTGGTTCCTTGGAAACATGTGGCGTTGTCCGTCCAGAATTCCCTCGGCAAACCGCGGCGAGAGACGAAGCGTTGAACGGCCATGATACACGACTCCGTGCTCAAAGTATGCACCAGTTCTAGGTGGATAGCTCTGGTGGTCAGGCAGGTAAAAAGAGCCACCCACCGCTTGACGTTACTTCGTCCTACCTTAACGAGCACTGGGCCAAAATAGTCCAATCCAGTGAAAGTGAATGGTTGATTAAATGCTGCCAGACGCATTTCAGGTAGCGGAGCCATCGCTGGTGGTTTCGGGGCAGCCTTTGTGATGCGACAAACTATGCAGTTTTTTGCGACTTTATCCACCAATCTCCTTAGTGCCGGAATGTCGAAACGTTGGCGGATTTCGTTAACGACGGTCTCGCGGTTTGCATGCCGGAAACGGCGGTGATACCAGTCTACAATCAGAATGGTGATCGCATGTTGCTTTGGAAGAATGACAGGAAACTTCGCTTCCACCGCTATGTAGGGTGCAGCTCCAATCCGACCACGACTCCGCAGAGTTCCTCTCTCGTCAATAAAAGGCCATTTAGTGTAGATACCGCTGGACTTCTCCACCACTGGGTGACGACGATCCGGAGGGCCTTGGGATTTTGTTAGAACGGTGATTTCATCCGGGTAAGTGTCAGCCTGAGCTAGCTTCCACAGCATTTCTTCAGCTCGCCGTAGTTCGTTGCTGTCGAGAACGCCAAGCTGCAGAGTGATTCCTTGCTTCTGTCGGCGAATATTGTCGAGGAAACGTAGCACGTATGCTGATGAACGGAGGAGCTTCGTCCAACTGCTGAACCGATCGAAGTCCACAATGGGACCAAAATGAATGAAGTTGAAGTATGCAGGTCGTAACTCTTCGTTTGTTGAAGTAGTCGATCGTTGTTGCGGCCAAGTCTCTTCCGGGTCGTGGATGAAGCTCGGCCCTTGGTACCAAGGGTTCTCCATGGTTAACTGTGGACTTGTCCCCCACTTGGTAGCCAAATCGGCGACGTTGAACTTCGTCGGCACCCACCTCCACTCCTGTTGCTCTGTGGAAGTAAGAATTTCACCGACGCGGACGGCGACAAATTTGTGGAAACGTCTGTGATCATTGGCGCGGATCCACCCAAGCACTGTACCCGAATCGCTCCAGCAGAAGCGACGGCTGATCGGGAACTCGTGCTGACTTTGAATAGTGTCTAGCAAACGAACGCCGAGTACGGCCGCTTTCAACTCAAGTCTTGGGATCGAGAGTGTTTTTAACGGAGCAACTTTGGTCTTGGCACCGACGAGCGCCACCTGCGTGTCACCGTCTGTCTCCAAGCGAAAGTATACTGTGCAAGCGTATGCTGACTCGCTGGCGTCGACAAAAAGATGAAGTTGGAGATCATCCAGCCTTGTGGGAAAAGGTGAACGGAAATAGCACCGAGGAATACGAAGTTGACTCAACTGATTGAAAAGTTTTGACCACTGCTGCCACCGCTCATTGATATCCTCCGGTATCTGTTCATCCCACTCCGTACCTTTAGCCCAAATGTCTTGCAACAGGATCTTTCCATGTACGAGGAAGAAAGCGATAAACCCGAGAGGGTCGAACAAACTCATCACAATCCTGGCGATCTCTCGCTTAGTGGGGATGTGATCTTCGACGAGTATGGACTGCAAATCATCTCTCTTTCCGAATGTGTACACGAAGACGTCTTCGGATGGAATCCACTGCATGCCTAGCACTGATTCCAGTTTTTCTCCCCGCTCTAGGTCCAGGTTTTTCGGTTCTACTTCACATGCGGCACCGATTCCCTTAAGAACAGGTGCTTCATTAGACAAGAAATGACGCAGTGTGAATCCAGCCTTGGAGTGGACCAACTTTACCTCGCTGACGACCTCGATCGCTTCCTGGACTGTCATAAAGCTGTCAAGGTAATCGTCCACATAGTGCTTGTTTTGGATAGCTGCTGCTGCTCGGGGGTATTCGTTGGAGAATTCCTCCGCGTTCAGGTTCTTGATGTACTGCGCTGAGGCTGGGGAACAGGTCGAACCAAATGTGGCGACGTCCATCACATATACTCGGGGAGGATCGCACGGGTTGTTGCGGAACAGAAACCGTTGAGATTGGCTATCCGGTGCGCGGATCTTTATCTGATGGAACATCTCCATAATATCTCCGCACACCGCGACAGGAAACTGACGAAACTGACGAAGTACTTGAGGAAGAGGGGAAAGCAAATCCGGCCCCTTGAGCATCTTGGAATTGAAAGAAACGTTGTTCACTTTGGCCGCTGCATCCCAGATTAGTCGCAACTTCCCGGGTTTTCTGGGATTCGTAACAACGCCCAGCGGGAGGTACCACACTTGATCAGCTGGTACTGAGGTTAGTTCCGCCAAGCTTGCCTTGTGGGCGTATCCTTTATGCTCGTATTCTGCGATCTGTTCTCGCACTCTTCGCTGCAACTCCGGATCCTTCTGCAGCTTCCGTTCTAGAGCTTCCAGCCGACGAACAGCCATGGGGTAGCTATCGGGAAAGTTTGGTTTGTCTGTTCTCCAAAGCAGCCCGGTTTCGTACCCACTTCCAGAAGGCACACGATGCGTTGTGTCCCTCAGCAGCTGTCTGGCACGCTTATCTTCCTCCGACTCTGTAGCCTCAAGTGGATGTAAAACGGTTGCGGCCTTCAGGGTAAAGTAGTCACGAAGCTGCTCGTTCAATTCCCGATCCGGATCCGATACAGCTCCGACGTGAAAGCTAACAATTGCAGTTTGAGGCGACTGACCGGGTACGCAACCGTAGATGCTCCACCCTAGTCTACATTTCGCCCCGATTGGATCTTTCGGTCCCCCTTCTCGCAGCTTTAACGGAACGCACAATCTAAGATTGTCCAGCCCTATCAATAACTTAGGTTGAACTAATTCGTAGTCCTCCAGGAGGAGGCCACGAAGATGAGGAAACCGATTGGCCAGTTCTCCGTATTTGAGAGATTGAGAAGGTAGGACAAGTCGGCTTACGGTACGAGCATCGACTAATCTGTGTCGGTTGCCGTTGCCCTTGCCAGCAATTTCAATTTGGACACGGTGGGATTTCGTCTCCTTCCGTTTCACATTTCCAGTCCATTGGAGAGTTAGTGGCTCTAGCTGACCTCTGGCTCCGAGCTGCTTAGCGACTGATTCCTCCAACAGAGTGTAAGAGGAGCCTTCATCGATGAAGGCGAATATTGGTTGAGATGAACTGCCACTGAAGAGAACGACGGGGACAATGCGAAAGAGCGGCCATTTCAGGTCCTCCGATAGCACGTGACTTGCTGACATCCCTACGTTTTCAGGGGAGGAAGAGGAGGTGTGTAGTAGAGTGTTATGCTTTTGTCTGCATCCTTCGACACCACATCCATTCCAGGAACGGCATGGCCATTTGCCGTGACTGTTCAGGCACGTTCGGCATAAACCCTTCAGCTGGACCAGTTTCCAGCGTTCGTCTAAAGTCGCACCTTTGAACTGATGGCAATCCGCCACTCGATGTCCACTCCGACCGCACGCTGCACACGGCTTGCCCATTTTGACGGGAGCAAAAGAATTCGGCCCACCGTTTGCAACAGATGCTGGCCCTTCGGAAGACGAAAAAGGCATTCGCTCACCGGAATGTGCGTAAATGTTACCGGTTTCTCTGGATTTCTGCTTTTCGTCTTTCGCTGTTGTCCTTTCACCTGGAAGCTCGAAAGACACCTCACTTGCGGCCGTTACCAGCCCGGCCATGAAGTCCCCGAAGGTTTCGAGGGTCGCCGGAAGGTTTTTGTTTTTGTAGATTGCCCAGTCAATCCGCATGGAACCAGGGAGTTTCTCTACAAGTTCCTGCATCAATGCCGAATTCGAAAGATGATTTAGCTGGCTCGCTGCTTTTAGATGACCGACCAGATTTTGCACCGAAAGACCGAATTGTATCAGCGTTTCCAAACGATCGTGTCGAGGGGCGGGAACCTGGCGTATCTTCGTCATCAGTGACCGAATGATGAGTTCTGGTCTACCATAGAGTGTACGCAGGGTCTTAATAACGTGCGATACACTAGCAGGCAACAGCAGTCGACTGCGAACCGACTCCAGCGCGTTTCCCTTCAAACATCGTTGAAGCCGTACCAGATTTTCAGCATCTGAGTATCCACAAGTGGCAGTGGACTGCTCGAAATTACTAATAAAGATCGGCCAGTCTTCTGGGTTCCCGCCGAAAGTGGGAAGGTCCTTTCCCAGAACCTGTCGTGCGGCGATTTGCACTTGAGTTAGCGTGTGAACCGGTGGATGAGTGGGAAACGAGTGCGTCCGGGCATTTTGCGTCACATGAGCTGGCGGGTTCGAAGGACGGGGAAGGTCTGACACGACCGTAAGCGCTCTAATATCAGGGTACTCGATTGCTGGGTGTGCGAGATCTTCTAGTGGATCGTGATCGGCAAGTTGTTGATCTCCATTGTCGTCGTCCCCCAGAGATCCTCTTGATCCTCCAGCATTGTTCTGAAAATTCAGCCACTTATTCACTCTTTCGTTCGAGTCCTGAATTGAACTACTTCTGCTACTCGTCGATGCCGCCTCCCGGATGAGGGCCTGGCGTTTTTCAAGCGACTCCTTTCTGATCTGCATCTTTTTTCGCTTCAGATCCAGCTCTTCCTGTAATTTGCGTTAGCGCATCTTGCTCTCCTCTTCCGCTAGTCGCCGCTTTTCCTCTAGCCGACGTTCCTCTTCGGCTAGCTGCCGCCTTCTTATGTCCTCCTGTTCCTGTAGGGCTTCTTCTTGCAGCCGCTGCTCTTCCGCGACGAGTTTCAACTCTTCCTCTAACAGCTTGGCGCGGACACTGGATGTCACACTCTTCGGTGGATCGGGAAGTGTTCTGCCCTTCTTCGAAGCCGTCTTAGAACCTCCCTTCGAAGTTTTCTTCTTATACTTATCGTCGCCGGGCACTTGCAGCGCACCTCCGGCAGAAGGCCCCTGTCTGGCCACGCACTTCTTGCAAACATACCTGACGTCGGGATGTTTAACGCTACCATCTACTCCAGCACAACCGAAGTGCTCCCACAGTCTGCAGACACTGCACTGGACCATCTCGCTCTCCGCCGTATCAGGACGGTCGCATGACTGGCAGTTCCGTGAGGCGTCGGGGTTTTGGGGATCCTGATACTCCATTCTTGCTACCACAAATTTCTTGAAGTGCGTCCGGGAAGGCTCAATGTACGAACTTATGTAAATTTGGTTGAAATCATCTTGATTTCCATGTATGTTAAGTGAACTCATGAGTTTGTTCGAAAATAAACAGTTTCCTTTTAAAAACACGTGTCCGCTTTCTTAAACGAACAGACTGTTTTGTTCTTTTTCCCTGGGTTTTTAAGTAAATGCAAAACTCTGTGTTTTTTATCTTCTATTTTTGGTATTGATGTTGTTATTCAAATAATGCGTGAAAATCTATGTAACTCCTTCTAATAGGCTTCTGTAATTATTCATTACAGTTCACAGCCACAAATGATTGTAAGTTGTGAGATCATTGCTCCGTTTGCACCTACATATAAATTACAAAGCCTTCTTGCCATCAAATTGGAACTCTAAGCTCATGACAAAGTTCCGTTGTGACAGCCAAACAAGAACTGTCACTTGCAACTGCTCAGCTGCATACAAACCACGCCCGTTTCCCAGTCAATTACTATTGAGGCAAATTCCATTTGCTTCGGTGGTGTAAAACTGCTCGATCGCTTAAGCTCTTATTAATGGTCCCATTCATTCATAAACATTTGTTTAAATCCTACTGACTGGGCTGAGCGCAGTTGGTGGACCCGGGAAAGTATCAATGGTGCACACACTCTTCTAGTAGTGTACCAAAAGTAGGACCATAAATTATATCGCTAGGGCTTGGTGGACTAGACGAGGATAGAGGCTGCAGAGGACGGAGTGGCAAGGCGTGACATGACACCCCCGACGAACTAGATCAAGACAGTCATCGAGAGGACAGTAGATACAGGGATCCATGTGGGGTCAGATAAATTGTATCTCAATCGTGTTTGCTCGTGGAAAATCTTAACGCTGCTGGCGCGACCGTATGAGAGTGACTCAGATGAAGAATGAGGCACGAACAGTTGTAAACAATTTTGAGAAATGTCACCAAAGTGGAGGTTGGGCACGCGCGGGACCCACATACGGCGAGATACAGTGACTCAAAATTATATTCGAACAGGGAACTTCTATCAAGTTGAATAAAATCCAGGCTGGGAATGGTAATAGTAGTAGGCTTGAATTTCACGAAACTCACGTGGCTCTCTTCAGTAGAAGCATTGGACTAAGAATGCTAATGTTGCTACTGTTTGTGTGACTAACATCTAGTTTGCTGCGATGTGACAGTGTGAGTATCGGGCCTCGAAGTGTCGAATCAATTTTAATGATCAAAACAAACCATCCTCTATGAACTTGTGCACGGGTTCACTATTTGACGTTTTAGCGGTGGCGAATTCACTATGCTTCTATGGTTACATAAATAACACGGCACCGCTAAAACGTCAAATAATGAATCCGTGCATAGGTCCATTGCGTGGAACTAAACAACCAATGAAAAACTATAATTTAAGGTAATAATAAATTACTTCAGTTTAGTGACAACAGCGCCACTAGCGATCTACTACTAATATTTATATTCTCTCTTCACTACACTAGTTTAGAAATGAATGTGAATCTCATCAAGTATGCTATACTATGCTGAGTGAATGAGTTCTCTATAATTGTAGTGTTATCATGCGGGAAATAAAGCATTTTTTCTACACTTATTTTGGGTTCCCCTTAGTAACGGTTGTTTTACTACTTTCAAGGCATTTTTCCTACAGCAGCGATAGGCGTGAGTTTCACTTACTTCACTGACTGTGATTGGCTTTGCTTGGCTACAATATATTGTGTATGTAATTTTGACACATTCTAGACAAACTGCTCCTGACTGAACGATTTCTTCTTCTTTCACACAAAATATATGACACAAAAGATGCTTAGCTATATTAACTATGTACGAAATTTTGCGAAAATGAAGCAGAAATTAGCACATAACCGATTTCCAAGATATGTAAATATTACACACATGATGTACTAGTCCATAAGAGCCCGCATACCATTTGATAGTTATTTTTTCAACTTGATGTTAATTAACATTTAAATCAATACCCTGTACGAATATTTATTTGAGTGATTTTTCTGTTACTTCTAGTAACTTACTAGACTCGGCTGCTGATAATTAGTGCGATTTGCCCCTAAATCAACGGATTAACGCCCAGTTTTGACAGATGTTGGTATGATATGTTCCGTTGTCCATCCCGTTGTGGAACCAACGACGAAGGGTAAACAAAATATTGTTAATTAAAGCTCACTTTTCGTATGTCCGTGTGCGCATTCAAGATTGTGACAGTTGCCTCTCCAAGTCCTTTCCTACTCATGTCCGTCATGCCACTTATAAATTCATTGGCAAGAAAGAGCATCCGGGGGTAAAAACGGGCGCTCATTTGAATTTATGAATGCACCGGTGCCTCCGTTGCACTATGGGCCAGGGACGCAATCTGGCGGGACAAAATTAATAACTCGGTAACGAAGCGTTTCCGGTGTTTGGTGTCTTCGGCAAAGTTTTTTGTTACAACGAGGACCATCTACTGACATAAACGGATAGTTCGTAAATCGTCCGCATAGGTGGCGCCACAATCTAACTTTTTACTTTGACGTTCTAGAGACTTGGCATGTTCTGCAAAGTTGTTCATTTTGATAAAATAGACAACTCTCTCTAAGACGTCAAAATTCCACAGCCTACTGTTTTCGAGTTATTGGCAAAATTAGAGAAAATAAGTGAAAAAACGATTTTTTTCACCGAATTTGACATTTTTCCTTAGAACCATGTCATATAATATTTTTTGCTAATAAATATACAACGAACGCAAGCTCTGGTGGAAAAAAAAATAATAATACGACGCATAAAACCTAAGAAATTATGAAAAAAATATAAAAATAGAGCAATTTTTAAACCTTAATATCTCCAAAAGCGCAAAAAATCGCAAGCTCAAATTTTCAGGAAACACAGAGCAATACTTGATAAAACGGATGTCAAAATTCCAGAGAGGTATATTTTGGTGTTTTTGAGATTTTTTTTTACGGTTTCCTTTCCATTACGCGATTAATATTGCCATGGCACATATTTAAGTGTATGTTTTAATTATCGGAAAAATATATTTAATTATTTCAAGAAATTATTATATCTGCTCACAGTACAAACTGGCTTTGGATTTCGTCTCGAATTCGTTGTCGCAGTTTTCCTGAAGCTCAAAATTTAAGCAAATCCGGTGATTAAACACATATTTAAGGTTAAACAACCTAACAGTTCTCAAAATCGAAGGAATCTCCAAATTGATACCTTTGATCTGTAAAAACATCCAAGAATCAACGCTCTTTCCGCTTTAAAACAAATCTACAAGCTCCGGACAAGAGATCGTGCGCTCTGAAATTTTAGTATTTAGAGATATCGACATGAATATGCTTTCAAATTTGATTTTCCATGTTAAAAGTAACACATTCACAAAATAAATTGCTCACCTCGAACCATGATGACAACAATTAACTGACACATGATCATGGCATACTATATCATTTGAATTATTGAGGAAAAACAATTATGTATCCAGTTTTAATCTACACTTTCATCTACATTACTCGATATCAACTCAAGGAACTGCTCTTAAACTGAATTTCATGGCTACTATGATGGCTTTTTTAAACAGTTTTCTAAAAGTTTTTGTTCCACGACTCGTTATTTCTTGAAGATCGTCCCTTCAGATTCGTCATGGAAATTAACTGTATTGGAGAAATATAATCATTGTAAAAAAAATGATAGTGTTCGCTCTCGCATCGCAGTCGGCGTCATCGTTGGCTGCTTCAATCAATCCAAAGCAGCGCAGTAGTCCATTCACTATTGTTCGCCTATGATCGCATAGCAGCAAACAGCCGAGAGCAACGGTAGGCATGGTAATGCTATCTACAGCGTGCTGCTTCTCTTGTGCTGTATTCATATCTCAACCGTACTGCTTGCACCTATATAAGGCGCAAGCGAATCAATGTATTTTTAGTGTGCTTATCATATCCCTCACCGAGCAGGAGCACTGCCTCTCGGTGGGGAGTAATAAATCGTTTAACTGTAGTATTCAGTTTGTTCATCCTCGTCGCCCGGAGTCCCTTCGGTCAAATCACAACGTAGGGCTCGTCTCATCCTGGACGAAACAGATAGATCTCAAAAATACCAAAATATACTTCTCTGGAATTTTGACATCCGTTTCATCAAGTATTGCTCTATGTTACCTGAAAATTTTAGCTTGCGATTTTTTGCGCTTTTGGAGATATTAAGGTTCAAAAAATGCTCTATTTTTCAGGTTTTTTCATAATTTCTTAATTTTTATGCGTCGTATTATTAAAAATTTTCCACCAGAGCTTGCGTTTGTTATATATTTATCAGCAAAAAATATTATATGACATGGTTCTTAGGAAAAATGTCAAATTCGGTGAAAAAAATCGTTTTTTCACTAATTTTCTCTAATTTCGCCAATAACTCGAAAACAGTAGGCTGTGGAATTTTGACGTCTTAGAGAGAGTTGTTTATTTTATTAAAATGAACAACTTTGCAGAACATGCCAAGTCTCTAGAACGTCAAAGTAAAAAGTTAGATTGTGGCGCCACCTATGCGGACGATTTACGAACTATCCGTTTATATCAGTAGATGGTCCTCGTTGTAACAAAAAACTTTGTCGAAGACACCACATACCGGAAATGCTTCGTTACCGAGTTATTAATTTTGTCCCGCCAGATTGCGTCCCTGTCCCATAGTGCGTTGCGAACGAGAGGAATGTTTGCTCACATTTGTCACGCTGTTGCCGTAAAAGCCAATATACAGCTGAGGAACACGATGCGATGGGAACGGTTGAAGTTCACTATTACAGGGGGAGAGCTGAGGCAAGAGATTTTGACAAATGTTTGCAGTTGTCTCTCTTTTAGAATCTATTTAACACCGAATAGCCGCGGCGTACCGTATCGGATTATGTGTTCTTCATTAGGTGGAAGGGAATTGTTGACATTTCGTTTGTTTCGGAAAATTGATGATATCCTGATGGTAACTGCTTGACTAGTAATCGCGATGGACGTCATCAATGAGCTGATAATGGTAGTCAAAAGATCCTTTAAAGAACCATTCTGAAATCTATGCCCTACTGTTTCCCGACTCACGTCTACAAATAGTACAAAAAAATCTAGGAGTCTCACCAAAAATGTCTTCAAGATCACTTAGTTAGTAATCCCCCTTAATATTTTTTTTATTTTTTCAAAAATTTCAACTCTAACATTCCTAGGAAGTTCCTAGCGGAATACGTTTAACTGTTCTTTCACTCTTCCGCGAAAATACTCAAATTAGTTCAGGAATTTCTTAAAGAATTTTATTATTGTTTCCCTAAGATTCTTCCGAAAAATTTACCAGAGATTCTTCCAAGTATTTTCCAGAGATTTTTTTCTTTACATTTTCTTTACCAAATGGGAATTTTCAAAAAAGTTTCCATCAAAGTTACAGTTCCATCAAGTATTTCTTCGGGCTCTAGAAATAACTCCAATTTTTTTTCAAATGGTAATCTCCGGATTCTTCCATAAATAACATTTAAAAATGTATCCACTATCCATATTTAATTTTTAAATGATTGCTTTACAAACTCCTCCTACAAATCACTCCATAAAAAATAAACATACACAAAAAAATTGAAAGAACTTTTTTGATTTTTTTTTAATGATTGCAGCAAAAATAATTCGCGAAAAATTACTAAATTCCTGTCGTAAAATTCAAGAAATATATCGTAGAGTTTCTGAAATTTGTTGACAATGTATTTTAGAGAAAAAATGTCCATGCAGGATTTACTACAAAAACTCTTGCTCTTTTTCCTTCGTCTTCTATAACAGAAAATGATTGGTGTTAAAATGGATGGAATTTCAACTGAAAGTATTTGTTACTAAAATCTTACATAACATTTTGTATGAACTCGACAGTTTCATGATACAATGTTGAACATATTAATGTAGAGCCCATTTTGCTAACTTTAGAAATTCCAAGCAAACTTTTTTAAAGGGTGTATTATCGATTATTTTGTAGTACTGTAGAAATTTAACGCGAAAATATTGCCGGTAGTTTTTTAAGAACATTACGGAAAATATAATTCGGTAAAATTCGTAATGTAAGATTTGAATGAATTTAAATCTTTGGGTAAACTTTGCATTACTTTGAAAATTTGTTGAGGAATTCCTGATGGGCTTTGAGAAATCCAAAACCATACGTATAAGAATTCTGCATTTTTTAAACTGTCATAATTTACCTTTTTATAGATTCTTTGAAATGTTGGTTTTTGTAGTATGGAAAGATTTTTGTACGAAGTTCCTTAAAGTGTCATGGGAAGGAAGGAGAAACAAAAAATTGTTGAAGCAGGTAGAACAATAGATGGGTAATGGTACAATGAAAATTAACTGTTCATTTTATAAAGTGGACATCTTGTGCATGCTGTATCTTTTTAATTTATCAATAAAATTTCAATCGGTTTTCTGCACATCGTTCAACTAGCATTGTACAATGTAAAATTATAAAACTCTCCAAAATAATTTAATTTCACACGAATATGGCACAACGATAAAAACGGTCGATTTTTGGAGGTTATCAAAATTAATGATTGTTTGGAAAATTCGACAATTTATATTTTTTATTTTAAAAAAAGGCTTGTACTTCGAAAGCATTATCAATCAGAAGCCTGATGGAAAATATCAAGCTATTTTTGGAACAACAATTTTGCAGATAGAATAAAATCATTTTTCCCCTATATTTTTCAGAGAAAACAATTTGAAGGGAACTGATATGAGTAGAATTTTTGGGTAAAGGTATGTCCTGACGGAAGTCCTAATATAGTATCAATATGAAAAACAACTTACGCCTTCATAAAGTTACTTATCTAGTCCCCACGTCACATTTGAAGAACATTATAAACACAATTGCTTTATTCTTAGAAGACCTTTCAAATTACAATGACAATCATCAAAATTGGCAACACTGCTGTAGAAAAATTGATTTAATTTTCCACATATTATTTTTTCATATCATTATATAATAATAGTTGAACGATGCACAGAAAACCGATTTCGATTTCATCAATAAATCAAAAAGATATAGCATAAACAAAGTGTCCTCTTTATAAAATGAACAGTCCTTATTATTTATAACCTGGAAAATTAGAGGATAGTTGCAACCTCTCTAATGAATTTACAAATAAAACAAATTTCAGAATCTTCTTTGGAAATTGTCTTTGGAATCTATCCTTCCTTGACTTCTGGTTTTCTGGAATTCTGCCAAAAAGCCTTCTAGAATTCCGCCCTCGTATCGCTGAAAAATGCAAACCAAAAATATGGATTCTGCCAAAAAATAGTAAAATTATTTCTGAAGAAGTTTTTTAAAGGAAGATCAATACAAATGTCTTTATAAAAATCTTAATAAATCCTCACTCCCTTCCCTGCTATTTTGCTACATGGTTCTCTACAGATTTCTTTACCGCTATGCTTATTTTGGAAGCAAAAATTTCGTGGAGTTTTTCAACTAATTTCCTCCGAAGATTCGCAGGCAAGAGACATTCCAAAAACAATTTTCTTTTCAATTCTTGAAGCAAAATTTCTAGAAAAGGAAAACATAAGAGAATTATGCTTTTGATAAACTTCGTGAAAGAATTAGAAATCAATTTTTTGGGAAAACTATTTGAAGGAACAGAAGAATTTCTTATACATCTTTCAGCGAAATATCTCAGTATAAGTTTTGACAGAATCAATTATTTTTAGAGGAAAGCTGAACTTTTAAAAAATTAGGTAACATTTTTTTGGTAAATCCGGGATTATATTCCGGAATCAGTTTTCTAATAAATAGTAGACATAGAACGAATATCCATCAGGAGGAAATTGCTTTCAAAGTATGAACAAGTCCCACAATATTACTCGACTGATTTTCAAGTGATTTTCAAAATTTTTGAAGCCGCCTTTCAATATTTCTTCAAGAATTTCATCATACTAAAATATCATAAAAAATGTCGAAAAGTTTTTTGGAAAAGTTTAGAAAACTTGGCCATGCCGAAATTTGTTGAAAGTCAAGCCTTATTTTTCGACAAAAAATTCCCGCTATGTACTGCCACAATGGTCGGAAAAAACGAAGTTTGGCCAAAACTAGTTTTATCGCCTTAATCGATGAAATATATGTTCTGAATATGTTATTTGGCGTTTTTATTGTTCCAGAAGGAGTCGTTCACATATTACGTAACTTTTTTTAAAAAGTTTTTTTCAATTAGAAATGCAATCAAACTTGGCTGAAAGCACAAATTATGTTTGTATTTTAACGAGTTTGATTAAATTATGTATAAAGAGTGGTTAAATATATTTTATATCAACTTTGTATGAAAAATATCGTCAAAATGTATGAAAATATTGCATTATTCAAATAGCTCTAACTTGCAAATCAGCAAATTTCTGCAAAAAAATTAATCGTTTTTTGTAAGATCTAAGGATGCATTTTGAAGTGCAATATTCGAAATGACGGCGACATGACGCGACAAGAGTTGTTTTTCATGTTCAAAATCATCAAAATTACTAAAGTGTAATATTTAAAAGTAATCAAGCTTCAACCAAATATTTTTTTCCATCCTCATGCTCGATAAAAGTGTTGAACCATAAGCTTTCAGATAGTGTGTAACTTTGGGAAAATATTGCATTCCTTAAATATGAATTTTATACTTTATTTTATTGTTACATTTTTCAATTTTTTGACTTCAGTCAGTTTGACGTCATAAAAGTCAAAGAAATTTAAATTTTAGTTCAATTAAAAATCATAATAATATTATACATGAGGTATATTTCAAAATGATAAAAACCATAAAAATCTCAAAAAAAAGTGTTTTGGTAGTTTTGGCCGCTCCTTTATATGGAGCCCGACCATTGTGTACTGTCTGAGAAATTTCTTTAGTAATTTTGTATATTTTTTCAATTTTTTTTTTTCGGCCATTACCTTGAGCAGGGTATCCCCCAAAAACATGAGAAATTATAATGCAGTGAATTTGCTGATTAATGCTGAAACAGCATTTATTTGGATTATTCAGAAAAAAAAACGAATTTTGGGAATCCAATTTCCCGGATATTCCCTTTTTTTTGTACCATGATATATTTTGCAACGGAAATGTCTATCGGTTGTCGCGCGATTCACCGAAGTCAGAACCGTCACGCTGATGTTGTATAAGACAAGCGAGGTTTCATCACTATAAATGTTCAGCATAAAATAACGTTACTATAGCAGAGATTTTTGTCAATAACAAGAATCATGTACATTGAATCAGAATATTTCGCTTCATGTTAAATAGTTTTTGTTAAAATTTTAATTTTTATTATCATCAAAATTTTCTGGGGGGGGGGGCCTGGATGATTCTGGAGGGGCCAGGCCCCCTGGCCCCCTCTGTTCCTACGCCAATGTTATCCACCTATTTATTTCATCATTTGTAAAAATCTTCTGCAGACTCCCTTCACCTTTGAGTCGTCTTAACAAATAATCACAATCGATCCTGCTCCAGATATGTTATTTGTACTCATTTTTCCATTTTTGACTAAATATCGATCAAACCTCTGCCATAAGATTCGCAACATGAGTTTGTGATTTCACGTAACTGGTAATATTCAATTTGCGACAACAATAAAAGAAAATCTTCCAAAATCTCACCAGCTTTTCAATGATCTCGCTTTTCGTAATCTATGTCAATGTGCCAGAAATGTGAAATAATAGAGAAATTCGTGTTATAAGCACGAGCTGCATTTATTAACTTTTCTGGAAAATCAAGGTTTTTCAACATAAAATCAAGTCTCGATATCTTTTCAAAAGTAACAAACTTTCGGTGTACCTATGAATGAATGATGTTCTACAATGGCGCGGGAAGTGGGTAGGACAGGTAGGACATGTACCACGCACAAAAACACATGGGTATGACAGTCAAAGGATTACCCTACCCACGATTCAACAAAAATAAAACAAGCATGAACAATTAATTAAACTGTTTATCATCTGTTTGATATACATACAAATAAGATCAATGTCGTATTTTTATGGAGGATTGAAGACACGATAAGGTTTTTCATGGTATTCGCATGGTTTGTGCATAATCCCCAAAAGTTCTGGTATCTTCTTCATCAAAAAATATAAAAAATCTCTGGTATCCCCAAAAGTTTCTTTTTTCTTTATTCTGCTCGCATTGAATCCTGATGCAGAATTGTACAGGCTCAAAAGAAACCTTCAGAAACTATAACGGGTTCAACAAACTCTTTAAGAATTTCGTCTCAGATCCCTCGAGGAAAATTTTCAGAAATTATCATAGTGGTTTTTTTAGAATAATTCCAGGGTCTCATACAGAGATCACTCCAGAAAATGTTCTGGCGATTTATCTACAAATTATCCCATAAATTCTTTCCAAGAAATTCAATTCAATTTCCAGCCATGTTTTAATATTTATGAGGGTTTTGATATTTATGAGGGTGGTAAATGACTGGACAATGCGTACCATTGGTGCTTCGCGTACCTGCAGGTATAAAATAGACCCCATTTGTGGTCCTTAGCCTCTTGTCCAGTAACTCCTATCCCTACCTCCCCGTGGTGCCGCCTGGGATACGAGTAACCGTAGGGAAGATCGGGTAACCAACCCTGGTGGAACCTTGGTCGTATGCTGACAGGGAAGGGGGGCTCCTCTCTTCTGAGGGTGTAGCTTATCAGAACGTCTGTTCTCCATGTTAGGGGCGGCTCAAAACAGCGTCTGTTCTCCATGTTAGGAGCGGCTGATCATCGTCCTAGTGCCAGCGTGGGACTCTAAACAGTGCTGTGCACGATGATCCTCCTGCGAGACAGGGGGTTGGTGCAGGCCTTACAAGCCAGCCGTAAAAATCATCAGTACAGGAAGTATACAATGTAAATTCGGACCGGAACAATCGGCATAGACCCAGGCATCGAAAACGGACTAACGATTGGAAACTCGGATCATGGAACTGTAAGTCTCTCAATTTCTTAGGAAGTACCCGCATTCTTTCCGAATTATTGAGAGTCCGCAAGTTCGACATCGTAGCGCTGCAGGAGGTTTGCTGGAAAGGGTCGACGGTACATACGTATAGGGATGGTTATACCATCTACCAGAGCTGCGGAAACAGACATGAGCTGGGCACAGCTTTTATCGTGATGGGCGAAATGCAGAGGCGCGTGATTGGGTGGTGGCCAATCGACAACAGAATGTGCAAGTTGAGGATCAAAGGCCGTTTCTTCAATATCAGCATAATCAACGTGCACAGCCCTCACCTAGCAAGTGACGATGACGATAAGGACGCTTTCTACGCGCAGCTGGAACGTGAATACGACGGCTGCCCAAGCCATGATGTCAAAATCTTTATCGGAGATCTCAACGCTCAAGTTGGCCAGGAGGAGGAATTTAGACCGACTATAGGGAAGTTCAGCGCTCACCGGCTGACGAACGAAAACGGCCTTAGACTGATTGATTTCGCCGCCTCCAAAAACATGGCCATACGTAGTACCTACTTCCAGCACAGCATCTCGAATCGGTACACCTGGAGATCACCCCAACAGACTGAATCACAAATCGACCACGTTTTGATTGATGGAAGACACTTCTCGGAAATTATCTACGTCAGAACCTATCGCGGCGCAAACATCGATTCGGACCACTACCTAGTGACGGTTAAAGTGCGCCAACGACTCTCCGTTGTGAACAACATTCGGTACCGACGCCCGCCCCGGTACAATCTGGAGCGACTCAAGCAACCCGAAGTCGCAACTGAATACGCGCAAAGCCTCGAGGCAGCGTTGCCGGAAGAGGGAGAGCTCACCGAAGCCCCTCTTGAGGACTGCTGGAGTAGTCTCAAAGCAGCCATAAACAACGCAGCGGAAGGTGCCATTGGGTTCGTGGAAGCAAATCGACGGAACGGTTGGTTCGACGAGGAGTGTCAGACGGTTTTGGACGAGAAGAATGCAGCGCGGGCGATGATGCTGCAGCAAGGCACCCGTCAAAACGTGGAACGATACAAACAGAAGCGAAGACAGCAAACCCATCTATTCCGGGATAAAAAGCGCCACCTGGAAGAGTTGGAGTGCGAAGAGATGGAGCAGTTGTATCGTTCTCAAGAAACACGTAAGTTCTACAAGAAACTAAATGCATCCCGCAAAGGCTTTGTGCCGCGAGCCGAAATGTGCCGAGATAAGGATGGAGGTATCTTGACGGACGAACGTGAGGTGATTGAAAGGTGGAAGCAGCACTACGATAAACACCTAAACGGCGCAGAGGAGGAAGACCAAGACAGCAGGAGGAATGGCTTCATCAGTACGGCGGATGAGGGAGACGTGCCACCTCCCACAATAGGTAAAGTTAAGGATGCTATCAAACAGCTCAAGAACAACAAGGCAGCTGGAAAGGATGGTATTGGAGCGGAACTTATCAAAATGGGCCCGGACAGGTTGGCCACTTGTCTGCACCGATTGATAGCCAGGATCTGGGATACAGAACAGCTACCGGAGGAGTGGAAGGAGGGAATAATATACCCAATATACAAAAAGGGTGACAAGTTAGAATGTGAGAACTATCGAGCGATCACCATTCTTAATGCAGCCTATAAAGTGCTTTCCCAGATCATCTTCCGCCGTCTATCGCCACTAGCAAGCAGATTTGTTGGAAGTTATCAAGCCGGATTTGTGGACGGGCGATCGACGACAGACCAAATCTTTATGTTGCGGCAGATCCTCCAAAAGTGTCGCGAATATCAAGTCCCTACGCACCACCTATTCATCGATTTCAAAGCGGCCTATGATACCATCGACCGCGAAGAGCTATGGAAGATTATGGACGAGAACGGTTTTCCCGGGAAACTGGCTAGACTGATCAAAGCTACGATGGATAGTGTACAGTGCTGTGTGAAGATATCGGGTGCTTTATCGGACCCGTTTGAAACACGCAAAGGACTTCGACAAGGCGATGGTCTTTCCTGCCTCCTGTTCAATATTGCGCTAGAAGGTGTTATGAAACGGGCGGGCTTCAATATGCGGGGCACGATCTTCAATAAATCCAGCCAGTTCATTTGTTTCGCTGACGACGTGGACATTGTCGGAAGAACGTTCCAGGTGGTTGCTGAAACGTGAAGCAGATCGGGTTGGATTGAAGGTAAATACGTCCAAGACGAAATATCTGCTGGCTGGAGGAACCGAGCGCGATAGAGCTCGCATAGGCAGACGCGTGACGATCGACGGGGATGAGTTCGAGGTGGTGGTCGAATTCGTCTACCTCGGATCATTGATAACGTCGGATAACAACTGCAGCAGAGAAATTCGAAGACGTATCATCGCCGGAAGTCGTGCTTACTATGGACTCCACAAGACCTTGCGGTCTGGTAAACTTCACTTCCGTACTAAGTGTACCATGTACAAGACGCTAATAAGACCGGTAGTCCTCTACGGGCATGAGACGTGGACAATGCTCGAAGAAGACCTGCAAGCGCTAGGAGTTTTTGAACGACGTGTGCTTAGGACCATCTTCAGCGGAGTATGTGAGAACGGCGTATGAAGGAGAAGAATGAACCACGAGCTTGCGCAACTCTACGGTGAACCCAGTATCACGAAAGTCGCCAAAGCTGGAAGGGTACGATGGGCGGGACACGTTGTGAGAATGCCGGACAACAATCCCGCAAAAATGGTGTTCAACTCAAATCCGGCCGGTACAAGACGAAGGGGAGCGCAACGAGCTAGGTAGTTTGACCAAGTGGAGCAGGATCTTGGACGTGTGGGGCGATCGAGGACTTGGAGGTTAGCAGCCATGGACCAAGTTAGTTGGCGTAACATTGTGGCGCAGGTCATGTCTTGAAGGACGTAGAGCCAGCAAAAGTAAAGTAAAGTAAGGATTTGCTTAAGAATTCGCTCCAGGAAATCCTTGAGAACTCTAAAGCTACTACCTCCAGTAGTTTTCTCAGGTATTACTTTGTTTTTTTTTTTTTTCAAAACTACCTCACAATTTGCTAAAGATTTTTTTTACTATTTTTTCAACTGAATTCTCTAGTTGTTACTCTAGGAGATCTTCGAAAGATTTCTACAGAATTTCTTCCATGGAAAACTACAAAGGTTCATTCATAAGGGTGACAATAGCAAAAAAAACCCTTATTTTTTTTTTTTAAATAATATGCGAAAATTCTTGCTCCTTTTTATGTGGATTCCTTTATGAATCCATCCACGTTTCTTCCCAGAAATCCGTAAATTCTAAAAAGGTTCTTTGAACATTTTTTTCTTTTGGCGCGGTAAATGGCTGGGCATGGCGTACCATTGGTACCTCGCGTACCTGCAGGAATAAAATAGACCCCTTTGTGCGGTCCTTAGCCTCTTGCCCAGCAACTCCTATCCCTACCTCCTCGTGGTACTGGCCGGGGTACGAGTAACCTTGGGGAAGATCGGGTAACCAACCCCCGGTGGGAACTTTGGTCGTATGCTGACAGGGAAGGGGGGGTTTGCTTTTGCAAACCTGGAGCGTCTGTACTCCACGTTAGGAGCGGCTCACAACAGCGTCTGTTCCCCATGTCAGGGGCGGCTGATCATCGTCCGAGTGCCAGAGAAGAACTCTAAGCTAAACTGCGCACTATGGCCCTCCGAACATTTAGGGGGAATGGTCCTCCGGAAATCTAGGGGGTTGGTGTCAGGCCCTGCAAGCCAACCGTAAAAACACATCAGCACAGGAACGTCAACGAGAGAATACGGACCGGAACAATCGGCAAAGACCACAGCGACGAAAATGGACTAGCGATTGGAAACTCGGTACGTGGAACTGCAAATCTCTCAACTTCATTGGAAGTACTCGCATACTCTCCGATGTACTGAAGACCCGCGGTTTCGACATCGTAGCGCTGCAGGAGGTGTGCTGGACAGGAGCATTGGTGCGAACGTTTAGAGGTAATCATACCATCTACCAGAGCTGCGGCAACACACGCGAGCTGGGAACAGCTTTCATAGTGATGGGTGATATGCAAAGGCGCGTGATCGGGTGGTGGCCGATCAATGAACGAATGTGCAAGTTAAGAATCAAAGGCCGATTCTTTAACTTCAGCATAATCAACGTGCATAGCCCACACTCCGGAAGCACTGATGATGACAAGGACGCATTTTACGCGCAGCTCGAACGCGAGTACGACCGCTGCCCAAGCCACGACGTCAAGATCATCATAGGAGATTTGAACGCTCAGGTTGGCCAGGAGGAGGAGTTCAGACCGACGATTGGAAAGTTCAGCGCCCACCGGCTGACGAACGAGAACGGCCTACGACTGATAGATTTTGCCGCCTCCAAGAACATGGCCATTCGTAGCACCTATTTCCAGCACAGCCTCCCGTATCGGTACACCTGGAGATCACCTCAGCAGACAGAATCGCAAATCGACCACGTTTTGATCGATGGACGGCACTTCTCCGACATAACCGACGTCAGAACCTATCGTGGCGCCAACATTGACTCCGACCACTACCTGGTGATGGTGAAACTGCGCCCAAAACTATCCGTCATCAACAATGTACGGTACCGACGCCCGCCCCGGTACAATCTCGAGCGGCTGAAACAACCGGATGTCGCCAATGCGTACGCGCAGCATCTTGAGGCAGCGTTGCCGGATGAGGGCGAGCTCGATAGGGCCCCTCTTGAGGACTGCTGGAGGACAGTCAAAGCAGCCATTAACGACGCTGCCGAAAGCGTTGTCGGATATGTGGAACGGAGCTCAAGAAACGATTGGTTCGACGAGGAGTGCCAGGAGGTTTTAGAGGAGAAGAATGCAGCGCGGGCTGCAATGCTGCAGCATGGTACGCGGCAAAACGTGGAACGATACAGACAGAAGCGGAAACAGCAAACCCGCCTATTCCGGGACAAAAAGCGCCGCCTGGAAGAGGTGGAATGCCAAGAGATGGAGTTGCTGTACCGTTCTCAAGAAACGCGGAAGTTCTATCAGAAGCTCAACACATCCCGCAAAGGCTTCGTGCCGCGAGCTGAGATGTGCCGGGATAAGGATGGGAGCATCTTGACGGACGGACGCGAGGTGATCGAAAGGTGGAAGCAGCACTACGATGAACACCTGAATGGCGCAGAGAACACAGGCACAGAAGGTCAGGACAGTGAAGGCGATGGCTACGTCAGCACAGCGGACAGCGGAAATCAACCAGCTCCCACGATGGGGGAAGTTAAGGATGCCATTCAACAGCTCAAGAACAACAAAGCCGCTGGCAAGGATGGTATCGGAGCCGAACTCATCAAGATGGGCCCGGACAGGTTGGCCGCTTGTCTGCATCGGCTGATAGTCAGAATCTGGGAAACGGAACAGCTACCGGAGGAGTGGAAGCAAGGCGTTATATGCCCTATCTACAAAAAGGGCGACAAACTGGAGTGTGAAAATTATCGTGCAATCACCATCCTAAACGCCGCCTATAAAGTGCTATCCCAGATTCTCTACCGTCGTCTATCACCTATAGCAAACGAGTTCGTGGGAAGTTATCAAGCAGGTTTCATCGACGGCCGCTCGACAACGGACCAGATCTTTTCCGTGCGGCAAATCCTCCAGAAATGCCGTGAGTACCAGGTCCCTACGCACCATTTGTTCATCGATTTCAAGGCGGCATACGATAGTATCGACCGCATAGAGCTATGGAAAATCATGGACGAGAACAGCTTTCCCGGGAAGCTCACAAGATTGATCAGAGCAACGATGGACGGTGTGCAAAACTGCGTGAAGATCTCGGGCGAACACTCCAGTTCTTTCGAGTCTCGGCGGGGACTACGACAGGGCGACGGACTTTCGTGCCTGTTGTTCAATATTGCGCTTGAAGGTGTCATGCGGAGAGCCGGACTTAACAGTCGAGGCACGATTTTTACGAGATCCGGGCAATTTGTTTGCTTCGCGGACGACATGGATATTATTGGGAGAAAATTTGAAACGGTGGCAGATTTGTTCACCCGCCTGAAACGCGAAGCAACAAGAGTCGGGCTAATGGTGAATGCGTCGAAAACAAAGTACATGCTGGTTGGCGGAACTGAGCGCGACAGGGCCCGCCTAGGAAGCAGTGTTACGATAGACGGGGATACCTTCGAGGTGGTGGACGAGTTCGTCTACCTCGGATCCTTGTTGACGGCTGACAACAATGTTAGTCGGGAAATACGAAGGCGCATCATCAGCGGAAGTCGTGCCTACTATGGGCTCCAGAAGAAACTGCGGTCAAGAAAGATTCACCCCCGCACCAAATGCACGATGTACAAAACGCTCATAAGACCGGTAGTCCTCTATGGGCATGAGGCGTGGACTATGCTCGAGGAGGACTTGCAAGCTCTTGGGGTTTTCGAACGCCGAGTGCTAAGGACGATCTTCGGCGGCGTGCAGGAGAACGGCGTGTGGCGGCGAAGGATGAACCACGAGCTCGCTCAACTCTACGGCGAACCCAGTATCGTGAAGGTAGCTAAAGCTGGAAGGATACGCTGGGCAGGGCATGTTGCAAGAATGCCGGACAACAACCCTGTAAAGATGGTGTTCGCCACGAATCCGGTCGGAACAAGAAGGCGTGGGGCGCAGCGAGCTAGGTGGATTGACCAGGTACACCAGGACCTGGAGAGCGTGGGTCACAGTCGAGGATGGAGAGAAGCGGCCATGAACCGAGGGAATTGGCGAAATATTGTTGGCGAGGCTTTATCAAGATAATTGATGTAAAGCCAAATAAGGAAGAAGGAAACATTTTTTTCTAGGAATTTCTCCAGCATAACATCAAAATAACACTTCTGCAGTTTTACCAAACATTTTTTTTAAATTTCTCAAAAAACCCCATGCAATATTAAAAGTTTATTTAAGTTTTTACACCAGTTAATACTGTAGAGAATAAGATGAGTGGATTATCAGGATATTCAGGAAGTTTGATACTATTACATAAAAACATGTTTTGATAGAAAGCATATAGATTTGGCAAGTAGGCATTGATTTTGAGGTAAAAAAGGATGTCAGTTTTGTGACAGAATTTGTAGGAGAAAGATGATTAGAAATACATTGGAGAACAAGAACTCGAAAATTGTTTAAATTGCGACGGTGCGAGTGAGAAGCGTTCCGAAGTCTCCATCAGTGTTCTGGGTGTTTCCAATAATAACTCCGATCGTTCCTACACAAATTTCTATCAGACAGAATCATGTTTTCGGAGAAATTTCTTTTGAAAATCCTGCGGAATGCTATCTCGAGATTTGATTTTTTTTTCAATTATTATCATAGCAAAATATCTAGGAAATCTTCTTAAACTTCCTCAAGAGTTCAGGAATCATTTCAGAGGTCCTTGTTCATTAAGGATGCTTATTAACTTACACAAGTTTTATCAGAGGCTACCCTAAAATTTTCTTTAAAAATATCTCAAAGATTTATTTTCAGAAATATTTTCTTGCGCCTGGAGACATTCCTGGGATAAATCCTGAAAAAAAAATTCGAGACTTACTTGGGAAAATCTCAAAGAATTATTGGAGGAATTTTTGTACACACCTTAGAAGGAATCTCTAAAGCAATTGCTGATGGTATCTTCAATGAAATCCTAAAATCTTTTATAAATTCTGAAAGACAATTTTAAATGAAATCCCTAGAAATTTCTGGAGAAGTTTTTGTTTGCAAAAGACGTTTTGATAGAATGTTCCAAGGATAAAATCTTGGAGGTACTAGGACCTTCTTGGAAAACCTCTCAAAAAAATTTGGAGTAATTTAGATGATTTCTGAAATAGTCTTTGGAAAAATCTATGTCTGTTATTCTTTTTGGGGAAATCCAGGTTAGATTCTTGAGGTATTCTTAAAAAAAATCATGGAGGAATTCCTTTGGAAATAATCACTAAGTAAGTATAGAGTAACATCTGAGCATTGAGAAAAAATATTTAAAGATATTTCTGAAGTAATTCCTAGATAAATCCCGAAAAAACACATATAGGGTAGGTGTACCAGTTATGGCCATAGTGGTTCCCTATTTCGCCATACGTGATGTCTTGAATCCCTTCACATTTTAAACAATCTTTTGTGTTTTAGCAGTAAAATAAAAGATAAATCTTGATGTTAAAACATTCAAAAAGATTAAAAATGTAAAAGTTATCCAAATTTTGCATATGGCCAAATAGGGAACCACTATGGCCATAACTGGTACACTTTCCATAATAATACTTATCGTAATGCAAAGAAGAATTTGAAAATTCTTAGATCTTAGAGAAGTGTCTGTTTTGATGCAATTAAAAATCAAACTCTTTTCTCCTGACATCTACTAAGTTTCGTTTTGTTCTCTTGGTTCCTGTTTGGTCTCTATTCGGCCTCTCTACGGTTTCTTTTAGGTCTCCGTTTGGCCTCTTTTTACTGGCAATCTCATTAGCTCAATTTTAAGGCACTCAGTCGCAACCAGCCCTGCAAAGACGCATTTTTTCTTAGTCTTGTGGTAACGACTGGCATGAAAATGAGTGGGATTAGAAGCAAAGGAGTGTCAGTGATAAAAAGCCTAGTTTAAAAAAATCTACTCTTAAGTTTTTCCAGCAATTTTTCATTTCAGTGTTTGAAAAACAACAAACAATTTCTAAAGCTATGCTTCAGAATTTGCTACAGGAAATCTTTTACCAGTCTAACAATGTTACAAAGTTTTTTTTTTCTGCTACTCCGTTGCTTATTAGCCTACTTTCTATCAATTAAATGAGTAACATAACGGCCTACTTTTGCTAGCAAAAGAAACAGAACTGAAAAGTGCTACTTTTCAGCATTGTTTTGGGTACTGAAAAGTAACACTTTTCAGCACTGTTTTGAGAATCGCCAACTAAGGGCCCTACCCAACAAACATTTTAGTGGGATAAGAGTTGAACAAACCACTCTAAAGATTATTTCAGCTGAATAAACTGTTGTTCAGCTGCTAATGTTACTTGGGTATTTTATAAGTCGAGTCGACCAAAAACTACTCGACTGGAGTCACTGTCGACCAAAATTTTTGCTCGACTCGGCTCTGTCACTCGAATTTCTCGACAGTTGTCACTTTATGTGACTGGATTACTATGGGAGTCGACAGGTGACATCTGAAATATGCATGCTTACTTTGATCGACAATGACTACAGACGAGTCACATGAATTCGCTCGATTTACAAAATAGACCCCTAAATGTCTGAATGGTTGATACATCCATCCATCGAATTGTTTTGTATTTACCAATGACAAACTAAACTCCTCTCTTAAATATACATTTGACAATTATGGAGCTTTCAAAAGGTTGCCCAAATTAATAACGGGGAAACAATTTTGCATGTCTTTACCTAAGACAAGACGTGTAAGCTCAAAGTACAAAAACGAAACCAATTGTGTAAAAGACCACTTCCCATTGGTCGTTTTGGCAAAGGCCTGCTTTCATATCGTTGAGTTGGATTGTAACATGCTTCAAATATGTGCATGAAAATAAACTGAAATTTAAAACATATTTTTAGCTGTGTGGTTGAGCTGACACGTCATGTCCTAGGTCTTAACATATGTTTTTATTAGTTCCTTGATATTTCTTTTGCATTAAATTTGCAGAACAATGATTTCCATACCAAATAGAAATATTTAAAAACTACTTCATATCATTCACAGCTGCCCGCTTAAACACTCCCATATGTGACGAAATCTCTCTCATCTGCCACATTGAGGAAACCAATCTCTCTTCTATGAACGTAAGGATGAAAGTTGTCCGATGGGAAAAAGTGCGCGCGCTCATCATCGATAATGACTAACGACTGAGCGAAAAACAGCACTCAATTCGGAAGCGCCTACTGAGCAGATTGATTTTGCAGTCAACCCTATTCATTACATTTTGCGCCTCGTTTCGACTCTTTGGGTCCATCTCCTAGGGTAGAAGCACCATTAATAATCAGCTTTGGAGATTTATTTTTTTATTTTTTGGGAAACCCTATATGTTTTAATTGTGTTTTTTAAGTTTTAGAAAAACCAAGATATTCGTATTACCGTAATGTTTTTTTTTTTCTAAAACTAATACTTTTTTAGCAGTAGTTGATATACCACACTTACGCATATATTGAAAAAAACAAAGGCCAAAACACAACAAATGTCATTTTTGACCGAGACATTTAGCCCTGAAAAAATGTATGTGAACATAATCTACTAAACACGAGATGTCTCATGATAATTTGCTGTATAAACCAATATATAATTGACTATAGCTGCAATTGGCGTTATGGCCAAAATTGGTGCTCCCACCCTATATCGGTGCATCAACGACTAGGACTGAAATAATGGCTAGAGCGTTAGTTAGTGTTGTTGATGCATGTTGTAAGCCACATTTACGCGCAGATGGAGTGTTTTATGAAGGGATAACTGGCGCTTATTCCCTCCCTGCCCCTTACAAACAGACTGACTGCAGCGTGCACATTGAAACAGAACATTCCTTCCTAATCACCCTCCTGCTTCTGCTGTTCGGTTTGTTGGTCGGCCTAGGAATCAGTCAGCTGGCGATGTGTGTGGCTGAACAAATCCAGACTCTGGACAATTCCAGAGTCCTGTACTGAAGGTCCCGTTTGTTGGCTTTGACACATGCTCTGCATCTGCGCATTGTGAATATTTTATTTAAATCAACTTTCTTGATTTTTAAACAATGTGCAGCACATGGGAAGGCGATTGACGGGAACGGACACACATGCGCCTCGTAGTCGTAGAGCTGTCCAGCGTGATTACCTTTCTTTGACTCGCAATGGGCAACTATTGGCTGGGAAATTAACGTTTGCGCACGCCGTGTTGGATTGGCATTTAAACTTTGCTGGGCATATGACAAACTTCTGTCCGGACCAAATGCTCGCCGATGGACGTATCGATTGTGTGCACTCAACCCTCGGCTAAGCTAAATAACGGCGAATGGCGTGAAAAGTCGAGTAAATTTGCATTTTATCTACACTTATTCTAATTAGGCCGTACCCAATCTGATCGCGTGTGGGATCAAGGGAGACAGGAATGTGAGTTCCCGTTACTGATCAAGGGAAAACGCCACAAAGCGTCGCGTCGGTTCACGTTCCTATGGGAAGCGTGACATCTGGATTAGTGCAGCTGCTTACTGTCCAATCTGTTTGGCACATTCATGCAACGGTAAGTCAACAACATGGATTTTTAAATTGAAACAGATCATAGTCTTCTTCTTCTTCTTCTTCTTTCTGGCATTACGTCCCAACTGGAACCAAGACAGCTTGATCTCTATAAAAAATCTGAACACTGTTCTCGGTAGGTATTTTTACCATGAAGAATACTGCCGAAGACTGCGAAACAATCTGACATTTGTAAAAAAAACAATAAACAATGAAAACCGATTGACAAGGTGACGTCGGTAATATTATTTTATTATAACAATAATAACAAAATTGAGAAAAAAATCCGAATAGTCTATGCTTAACAAACTTTTTCCACAAGCTTCGCAGACTTCGACAATGTTGTTCATCGTTAAAATACTAATCGAGATCTATGTTGAGATTTTTTGTAGAGGATAATGGGCGAACTCTGCGGAATTTTCTTTGTAAAAGTGAGTTTTCTCAAAGTAAATCTCGTACAAGCTTTGATCGGCAGGCGCTAAAATATAGTTTCACCGATCGAACTGAAATTTTGCACAGTTGTTATTAGATTCAAATGCAATCCAAACAGTGGAATGGAGCGAGTATCTTAATGTTTCATATAACTGTGTCCCAGGCTAATGTGTATATCGTGTGACAGATGCATAAATACTCTATGCCCTGGGAAGTCGAGAAAATTTCGAACCAGAAAAGATCCCCGACCGGTGGGATTTAAACCCACGATCCTTAGCTTGGTCTTGCTGAATAGCTGCGCTTTCATCACTACTGCTATCTGGCCCCTTGGTGTTATGTGTTGGGCATAACCTGAGAGAGAGGAGACAGCTCACTGACAACTGGCCTTGTTTTCATGGCTTCTTTGATTTCTTCTTCTCATGTTTGGGTTGTGCAAAATAATTTGGAGAGCACAAACTGGGTCAAAATCATTTTCACATCTCGTTTGTTATCAAAAAAAAAAAAATAAAATAAAAAAAATCAATAGAAGTTTGAGTTTAATCGACAATATTTATTCAACGATTTTATATGCGAGAGCACAAGAAAACAACCTGAATTTTCAATTACATCTAGTTTTAGTTTGGTCAAATTTTGACGGTTTTTCACGCTCTGCCCTTCGAATGTGCGGTTTTCCAGTGAAAGTTGATGACCAATGAGAATATATACCGAGGTGTGGAAAAGACATTTAGTGTGCGTGACATCCGTGTACGGTGCAAAATGTTTCACAACTACAAGCGAGTGAGCTCCCATAAGAAGCCGTGTAAATTAGTGACGTAGTTATTTTTGTTTACGTTTTTTCTCATTACTAATACTTAGCCATTGCTTCTTCTTCCACACCTTGGTATACATTCTCATTGGTTGATGACAAGTTTCCTTGACTTTTGGGATCTCGCAATCTAAGCCAGCTGTCTCCTCTCTCTCACGGCATAACTATAATCTTCAATCGAAGTGTGCCATTAGCATGACTATAGACGAATTCCATCCAAAATGAAAATCGTGCTCGATAGTCATAGATTTGGATTAAATCTTGCACATATTTTTAGTATGGTAAAATAAGTGTTTTCCATAGGAAAATTGATTATTTTGACTCAAGAATTGGCCTATAATTTTTCGCATGCAACTTATTTGATAAATTCTAACTCCGAAACTGTTGATTTTAGAGAAAAACAGCCCTGTCGTCCTGCTTAGTCGCGCTTAGTCGACGACTAAGAAGCTTTTCTCAGATATTTTCCTTAATGCCCTTTAGGACATCAGTTGAAAATTCAAGCTGTATCATCGACCTGAATTAATTTAACTTTTTTACATGTAGATCAGGTGCAACTAAACTCCCTGTGTAAAATCAGTCGAAAATGGTCAAGCTGTATCAACGCCCTGGAGTAATTTGACCTTGTCTCAATTAGATCAGTTGTATTTAACGCCCTGTAGGATATCATTTAATAATTACAAACTATATTAACGCCCTGGAGTAGTTTGACTTTATTCTATGTAGATCAGGTGCATCTTAACGGTCTGAAGACAGTTGTATCAACGCCCTGGAGTATTTTGACCTTGCTCTATGTAGATCAGGTGTCCTGTATGACATCAATCGATAAAGCTGTATCAACGCCTTGGAATAGTGTGACGTTATTCCACACAGATCTTTGCAAGATCGGAAGCATCTTTATGCCCTGTAGAAAATCAATCTAAATTTCTTATCTGTATCGACGCCCTGTAGTTATTTGACCTTACAATGTATATCAGGCGCATCTTGACGCTCTGTAGGACATCAATCGAAATTTTCGAATTGTTACAACGCCCTAGACTAATTTGACTATATTTCACACATTGGAACATCTTTACGCCTCGTAGAAAATCTATCAAAATTTCCGAGCTGTATAAACGCCCTGGAGTGTTTTGACTTTGCCCTATGTAGATCAGGTTCATATCAACGGTCTGTAGGACATCAATTGAAAATTCCAAGCTTCATCAACGCCGTGCAGTAATTTGATATTGTTTCACGTAGATCATATGCATCTTAACTCCCTGTATGACATAAATCGATCCATCTGTGTCGACGCCCTGGAGTAGATTGACATTATTCCACATAGATCTTTGTGAGATCTAGAACATATCAACGTCCCTTAGGAAATCAATCGAAATTTTTATGCTGTAGTAACGTCCTGGAGTAGTTTGACCTTATTCCATGTAGATCAGGTATATCTTGACGCTATGTAGGACATCAATTGAATTCCTAGATTTATCAACGCCCTGGAAAAAAATGGCTTTATTCCACACAGATCTTTGCGAGATCTAGAGCATCTGAACGCTCTGTAGAAAATCAAACCTACGTGCTCCATGGCGTTGATACACCTCGGAGTAATTTGAGCTTATTCCATGTATATCAGATACAACTTAACGCCCTGTAGGACATTCATTGTAAACTCTAAGCTGGATCAACGCCCTGCATTAATTTGGGCCTTTTTTCCATGTAGATCAAGTGCATGTGACCGCCCTTTAGGACTTAATTTGATAATTCCAAGCTGTATCAACGCCCTAAAGTAAGAGTTCACAAAGATCTGATCGAAGTTTTCTTGCTGTACAAAACCCTTACGGTTATTTGACGTTATCCTAAGTAGATCATGCGCACCTCATAGTACCGTATAATATCAATCGAGATTGTCAAGCTGTATCAACGCTCTGGAGTAATTTGATTTTTTCTCAAATAGATGAGCTGTATCTTAACGCCCTGTAGGACATCATTTAATAAATTCATTGCTGTATCAACGCCCTGGAGTAATTTGTCCTAATCCGTCGATTAAGTGCATCTTAACGCCCTGTAGAACGTCAATTGTAAATTACAGGATGTATCCACACCCAGGAGATATTTGACAGTATTCTAAATAGATCAGGTGTATTTGAACGTCCTGTATCCAATTAAAATTGGTCCTACATCAATTAAAATTGGTAAGCTATTTCAACGCCCTGGAGTAATTTGACTTTATTTCACCTTTATCTTTGGAAGATCTGGAGAATCTTGAAACCCCTTTGGAAAATCAATCGAAATTTCCATGCTGCTTCAACATACCGAAATAGTTTGACCTTGTGTTATGTGGATCAGCTGCATCTAAACGACCTGGTTAATATCAATTGCAAATTCTAAGCGGTACCTACGACAAATTTGACCTTATACTATGTAGATAAAGTGCGTCTTAAAGCCCTAAATCAATTAAAAATTCCAAGCTATCCAAGTATCGACGCCCTGGAGTAATTTGACCTCATTTCAATAAGGTTAGGTGCACCTTAACGCCCTGAAGGATATTAATTGTAAAATACAAGCTTCTAAAACGCATTGAAGTTTTCTGACATTGTCTTATGTAGATCATTTGTATCTAGCTTAGTTTAGCTTAGACTGACTACACATATCAATGGTTGCTATTCCGTGATTGACCGAAGTCAGTGAAAATGCACAAAGAATCAACTAGAAGTTCGGCTGGGATTGGCCATAATCTTCTTGAATGTGCATAATTCAGTGCCTCTATTTATACACGGTCAATAACGGCGCCGGCCACGTCCTTGCAGTCAGGTGGGATTGGGGGAAGGAATGTTAGTGTGTAACCTTTGCTATTTGGAGACCGTGTTTGCCTCTGCATCTCCACAAAGGTTACTGGGAGGGATGTTTGTTAATGGGAAGGATCGTTGGGTCACAGGATTCACTTTGATAAGCGATTAGACCATGATAAATAATGACTTGTGAGATATATACATGCTTATTTGTAAATATAATATTTTCATCTGATATGAACAATTTCTATGTAGTGGAAAATTATGCCGACACTTGAGGTGACGAACCATTCAAAGTTTGTTGAACAAATACCTAAATGTAACATTCCTACAGCTATCAGGACGAAATCATGTGTTATTATATTTTACTAATTTGAAAAGAAACAAAAAACTCGATTGGTTGGAACATCATAGAACACTCTTATTCTTATGCCGACACTTACAGTGGCGAACCATCCAAAGTTTGTTGAATAAAGTGAACCTTTCGCAAGTCTGCACTTGTAGTGTCGAACCATTCAAAGTTATTTTTAATTACAAAAATAAAGGTAAAAAGGGGTGTTCTGAAAATAAAAAAAAAATGTGAAACATAAATAATTCATGAATCAGAGTTTGTGTCGACACTCACAGTGACGAACAATTCAAAGTTTGTTGAAAATTCATATTTACGTCCCACAATTGTAACGATTAAATGTGCAGTCATACATATTTTATAGATTAGAAATAGTAGCATGAAACGAGCTCACCAATTGATCCTTTATTCTTCACTATGCAGCCACAATCCACTCTCAGCCACACTCGTTTGCTCGGCTATATAAAAGCACTTAGAAAAAAATAGGCACGCGACCCGAAAAGGAAAAAAAACTTGGCTTTCTTGACGCACTGCCCAGCAGCAAGCGTCAAGGTCAAAGGATCAAAAAGAACTAACCGATCACGCCACTTTTTCACTTACTAGACCGACGCGCGACATGTTTGCCTGCCCTCGTCGCTGGCCCCGTAGGAGCAAGCGTCAAGGTCGAAAGATCAGACAGAACTAACCGATCGCGGCACTTTTAATTTACTCTAACTGATCACGCCACTTTTTCACTTACTAGATCGACGCGCGACATGTTTGATCCTGTCTTCGTCGCTCGCCCCCGTAGGAGCAAGCGTCAAGGTCGAAAGATCAAACAGAACTCATGTAGATCATTTGTATCTAGAACAATAATTTGAAATTAAAAGCTTTATCAACGCCCTGCAAATTAGCAAATTAACGCCCTGTAGAAAAACAATTGGAATTTCCGAGCTGTACGACCCCTCGCCACCACTAAATTCTGAAATACGGATATTCCTTTGGTATATAAATCACTTTTTCGTGTTGAAATAAAAATTTTGTTGAAATTTCGACATAACTTCAGCATGCAACAATATCGATCGAATCATCTCAAGTAACTCTTGAAGTTTTGAAGCAGAAAAAAAAATCATTTCATATGTTCTAAAGACAATCAGTTCGTATTTTTGTTCATTTTGGGCCAACAATTTTCATGTGATAGTGACGAAAAATAATTATCAAGTACGCATCAAAAACGGTATTTGCTGAAATGAGTTTGAAAACCTGCTGTAATGAATAATTAGTAATTCTAAAATCCACCAATAGATCCAACGCCAAACTACTATAGTTAACAATAGCGTAATATTTTGAAATCCAGGGCAATTGTCAAAGTTTTTGCATTTTGATATCACTTCAAGAGTGACAATTTATTTAAAATTAAGCAATATATTTGGCTGAAGTTCGAACCTCTTCTTTAATCCAAAAATAAGGTTAAAAGTTTCTTGATGTCCTGCTTTAGAAAACCTTGAACATTTGTTCGTGAACTTAATTTTTTGATTCTAATTTTCCATATACAGTGCTGTTCTGAAAAATAGCAACGCATGTCGATTTTCATACAAAATGCTCAACTTTGACATGCTGTAGTTTTGTTCCCTTTCAAGCAATCGAGCTGAAATTTTCTCCACAGAACTACAAATATGATCAATTTTGTAACTACAAAATTTCAGTTTTTTCTGAGTCCCTGCCGAAAAGTGAGACACTAGGTGAAATTTTTCGAAAAAATAGCAGTTTTTCATTTTAAAATTTTTCTTCTACAAATATTTTAAACATTTTCGGTTTATATGTAGGTTTGATAAGTAGGAGGAGATTGTTCCAATGGTAAGTGATATACAATTTAAAACTATAATGTCAAGCTAAAATTCAAATTTTTAAAACTGCTATTTTTTCGAACAATTTGACCTAGTATCTCACTTTCCGGCAGGGGCTTAGAAAATTTTGAAATTTTGTGTTTACAAAATTGGGCATATTTGTAGTTCTGTGGAGAAAATTTCAACTCGATTGCTTGAAAGGGAACAAAACTACAGCATGTCAAAGTTGAGCATTTTGTATGAAAATCGACATGCGCTGCTATTATTCAGAACAGCACTGTAAAACAATACAATATTTGGTAGCCTTTCCCATAAGAACTGCAGGCAAATCTGTTCGGCAATTCCACATAAGCCGCATTTTGAGGCGTATTTATTTCAATCAATGACATCTCTGGCGAAATTGTTTGTTCGGAAATCTTTCTGCTTCCCAGGCATATCAGTGGATCCCACTTACGCTAGATAGCAGTTTGAAAAAAAGCTCAGTTTTTTTATACATTTCAGATATTTCTTTACGTATTTTTCTTTTTATATATCCTAAAACACAAATCAAAGTAGGGTAGGCGAACCAGTTATGGCCATAGTGGTTCCCTATTTGACCATACGAGATAACTTGAATGTCTCCACCAGAGTTGGGAATTGTAGTAGTAGTAGGCTTGAGTTTTTGAGAAAATCACGTTGCTCTTCTAATACAGTAGTTCAAAATTGTGAATCTCATCAAGTAGCCTATGTTGGGTACATTAATTTTCTAAATCAGTAGTGTCATTGAAGGCTGTAAATGCGGGAAATAGAACATTTTTCTACAGTAGTTTCGGGTTGCCATTAGCAACGGGTGTTTTGCTATTTTCAAGGCATTTTTCCTACAGCAACAATAAGCGTGAGTTTCACTGGCTTCGCTGACTGTGACTTGCAGCGCTTGCCTACTGTAGTGTGAATTTCAGAACTTTTCCCAGCTCTGGTTTCCACATTTTGAAAGGTTTTGTGTATTTTAACATTAAGATATAGGATATATCTTGATGTTAAAACTTTCGAAAAGATTAAAAATGTAAAAGTTATCGAAGCTTCGCATATGGCCAAATAGGGAACCACTATGGCACTTGAAGACCAAATATACACTAAGTCAGAAAGAACCGAGTAACAATCTTGAATACCGGCCAAAATATACTGGTAAAATGAGCGGGTTCTAGGTTATTCCAAACAGACACCATATAACTACCAACAACTTTCATTGGATTCTGGAATCGACTACAAAAACAAATAATCAATCAATTCGTTGCTTTCTGACACGTGGTCCACTCTGTCTGCACAGAAATCATTGTGATTTCTGAGTAACTACCCAAACATGATAAATCGACAGAAATCAAAATCCAATTCATCGAATAATGTAAAATGGATCAAGTTCTATTAACAAATGAGAAGAAAAATCATTCAATACCGAAAAATATGACAAATTACTTGGAATGTTTTGCATTTTCTCGCATTCCTGAGAAATTATCGCTGCCATGGTGATTTTGCACAATTTTGATCTAATAACAGAATAATCCGGTTTCTCAAGTTTTGAACTTGGTCTACTCTGACTTATCACCGATCAAATGTAGAAATAGCTACATCCACTCTTATTATGATGCCATCTATATATTTTTTAATTTATATGTGTTTCTCCGTTTCACATTTTAATTGGAATGAGCATTGACCACAAACTAAACATGTGCAAATGCATATTAGTTCTCATGTGTTTGCAATATATATTAATTAGATACAATTTTCCTGTGAGACTCACTTATCAACGCCTGGGAGTACAACCGCCCTGTGGGCTATAGCAACGCCCTCCTCAAAAGGATATGACTAAGAAGCTCAAATTTTACGACGACAGGGCTGGAGAAAAATGGTCTATAAAGAAGTTGTAGTGAACCGTTTGGACTACATGAAAAAAAAATAAACACTGAAAAAATATTTTATTTATTTTAATAAAAACAATCAAAAATATACCTTAAATTTTGAATTACACAATATTTTTTTAATATTTTTTAAATTTTCGCCATAGAATCTTGATAGTAAACAAATATTTGGGAGTAGATGAAAAAACCGAATTTAGTACTATACCATTTAATTCCACTAGAGTTAATCTTGTCTAAGAGTCAGAGATTAGTCCCAAATCTCTGACTATGGTAACGGACGGGAAGGAGGCAACCCTCATACAATGGTCCAGGACTGTACCACCTACGAATTTGTGCAAATTCCTTAATGCTAATGCTAATACCATTTAATTCCACTACAGTTTGTATCCTTTGACAGATGCGCGTATTTCGACCTCAACTGAAAAGCCGTCTTCAGTGTCGTGTACTAGACTTGACTTGGGACAAGGTTTCATGATGAGGAAATTTTTAATTAAAAAGTTTTCCTTAGAACAACTTTTGGCCGATTTTTTTAAATTTTGATATTTTGTCAAAATAAATATGTATTGTCAGAATATCACAATAAGAATCTTGAAATTATTCTGAACCATTATAATTATGTGGATAATTTCTTTATAAGCAGTCATTTTTGAATTATATTGAGTTTAGTGCAAACAATATTGTTTAAATATGAAAAAAGGCAAATTTATAAATTTGTATTAGTTACTCGAGATACTCCATCAAGGAAAATAAGTAAGTGGAAAGAAATATGGTCTCTACTCTCGAAAACGTATTTTTATTGATAAAGAATAACTTATAAAAATAGCCTATTTTAATATTTAAATAATATTTTTTGCATTAAACTTGAAATAATTTGAAAATGGCTACTTCTAGAGACATTTTCCGTATAATTATTATGGTTTAAAATCATTGCAAATCATCATCAATTTTGACAAAAAATTTTGAAAATCGACCAAAAGTTGTACTTAGAAAAACTTTTTTATTAAAAAATTCTCCATTGTCACAAACATCTGTTTACTATCAAGATTCTATGGTGAATATTTAATAAATATTAAAAATAGGGTTTTTGGGTAATTGAAATCAGGGAGTGAAATTATCGGTCACGGCGATAATCAGGCTTATGATTATGCGCTTAAGCCGATTTTCCGGAGAAAAGTGACGTGCGATAATATCCTACCCGTCCAGCACTGCGAGAGTGTGCTCTCACGAGATCTGCAGCAGCGAATTTATATTATCACCAGCAACGAAAAGTTAGCTTCCTTCTTTTCTACTCTTGTTTCGTCGTTTTGAGTGTCCTTCGCTTCCGCATGTAGCTTTTATATACCAAATTTCTCTCCCCCTTCGTTCAGCTGGCATGGTCGAGTGGTTATGGTGCACGCGCGTTTTGAAAGCGTTTTAGCTCATGGACATGGGTTCGAACCCCGTCGGCTGCTAACATTTTAATTTGTTTCCCTTGTGATAATTATCGCGATAAGTTTAGAGCCGATAAAGTTGATATCATCGGGATCGATCTTGGCTTTTCATCAGTACAATGATCAATAATTATTATAGCAGTTTACGAAATCTGTTTCTCGCAGATAAAGCCGGCAACTAATTGTCGGGTTGCTTGAAAATACCTATTTTCGTCTCATTTCCGCAATTATTTCATTCACTGATTAAAAATTAAAGTTTTATTTTTGATTTTTATATAAAAATAAATAGGGTAAATTGCCTACTATTGCACAGGCTAAAAATCGACCCAATTATTGCACACCCATGAGGAATACTCGGACTGTGCAATAAATGGTGTTGTACCTGGTGACTGTTTCCCCTTCCTTGAGTGGACTCCAGGCGATTTTGGAGGTTCCTTCTTTGGAATTGGGTCAAGCAATAGATCGTCTTGTTCGCTCGGGTGAGTCAAGGTTCCAAATTTGATTGAAGACACTACACACTTTAGTCTATTCGAAACACTTTATTTACAATTACATAACACTTTATAACACATTAAACATTCACTTTATTTTACACTAACATTCAACATTTATTAAACTTAATCTAGTTAAAATTATAACTTTCTTAAATTATATTTCTCCGTCCCTTGACCTCTTCAAAAATGCATTTTCCTACTCTTCCTACACGTTTCGTACACATTGGCCACTGTATGAGAGATCGAACGTAGTATTGGGTTCCCATGATCTGATATACTGTGGTCATGAAATAGGTTCCACAGCGATGATCAAGGGGTCATCCGATCAGATTTCTGGTGTTTTAGCCTGTACAATAATTCGCAATTTACCCTAAAATATTTTTTCAGTGTTTTTTGTTTTTCTTATAGTCCAAACTGCACTGCAACTTTTTCATTGAACATTTTTCTCTAAAATCGCCAGTTTCGGAATTAGAATTTTTTGTTTGTTTTTTTTTTCAGGGACGAATGACCTTCGGGTTAAAGTCCCTCTCAATCAAACAACAACAACAAGTTAGAATTTTTCAAATAAGTTGCATGAGAAAAATTTTAGGTCATTTTCAAAAGTTATTCTTGAGTCAAAATGATCTATTTTTTATGGAAAACACTTATTGTATCATACCAAAAACATGTGCAAAATTTACAGCAAATCGAAGATGGTCGAGTTCTGTGACTGGCCGATTTGACATGAAATTCGTCTATAGGCCCCTGTTTTTACAATCAAATAATACTAGAATACTGAGAACAATGTGAAAACTTCAAAAATAGAATAGAATAGCGACTAGAATGTCGTGGGTTAGTTTTTTGACGTCCATTCTATTTAGTCAAAGTCGAAAAGGGTGGTCACAGTCATTACCTATAGCACGTTAGCATTTATAATTTTGCTTGACGTTATATTTCATGCATATTTGTTTGAATATCAATAGCTTGCTGTAAAGACAAGGTTTTGATTTTCAGGTGATGAGGTAATGAATTCAGAAATTATGTATAAGAATTTGATAACGTTTTTCACAATTAGGAAATAAAAATTTTGAAAATAAAATTTCTCAATTGGACCCTGGCTCTAAGCCCATTTGGAAATTATCTAAAATTTTGAAAAATTCTCAGATGCCAATATCGGCATTGAAAGAGGAAAACAAATTATCAATAACTAATTGCGAAAAAGCTCAAAAACTTGCTATGGAGTTTGAAAGCGCGCACAATTTTAATTTAGGACTTACTAGTCTTCGAAAATCTTTTCAATCAAAAGAATGTTTTCGGAAATTCCTGGGAGACTGATTTGGAAAGCTCTTGGCGATGATGGAGTTTTCTACATCCTCATCAAAAAACTTCCAGAAAGTAGCTTATCATTTTAGTTAATATATTCAACAAATGTTTTCAATTAGCATATTTTCCTGGCAAATGGAAAAATGCTAAGGTTGTTTCAATTTTAAAACCAGACAAAAATCCTGCAGAAGCTTCTAGCTATCGTCTAATCAGTTTGCTTTCCTCCATCAGTAAACTTTTTGAAAAGGTCATTTTGAACAGAATGATGGTCCACATCAACGAAAGTTCTATTTTTTCCAATGAACAGTTCGGATTCCGCCATGGACATTCGACCACTCATCAACTTTTACGTGTAACAAATTTGATCCGTTCCAACAAATCTGAAGGCTATTCTACTGGTCTTGCTCTTCTAGACATAGAAAAAGCATTCGACAGTGTTTGGCATGAAGGTTTGATCGTAAAATTAAAAAAAAAATCCAGCATACATTGATAGAATAATTTAAAGTTGTCAAATCGTACACTTCAGGTTTATTATCAGAACTCCAGATCTGAAAGACTTCCTGTAAGAGCTGGTGTTCCCTAAGGCAGCATTTTGGGACCAACATTATACAATATTTTCACATCTGACTTACCTGAGTTACCTCAGGGATGTCAAAAATCTTTGTTTGCGGATGACACAGGCCTCTCCGCCAAAGGACGAAGTCTGCGTGTCATCTGTAGTCGATTGCAAAAAAGTTTGGATATTTTTCTTCATACTTGCAAAAATGGAAGATTTCTCCTAATGCTTCCAAAACTCAACTAATAATATTCCCACATAAACCAAAAGTTCTTTATTTGAAACCTTCAAGTAGACATGGTGTCACGAGGGGTTCCAATAAATTGGTCAGATGAAGTTAAGTATCTAGGGCTCATGCTTGATAAGAATTTAACTTTCAAAAATCACATTGAGGGCATTCAAGTCAAATGTAATAAATATGTAAAATGTCTCTATCCCCTTATTAATAGAAAATCAAAACTTTGTCTTAAGAACAAGCTTTTGATATTCAAACAAATTTTCAGGCCAGCCATGTTGTATGCTGTACCAATATGGACTAGCTGTTGTAATACCAGGAAGAAAGCTCTGCAGAGAATTCAAAATAATATTTTGAAAATGATTCTGAAGCTTCCTTTCTGGTATAGTACCAATGAGTTACATAGAATATCCAATGTTGAAACATTGGAACAAATGTCAAATAAAATAATTAATAATTTCAGGCAAAAATCGTTACAATCTTCTATTGTCACGATTAATGCGTTTAAGGTTAAGTAAATTGAAAACGTGTTTTTGCAGCTCCTGTAGCTTTATTTTCTTAGCAAAATTGCGTGTACGTTGAAATTACCTTTTTTGTTTTAATGATGAATCTTCGTAAGACGTGTTCGATCTGTTGAATGTGTTGCAAGATTCCGTTGTGGAGCGAGTGACGAATTAAGGATCGTATCCGATTCGCGTATCGTGTTTATGTTCAAGGATTATTTTCAAACTAAATCTTTATCGTTTACCAAAACGAATCCCTTGAACAATCTTTTCTCATATCCAAACTCCCTGTGTTTTCTTGTGGAATTGCAGAGGACTTCTTAGCTTCCTTAAAGCAACATTTCCCTCTTATCCCCAAATTGGTCTACATTTGGACGCAACTGGCACCGTTATTGTTTGTTATATTAATGGCAACATCAGTACTTACACATTGAGAAAAGGAAGCTACTGATCCTGAGTAGCGTCTGTCGATTCCCTGCGTAAGTACAGCTGTTCTTGCAATAACGGAGTTTCAATAGGGTAACGACTGTTGATATCGTTCTTTAATGCTTACAGTTGGCGCCAGCGGCAAAATAGTGCCGACAACAACCTTTCGAACATTCAGTTGCACTCATTGGCTACCGAGAAGCAACACTGATGATTGTATTCCACTCACTGATCGTGCTCAAGACCTCTTGGGCCCTTTTCAAATGTTTGTTCAGATTTCGTGTTTATTTCATCTTCCGTTGTGCTTTCTTTGCTTCACGATTTCGTTTTTACTATCACTGAAAAAGAGCCATCTTCTTTTGCCTTTTTTACTTTGATTGTCGCCCTATAGTGTTTCCTAATTGCAAATAATTTACGGTTCAATACATTGTATTATCATGTAAATAATTTTTAAACCCGTACTGGTAGTATGTTTATTGAATTATGTTAAGAAAATTTGGACAAAATTTTTTAAAAATGACAAAAATAACTTTAAGAAATCAACCTCTAATGCATAATGTGTCATTTTTTTTTGTAGCGCAGCTGCTAGAGGTCGTTGAAAGCTTCACGAAAATGTTCATTCCCAAGTAACCAGTAAGCATTTGAATAAGCCGTGCAAGAGACTATTGTCAGCATCTGAACTGCTCGCTGCTCTATCAAAGCAGTTTGTTTGCTTTACTGCCTTGAATCAGCAGAAGCACTGCTATTGAAAAACTCTATATTGTTGATAAGCATTTTAATTGCCCGAACTGTTTTAGTTTTGAAGCAATCAAAATGCTTTCTTGTTGCTGCATGAATGCCATGCCAGAGACGTACAGATAATATGTTACTAGTTTGACAGTATACCTTGTCTCTGTCGCACGCTTTCCTCGTTTATATAGACTAATTTTGTCACCTCCATAACTAAAAGAGATCGCAAATCGCCCTCGCACTAACAAGAAATGTCGTAAGGAACTGTCAACATGTGCGAGAACAAAACGCAAAAATATGTCGTACCTTCTCGCTCACAGAGCCAAGGAAAACATCAGCACCTCTGAAGTTCAGAATAACCGATACCGATAGGGGATATGATCAAAATGAACATTTTGCTTTACCGGGCGAAGGGTTGTATCGAAAATTAAACATATTCAGCTTAAAACTACAAATGAACTTTAACACTTCACTTTTTGCAAAAAAAAAAAATAAAATACTAAAATCACTAAGGTGAGCAAATACCTTTAAACTCTAATATGTGTTGCTTATCTTGACAGATAGGCCTATTTCGTCTGCGACTTACAGACTTCTTCAGAGTCGAGTGCTCGACTTGAAGAGAACATCGCATGGATCTATTATTTATACTAGAAAAAGTGTGTGGGTATGTTAGAACTAGATTCTACCTGTAATCGTATACGGGAGGTCATTTTTTAATTGTGTACCTAATCAAATGAAAGGATTGTCAAAATTACAAATTCCTGCTTGTTTGGCAGGTGGTCAATCAATGTGTTTATGTATTGTGTGTGTGAAGGTTAGGTATAAGTCCAAACAGCCAAGAGTACCCATTTCCTTGATCTTTGTTTAGTAATTTATTGTGGTTTTGTTTGAAAATTTCTATGCTTTCCGCTACGTCAAGCTTCCAAGGATTTGAAATATGTCGTAAGAGTTTGATATTTTTTGTGTTAAGGAAATGTTGTTCATTGTAAATATGTTCTGCAACTTTTGATTTGAAATGGTGTATATGTCCTTTTTCTGTGTCTTTGTGTGCTTTAGTAACTTCTGCTACGTGTTCTTTAAAACGTGTATTGAGAGTCCGTTTTGTTTGTCCTATGTAAATTTTATTGCAGTGGTCGCATGTAATTTGGTAAACGCCTGATTTATATAAACTGTCAATTGGGTCTTTTGTTGAACCTAGGAGAGTTTGGAGTTAATTGTTTCTACTTGTAAAAACTAACTCGAAACCAAACTTTCGTAGCTTTTTTGTTTCATCGTTGTAATTGACGGCTATATGTTTGAGTGTTGGTTGTTCTTGTGTCAGAGTAGTAAGTGAACGTTTGTATTGTTCTCGTGTTCTTTTGTCGATTAGTTGTTGTATTGTTTGTCTTGTGTAACCGTTTAATTATCCTGTTTCAAAAATGTAGTTAAGTTCCTTTCTTCTACCAGTTTCACTGAGGGGGATTGTTAGCATTCGATGTATCATGTGATTGAAGGAAGACATTTTGTGTTGGTGTGAGTGATTTGATGTGTTTGGAATAATACGTTGAGTGTTAGTTGGTTTTCTATAGATTTCAAATGTAAGTGATGAGTGTTCCTTTACAATAAGTAAGTCCAAGAAAGGCAATTTGTTATCCTGTTCCACTTCGTAAGTAAATTCAATGTTTTTGTGAGCCTTATTAATTGTTTCTAAAGTTTGGAGTAAGATGTGTTTTTTAACTATGCTGAAAACATCATCAACGTAACGCCACCAGATTTCAGGGAGCTGGTTTTTATCTTCTAATCGTTTCTCTAAATTTGCCATAAAAATCTCACTTAAAAATGGAGAAAGAGGGTTTCCCATTGGGGCTCCATTTAACTGTTTATATGTTTCATCTCTAAAGGAAAAATAGTTTTCTTCCATGCAAAGTTTAGTTAATTTAATGTATGTACGTACTTGTTTTATCCAATCTGTGTCTTCATATTGACTAAGTAGCCAATCTTCTAATAGGCTTATGGCCTCTTTAACAGGAATGCTAGGGAATAAAGATTTGACATCGAAAGAAACCAAAACTTCATCATCGGCTATTTTTAAATTTTCAATTACTTCTGTAAAATGTTTGGAATTTTTAACTGTTTTACTATGAAACTGTTTTGGAAAATTTTGGAATTTCTGGACTAAATACTTTGCAATCTTGTGGGTGGGTGATCCAATAGCTGAAACAATCTCACGCATTTCATTACCAGGTTTATGAACTTTAGGAAGTCCTTTAATTCTTGGTAATGAAGGGTCTGATTCTTTCAGAGAGTTTACAACATTACCCAAAACCGGTTTTGCTTCTTTTAACGCTTTGTCAACACGTCTTATCATTCCTGGAAGAGGATCTGTTCTTTGAATACGGAAAGATCCATGTTTAATTTTGTTCTGCATTATTTTTTCGTATTTAGATTTATCAAAAATTACAGTAGAATAACCTTTATCTGCTCTCAAATAGAAAACCGGTTTTGTGTTGAGTTGTTTGATTATGTTGTGTTCTTTGTTTTGGGGTGTAGTGTTCGTGTTGCGGATGATGTTGGCGGTGTGTGTTCTGATTTCCTGTATTTGTGAAGTCTGTAAATTATTATTGTTGATTGCTGTTTCAATGTCTATGACTGTTTGTGTCGTGTCAGGTTTTTTTTTGGTATAGCGTAGGTCAGTCCTTTGTTGAGTAGGGTCAATTGTTCATCTGTGAATTGTTTAGATGAACGATTAACCACTATTCCATCTATGTTATGTATGTTAGGTCTTTGAGAAGGACGTGAAAACTTTGGATTTTGACACTTTAATTTATTAAATTTTTTTGATAAAGATTTACGTTTTCTTTCTGATTCACAAAATTCTGCTATTTTTACTTTAGTTAGGAAAATTTGAAAATTATCTTGGAATTATTTTGCTAATTTTAGATGTAGATAATAGCATTCCAAAGTTTTCACGTTAATTCTACCGTAGAGTGCCTTTATTGATCGTCTCAATAATTGCATCTCTATGTCTTTAATTATGTCCGGGTTCTTAGCTGTTTTGACAATTACCTTATGACTTACGGGTGTAAGCCTGTGTTTTTTACATTGCTTTAGAAAAGCAATATCCTTGTATAATCCAGCGATGCGTTTCTTCAACTCTTCAACTATTCAGCTTATCTTCTAGCAGCGGGAGGGATATGATTTGTCTGTTTTATGCACACTGCAGAAATCAATGCAAACAAAACGTACCTAGGTAGAAAATCTTCACGCAGCATAAAATCCTCTGTAACATATCCTGTAGCGTGGATATAATATCACCAAGGCCACTCTGCGAAACACCGGGTCGTTGGTTCAAATTCCGAATATAGATGTAACTAGCAAAAAAATGTACAACAACAACGAAGAGCATCCAATACCCAAGACAAGGACCAGCGCGGGAGAGAAAAGGATAACATAGTTTATTTTTGTTCAGCTCTTTCCAGGAGGCGTTACATTATTTGACAGTAATTGCAACGTTCCTGAAGGTGTAACGTTGAAGCAGCCCGTTATTTCGCCAAAACCTGCTTTGAAGCAGCACTAAAGGCAGATATACGTTTTGCGAGCATTAATTACTTTGCTTTGTAGGCGCATATAATGCTGAATGAATGCTTGTTTAACTGCTCAATGGTTACTTGGGTTGTCATAAGTGAGGAAAAGTCAGAAAATTTTAGACTTTTATATTTTTCCTCTGCAAACAGTAACATTGGTTTTCCAAGGTTTAATTATCTTTAATAACGATCCAAATTAAGAAAAATCAAGAGCAGCTTTCAAGCAATCCGACATTACAGAAATTTTGGTAATTGAAATCGAATCATTGATCTATTGAAAGACTATACATGAACGAACGGGAATGATCATTCTTTCTCCCACCGATTAACTAGGTACACTCTGAATAACGGTACTATACATACCATAGTATACTTTTGCAGTTACGCGGAGTGTTCCTTCTTGGCCTTCAACCGCGATTTTCAAATGATTTCTTGGTTTCTATGGTGTATTTTTCCATTTAATGAGCTTCTAATACGAAAATTGGTTTAAAAATTTCAATTAAGCAACAGATTTTTCTTACTATGAGCAAGGTTATAGTTTATGGTTTTATGGTATAGAATTCGTTTTATGAGAGAACATAACACTAAGCTAACACGGACAATGAAAAACACATATTATTTTGACATCAGATAAAACAAGTTCCGGAAAAAACTTTCAAAACACCATCTGAACTAAGAGTTCTTTTCTTCTCCAAATGAACCAAATTAACCCTACATAATGACAGCATATGTTACATACAGCATTGCCAGCTTGAAATAGAAATAAGTTTGTCACATTATCGCTCAAATCATCAACCGCCAGCGGACCCACTATCTTCCTTAGAGGCAACACACGTGTTAACCAGAACTGTGACCAAATCGATTCTCGGCTTCAAGTGTTGGTCGTTAATTATGCCTGTTTTCCAGCCATGCTTATCGTCATGATTTGACGAAAACATGTGGAAATGCGTGATGACAGATTGGGAGGAAAACGAAAAGATTTCTGGTAAAAACAGATTTTCTTTCACTCTACTTGACACAGCGACGAGAATGTGCTCCGTTGTTTTTTCTGTTACACTTAAGAACTAGGCATTTATTGCGTTCAATTAGAGCTAAATAATTTACTGATAGATAGAGTAGTGCCCGATGAAAACAGTCGTATCGGTTGAGATTTTCTTGATGATAAATACGAACGGTTGATTCACATTGAATTGGATGTTCTTGGAGCGGAATTTCGTCGTAGCGGCTGTTGAAGATAGGACAGATTGAGGAATTTAATGGTTGCTCAATTAAAATCGAATTAACAGACTTACATGAAACCGCAGCAGCTTCCGTGCCTTCTTCATCCACGGTGAGGAAAGTACTTTGGCGGAGATCACTCAGACTAGACTTGCGCCCTTCAAAGACGTTGAACTCGTTTTCAGCGAACAGTACGCCATAGCCCATTCGTTCGATGACTTGTTTGGCGTCCAGATTGGATCGAATCTTGAACCGTGGCAGAGCGATATCGACGACCTTTGGCATTGCTGTGGTTTCAATGTCATCCAGCAATCCGGAGGATAGTGCGTTCAGGAGGCCTTCAAAGGTCCCAGATCCTCGAGGTACCAGGATCCACATTGCAAGATCGCTGTCTTCGCTATAGGGGATTTGGATCGTATGATAAGTGTTGTCGATCTTGTACAGAACTTCGAGTGTCTCGTGCATCATGTCGACTTGACGAGGTCCATTTACGAAAGCGAACAACTGAGGATCGGTTTTTGGGGCGGAAAACTTCTCTGCCCATGATGCTTTCAAGGCAACGGCGTTCAACAACATCAGCTCAGAATTCGTATCCAAATCGTCTTCGCTAATGAATTTATGGATTTTTCCATTTGTTGACTCGCTTGCCCATCGATTGATACTGTTTGCCACCGAGGTTCTGTCTTCAAATTTAACATTATCGGGTGTTGTTTTGAACACCTTTTGTAACGTAGTTGCGAAAACTTCGGACAACTGATCTTGATTCTTCAATGCTTTGAACGCAATCTGCAGTTGTGAACTTCCGGCAACACCTTGCAAAAACTCAGCCACATTATCACTAGCAACTGATTTCTCCAGAGGCAGGTAGAAAGCTCGCTGCAGAGTTTCCTCCACGTCAGCGCTAGCCACTTGATAGAAAGCCGCCAGAATCAGCCTCACCGAAAACGGCGAAACTACACAATTGCTCGATGCATTGTAAGCGGCTTTGAAGTACTCCACAGAAAAGTCCACATCCCCGAAGCTAAAATCCGGCCCATCACCCCCGGCAACGACCACAATCAGCCAAATCAACGGAATCACCCTAGTAATTAGCATCCCGGCTCGAAACGATTGCGATCACGATTCTTCCAGAAGCCCACGCGCAAGTGAAAGATCTCCGGAGAAAGACTCACAGCTCAACGCCAACAAATCACGATCACCTCTAGCCGGATTGAATACACGCGGAAGACTATTCGGAGATGGTACCGATCGAAGAGACCACCGTGGACCAGTTAACACCTCCGGCACCAAGCATGGGCGGCTCAATCTCATCAGCGTCCGAAAAAAAAAGTAATTTAAGTGCTGTTTGGGTCAGTCATCCGAAGAAATCGATTCGCCGGTGGTCGCGCTTCAATTCGTCACAACGATGATATTGATGATGATGGGCGAGATGACCGCGGAGAAATGGTGAGGGTGAATGAATTCATCTTCAAATTTTAGTGGAGCAATCCTCTTTCTGCTTCGGTGGCTTATCTACACACTGAGTTCGGAGGATTTAGGGTAAAGTGGTCCAAAATGACACATTAGGGATTTGTGTCGTTTCTAGTAAAAAGATCAACATATTTTGATTATTCAAACGGGTAATAGTAACTATATAATACTTTCTAGCTACAACTATGAAAACATTTCTTAAGTTTGAGCTTGTTCACGTTTTAAAATCGTGTAGAAAATTTGGTTGAATAATGGGCCTGGTTCAAAATTTCCAGAAGGGGGGGGGGTCATTTTAACTAAAAGTCAGCATGGAAACGCTTATTTGTTAATAAAATCTGCGAAAGGCTTACGACTTAGACAAAAAGGAGAAAATGATTGAGTATCACCAGGAAAACCTATGAGTTTATCTCCAAGACTTGTAGTGGCAACTTTTGGGTAAATTTTGACATTGTTTGGCGTAGACTATTGAATCCTTCTAGGAGTGGTGCAACGAGTCGAGTCATTTCATCCCATCAGTGCGTTTTGGGCCAGGTTCCCCTGTTCGTTTGTTTGATGCGTTGCATCAGCATCATCGTTGTTATTTGCGAACGTTACCTAAGGCAGTCAGTGACCACCATCAGTTGCGCTCCTTTGCTGGCGGAAACATCGAATTGTTTTGCAATCGCTTTCGGTTGCGATATTGGAGAATGTGCGTCTCATGAATCAGAATACAAACAAATTTCTACAGTGAAACTTCAATGAGTCGATGTTTCATGACTCGATATCGACTCATGGTATCATACTAAAAACAAAATATAATGGTCCCCTCTATCAGCTTTCCAAAGAATTTCTGTTCCATAACTCGATACATATTTCCATGAGTGGATGGTCTCTTGAGATATCGACTAATAGAGGTTTGGATTGTGTTATTTTTCCCCGAATTTCGTTTCCCCAAATGTCATTTCCCGGAAACGAGGCGGACAGAGCCCTTCTCAGCGTTGAAAACTCAAAACTCCCACCAAAAGGCAAAAATACTATGATATGGAGACAGGTTTCGGGTTCATCCGAACTATAAAACCGACTCAAGAATAAAAAAAAAACTATTTTCGAGCTGGTGAATCCTCCATACGAAGCTTCTCATGACCGATATCAAAAGCTACACGCATCAGTATATCGATGAATTCTTTTCTTATCCAGCCAAGGTGTGGGGTTTGGAATCAGTGGTGAAGGATTAACAATTTGTTCAAGACTACCTTCACAATGCTCCATTTTTTCTGCTAAGGCTGCCGCGATTGTCGTAGCTGTAACTGCGCCTGCTGATAAGCCTATCCTAATTCTGTCAGATTCCGCAAGCACTATCCCCGTAATCTAAGCCGAAGCACCACGACATCCCTGGATCCAGAAAATTGTTAAAAGCACGCCTCCTTGCACCGACTGGACACTGTCGAGAAGTCACCATCTAGGGTGATGTGCTAGTATCGATCGTATTGAACTTTGATCAGTGAGAACCTGCAATTTTCCCTGCATTGAAGTGAATGATGCTGATGCAAACCGATGCCAAACAATTCTTTCCCAAAACGGCTTTCGCATTGTACGATAAGATTTTGATAAATCTTGATCGTTTATTGGAAATAATGCAATGAAAGTATTACTTACCGGTTTCTCTATTTGTCGTAACGTTTTCATTTATGTCGCAATCAGTTTCCAGATTCGTCTCACAGCTAACGGCTCACTGTGATACAGTGAGTGAATAAAATATAGCATGCAACTGTATGGTTGTATACTGGGAGGGAGGCACCGATACTACACACGAAATAAAAGCCAACGTTATTTTGAACTGCAAGATAACTCCAGCTTGCCAACAACAATCAAGGCAGGCTTCGAGAAAATCGGTAGTTTCCTTTTGTTGTGCACCTTCGATCTTTCCTGACAAACATGAAAAAAGGGCCACAGTTTTCTATGCACTAAATATTCATTTTCATTGGAAAAAGTAGAATTATGCGTTTTTCAATGCTTTATGTTCAATCAGATTAAATGGTGTTCACGTGACATTACTTGCGTTATGTGCATGAATTGGTTTTCATTCGATTTTTATCACTTTTGAAGAAATACGAAAATGTGTTTTAATCAGTTACGCGTTTTTTTCATGTTAGTCCAATGTTTGAGATCTGGGCTCACAGTGACAGTTCGTGACAGCGAAATCTCGGCTCACTATGACGTACAGAAATTTTGTATTGGTTTCTCCCTCCCAGGTTGTATACCCGGGAGCATCATGACAGCTGCTGTACAACGTCAGTGTACCGAAAAATTTTGGTCCGTGGTACTGTCAAACTCAAAGAAATCATGGAGTGCGCCCGAAAAAGGGCGTAAACTAGAATTATGCTGTAGTAAAACGACTTCTTATCAGTTTCAGAGTTTATTCGGGAATGATGTCTAGTCAGTCAAATGTCAGAGAGTATCCTAATTCATAGACTACTATGATTGGGGTAGCTTAGTATCTAATTATTACATACATATTTATAACATAACATTCGGTCATCCTGATTCGTCGATGTCATCGACGTCATAATTTGAAATTAAATTGGAATCTAATAACCACATTCGCATATTATTCGGTGAACAAACTGAGCTGAATGGTAAATTTGAAACTTGAAAACCCCCTATGTCTGTGATAAAGTACCGATCATTTGGCAATATTTTCTTTATGATATATGGACCTCTAAATTTTTTAGATAATTTATTATCAACATTAGTTTTTATAACAATAAAATCACCTTCTTTGTAATTACAAACAGCTTTCCGCTTTCTGTCCACCATTTCTTCATTATAAGCCTGAAGTTTTGTTATATTTTCTTTTGCTTTAGTTCGAACTACCAATAGATTTTGATTTTGTGATAGAAGTTGATTGTTTTTTTACTAAAGTTTCTACATTATTGATTTCATTGTTTATATTGTTCTGATGTGTACCAAATAATAAAATACTTGGAAAGTTTTTGATAGCTCTATTAAATGTATTATTATAAACGTATTCTAAGTTTGGAAGTAAAATATCCCATTTAATATTTGTATCATCAATTAATTTGGCTAACTTAGGAGTAATATGCTCAATACAACGATCCCTACAGAAGTTTGTTAAACAAACTTAATGGTTCTTAATGGTTTGCTATAATGGCTGATATATAATTGTAAATTATCAATGACTTCTCTAGAGTTTGTCGTTTTAGTAGGATAAAATTTTACAAATTTTGTGAATGCATCTACAACTACAAGAATGTATTTAAAATTTTTGGATGATCTTAGCTGGATAGGACCATAATGGTCTAAATGAACAGTATTAAATGGAACCTGACCTTTATCAATATTTTTAAGAAATCCTTCTTTCTTCGTATCTGAGGGACTACAAAATATACAACTTAAGCAATTATTTATATACTTTTTCACATTTTTTTCATACTTGAAAACCAATAATTTTTTTTGATTTCTATCATTGTTTTTTCTTTACCAATGTGCCTTAACTTATCATGACAAATTCGTATAATACTATCAATCATTGTTTTGGGTACAACTAATAGAAGTCTATGATTGTCTTTCCTAAACAATATTCCATTTTTCATTTCAAAGTTTGGAAAAGTATTAGATTCTAAGTGAATTTTAGTATTTCCAATCTTATCATCTTGTTCCTGTGCTAGTACAACATTTCTTTCAATGTCCTCAGTATTCAATATACATATATTCTGCTCTGGACAGCAATCTAATTACAATTTTTCTGATTTCTCCTCAACTGTATCTATTGGTAATCTACTTAAAACATCAACATGTTGCATTTTCATTCCATCTCTTTACTCTAAACTGTAATTATAATTTTCTAAGAACAATGCACATCGACTTATTTTAGGATTAATTTCTTTTTTAGCCAAAGTTTGAGCTAAAGCATTACAATCAGTGAAAATTTTGAATTTGATTCCAGACAAATAAACATGAAATCGTTTTAAAAGCATGAACTACAGCAAGTGTTTCTAATTCGAAGCTATGTAGCTTTCTTTCATATTCATCAGTTTTTTTTTACTAAAGAAGCTTACAGGGTGATAATTTCCGTTATTTTGTTTTTGAAGTAAAATCGCACCAAAACCATGCGAGCTTGCATCACAATGTAGTTGCGTTTCCGCTTTTGGATCGTAAATAGCTAAGACTGGCGATGATTGTAATTCATCTCTTAACATTTCAAAAGCTTGGATCTCTTTTTCATGAAAAACAAATTCTGCATCTTTTTTCAATAAATCGTACAATGGCCTGGCAATTGATGCAAAATTTCTTATAAACTTCCTAAAATAACTAGTTAATCCTAAGAATCTCTGAACATCTTTCGCAGTTTTTGGTAATGGAAAATTGGGGATAGACTCAATGTGAGATTTACTTGGTTTCCTTCCCCATTTATCTATAGTGTAGCCTAAATAATCGATTTCATTAAAACAAAACTTACAATCAAGATTAAGTTCAAGTAAAGTCCTACTCAAAATTTCTAGAACCATCCTTAAAGTTTCAAAGTGCTCTTCTATTGTTTCAGAAGCAATTAAAATGTCATCAATATAGACAACTATTTTTTTCTTCATCAATAAGTGGTTTCAAAATTTTATTAATAAATCTTTGAAATACAGCGGGTGCATTACACAAGCCAAAAGGAACTGTTAAATATTCATACTGTCCATTCGGAGTAACAAAAGAGGTGTATTTGGTACATTCAGAAGCAATTTTGATTTGATGAAAACCCGATTTAAGATCCAAAATTGTGTAAACCGATTTACTTTTTAATTTGTAGAAAATGTCTTCTATCAACGGCAATGGATAATTATCACGGTATGTATCCTTATTTAATTTTTTATAATCAACACACAATGGTATGTCATCGTCTTTCTTAGGAATAACAACAATGGGACTAGCAAATGGAGAATCACTTTCTTTGATGATTCCCAATTTGAGTAGCTCTTCAATTTTCTTATTTACTTTAATTTTATCATTTTGAATCATTTATTTTGAAGAACATTTTTAAAATCCCACTTCTGATATTTGTAGTAAAACGACTTCTTATCAGTTTCAGAGTTTATTCGGGAATGATGTCTATGTCGTGACCGTTTTAACAGTTCTTAAATTTTCAAATCCAGCGCAATAATTAAACATTTTTCTTTTCAGTTTTTTTTTTATTTCAACTGCATCTTTCAAAATCCGTCACAAAACTGACCTACTGGTTTACTTTGATATCAATGCCTACTATAGATTAATTTCAAGTTACAAGCACATCCAAATATATCTCATTCTCTACAGTCTAGTCAGTCAAATGTCAGAGAGTATCCTAAGTCATAGACTACTATGATTGGGGTAGCTTAGTATCTAATTATTACATACATATTTATAACATAACATACTACATATGCTTAATGAAAATAAATAAAGATTTACAGTTATAAACAAAAGACCACCAAATTGTGACCGACGGAAAGGTTTTGTGTTTGGTGATGTAATGTGTAAGGTTTTGAATAGTGATGTAATGTGGTCCGCATGTTGTAAGTTCCTTATGGTAACATATCTTTTGTTTTTGAAATTATTTCTAAACACTCAATTCAAAACTTGCTCTATATTTATGATCAGTAGGGGAATTAGGAACATAATCGACACATTAAGCAAATGCATATTTAAAGACCATATAATGGCAATATTTTTCAGTTACCCTCGGCGTTTTTCCAAATTTGTAATCAGTACGACGTGTTACATTTATTCATGGTGAGAAAAATCATATCAAACGTCAGAAAAACGAGATGAAACACTAGGTCGAAACAAGGCTAGGAAAAAGGTATCGGTCAAAATTAACACTTATGTGAAATTTAGTAAAACCTTCATTATTATTGGCTGTTAAACCTATTAGAATGTAAAACGGATCCCCATTAGGACAATTTTAATTTTTAAAATGTTTGAGAATCCAATTTCCCATATGTTCCTTACCATAAAAATAGTGTTCTGTGATATTTTCAGCTTTCTAGGTGGTGATTTAAAGGTGGCCCAAAGACAATGTAGGTTTATATGGAAATTGCTATGGAGAAATTTTGAGAAGTGTTCCAAATACGCTAGTACAAATTTATTATCCCGCAGTAAAAACTCATTCTTCAATCCAGTACAACGCTCGAATTCAGGTTAACTTCTGCGTTCATGAGTCCTCTCATGGCGTAGTGGTTAACGCGCCCCAACTAGAGATCGGGGAGTCGTGAGTTCGATTCTCACTGAGAAGACGTGTAACTTTTTCGCAAATCTTCACATCAATTTGTCCATCTAATCCAATTGCAAATTATATGTAATGTTTAGCTTTTCGGTAGTTGTTAAACTTCCACTCGGCTGGTTGGCCGTAAACCACGATTCATAATTAAAACAAGTATGAATTAGAAAAGCCTAAAAAATCATTCTCGAAAAAATCAAAGTGATAAGAGAAGCCAAAAAATAATTTTGTCAGTTTAATTTTGTAATTTATATGGATCTACCTAAATGTGCGAAGCCCATAATCTTATTTGAAACTGATTTGGAGATATGTTACAGACCTCGCCGTTTTTCATTTCAATTGTGATTGAGAATATTAATCAGTTACCATCTTCAGAACATGGTTTATACACAATCAAGGCTGGCGGCAAATCGCTTTTTAAAGGCTCAGCCTCTATTTTAATTCAAGGCTCTATTATAACAGAAGTTCTTGAAAGTCTCTATTTTAAGCAAAATGTTCCCTAAAGTCACTTTTTATTTATTCCGCTTGCAGTGAATCCGGCTTCAAGAGGCTCCAGACTCTCAGAAACTATTCTGCGATTTTTTCCAGGTTCTTATGTAAGAAAACTTCAAAACTGCTGGTAGTGAATTCTACAAAGATCTCTTCAGATATACTTTTGGGATCTACTTCAGATATTTATCTGCCCTTGTGTGTTAAAATACACTCTAATAAAGATTTAAAAAAAAGATTTAAAAAAAAAAGATATTTATCTATTGATCCCAACACCAAGTTTCCTAAAAACCTTCCAGTGTTGTTTTAAGCGATGGTTGGAGGAATTTCCTCGAAATTTGCTTTAGAAAATACATGAGCACTATAACGTGTTTCTTGACTATTTTGAATTCACCAGTTGTAACTATAGGAGATCTTCCAAAGCTTCCTACAGGAGTTCTTGTAAGAAAAACAAAAATCTTTCTACAGTTTTTAAAGAAGAAAAAAAAACTATTTTTTCATGGATTCCTTCAAAGATTCATCCACATTTACCCTATTAATTGCTTCTATAAATACTTCAGGAATTATCCAAGGAAATATATTAAATACTCTTCCAGGAATTCCTCTTCAAATTGACTTGGAATTTCTCATGAAGCTCCTCTCTAAAGACTTCTCTTCCAAACAATTTCTCGTGTATCTTTCAAGTAAAACATTCATGGCTAATCAAAAAAAAAAAATCATAAAAGATCATAGTAAATATTCAAGTATTTCCAATCATCTACGAAATCCATTAAGGCTTCCTCAAGAGCCCAAGAGTTTTTTTCAGAGAACTCTGTGAGTGTTCATCATGAGTTGAGCATGAGCATGAGCATGATTGACCGCCCGCATTGCTACTCCGTTATTGCAAGAACAGCTGTACTTACACAGGGAACCAACAGATGCTACTCAGGATCAGTAGCATCTTTAATGTGTAAATACTGGTGCTCTCATTATTATAACAGACAATACCGGCGCCGACTGCGTCCGAATGCAGGTCAATTTGAAGATGGGAGGGAAATGCTTTCTGGAAGCCGAGGAGTCCTCTGCACTTCCACAAGAAAACACTGGGAGTTTGGATATAGGGAAAGCTCGTTTTGGTAAACGATTAGGATATAATTTGATATGAATACGTGAGCATATACACGGATGACCGATACCGATAGTGCAACTACAACGCGATCCGGGCACGATCATGATTTCCATGCAACCATGCAACAGATTCAACGGATTCAACACTACTCTCTGTGAGTGTTCATCATGAGTTACCTACAAACTTAATCAAGTTTCATCAGATATATGTTTGGGATTTCCTTCTGCAATATCTTCCGGAATTTTGAAAAATTTCACCAATAATTTCTACAAATATACTTTTTTATCGAAATATTCCTTAGAAAATGATTGAGATTTTGAAGACATCGGTGAGAAATTTCTCTAAAAACATCCAAAGTAAATCCCAAAGGAATCTTAGGAACAATCTCTGGAGTAAATCCAGGAGGAATTCACTGGTTCCTAAGAAAAAATCTACGATGAATTTCTTAAGCTTTCTTAATCCTTAAGCGAAGTATGCACTTCAACAGAAAAGTAATGGCCTATCTCGATGCGTGGGAAATTTCTTGCAAGAAAAGCATTTTTCTTTGATCGCAGTACGCAGTTGAAAAGAAATGTTAATTCAAATGGAGCTCACTGTAGGAAATTTCTTGACCATTTCTTGGGCAGAAATTTTTACTTTTCTTGGGCGGAACAGCATACATAGCTTTATGAAGTTCGTGAAAATTACAAAATGAACTCCTGAAGAAATCTAGCAAACCTTGAAAAAACTCATTAATTTAGGGCATTTTTTCCATCAAGGTTTTCAAAGTTAATCAAAATACAAAATTTGGGAAATATCTACATTTCCTTAGAATTCCCAAATAAAGCTGTATATGTAGCCAACCAATATTTCCACTTACATCGCAATCGGATCCCGCATCAATGGATCCACTGGCTTCGGTGTCTTCAATTAAAACTCTTCCGCCTTCCGAAAACTTGCAAATTGCAAATTTACTTATTAAACACCTTAACCAAAATTCACAAAAAAATATTGAAATTCGATTGCAAATCGGCCTACTTTTTATCAAGGAAATGACTAATATAACGGCCTACTTATCCTACCGATACAAACAGTGCTTAAAGTGTTAATAATCCATCTGCAACGGCATTTTTCGTTATTGCAAAAAAATGTTGTATGCAACTTGTTGCAAAACTCGATTTTTTCAGCACTCGTCGTATTTATCTAACTCGCCTAATACTTAAAAATGCATAAATAACTATATTTCTACTTCAGTTAAATTTATATAGATGAAACTATACGAATGTTTCATCTATATATTTTTTCCCCAAACCATTTAATATTTTCATGAGAAACAAGTTTGCTGAATATTGTTGATAGCTGTTAGTTTCAAAAACTACAAAATTTTCACAAAAACATGTATACTATTATGTACCATTTTAAATTACTTATAATTCTATGATTTTTTTGCTAAAATAAAAAAAAATCTAGTTGGATTTTCAAACAACTAACACTCCAATCCCACTTTCTGATATGTCGATTCGAGCAACTGTTTAGTTTCACTCAGGTCATCCGTTCAAATCGGACATTTGTCACCAAGAACACACTCGCCTGCTAGATCCCCTTTCGATATTCGACGACAGATGCAGTTGGGAAAAAAAGTAACCATAGCTAACGCCAAATGCAAACCATTCCCGGCGTCTAATAATAATTCGTCAACGACTGCGCGCTTCTCTATTACCCAAACAATTCGAAGCAGCAGGAACAGCTGACAGCAATCCCGTGAGAATCGAAACGAAACGGTCGCGATTTTCATTAACTCCGGGAAAAAGACAGCCGGCTGCCACATTGCCACTGCTGCTGCTGCACTGCAACTGCTTCGGACTCGAACGAACCTACGATCAGCCCTTCGAACTTCGAACGAATAACTTCAAGGTGTAACTGCATGCGCTCTCATAATATTAGGAAGGGGATTTAATTCGTTCATCTGCCACTACTGCTGCTGCTGTTGCCATCAGTAAGTAAAACACTCGCACTCTCGACGGGAAAATGTTGCAGTTGTTGGTTTGGCATCAAACATCAACCAGCCAACTAAACGAACCAGTCGCACAGTAGGCTGCGCTAAACTCCGGCTGGCAGTCTGTCAGTTTATCCGCATCCCCGATCTGGAAGGGATGACTAAAAAGTAACTCGATGATATCAACCATTGTTATTTATGTCAAAGACTGTTATGTTTAATTATTTGGAAACATATGAATCAGAGGACACCAAAATTTAAACGAGATTACTTATAGTTTCATTATAAGAAATGCATAGGATATTACTTTTCATAGAAATAATATACAGTCAACTCTCCCTTATTCGATGTTGAAGGGACCATCGAGTTAGGGAGGTATCGAGTTACAGAACACAAAACCAATGCAACTGCGATCCAAGGGACCATCGAGTTAGCCATGAAAATCAACTTGTACTATGGTTCTCTAACTCGATATCGAGATACGGAATATCGAGTAAGGGAGAGTTAACCGTACAGTGAATCCTCCATGAGTCGATATTGAAGGGACCATCGACTCATGGAAATATCGAGTCATGGAACAGCAATTCTTTGGAAAGCTGCTTCTAGGGACCATCATAGTAACCATGAAATTATGTTTTTAGTATGGTTCCATGAGTCGATATCGAGTCATGGAACATCGACTCATGGTGGTATCACTGTAGAAGAATTTACGTTAAAAAGGTCAGTGATATAACTCGACCATCTTCGATTTGTAGTAAATTTTATACATGTTTTCGGTATGGTCGAAGTGTAAGCCGATCATATTGATTCAAGAATAGCTTCTAAAAATGGCATATGAAATTTTAAGCGCAATTTGTTTTTAGGAATTCTAGCTCCGAAACTGTTGATTTTAGAGAAAAACAATCAAAATTTACGAAAAATTTGTACGACTTTTCGACGATAATCGAACATATGACTCCCAATTAACAAGATCGCTACGCCACAAGAGGACCCATTAACGACGAAGAGAATTTGAAATCCAATTTCAACTCAATCACTTTCGCAAAGCATTTTTTTTTTTTTTTTTTTTTTTTTTTTTTTTTTTTTTTTTTTTTTTTTTTTTTTTTTTTTTGATTAAGAGTCGTGTTTACGGTGAGTAGTGTTTCGTGAAGCCCAAGCAGGACAGTTCGGTTTTGCGTCGTCCGATTGATTTTTCTGACGGATTCGCGCGTATTTTCGTTGCCGGAGATTTTTTTCCCCTGTTTTGCAGTAGTGTGTGATCCTTTGACTGCGACGCTTGCTCCTGCGGGGCGGGTGATGCGGTCAGGATCGAACGTGTTACGCGTGGAGTGCAGTGAAAAAGTGTATAGTGTTTTACGGAAACCCCAGTGCAGCGACGGAGAAAAACTGCTTCACATCCTGGTAAAATCGTTCTTTATTATTGTTTACTTTACTCACTTATTACCAATTCAAACTAAATACGTGCCAGGGTCGAAAATATAATTTTCGCTTCGGGAAGTGTAAAAACATTGCATATATCCATTTGATATCTGGATGTTTTTATGCGGGGCTTACTGTAAATAAAAATGACCTCAGAATGTGTGTGTATTTACTGCCATTCTTGAAATGGGTCGTTGGAATTTCAGTAGAGCTATCACCTTTCATCTCCTGGGCTAAAATTGTCTGCAGATATAAAGATATCGAAGGGTATCATTAAATACATGCATACAATTTTCTTCCATAAAAGCACTGCCGGCCAGTGGGAGGTGGATTGTATCACACACACACACACACACACATTAAGAGTCGTGTTTACGGTGTGAAGTGATGATTTAAATGATAAGCAAAGTATGCTGTTTCGCTCAAGAAAAGTAAAAATTTCTGCGCAAGAAATGGTCAAGAAATTTTCTACAGTGAGCTCCATTTGGATTGACATTTCTCTTCAACTGCGTACTGAGATCAAAGAAAAAATGCTTTTCTTGAGCATTTCTTGCAAGAAATTTCCCGCGCATCGAGATAGGCGATTACTTTTCTGTTGAAGTGCATACTTCGCTATAATCTTGAATGTTTTTTTTGCTGTAGTTTTGTATCATACCCATTGTGTTATTCTCTTCTGATCGGAACGCAGCAAGCGTTGATCAAATTGATATAGCGAGCAACTGCGCTTCTGATGCCGACAAATTTGTTTCTATGTTCGGTTTCGTTTTTTTCGCCTATGCTTTTATCAACGGACGGATGGATGGCTGGTTAGCGGTGGGTAATGTTGCAACTGCTGCAGTCCGCTGCTCCTATCATCAGCTGCATCATGTGCAGCCGGACCGAATGTGTTACCTTCGTTCGTGAGAATGCAACGTGTCGTCCTCCTCGGATCGGAAGGGAATCGAAATACGTGCATATGTAGGCCAAAGGCATCTGCTCTCATTTTCAGTTAGGTTGATATATCAACCATAGTTGTTGAATGCCCATTGGACGCAACCTGCTGCATAGATGTGCAGATGTAATTAGAAGCCTGGTTAGTGCTATCGGTGGCAACTGTTTGTTAACTCGTCAGGCGATAGGAAACAGCTTGCCATTCGTTCCCTTTTCATTTTGGATCGTGTTTGCTTCAATTTAAAGTTTACGATTGTTCAAACTAAGAGCATACCAAAAACTATGCAAATTGTTAATTATTGCCACTGAATAACTAATAGCTAATAACTAATAACTAATAGACAATAATCAATAACTAGACGCAGTTTTTGCAACCATATGCATTGTTGCTTATTGAATGACTTTTATGATGGAATGAATGGGTAAGTAAGCTCTGTGGTAATATGTAACTTTGATGAAAGTGTTTGTAGCTAAAACTTCATTCTTTCATAATAAATCTTCGAGCTGTTTAGTGGAATACCTATAAGCAGATGGAAAACCCGAATTTAGTACTATACCATTTAATTCCATTATAGTTTGTATCTTTTGACAGATACGCGTATTTCCACCTCAACTGTAAGGCCGTCTTCAGTGTCGTGTACTAGACTCGAGATAATCATAGCAGGCACACATTATATATTTAAACTAGATATTGTCATAATTCCCTAATTAGGGATGCCTTAATTAGTCATAATTCCATCTACTTCATTCTTTCATTTGTAGAGGCAAGAGAATAACCTGCCACTGCCATAATTAATTTATTTTTCAACGGAAGTCTTTAAATTCATGATGAGTTAAAACAAGGTGATTTTTTTCTAAAACCAATATGTCGTTAAAATCCAAGATGGTCGTCAACTTTTATCACTTAAAATAATAGCCCTATTCTTCACTAAACTCGAAGAAAAAAATCAGCGGTTCAAAACTTGTTACATTATCCAATGTTGCGATGGATCTTCTTCGCGAACGATAATCTACGCATCTTCGCGATCCAACATTCGCAGAAATTTATTTTTCATTTTTGCGACACGAAGAGCATCGCAAAAAGCGAACGGATGGAACGCCGAAGAAGCAAAATGAACACACCGATAAGTCGCTCGCCAAGCCCTTTCACTCGTAGGATTCATTTATCAACGCGCTGTTCATTCCCACGATTCATAGGCCAGGGGAAGTGGTTCACCTAGAGTGAATTTATGTCAGAGAAAAAGTAGATTTTTGTGGAGCTCTGAATCGATGTTGGCAAGCGGGAGCCCCACGAAAAACCTTTCATTCCATTCTGACGATACTATGGATCAATGCACGAGTTCACTAATTTGACGTTTAAGCGGTGCCGAATTCACCCGTTTCCATGGTCACGTAAATATCACGGCGCCGCTCAAACGTCAAATAATGAACTCGTGCATCGGTCCATAGGAGTGAGGCGTCAAAGTTGTGCCATGCCTACTAGATCGTTTGATGTTCGATCCGCTGCTACATTCTCGGATATCTTTCAACAGGCTTTTGATTGTCAGCCATCATAACAGGGTTGGAAGACAAGATCTATGACAATGTTCATTCAGTACCACACATCCTCCCTCTTCTCAGGAAAAAAAAAAGTTTTAAGTGATGAGTTTTCACATCGTTTTCGTCATCACGAAAGCTTTTAGGAATTGAGGATATATCTTTCACATCGCTAAGAACTTCCCCGATGTATACTGTCTCATATCTCAACTGTTCACTTGTACATGCGACTTGGAAACATTTTCCCGCTGTAGGATACGGTGTTGAACTTATTGATCGGTTGAATGTCGTTCCATTCATTAGAAACGGCAAGCTAAATCTATACAATGACATCTCTAAGACGAACTAATTTTGGACAAAATATTGCTATTAATAAACTGACATATGCATGTTGAACAGAGTAGCATCAGCGTTTGACTCTCATCTTGTTGTACATTCAAACCACCGTACTTTCACGGAAATACTCACTCGAAGACTTGTTTGGCTGTTGTTACTTGTTTTGATATAGCATACCTTGATCTACTAAGTTACTAGACATCATTGGGCTTACATATATTATTCTATAGATACATTTTCGACCGCCAGTCGCGCATGCATGTGAGCATCACTTTTATTAGGAACTAATTTTTGACCACTAGTCGCGATAGCAAGTGTACACCTCCATTGCTTAGAGCAAATATACGACCACTAGTCGAGCTTAAAACATCAATAATACTTGATAGGAACAAGTATACGACCACCAGTCGAATTAACAACATTAATAGCAGTTACTAAGAACAAGAATGCGACCACCAGTCGCGGTAGCAAGTGTACACCACAATGGAACAAGTATGCGACCACCAGTCTAGTTAAAAACATCAATAGCACTTCATAGGAACAACCATGCGACCACCAGTCGCGGAGGCAAGTGTACACCACCATTGCTTAGAACAAATATGCGACCACCAGTCGCGCTAGCAATATCAATAACATTGATTGATAGGAACAAGTTAACGACCAACAGTCGCGTTAAGGACATATTTTGCAACCATTTGTCGCGTTAGACATTACTTTTATTTTGCAACCATTTGTCGCGTTAGACATTACTTTTATATTGCAACCACCAGTCGCTTTTAGGGACATTTTTTTTTATTGCAAACTCCAATCGCGGCAAGAATATTTATTTTTATTGCAACCACCTGTCACGTTAAGGACATTTTTTTTTTTTGCATTGCAAACACCAGTTGTGTTAAGGACATTTTTTCCATTGCAACTACCAGTCGCGTTAAGGATATTTTTTTTTGCATTCGTACATGTTTTTTAACATGGCATTTATTTAGACATAGTAATGAATTGAGCAGATTTGAATAGTTTGGATCTCACCGATTATCGACACAAAATTCACAAAAAAATACCGATTCAGTATGCTTTACACTTAACTTGTAAACATTACTGGATACACAATGTACTGAAGCAAATAGGAAAGAAAACAATCATGTGCACTATTGGGCAAATTTGACCAAAACATCGATAATACTGAATCGATTCAAATTCGATACGTCGAATCGTTTCGTTTATTCAATCGAATCCTTTGTATCCATTTTTTTTAAATCCATTCGATTTTTCCAATCGTAAGCAAATTTACAAGAACAACGGCTCAAATTAAGACCAAATCCCTTGAATTAGGATTTCATGTAGTGCCAACATATAAAAAATCGATTAATTGGAACGAAAAATCTACTTTTGGAACATCAACTCAAAATCGCCCATGGCTAGGAAAATTTGCACACACTAACATTCATTTTTCACTCTATCTTACTTGATTAAAACTATTTCATTTTCATTTGAAAGCAGGAGAGATAAAATATAGAAATGTGCGTATTATCACAGAAGAAACGATAAAATGATCACATACAAACAAAGCGAAATTTTATTATTGTTTATATAGAAATTTGCAGAGTTGATAAATGTTACGGGCTTTTTTTTTGTACGATTGATATAACTAAATGATAAGTTATACAAATTGATTAACATTCAAGAAAACCACTAATAGAACTTTACCACTTCTCTTCTCTTTTGCATTATTATATTGCTGTTTGCATTTGAGATGCAAATCTTGTCTAAACGTCCTCCAAATGCGGCAACACAAAACAATCAAAGGACATCTAGCAACGATTACATAAATCACCGCCGGCCTAGCAAGAAAAATCCATCTTTGACATCGCATTACTTGTGGAAAATCTTACAGCATTTGGTGTTCCCGCATTTGATATTTGCATTTCAAACGCACACAACAATACAAATTATACTTATTACACATATTATTATACATTTTGCACGGATATGTTCAACTGACTTCTGCAAAAAAAAATAGTTCAGTTCCTAACGTTATTCTTCTTCCGTTCAACTTATGCAGAAAATAGGTCCTTGATAAAAGCAGAATGCGCACTTCATAACTTAGATGAATCAGCTCGAAATAACATAATCTTTGAATCGGATAAAACAGATGAAACACTTTCTCCATTTTTTTTATTCAAATATTTTCATCGAAATAATCTGTTTGAATTCAAAAGCAAAACAAAATATTCACTTCAAAGCCTGCATCGCGCAACTCCAATAGTTGAGGTGATGCTGGTGTTCAATAAGAACAACAACAAGCACAGAGAGAAACATTGCTGCTTCAACGAGTAGTGAAGCAGCTAATACATATTCATGTCATATTTCCTCTTCAATCAGTTTTCTCTTGTTCATAGAAAAATACCACATTGCTGTTTACTTACAGATATATGCCTTTTTTATCAGATTCAAACTTCACTCCACAATCACTCTGAACACATATTTTCACACGCGGTTTAAGAAGCACTCGACACAAACACATTTTCTAGTGGACACTCCCGCTTGTTAACGAATCCAGGCTCTCCAGGAACACGAAATATTATTTAAAATTCTGGCAGGTTCGCCAAATGTGAAGCTCTGAATCGATGTTGGCAAGCGGGAGCCCCACGAAAAACCTTTCATTCCATTCTGACGATACTATAGGAGCGAGGCGTCAAAGTTGTGCCATGCCTACTAGATCGTTTGATGTTCGATCCGCTGCTACATTCTCGGATATCTTTCAACAGGCTTTTGATTGTCAGCCATCATAACAGGGTTGGAAGACAAGATCTATGACAATGTTCATTCAGTACCACACAATTTTGTATAGGCCAGGAGAAGTGGATGAACTTGTCATTCATTTTTCTGTCAATTCTCATACAAAATCTACTTTTTCTCTGACATAAATTCACTCTAGGTGAACCACTTCCCCTGGCCTATGAGAATTGACAGAAAAATGAATGACAAGTTCATCCACTTCTCCTGGCCTATTGCAAGGTTATTTCTTCTCGCAATGTCAAGCAAACACTCCGCTGATCGCATCGTGAAGGGACGAATGACCTTCGGGTTAAAGTCCCTCTCAAACAACAACAACAACATCGCATCGTGTGCTGAGTCCACGCAGCCCAACAAAAGCACGCTTGAAGTACACAGGACGAGCGTGACTGGCTAGCTATGGCTTGGTGCGCGACCGCTCTTGACCTTATTTCGCAACAATTTTCTGGCAATGCTTAGGTACAATTTCAAAATAATATAGATGTCATGTATACGAATCGCAAAATGTACCGATTTCAACACTTATTGTTAGTGAGATTTAAAAATATAGCATCGCATTATAAACACAAAAATTGCTTTTGTTATTATGTTGTAAAATTAAATTTAATTTACCTAAATGTTTTTAAAAAACATGAGAGGTCTGCATGATTACTGGTTTTTACCATTTAAATAAACTACAGTAGGTACATGCAAATAAATTTTCTTTTTCTAATTAACAAATCAATCAATGACCCGCATGACAACTACGTCGTTCATGGTGCACCTGCGTGTTGCGAGCCTGCATGAAGATGATCGAAGCGAATATTTTCCTGTTCTTCGCGAAGAGCAGGCAGCGTGGATCGTACCACTCAATAGAAATTTTAGTAGTAGAACGCTAATGGCGCTGTTCTCACAAAACTGAATTAGTTTATTATCACCTTCAACTGTATCTTTTCATTGTTTGTTCGATGCCATGTTGTAGTGGATGATTTTAAAATATATTTGACACTTTGAGGACCGGTACTCAAGCTGTCAGCGCGAGGCAAACTAGATGTTGGTAACACGAACAGTAGCGACATTAGCATTCTAAGGTTATTGCTTCTACTTACCACTCACATTACCAAGCGATGGAAAATAATCCGATGATAGCGTCGGGAGAAACAGTGATCCGAAAATGAAACATGAACGAATGAAGCACCCGAACGAATGTTCGGATTCATTCGCAGATTCTGTTTTGATGGCTAGGAAAATTCATTGTGCCTCGTCTCATAATGTCATTATCGTTCAAAAATGATTTCGATAGAATTCGTATTTGAATTCGTAGAATATCGTTCATTTCATAGAATAAATACCATTACTACCTCAGTTTTGAAGCTTCATTCATTTATTTTTGTCGAATTCGTTTTTGAACCTAGGTTGGAACTGGCGCAACCCGTTCTGAATCACAGTTTCAACCCCAACCCGATTCAGGTTCGACCGAACTACAATTTGTTTGACATTGGTTTGTTTATGTGTTGATCACCGACCCAGTTCCTAAAAACGAAAACGACATTAGTTAACATCTAAACAGGACCAGCCTTTCCGGGCTCATCTTTATGAGTTCAGCTCCGATACCATCCTTACCAGCAGCTTTGTTGTTCTTGAGCTGGTGAATGGCATCCTTAACCTCCCTCAAAGTGGGGGCTGGTTGGTTTCCATCCTCCGCAGTATCGACGAAGGCATTTCCTCCGTTGTCCCGACCTTCATTGCATGTGCTCTCAGCGCCATTCAGATGTTCGTCGTAGTGCTGCTTCCACCTTCCGATCACCTCACGCTCGTCCGTCAAAATGCTTCCATCCTAATCCCTGCACATCTCGGCTCGCGGCACGAAGCCGTTGCGGGATGCGTTGAGCTTCTGATAGAACTTGCGTGTGCTTCTTGAGACCGGCACAGCTGTTCCATCTTTTCACACTCCGTCTCCTCCAGGCGGCGTTTTTTCTCCCGAAAGAGGCGTTTTGTAGCTATTTGCACTCAATTTTTTCCAGCTTCCTAATAGTGATCTCAGAATTCGTTAAAAAGAAGAAAAAAACGATTATTAGGTAAAATACAAGATGACTGTCAATAACTGATGAAAACGTTTATGTACAATAGCAAACTTTGCTATTTAGTTCAATTTATTTCAATGTTTTCTTGGAGAAGCTAATAATAAAATTTAAACCAACTCCTCAAGTATTTCATGCAGGAATATCTAAAAAAATTGTGTTTGAAATTCTTGCAGGAATGCTGGGTTAGAATTCATGAAACAATACTTGAACAAATTTCGATGGAAATTTGGAAGACCATTAAGAAATTCTTGCAGGAAGAAACATTGAGAAATCGTTGAAGAGCTTGGAGAAACTTTTGGGGCAAAACCTAAAGAAGTTAATACAGCCATTATAGGAAAAAAATACAGCCAAACCTCTTTTACGATCCCTCTTTTTACGCCCCCTCTTTTTACGCTCCAAATATTCCAACTTACGCTCCTGTCTGATAACGACCCACGAAAGAGTTGTGTTTAATCCTTCAACCTTCACGCTTGCTCCTACGGGGGCGAGCGGCGAGGGCAGGATCAAACAAGTCGCGTGTTGTTCGCGATGGGACCGACGGACGCGAGGTGATCGAAATGTGGAAGCAGCACTACGATGAACACCTGAATCACGCAGAGATCACAGGCACAGAAGGTCAGTACAGCAAAGGCGATAGCTACGTCAGCACAGCGGACAGTGGAAACCAACCAGCTCCCACGATGGGGGAAGTTAAGGATGCCATTCAACAGCTCAAAAACAACAAGCCCGCTGGCAAAATTAGTATCGGAGCGGAACTCATCAAGATGGGCCCAACCAGGTTGGCCGCTTGTCTGCACCGGCTGATAGTCAAAATCTGGGAAACGGAGCAGCTACCGGAGGAGTGGAAGTAAGGCGTTATATGCCCTATCTACAAGAAGGGCGTCAAACTGGAGTGTGAAAATTATCGCCGCCTACAAAAAGCTATCCCAGATTCTTTTCCGTCGTCTATCACCTACAGGGTGACCACAAATTATCCGAACAGTAAAATATGGGAAAGCTGAGCAAGCGAGTTCGTGAGAAGTTATCAAGCAGGTTTCATCGACGGCCGCTCGACAACCGACCAGATTTTTTCCGTGCGGCAAATCCTCCAGAAATGCCGTGAGTGCCAGATCCCTACGCACCATTCGTTCATCGATTTCAAGGCGGCATACGATAGTATTGATCGTGTTAAAGCAACGATGGACGGTGTGCAAAACTGTGTGAAGATCTCGGGCGAACACTCCAGTTCGTTCGAGTCTCGGCGGGGACTGCGACAGAGCGACGGACTTTCGTGCCTGTTGTTCAACATTGCGCTTGAAGGTGTCATGCGGAGAGCCGGACTTAACTCACGAGATCCGGACAATTTGTTTGCTTCGCGGACGACATGGATATTATTGGGAGAAAATTTGAAACGGTGGCAGATTTGTTCACCCGCCTTAAACGCGAAGCAACAAGAGTCGGGCTAATGGTGAATGCGTCGAAAACAAAGTACATGCTGGTAGGCGGAACTTAGCGCAACAGGGCCCGACTAGGAAGCAGTGTTACGATAGACGGGGATACCTTCGAGGTGGTGGACGAGTTCGTCTACCTCGGATCCTTGTTAACGGCTGACAACAAAGTTAGTCGGGATATACAAAGGCGCATCATCAGCGGAATAGGGGCCCAGATAGCCGTAGCGGTAAACGCCCAGCTATGCAGCAACACCAAGCTGAGGGTCATGGATTCGAATCCCACCGGTCGAGGATCTTTTCGGGTTGGAAATTTTCTCGACTTCCGAGGGCATAAAGTATCATCGTACCTGCCACACGATATACGCACGCAAAAATGGTCATTGGCATAGTAAGCTCTCAGTTAATACCGTAAAATCGGGTGTAATTGATCAGAAGGGTGAAAATGATCATCGTATCACACGATTTTATTTATGCGTAATGGAGCACAAATATCAATGTAAGCTGCAGTAAATGAACGTTGTTATTCGTAACTATTGTCGCATTGTGTGTTGTGAAGTTTTTTGCGTTAAAGAATGTTTATTACTATGAAAATAATGTAAAATTTCAAAATCATGCACGTTGCAGTATTGCCCAACACGCATGAACTTCTATTTCTAAGCAAGGATTTGAACATGGTATAAACCTGAAAGTTTGTGAGAATACTTGAGATATATCCCCTAACCAGATTTCATCATTAAAACTCGTACCAATTAGCTCATATGGTTGAAATAATTGAATTTCTGTTAGATATCATTGAATTCCTTAGGAAATTGCATACATTTAGGCGTTTTCCGCATTATTCTTGAAACTTGATTATTTGTTATTTATATAAATAATGCATTGTTAAGAATTTCACAAGCATATTCGGATTCAGGGAGCTCAAATTTATCATGTAAAGTTGTTTTGAAAACTAGCAATAATGGTAAGGACAAGTGATCAATTTCACCCCGAAATGAGATCCCCTGATTTTTTTATTTTAGAGATAATTGTTAACACTAAAATGACATTTGTTAGACAATTTCGATACATGAGTCGATGAGGTTCACCTTTGTACTTGTTTTCCTGCATTTAGTTGTTTGGCATTGTTAACATTATAGAAAACAGACTAGAAAAACCGTGAAAAATGATCAATTTCACCCGAAATTACGGTAACTGTGGAAGTGCTCATAAGAACACTAAGCTGAGAAGCAGGCTCTGTCCCAGTGGGGACGTAACGCCAGTAAGAAGAAGAATCATCAGCGGAAGTCGTGCCTACTATGGGCTCCAGAAGAAACTGCGGTCAAGAAAGATTCACCCCCGCACCAAATGCACGATGTACAAAACGCTCATAAGACCAATAGTCCACTACGGGCATGAGATGTGGACTATGCTTGAGGAGGACTTGCAAGCTCTTGGAGTTTTCAAACACCGAGTGCTAAGGACGATCTTCGGTGGCGTGCAGGAGAACGGCGTGTGGCGGCGATGGATGAACCACGAGCTCGCTCAACTCTACGGCGAACCCAGTATCGTGAAGGTAGCTAAAGCTGGAGGATACGCAGGGCAGGGCATGTTGCAAGAATGCCGGAGAAAAAAGATGGTGTTCGCTACGAATCCGGTCGGAACAAGAAGGCGTGGGGCGCAGCGAGCTAGGTGGATTGACCAGGTGCACCAGGACCTGGAGAGCGTGGGTCACAGTCGAGGATGGAGAGAAGCGGCCATGAACCGAGGGAATTGGCGGAATATTGTTGGCGAGGCTTTATCAATTATCATCATCTAACTATCATCATCAGGCTAACATCAATTATTGTAAAGCCAAATAAGTAAGTAAGTATGTGTTTAGCTTAAGTGTATGCCTAGTTGGTGTAATATAATTTTGGTACATTCAACTTGACCGTTTCTTTATCCAGAGTGAGCCTTACTTAAGGATTCTACAGTCGATTCTTCACATCTCGATATTCTATATCTCGATATCTCGATGGTCCCATCGATATCGAGATGTGGAGAGTCGACAGTATCTTGAAAGTTTAAAAATTGGAATACTTCAATACGTTTTTGTTAAAGTTCTTACAGTGAATTAAACATAATCTAAGCCTTTTTTGAGAACAATAAAACTAATATCAATTTACAATCTCAATAATGATGTCGATTGCTTCTCTCTAAGAGTTGACAAACAGCAGTATGAGAACGCTGCTTCGTCATATTCATATTCATATTCATATTCATATTCTCTACCAGCTAGAGCCTCTCTCATAGGGTAAAGAACCTGAACTGTAACAATGTTTGTTTTCATTTGACACCGCACACTGAGTAGATGTTTCTTGCATGCAAGATGCAATTTCATGTACAAAGGTACTAGTTTTCTAAAACTCATTGCGATGCTCGAGATTACAATGGATTGCGCTGAAACTTTGCAGGAAATATATGAATAACAAAAGGCAACTATGGATTTAGGGGGAGCTCAAATTCTTGATGGTCGAGGAAAAATGGGACATCCTAATCCTTAGTCATTATTGCAAATCTCGGAGGAAATGGGAAAACTCCTAAAGAACACATAGAGAAATCTTTATGAATGTTTCTGTTGAAATCCTAATAATCAAAGAGTTCCAAGAAGTATTCTTAAATGAAGTACTGTAAGAAACCTACAGCTAAATATCTATTGGAATCACTTGTGGAATTACCTACTAATGAAAGAACTGATGAATTTATTTAAAGTAAAATTTCGATGTCAGACAAATTTCATATTCTACAAACTTTTTAGGAATATAATTTTGAACGATGATACTTAAAACTTTAAATTGGTGAGAAAAAAAAAGTTATGAAGACTTTAGTGCAGGTCATATTTGTATCATGACCTGCACTGAAGTCTTCATAACTTTTTTTATTTTCTAACCAATTTAAAGCTTTAAGCATCATCCTTCAAAATTATATTCATAAAAAGTTTGTAGAACATCAAACTTAAGAACTTGAAAAATCACCTTCAAGTCGCCACCTCTAAATCTTAATATTTTTGGATGAGCATTTGAGGTTTATTTTTAATGTGATTTGGATTCAGTTGAATACACGAAATTTAGGTTTTGAGAATTTTCGAAAAATAGGCCACACCCTAGTGCACATACTGTTAAAACAAATAAAACATTCTTTTACGCTATCTAGCATTGCATATAAGAGCACGAAAGACAAAAGGCCGAAAGGATCGAAGAGTCGAAGAAAACCCCAAACAAAGCAAATAATTTTCGACCTTTTGTCATTCAACCTTTTAACTTTCGACCTTCTATCCTTTCGACGTTTTGTTTTTCGACCCTTCGTCTATGAACCGTTTATTGATACTTTTAGTTTTCCCAATCCTCAGACGTTCATACCGCTGAACTCATTCAAGACGACTCGATACTTCATCTTTTCCATGCGTAAAACATGCATTTTGCACCAAGCTCTCGTAGCCGAGATGAATATCTATAATACACTGGGATACAACAGTTTATGACTTAATACATCTCTGAAACGTTTATTTCTACGAATCTCATACGCCAACCCCAACCTTCTCATTGCACTTCCGCATATTGTATTGATTCGCCCTGTGCTACGGAAAAAGACTGACTATTTTGAATGCAACCGATAATCTTAAGTTTAAACAATAATAACTATCACCCATCATTTAGCTTCACTCAGCTTGGTGGCCAATGTGGACAGTTTTCAATTAAAAAGTGGCGGGTATCAGCCCTATAACAAATTATAAAATAGTTCGAAGCATAACTTGTTCATGTGGAACCGTACATCCATCTAATGAAAGAAGAAGACAACGATTCAATGCAATGCAGTTGGGATTTCCAATCATGTAACATTGCATTCACTATCAGTGTGCCGTATAGAAACCAAATAAAAATCAACAAAAGAGATTAGAACTATCTCGATCTGCTAAGGAGCCGCCGTCGGCAGTAACGATCGATTGTCGAAGCAGTTCAGTTCCAACGAGTAGTGAATTGCTGAAAGAAAAGATGAAGTGGGTATTATTTTTCGCGTTTTTAGTGATCGAAAGGATCTCAGCTGAGTTATCAGGTAACGATGAGTAATTAAACTCTTTCACGATATAATTGCTGCACTGTTGAATTTCAGAATACACCACATCAACGACCAGTTTCACGTGTGATTTCTTCAAACAAGCCTACAACCCGGCGGAAAATGTCGTTATCTCACCCGTTTCCATCCAAACGTCTCTGTCGATGTTCTATCCATTTGCCGGCAATAAAGTGGCTCCGGTCATGCAACAATGTTTATACTTGCCAGCAGATAAAAACCACGCCACAACCAATCTGCGTAGTTTCCTGCAATCGCTGAATGCGAAAACCACCGCAGGAACTTCGACCTTCAAGATGCTCTCCAAAGTGTATCACGTCGACGCCAATCTGAAACCGCAAGTTGCGCCTCTGTTCAAGGAGTCGTTCGGAGCCGAGATCGATGTGGCAGATTTCCATGACCAGGCGAAGGTTGCCGCCGAGGTTAACAGCTGGGTGAACCGAGCGACAAACGGGATGATCAAAGACTTCATGCAGGCTGACGATGTACGCGTGGATAATGATCTGATGCTGTTGAACGTGGTTGTGCTGAATGCTTCCTGGGAAGTCCCATTCAGTGCCGCAGATACCGAATCGATGACCTTCCACTTTGTCAATGGAGACCATCCGGTTGATATGATGTTCAAACAAGAGCAGGTTCTGTACGCCAATCTGCCGGATCACGGCTGCCAAGCGGTGGAGTTGCTCTACGAAGAGGGAACCGATCTGTCGATGGTGATCGTACTGCCGATGAAGAAATCGTCACTGGAAAACGTGGTTCGGGATATGGGAGTGGCCTTATATGAAAAAATCAACGAACGGCTGAGCTTGGAACGGGTCCAGCTAGCCATGCCGAAGTTTACGATGCGGAAGAAGATTGACGCGCAGGAGCTGTTGAAGAACATGGGGCTGACGGCGTTGTTCGAGGAGCTGGATCTGGACTTGTTGGAGCGGGATAAGTCGCGTATCGGAGAGATCCGACAGACGACGTTTATCAAGGTCGATGAAAGGGGTACGGAGGGTGCCGCGGCAACAGGTAAGTTATTTTTCTTCTCAACAGTGATTGAATAATACCGCGAGATTGGTAAGGCGTGATTATGTCATGGATCATTTCACCAACTAACCTTATTCCGCTAATATATACACGTTTCCATGACAATTATATAAAAACAGAGGATTTATTGCTCTCTAGTCACAATGTTTGACAATCTATTGGTCCTTCCGTTCCATCGGTGGTCGTCAGGACGGGGTCAGCACTGATATTGGATTTCTTGTGTAATTCTCATCTCATTTTCGATTTCCAGAAAAAAATATTTGAAATTTATATATTTTGCTACAGGAGACAGAAAACAGATAACTCAAATGATAAAAAAATCTTCTAGCTGTTTAGTGTATATATAAATAAATACAACTTTAGAACTTATTTCTTTGTCATGCAATTCCACTAGAGTTTGTATCCTTTGACAGATACGCGTATTTCGACCTCAACTGTAAGGCCGTCTTCAGTGTCGTGTACTAGTACACGAGTCTAGTACAAGACACTGAAGACGGCCTTACAGTTGAGATCGAAATACGCGTATTTGTCAAAAGATACAAACTCTAGTGGAATTAAATGGTATAGTACTAAATTCGGTTTTTTCATCTACTCAAATTGAATCAATATATATGCACTTTGCTCGCTATGAATGAAAAAGGAAGGGGTGATGTCTTTCATAATTCATAATTTTATGCAAAACGAATGCAGATGTTGTATTTGCGAATGAAATTTTGAGGTATCTCACCACAAAACCATTATCCAAACAACCCCCACCACCCCCGACAGAGAACCCGGCTACACCCATGGGATAAAGTTTGGTTTAAATTGCACAATTAAATTTCGATTACCGTCATTCTGGATAATATTGATCAGTTTTTTCATATTTCATAAAAATATTTGAGAATATATATGTTAAAAGTGTCATATTATAAAACGAGTACTGGTACCCATCGCTCTAGACTTTTATTGTGTTTTTTGTTCTAAAAGTTCTATACTATAGTAGAGTAAAGTGGGGCAAAAGTTCGAGTGGGGTAAGAGTTTCTTTTTGAGATTTCTAGCTCAATTCAAAACAATTCTTATAAATGTCATGGTGGTTCGAATGCTATTCAAGTAAGAACTTTGAATCCAAATATCATAAAAATCGATTATTATTATTATTATTATTATTATCTTTATTAACGAGACTTTTAGCCTGAGGCTGGTTCATCTCGGTTGACGAATATTGCACGCTAGAGGTACCTTAAGGGTATTCTCTAGTCTGGTACAGAGTTTAGTATTACAAAAAATATAACAATTCTGGCATTCATATTGGGTGAAAGGATATTGAGGTAGAAGATTTAGGAAAATAGGTTTGGGTTAGGGGTGTAAAGTAGTTTTCCGTTTGATGATCCATTTTCATGCCCGGGGCCGGTGACCGTTGTGTAATTGCTATTTTCGTCATTGCCTCACGAAATGCATGTCCCAGCGGGGGACTGCACCCGGCGGGGTTGGGTAGTTTGATTCCTGTTTGGGAAATAGTTTAAGGAGACTCAAATTAGTGCAAATAAGCCTGCATCCTTTAGAAAACAAATAAGTTTGGTTTCACTTGCCTGGTCATTTTGAAGCACATTCCTGATGCTTCCCATCTGATAGAGGGTTCTAAGATGCTCGAGAGTGGGGCACTCATATAGAATGTGCTCCACTGTATTACGAGTTCCGCATGTCTCACAGGTTCTGCGAAACGATGAATTACTGGAGAAGCCGTGTGAGGCCCTCGTATGTCCTGTACGAAGTCGCGAAAGCACGACCTGCTCCTTCCAGTTGGTTCTGTCTTCCCAGGCTTCCGTACTTGCTTTAATTTTTCGGAGAAACAGGAATTGGTTGGCGCGCCATTCTTCTGCCCAGGCATTCTCAATAACATGTTTGATCCATATTTTGGCATCCGCTGCAGGTACTTTCTGATATAGACGGCGACTTGACCGACCAAGGTTGGCCAGTATGTCTGCCTGTTCGTTACCGTGTATTCCAGTGTGGCCCGGGACCCAAGTCAAAGTGATTCTTCTATTTCTGTCGTTTATGGTGTTCTGTATCGCTTGAATCCAGGGGTGCTTTGCCGTTGGTGATTCCAGAGCTGACAGGACACTGGCTGAATCCGTAGCAACTAAAATGGGTTTATCACTTGGTTTCGCAATTGCTTTGAACAGTGCTGCAGCCTCAGCGGAAAATACGGAGCATTGGCCTGGCAAACTGTATTGAGCTTTCCAGACAGGACTGAATACGCCTACTCCTACGGTACCATTTGCCTTAGAGCCATCGGAGTATCGGATATCCGCGTTAGAGTAACGGCGTCTAATTCTTTCAGCTTGCAGCTTGGCCTGCATCGGGTTTCCACCCTTACGAAATAGAGACTTCATGGTCATGTCGATTTCGGGTTCTCTGGCCTTCCAGCTTCGAGGCCCAACACGGTGAACTCTCGCCACCGGGGGAACGTGGAACTGGCCACATCGTTTAGGGCGCGGTTCGCCTGCTCAGTGAGAAAGCAAACTTGCCCACCACTCCTAGTTTTTTCGAGGTAGTTGATTGCTCGGTGGCATAAAGTCATTGTAGCCCTGTGACGAAACGAGAGCATGCCGGCTTCTACACAGGCAGAGGAAGCAGGTGTAGAGGGGAGAAGTCCCGATAGTGCTCTGACAGTATTATTATAGATCGGGGACAGTGTAGAGACCAGATTTTGCATTTCCCGACAGGTGATTTCAATCCCATAAAACAGTCTACTGTTGATTACGGCATCTGCGACTCGGCGACGAGTTGCCCTGCTACTTCGAGTACGCCGGTTTGTAATGTTGCGGATCATACACACCCTGTTCTTACAAGCCTCCTTGACCTTGGCAAAATGGTCTTGAAAAGTTAAGTGTCCATCGATGTTAACGCCAAGAATTCTAATGCTCTTCTTGGTAGGTATTGGACATTTATTTATCTTGATGGGAATCTTTGGTGGAGCATGTTTAATATTACATACATGGAGTCTAGCACTCTCTGCTGAAATTTCGAAGCCGGCTTCCTGTGCCCATTTGGCGACAGCAGTAACGGCTGTTTGCAGTTTTCGTCTAACGCTCCTCGGGTGCATGCCAGTGACGATTAGCAATATGTCATCAGCATACACTAGAATAAAGACTCCCTTGGGAATAACCAAGAAAACACCGCTCATGGCCACAAGAAATAGCGTGACCGCAATCACTGATCCTTGTGGGACGCCAGTTTCTTCATCAAATGAATTGGATTTGCAGTTTCCAACAAGCACCTGTGCGCTTCGCCCGTCGAGGAAGTTTTTTACGAACGTGAGCAGACTGCCGGTGATGCCCCAGCTAGCCAATTTTTTCAGCACGCCGGGTGTCCATGCCCTATTATAGGCTTTTGCCAAGTCCAGCGATGCAATTTCAATGTGATGTCCTTCTTTGAGTGCTTCGTTGAGAATCTGACCGAGAGAGGCCATGTAAGTTCCGGTTCCAAATCCGGGACGGAAAGCGTGTTGCCGGTTATCTAATTTATGATGCTCCTCAAGAAATTCCATGAGCCTTCTATTGACCATTCTCTCCATTATTTTTGCTGTGCATCTTGTCAATGCTATCGGCCGATAGCTGCTTACGATATTGGAGGGGCCAGAGTTTTTCGGAATGGGTACTATGTAGCTGTGTTTCCAATCAGCGGGGAGGGTACCAGAGATCCATTCTTTGTTGATCATAGCGAGGAGGGTGGTCTTTCCGCTCGGAGGAAGATTATTGAGCATCGGGTAACCAATATCGTCTGGGCCAACCGATTTACCATTGGCCTTTTTAGAGCGTAATTCAACTCGTTCATTGTAAATGGTGAGTTAAAAACTTGCCCTCTGTCAGCTGGAACCTGGAACTGTTGTATCGCCGTTTCAAGGGATGGGTGTCGCTTGAGAAAAGTATTGGGATATCGCTGAAATGAAGAAATGCCATAGAAATAGTTCGCTAGGGCGTTTGCTATACGATGTGGATCTCTTGTAGTTGTGCCATCGATCTCAATAGCCACTCCTTTGTGGCGTCTTTTTCCCAAGATGCTATTGACTCGGCGCCAAAGCTCAGATGATGATTGATTTTCGTTTATGCCATCGAGGAATTTTGTCCAAGATTCTCCTTTAGCATCACGAATCACCTGCCTACATGTATTGCGGGCGGCTTGGTAAGTTTCCAGAGCGAAGGCCCTGTCAGGATGACCTTCTGGTAGTTTTTTTTCTTATTCGCTTAATATTCCGAAGGGATTTTCGTCTAGCTTTCACTGCGTTTCGAGTGTCCTGGTTCCACCAGTGAAGTGCACGACGTCCCGGAGTAGGACTGGTGCGCGGGATATTGTTGGATGCTGCTCTATAGATTAGGTTGGTGAGGTCTGAGATTGAAGTTAGGGATAGTGCGTCTAGTTCGTTAGCAAGTTCTGTCTGAAACTCAGACCAGTCGGCTCTATCGTATAACCACCGAGGCCGCCGCGTTGTCTCTGGACAAATAGTATTTTCTAACACTATGTAGATTGGAGCGTGATCACTTCCACGAAAGTCGGTATCTACGGACCATAAAAACCGATTTGTGATGGAAGCCGACACAAGAGAGATGTCAATTGCGGATTCAGAATGGCCACGGAAAAACGTAGGTGATCCATCGTTGAGTATGGTGAGGTTTCTATGGCTGGCAATGTTGGCAATAATAGAACCTCGCACGTTATTGCTGCTACTTTCCCATGCTCGATGGTAGCTGTTGACGTCACCGAGAATTATCATCGGTTCAGGAATTTGATTGAGTACCTCATTAAATTGACTCTCCAGTTTGTGTAACTTTCCATTCGGTAAGTAAATCGAAACCACCGAGATCGGAAAAGGCCATTGCAGTCGGACGGCGACTATGGGAAAATCGGTATCTACATTGATTTGGTGAACGGCTAAGTCGGCTGAGACACCGATACCAACTGAATGATATATGTTGGAGCCACTTTTGGAGAACCATTGGTATTTCTTACCTAGAGTGTTGTTCATGATGCTGGGTGTTGCACGATGAATTTCCTGTAGTGCTATTACCACGGGTTGCATGGAATGAACAAGCATCTCTAGATCAGGAAAATTGTGGAAATATCCATTGATATTCCACTGTATAGCGAAAGTGGAGGCAGTTTCTCGTTGTTGTGAGTGAGTCGAAAAGGATATGGTATTTTCTCTGACAGGCTGTTGCCTGCCATCCACCAATTGCGAGTGGCATTCATCGCCATGAGAAATGGCAGAAATTGGCTGACTATGTGGAAGCAGTTGAGGGTCCGGATGAGACTTACCGCCCGGGTTTGGGTTCCCTGGGTGCCCAGGAGTAGAATTAGCTGCAGTTTCTCTCGCGGCAAATCGATCATGAGTTGTAAAAGTGGAAGTTTTGTTGTACTTACCGGCTGGGTTCGGTTGCCCGTGATGCTTCTGCATGTTTCGTTTCGGAAGTGAAGTTCTTCGCTGTTGATATCGGCACTCGGTTGATGTACCAGGTGTTATCAAGACGGATTGGCCATAGCGCGTTCTGTGAAGGATGTCATAGCAGACCGCGTTGGTTGCTTCCGCTTCCGTGAGAGGGCTATACACATTTGGTTTTCGACAGCTTCTGAAAGGATTCCTTCTAGGGGCTGGTTTGACTCCGACGTTGATGTCCACGTTATCCTTAGGGGAATAGGACATAAGTCCCTTTTGCGTCCCTCTTTCAACACTTTCCGGATGCCAGAGGTTGTCCGTCGGTTCCGGTACAGCCAAAACTTCCGCACCGGCGGGGCCCTGGCTGTCCGGATAGTATGTTGGGAATTCCGGGGTACAGGCGCAGTGTCCCTTATGCGTCCCGGAGACAACAGTTGCGCCAGGATGTCGAGGGTTGTCCGCCAGTTCCGGTTGGGGTGTAGCATCCGCACTGGTGGGGCCCCGACTGTCTCTGGCCCCTGATGTCGATTCTTCTGTTTGAAAGCTTGGTAGTTCTAATGATGCGGTTTGAGTTTGCTCAGTCGACTCCTTTCTTTTTATTACCTCGACACTGGATTGCGGAGTGAAGATGATGTAGAAAATTTGAACTCACTTGGTATTGGCCGTATTGTGGAGGACTGAGCAATATGTAGGGAAAACTTAGTCCTTTTTATTGGCTCTACCCTTCCCTTTGCGGGTATTGGTTGCCCGCTTTGTCTTTGGAGAGGCAGTTGAAGATTCGCCGCTAGAGGTTCCACTTGCATGGGTTCGTTTGTTGATGGTAGTGGTACTCTGTCTGGAATCGGTGGATTTCATACTTGAATCCGTTTCGTGACCTGATTCATTCATGGTGTCAAGTTTTCCAGTCGCTGATGACTTTACCTTCTTCAGCGTTTCTTTATCGCTACCGGTATTCTTAGAGTTACCGATGAACCACTCATCGATTTGCTTGGAAATGGGATTTAGACGCAGATCCTTATGGTTGATATGTTCCTCGGACACTTCTGATTCAGGGATCGAAAACGCGGAGGGATTGGAGTCAGAGTCAGCAGCACGCAGTTTCGCAATTTCCTTGTTTTGTGCTTCTATGATTTCGTCCTTTTTCGTCAGGGCTCGTTCAAGACTGTAGAAGAGAGTTCAGCAACTTGCCGAATAAGATCATCAATAGTCCCATGTTTTTTCGATGTTTGTATTCGGTCGTTGACGCTTGTGTTCCTCAGCCTGCGTTCCATTTCCTCCATTCGCTTGTCCTTCAATTTTGCATCCTCCTGTAATTGTTTGATAACGGATCTCAACTCAGCGTTCTCCGCATCTTTGCTGGCGTTAATTACGCCACTATATGCGGTTTTGCTACTGCCATATGCCAAACGAGCTTCGTAGACCTTGCGAGCCTGTGGGTAGGACGTGCCTTCGTCCACGCGGATGTGTTGAATATCGATTTCCCGAAGATATGCCGGACACTTTCGGCTAGAAACCTGATGATCGCTACTTTAGCAGTGCTTGCAATAAGGATCTTCTGTGCATAAAGGTCGCACGCTATTTGCCGTAACCGAGTTATTTACACCGGGGATGTTGCCAGCAGCTTCCGTGGATATGCCTGGAGAGGAATTAATTGTTCGATCTTCCGGGTGGGTTTGACTGCAACGTCCACAAATTCTGAATTGCTGAGGGCACCGCTTTCCCGTGTGTCCATATTCCCAGCAGTGGAAACATAGCATTGGAGACGGGTAGTAATTCCTCGTTTTGCATCGGCTCCATCCAAAATCAATATGGGGCGGAATTACCGTACCAGCGATCGTAAGAATGATCGTGGGAGTATTTTGCCATACACCATCTGCATTTTTTCTTTTAATTCGGTGGATTTCCTTGACGCCTTGGGCAGCCAGTTGGACCTTGAGGTAGTCATCGGTTAGACCAACGGAGTCGTAGTTCGAGACTACGCACTTTCGCTGGTTCAACTGATCGTGCTCTTTTATCTCGATTGCCGTGCCATCACACAAAGCTTTCATCTTTAGCAGCCGGTTAAACTGTGTCTGACTTCGCACTTTGAGTACATACGAGATGCCCCGATTTTCCTTGTATGCTCCTTCGATTGGTTCTCCAAGATGTTTCTCAACGGAGAGTCGTAATAGAAACGGGTCTTGAGGAATTGAACCAGAAACTGCTTGCATTTTCAAGAACTGCAGTGGTCCAGCAGTGCCGTCGCGATCCATGAAACCAGGGTAGCGTGGTCCAGTGTATTCACCATTCACACGGTTCGATATACCTCCGCTTCCTCCTATGGGGCCCCCAGGGTCCCCTGGAAGAGGCGGGAAGCCGTAAGCCAGCTCCATGCTGGCTCAGCGGCGTTTAGGGGATTACCTTATATGTACTCTCAAATTACTCACGGGTTTCTCTCTCAGCTTCTCTCAATCTCGGCTTCTCTTACGTCGAAGCGGTAGCAGCTTTTCGACCTCGCAGCTAAAACACGTGGTTCACTAATCTCACTTCAAAATGGGGCCCTGTACGGAGCCCGAAAAGCGTCAGGTTCGGGAATCAAGCACTTTCAGGGCAATAGGCAGAACTGCAGGTTTTCACTGGCCACTATCGATTTACTTTCAAATCTTTTTCAATCTGTCCTCTTAGACGATTCGAATGCGTCGAAAAACACTAACGCGCGAAAACTACCCGGTGATAGCGGACGAGTGTAAATGTATCACGACCGTTCGCGAACACAGTTTGCTGTTGACTGATAAAAATCGATTGAGATTTGGAAAAGTTATGGCTATTTGTTGTTTTTCGACGTGAATATTGTAATTTTTGGTCAAACTTTCGTTGCATGGAACCAATTGAAGATAAAATCTTTTTCAATATTTTTTGTAAGGGCGTTTCTAGGCCTACCATAAAGTTGCTTTGAGGTGTATTAGTTTTTGCATAAATGCTTGAAAACAATTTTTGGCCTATAGTGGGGCAAAAGTTCGAATCAGTGGGGCAAAAGTTCGACCCATGTATAATATCACAAGGAAATTTGCAAATTGCCTAAAATCCACATATTATCTTCAAATTTAGTTAAATTTGTCTGATCGTGTGAAAACTGTCTCTAAAATTTTACATTTCCACTTAGTTTTGCGAAAAACTGCTATTTTTAGATATATTACGATTAACCCAGTTTTGGCCAATTTTTTGATGAAAATTTATTGTGTATTTTTCGTCAAACTTAAGTTAACGACTGGTGTAAAGTAGAGATGGGCAAGAAGAATCGGAACCATTTAAAAGATCTGGATCACTCAAAAGAACGAGTGATCCGTAGCTCTTTTTTGGCGAGAGTCGGTTCATTTGATCAACACGGATCAGATAAAAAGTGACCCGGAAAAGAACGAAACGATTTTCCCCAATTCTCCTTCGCTCTTTTCTCGGCTTTATAACAACGATTGGCACGTGCTTTGTTTTGCGCGCCACGCCACACATGCAAGCAAAGTCTTTTTTGTTACACCGTGTTCTGTGCGCTCTCAACATAGCCAGACAAATTTGCCCCGCCCTCTTGCACACAGGAAGATGTAATATTGAGAGAAAAGGTGCCCGCTTGAATGGCAAGCAAATTTTTTGCTTCTTCCTCTTGGTTCGGGTAGGGGAAATCAACCGAGTGTATCGTGAGTTTCTGAGCATGAATGAAGAATGAGAGAGAAAGATACGAAAGGAACGACGTATGTCCGCTCTCTATTCGTTCGCTCGGTTCAGTTCGCTTTTCTTTTGCGAGCCGCTGAACTGAGCCACTGAACCGTTCGAAAGATCCGGTTCATTAAAATTAGTGATTAGGATCGGACCCATTCATTGAAATGAACCGTTTTGCCCATCTCTAGTGTAAAGTATGCCTGTCATAAACGGATCGATACTTTGTGTTTTAGCCAGCGAACTTTTGCCCCACACTAGATTCGAACTCTTGCCCCACCGGTGGGGCAAAAGTTCAAATAAGACAATCAATTTTGAAACTGTTATAACTAAAAATGGGTAAATATTTTGACATAAGTTTGTTCAGCAAAATTATAGCCAATATGTTGAAGTTTCACTGGATGGTATTTGTTTTGTTTTAACTGCTATTGTTTTCCTGGAAACTTTGATTATACCACTAAGGTCGAACTTTTGCCCCACCTTACTCTACTAGTTTATGTTTATGCCTGTCTGAGCACCGATCATTTTCAAAATGATTCGTGAAACTGTTCTTTAGTCGAATAGGTAATCGAAATCTAGTAAGTGGTAATCTGATTGAATTCCTAATAAAACCGTTGAAAAAAAAATGTTTTAATTGAGTTTTTGATTCAGTCAATATGAGGCAACATTGATCACCCATGTTATTGATGTTTCATGTTACTGAAAATGCCGTTACTTTCTAAAATCATTCTGAACACGAATATAAAGCCCAAACGCTTATAAGTCATATGCTTTTACAGTATGCTTAACAGTAATTTATTTTTTATTATTTACTAGTGGTCCCGGCAAACTTCGTCTTGCCATCAAGTAGGCTGTTGAAAAACGCTATGAATCGTCCCATACAAAATGACAGTTCCGTGCATTCTCGTTTTTCCGACTTTCCCGGTGAATCACCTATGATTTTTATACACACAAACACGTCGGAACCCGTGCTAAACAAAACGGAGAAAGAATCATTCAGATCCGCTGACCCGTTCGTAAGTCATTTCGTGACATACAAACACCATTCCATTTTTATTTATATAGATAGATAGATTTATTTTGCTGAATTGTCAATTTCAGTAATAACAACATTTTCCTTGCTTATATTAGTTGCAAACCTCACGTGAGGCATGAATCTCCGGTAGTATAATCATGAAAATCATGAGCAGCAGCAACATTCAAGCATTGAAAATGTTTCAACGAAACATGATGATTCGATCTTTTTACGTAAAGGGTCAATCAGATTAATGTTACCCCTTTTTAAGGTACTCCATACAAATTTCTTTCGTTTCTTTTATATTCTTTATCACATGAAGTTTAAATTCCATAATAAATCAAGCAAATAAATCACATAACAAAATGATAAACTTGCATTTATATTGACTAAAATTGTTAAATAATGCCTTTTTAACATCCAGTGTAAAGACTGTTCATTTTATAAAGTGGACACCTTGTGTATGCTATATCTTTTTTATTTATTGATGAAATCGTAAACGGTTTTCTGTGTATCATTCAACTATTATTCTAGAATGTTATGAAAATACAGAAACTTACAAAATGCTTTCGGTTGAAGAACTAAATAGTTTTTGCAAAAACTCCTAAGAAAAGCTGTTCGTCAAGTTTAAGCATTATTTTTCGCATGAAAAAAATCCTAAATTTAATGAACAAATTGTATGTTGGTATCCTTTACTATTCAACTTAAGGTAGAGCTTTTAAAAACATCAATAATATTCCATCAGTTCCTGACGCTGAGTCACTTTAGTGATCTATTCCTTATGGTCAAATTTGCTGATACACCATCTTTTTACTACCAGCAAAAAAGTAAAGTAATAAGCGTGTTCAAAACTGGTTTAGATTACTAAAGAAACTATATATGTATAAAAAAAAGCAAAATCTTGAGTTTTAATCGCATTCTTGGGTACCAAATTTACTCTTTATGGTCGTTTTATATAAAAATCCCATACTTTTAAAATTATATACGCATGTTTATCGATCTAGAGCAAATTGTAAGCGTTTTTCTCAAAATATTTTGATAGGTAGTCTCAGAATAACACATTCTGAAAATAATACATGCAAAATAAATTTGATTTAATTCAAGCAGTGTTCCCAATCTTGATGATTGTCATTGTGCTTTGAGTGGTCTTCTGAAAATAAATTATTTGTTTTTCTATTGGGCTTAAAATATGACGTGGGGACTAAATCAGCAACTCTATGAAGGCGTAAGTTATTTCATTATAAATACTATATTATTACTTCCGTCTGGACGTACTCTAAACCTTAAAATTCTATTCATATCAGTTCCATTTAAATTTAAGATATTTTTCTTTAAAAAAAATTGATAAAAAATGATTTTATGATATCTGCAAAATTGCTTCTCCAAAAATAACTTGATATTTTTTAGCAAGCTTCTAATTGATGATGCTTTCTAAGTACAACCATTTTTTGAAAATAAAAAATATAAATTGTCGAATTTTCCTGCCGATTTTTAATAATCCTTGATTTTGATAACCTCCAAAAATCGACCGTTCTAAACGTTGTGCCTTATTAGTGTGAAATCATATTATTTTGGTAACTTTTTTATTATCACAGCATTGTACAATATTAGTCGAACGATGTACAGAAAACCGATTTCGATTTCATTGATAAATTAAAAAGATATTGCATGTCCAAAGTGTCCACTTTATAAAATGAACAGTCCTTATCAAAAACAATACTTGCTATCTGAGGGATGCGAACTGAAAATCAACAAGCAGCCAGGCTGCTATCAAACAATAATTTTCATGAAAATGATCCGAGTATGCCTAGGAATGTTCGGTCATGATTTCGTCACGCTAAAAACAATTATACAATTTATACAGCACAAAAACTGCCAACTGTTTAAAAAAAGTTGTGCTTGGTTCAAATTATGCAGAAGTATTTCACAACCTTACTTAAATATGTTTCTAATTAACATACGACCTGCAACTTTCTGATTATTCCGTTTAATGGCTTTATCGTCTGCATGGAATTGATGATGCTTTGTGTGAAGCATTTTTAGAGTCCACTTTGGATGTGGTTTCCTACGAGGCAAACAAACAAACAAACAACGGTTAGCACTCGTAGACAAGATTGTGTACAATTTGAACAACCTAAATATTCGAGTCCACACTCCTTAGCTTGCTATGATATTTTTCAAAGCGGCAGTGGATTCAGCAACGCTAACTAAGCAATTACATACCTAATGACCCCACAGTTATGGATCAAATAGTGTGGAGTCCAACCTATAAAATTCAATAAAACGACATGAAAAATGTTAAATTGTAATTTAAAAGCACGAATCGAATCGTTTCAAATTGGAACTTCGGTTAGTAAACTGTTTTGAGTGTAATATTTACATAGGATTGCATAACAATTGAAAATTGTATCGGTTCCTGAAAACCATATTATGGATCAATTTTCATATTATGGATCAAATTGTGACATATTACGGATCAGTGCGCAACATCAAGAGATTTTCAACTCAATGCATTTGTATTGCATGGTATGGCGAAATTTGACAATGTGTCATATATTACTGCAAAAAGTAACAGTGTTGGAGCTGGAAACAAGGGTAAAATGCCCTTTTTATTGTGATACTGCATTGTAGTAACTGAGACATGAACTGTTTTCGCTCCACACCAAGTTTTACACCCATTTTTGTCTGCTAAAATATGAAATTTACACACCTTGATGTTTTATCAGTTTTATCCTTAGTGCTATTGTCTGAAAATGTTGAATCCAATGCATAAAATAGCAGAAATCTACATTCTTTGGAAGTGATCCATAACCGTGGTAAACAATCATTTCCTGGTCCATATTATGGATCACTAGTTAGAAGTGCTAATATTCGGTATTTTGAATAAAAATTCAAGTCAAATGTTTTCCAAAGATGAATTCATACTAAATCAAAGCGAACGAGCATAAACATGTTATAACATTTAAATTTTACCACCTGTGGGAGCTTATGAATGCTGACGGCACTTCTTACAGAAAACGACCATATAATGATAGCTGTGTGGTACCAACTAAACATTTGTCAAATACACCGTTATTTAGCGGTTGAATGTTGTGCTTAACATTACAAATGGTAGAAGACAAATAGTATAACATGCGAAAAATATGTTTTACGTCAACGTTTATGTTTTGAGCGAGTTATACGATGTTGAACGCCAAAGTGATCCGTCACTGTGGGTGATCCGTAACTGTGTGGGCATGGTATATTTAGCACCCCTTAATGGCTATGTTCTGTATTAAAGTAAGGTGGGCAAAAGTTCGACCTTAGTAGAATAATCATCATTTCCAGGAAAACTATAACAGGTAAAAAGAAAAGAAAACATAATATTTTTATAAATATTGATGACAAAATATCTTTCCATATTTTGTTAAACAATACAAAATTGATTATCTTAAATTAACCTTTACCTCAGGAAAAAAATACACGAACGAATTTAATCGAATCGAAAATTTGTACAAAATTGTAGTGTATCTAAATATAACAGTTTGTTTTTACAAATCGAATATTGAAAATGAAATGCTGATGATTTTTTTTTTGTGGTCAGGCATATTTCTCTAAATTCAAAGATAAATTTTAATTCATTGTCACATCTCGGAAATACTTGTTAAGGATCGGATCATCGGATTGATATCCTTTTCAAGGGTCCTTGAATCGGCTTCAGAACATCCCAGAAGAATTTGTAAATGACCTTGTGTTACCAGAAATAACTCAATATGTATAACACAGTACGCACGAAACCTGTAAAATTATAGCGAGTCGAATGTAACAAAAGGACTCCATCATATATGATGGATATTTATGTGCGATCTTAAAATTACATTGCTGCTGGTTTGAAAATGAGCTATAATTAGCTATCAAACTAAATGAACATATAAAAAAAAGTTCTAAACGGGATTTGATCTCGCGCTACACGCCCGAGCTTTCTCGGCTGTCACATCACCTTAGAAAGTGGGTGACGAAAGATGAACACTAGACCTATTCATATTTTGAAAAATGTCTGGAAACTCCCCAATCAACCAATACTTTGATTTTTCAGTGCGAAATGAACTTCTGGTCAAAATTTCACTCAATTTAGAGTAAATTTAGTTGTGCATGTGTCATGTATGATTTAACAATCATCAGGTTGCGATGCGGTGCTCGATCTTTGGGCATTTATTGTAATTTATTGCCTTTAGTAACATGTAATCTGTTGATGGTCAATGAATTCATAAATGTACAGGGGATAGGCAAAATGATTGAGATAGGCAAAATTTTGCCTAAATTCAAATGCTCATAACTTCATGAAAAATTGATGAAATTGGATGCATCTGGAAGCAGTCGACAGCAAATTTGGTCTAGTTTCAGGAACTTGCTTGGCCATGCATATTGGCCACTGGACACCGGAGATGTTCCGGATTTTCCGAGGTCATGTCTAAATATCATTTTTTCTGTGGCTTGTATTTTTGTGTGGTGTAAAGTTGGATAGATTTTTACTATTTTCCTAGAAACTAGAACTAATAGGAAGTTGAATGCCGCCGGACGCATCAAGATTGGTTCGAAATCTTCATAAATATGACCATTTCCGTAAAATGGTTCCGGAAAACATGGTCAGTCATGTGTGTATTTCCAATTATGTAAATATTACCCAGAACTATATCCAAGTGAGCACCAACCTTAGAAAAAATGTTTCCAGCAGCATATTCAGAACCATTAGATACATAGACCACTCTATAGAAGGTTCCAGGTGCCCTGGGGGAAGTGGTCAATTAGGAATCTGGATTAATCTGGAACCATATCAATATGGGCATTAAACTTCATGGTTTTCAAAGCTTATGCTATCCGAAGAATTTCCAGCACCACCGGCTGCCATGACTACTTTATAGTAGGTTCCAGGTGCCCGGGGGATTTGGCCAATTTGGCCGTTCCCATGTTAAGAATCACCTTCTACCATGAATAGTAGGATCCATGTGACTTGGAGGATGAGGAGCATTTTCAGAACCACAAGATGAAATAACCACACTATAGTAGATTCCATGGGCTCCTAGAGATGTGGCCAATTCGGAACATAACCACATCCCCCAGAGCCCATGGAAACTATTATACAGTGGTTATATAAATATGTTGCTCTGTAAATGCTTCTTGTAGCATAGCCTTCAAAAATCTTGCTGTTTATACTCATACTGATGTGTTTTCGGGCATGTTTTGAATTGGCCACATCCCCGGGGGCACCTGCAACCTACTATAGAGTCGTTATGGCAGCCGGTGATGCTGGAAATGCTTCGGAAAGAATAACCTTTGAAAATCATGAAGTTTGATGCGCATATTGATATGGTTCCAGATATGTTCCTAATTGACCACTTCCCCCAGGGCACCTGGAACCTTCTATAAAGTGGACTATACATCTAATGGTTCTGGATATGTTGCTGGAAACATCATTTTTAAGGTTAGCGCCCACTTGGATATAGTTGCGGATAGTATTTACATAATTGGGAATACAAACATGACTGACCATGTTTTCCAGAACCATTTTACGGAAATGGTCATATTTCTGAAGATTTCGAACCAATCTTGATGCGTCCGGCGGCATTCAACCTCCTATTAGTTCTAGTTTCTAGGAAAATAGTAAACATCTATCCAACTTTACACCGCTCAAAAATACAAGCGACAGAAAAAATGATATTTAGACATGACCTCGGAAGATCCGGAACATCTCCGATATCCAGTGGCCAATATGCATGGCCAAGCAAGTTCCTAAAAGTAGACCAAATTTGCCGTCGGATGCTTCCGGATGCATCCAATTTCATCAATTTTTCATAAAGTTATGAGCATTTGAATTTAGGCAAAATTTTGCCTATCTCAATCATTTTGCCTATCCCCTGTATTATGTTTGATTCCCATTGACTAGGGCCTGAAAAAATAATACCAATGCATGTTTTATATACCATGTATATTGAGAATAGCGTTGGGTAAATTTGACCCGAACATCGATGTCACTGAATCGATTCAAATTTAATATGTCGAATCGATTCACCGATTTAATCGAATCATTTGAATCGATGTTTTTCAATTGATTCGATCTGCAAGAGGATATGAAAATTTACAAAAAACATGGTCTCAAAATAAGATCAAAAGCAATTTTATATGGTTTTTAAATTCCTTCAATTGAAATACGTTGGAGATTAAAAATTATACATTAAACAATTCAAGTCTGATTCATAATTAGGTGTTAATTTCATCAACTCATTAAAAAATTCTAATCGATTTTATTCTTTTCGATCGAAACAAAAAATCGAATGAAGAAAATCGATTCACTCGATTTTGAGTGCTCCTAACATCGAATCAAAAAATCGATTAATCGGAACGAAAAAATCGATCTCCGGAACATCGATTCAAAATCGCCCATCGCTAATTGAGAAAACTGTAATTTCTGGGTACTGCGGAGTACAAATTTGGATCAAACAATGTTAAAACTCAATTTAATCTTGTTAGCGTGTTCGACAAACTTTAACAGAATAAAATTAGCTTTCAAATAGTGGTAATAGCAAGTGGTTTTGATTTTTCACATGCTAGTTATGATTTTTCAAACCTTGAAATAAGCCCAAAAACACATTTTCAACTTGAAGCATACTGAAAACTTTATCAAATGAGCTGAAAATTTGACCAGACATTGCTCTTAGCATGAACATTCCGAATACTGCTTGACCGGTAGATTTCCACACATTTGTTTAAATATGAACAGGTCTAATGAACACGTTCTGCGCAAAATGTGTACATCACAGAATCGCTTGGACGTTTGGCGGTTTCATCGAGAAGTGATTGAAAGAGCAGTCAACAATGTGGAGCGTTCTCTCGGTTGCGTGATTGTTGAGCGTAGCTGGGTTTGTTTCGTGGCAGATTCATGTAAATTTCTAGCCGATTTAACTGAAATATAATTGGAAGGGCCCTGATTAGTTGACAGATGGTCATATTTGCTTCAGCTGTCCCGGCGTAAAATCTTGATGATTGAATTGGCGCATGATATGGTTTGTGCTGATCAATTCAGATTCGACCAGAATCATTTGAAATGAATTGAAAGAGCCGGTGAATACTAATGGTTTACGATTCAGTTACAAAAACTGTAGTTTGGTGTGTTTGGTGTGATAATTATGGAAATGTATCAAATGACTTTCGGACAGACCCCACGGAACATCCGTATATATCAGGAACCGATCGTCCGACTGGGGTACCGTAAAACGAGGTATCTTTGATAAAGCGGGTAACTTTGATAGTGCGTAACCCATCACATACTAAACGAAATATCATAATTTCTGTTGACTAGTTAAGCAAAACGAATGCAGAACTAAAGAATATTAGTATGACACTTCATGTAAGAGTGGTTTTCATTTAAATCAAGAACATTTGAGGTTTTTTATACGAATTTTTAAAATTGACACAATTATAGCATTTTCGAAACGCTTACAAACAATCTGTTCTACGATCACTATTTGATGCAGTTTTGGTCACTTATCTTTGACAGCCTAGTTATCATAGAACTTGAATACGGACTCAAATCTCTTAGCGATAAGCATTTTCACAAACTGGGATCATTTTTGTAATATAAGTCAGAAATTTCCATATAACGTCAAACGCCTAGAGGTATGCAATGCCCTACAAATGTTCGTTATTCATTCAAGTTTGTTTGATCCATACTCTATTATCAAAGTTAGCGTTAGCGTTAGCGTAGTTACGGTATACTTCGTAGATTGGATACTAGCAACATTCATGTTTCTTTTTAATAATCTCATCCTGACTACTTTCAAGAACAAGGCAGGGGAGTATACCTTGTTCAAATCATAAACAAGAATACTAAAAGCATGAATATCACTATTCCCGGCCACGCCCATCTTTACCGTGACTTGGGATAGGGGAAGGAAATGTTGATGTAGCACTTACTTAATGAGAGGCCACCGACTCAGCGACACCCTCATAAGTGCTACGGAGTTGGAGGTTGGGGAAGGTATATTATCAGGATTCGCCTAGAAAGCTGGCGATAGACCATAAATATTTGTTGTTTAAGCATTTTCAAATAAATCTTTTGAATGCCGGCAATCAAAAGAGAAAACAATAGCTTATTTATAGTATAAATAGTATTTCGCGAAATGTTTGTCGAATGTGCAGTAATATTTTCGCTCAATAACCAGTAAAAAGCAAAACCGATCCCTCCAGGGTCATCGGATTGTATAAAATAACGATACGCGTAAAAAAAAATCACGCCTATTGAAAAACTGTACTGTGCCCATTGAAAAACTGTACTGGGTGGTACTGTATTTTTAGATAATCGAAAAACGAAAGGAAGCGCGTTCGAACTAAACACCCTAGGATAACACAGTCGGTTTTTCTGCTCAAAATTATACGAAAAGCAGAATCGATCCCTCCAGGGTCATCGAACGGTTAAGAAGCATCCACAACCGATTGTTAGTTGCGTAACACCCGCCCGGACAGAATGCGCAATCTGAACATAATTATCAAACTCCGAAAATAACAGAAGTTCCACGACGCGGACAAAAACGATCCGGAAGGCTCACAAAAGAAAAAGTATCATACTGGAATAAACTTACCGGATTGATTCTCTAAATTTATGTGCTGCCTGTCACTTCCGGATGGTTCGGTGAACTTAGGGCAGCCAAAAACCAACAGTACTAAGGACACAAATCAAACAAATCACTTTTTCATTTTTCACTCTTCACTATTCCATTTCTGAATGTAAAAACTGTCCTGCTTGGGCTTCACGAAGCACTCGATCCATACTCTATTATCAAAGTTACCCCAAAACAGAAAACCAACTTTCGTTCATATGAAAAATCATATATCCATTCAAAATAAATCTTTTGGCAATCTATCGACTGTAATCGATAGCTAGGATGCCAGTACTTGTTTTAAAAAAATATAAATTATAATTCTTTAAAACAGCATGCATCAATATTCAAGTTTTCTTCGAAAAAACTATCAAAGTTACCCCGTTTTACGGTACTAAGTACAGGTCACGAAAGATGTGCTTATACATTAAAGACGCTTTAATCATATAGGTCATTCGCGTCTTAAAAACTGAATAGTGTTGTGGTGTTGTGTCATTGAAATAGGCTGATAATTATGTAACTTATAGCCTAAACATCACGAAAATTATTGTAAAAATATGTGCACAATTTTAATTTAGGACTTACTAGTCCAATTGAAAATGAAGTTACTCAGGACTTCGAAAATATTCTCAATCAAGAGAACGTTTTCGAAAATGCCTGGGAGACTGATTTGGAAGAAGTGAGAACTATTATTAAAAAATTCAAAAATATAAAAGCTGGCGATGATGGAATTTTCTACATCCTCATCAAGAAACTTCCAGAAAGTAGCTTATCATTTTTAGTTGATATATTCAACAAATGTTTTCAATTAGCATATTTTCCTAACAAATGGAAAAATGCTAAGGTTGTTCCAATTTTGAAACCAGTCAAAAATCCTGCAGAAGCTTCTAGCTATTGTCCAATCAGTTTGCTTTCCTCCATCAGTAAACTTTTTGAAAAGGTTATTTTGAACAGAATGATGGCTCACATCAACGAAAATTAAATTTTTGCCAATGAACAGTTCGGATTCCGCCATGGACATTCGACCACTCATCAACTTTTACGTGTAACAAATTTGATCCGTTCCAACAAATCTGAAGGCTATTCTACTGGTCTTGCTCTTCTAGACATAGAAAAAGCATTCGACAGTGTTTGGCATGAAGGTTTGATTGTAAAATTAAAAAACTTTAATTTTCCAACATACATTGTTAGAATAATTCAAAGTTATCTGTCAAATCGTACACTTCAGGTTAATTATCAGAACTCCAGATCTGAAAGACTTCCTGTAAGAGCTGGTGTTCCTCAAGGCAGCATTTTGGGACCAATATTATACAATATTTTCACATCTGACTTACCTGAGTTACCTCAGGGATGTCCAAAATCTTTGTTTGCGGATGACACAGGCCTCTCCGCCAAAGGTCGAAGCCTGCGTGTCAGTCGATTGCAAAAAAGTTTGGATATTTTTTCTTCATACTTGCAAAAATGGAAGATTTCTCCTAATGCTTCCAAAACTCAACTAATAATATTCCCACATAAACCAAAAGCTCTTTATTTGAAACCTTCAAGTAGACATGTTGTCACGATGAGAGGGGTTCCAATAAATTGGTCAGATGAAGTTAAGTATCTAGGGCTCATGCTAGATAAGAATTTAACTTTCAAAAATCACATTGAGGGCATTCAAGCCAAATGTAATAAATATGTAAAATGTCTCTATCCCCTTATTAATAGAAAATCAAAACTTTGTCTTAAGAACAAGCTTTTGATATTCGAACAAATTTTCAGGCCAGCCATGTTGTATGCTGTACCAGGAAGAAAGCTCTGCAGAGAATTCAAAATAAAATTTTGAAAATGATTCTGAGACTTCCTCACTGGTATAGTACCAATGAGTTACTTAGAATATCCAATGTTGTAACATTGGAACAAATGTCTAATAAAATAATAAATAATTTCAGGCAAAAATCGTTACAATCTTCTATTGCCACGATTTATGCGTTATATGTTTAGGTTAAGTTAGGTTAAGTATATTCAAAGCTTTTTTTTTTCTCTTATAAGCAGGTGAAATCAAGTCACCTGTAAAAAATCTGAACTGCTACGGCAAATGAAATGTAATATGTTGTTAACAAAATGTTTATAAAATCTTAAATTTGTTTTACCAAATTAGGATGATAGTGTTGTCTAATAACACAGAACACCTAGATATAAGAAATGAATGTAATGTTTGGAATGATACTAATAAAGAAATATATAAAAAAAAATTGTAAAAATAGGTTAGGACGTAAAGGTTAATGCCAAAACGGAGCATGTCAAAAACGGAATCCAGCTGTATTGTAATACAAAATGGTCTTCTCCACTTCACCAAATAACCACAATCTTTTAGATAGATTAGATAAAGAAAATTCACATAAAATGGATTTAAAAAAACGTCCATTACATTTGATTCTTGACTTCACAGAAACCCAAGCCGTGGGACGCGCCGGCTACCCGAACTTCTACGTCGATCGACCCTTCCTATATCTGATCCGGAAGCGCTCGACCAAGAATATCATCTTCATCGGACATTATTCCGCGTACGAGCAGTAGGAAACCCCTTGGCCAAACTCGGAGGACCTGATCCAATTTCACCCGATCTGCATCCAACAGATGGTCTTTCGGTTGCACTTTTCAAAATGCTCTGAAGCACTAGAATGTAACAATTCTGAATAAAGCTAATCGACCTTCCTTCCTTGTCACGCTTGTGAGTTTCAATTTTGCATCGAAATTTTCCCACGAAACAAGTGCACTGCCCTAACCATCGTCCTCATCATCGCTGTTCTGCTCATCCTAATTGATGTGTGAATAACTTTTCCGCCTTACTAAATGCCGGCCTACTGCGTTCCGGCTTGAACAGAGGAAAGGTGTGTCGCCTCCGTCGAAAAAGCGGGAGAAATTTGATTCCCGCCCAAGCAACCTGCGACTCTTGGCCGCACATATCAGCTGGTTGGAAGACACATGCTCCATGGTTCCACTTGAAGTGGCGCAAGTGTAAAGGGTAAGCGTTATTTCAAACGATTCCATCGATGAACTCGAGTATAGTACTCGACACAGAAGTCATCCTTACGACATTAAGATCGAAATACACGTATCTGTCAATGGATACAAATTCTAGTTGAAATTGATTGGTGTAATAGGTTTATATTCATTTATAACCCTTCAGTCGTCGCGCGGTTTGCCACCGTCAGAACCACCACGCGGATACTGTGTACGTTAAGCGAGGTTTTTTCCCCACTGTTGTACAAAATACAACAGCGCGACGACTGAAGTGATAAAATTGATGATTTTGGTGAAGATTTGGACATTGTTTTTAGTTTTGTTGGTTTGCTGGAGGTCAATATGATATAACACGTTTGATGGTGTAAATACCAGCATTAAAATCGTTCCATGTTGCGGCTAAATAGTGACAGTAATAAATTGTGATGAAAGAGAGTAGGTGAAAGTTTTGCCAAATTCACAATTAAACATTGAAAATCAGAAACATTTTGACTACCCTTGTGGGGAAACATCCAACAATAATTTCAAACACAATTTTTCATTCTAAAGCAAAATTGAACAATAATTTGTACCATAATGTTGAAACTTTAGTGTTTCATTTCATTCATTTATTTTTAACTAATAATTTTGAAAGAGGGAAAAGCCCCTTTGAGTGATTTTAAGTAAAAATCTTCTCAAAAAGGCACAAAACCTCTTTATCTTTTCTAAAACATTATAAAATAAGAAATTTAAATCTAAAGGTTCATCCGGAATGGATCCATTACAGAACCGAAATCGCCAATACAAGGATCATCACGTAGAATGCCAGTTCCAAAGTGAGGTCAATCTGAAATTAAAAACAAAAAATATACAAAAAAAGAGAGTATCAAACACGATAAGAGATTTCATTTAGGAATTCAAAGAAAATTTTCATCAAGGGAAAACATTTCTGAGCCAAAATATCTCTAATTGAAATTGGAATTTCATAATTCAAGCTGATTATTTTATTGAAAAGTTTGTTTCTGGGTACAATAAAACGAGAACATTTTAATAAAATGTGATCAATATCTTCATAAAATGAATCGCATTCACAAAGATTGGTATCTTTTAAATTCATACGATATTAATAACAATTACAAATATAATGATTGGATACCAATCTAGAAAAAAAATATATGAAATTTCGTTCAACAGATAAATTGTTGAACCAGGGGATAGTATTAACCCTAGGATAAATAGAATAACTGTATCTTCCTTTATCACTTGTATCCCATGAAGTTTGCCAACTGTTTATGGAATCTCTTTTTAATTTAGAAAAATATTCGGAAGGACAAATGATACGTTTATATATTCTACCACGAATAGCACCAAATTTTGCTAAAGAATCAGCTTGTTCATTACCGTAAATGTTGCAATGAGCTGGAACCCAAACTAATTTTATGAAATAACCCATGCTATATAATTCATGTAATAAGCTTTTTAACATTAATATAGTATGATGTGATTTAAAATAAAGTTTGACAGAGTTTAAAGCTTGAAGACAGTTTAAACTGTCAGTACATACAAAATATACATTAGGAATGCACGATTGAATCAAATTACACGCAAAATATAAAGCAGTCAATTCAGCTATGAAAACAGAGCAAGGGAATTCCAACTTTAAGAAATAAGCCAAATGCATATTATACACGCCGAACCCTGCAGTATTGTTAATTAAAGAACCATCTGTAAAATAAACTTTCTCAAGGTCAACTCCAACAAATTTACGTTTAAATAAGTTATCAGCAAAATGAAAATGTAAATGATGAGGAATATGATTCAGTTCTGCATGTAATGATAAATCGATACATGGGCGAAATGCATGAACATTTATATTATGATTATAAAAACCATTGTTAGATGGGATGAAATTTTCGGTATTAAAATATGTGAAAGAATTTAAAAGTCTACAAGTAGGATTAATTTGATATAAAGAATTCAAATTATTGATTATTGGATGATTATTTGAAAAACATTGTACTAAAAATTTAGAATTAAGCTCATGAAATCTATTTTAAGTGGAATTATACCTGCCAAAACTTCTACAGATTTTGAATGAGTAGAATTCAACAATTTTAAACAAATTTTCAAACTACGGAATTGTATCTTTTCAAGTTTTGAAAAATGTGTTTGAACAGCACTTGAAAAGGTAAAACAACCATATTCCATTACTGAAAGTATTGTTGTTTTATAAAGTGTTATCATATCATGAGCATGAGCTCCCCACCAATTACCAGTAATCGTACGAAGAAAGTTAATTCTTTTAAAACAAATTATTTGGATATATTTAATGTGATTATTCCACTTCAATTTTGAATCAAACCATATGCCAAGGTATTTATAATCAAATACTTGTTCAATTTGATGGTTATTGAGATATAAATTGATGTCAATGGGAGAATGTTTTCGGGAAAATAAAATAAATTTGTTTTTTTTTTTTTCAACTGAAAAGGTAAATCCATTATTATGAGCCCATGTATGAATATTATCCAAAGAACATTGCATGAAATGACGAATAACTTCTCGATTCTTTCCACTAACAGAAATTACTTTATCATCAGCAAACTGGATAAAATAAGTTCCTTTAGGAATTATAGAAGTTATGTCTCTTGTAAATAAATTGTATAAAAAAGGACTTAAACAAGAACCCTGCGGTAGTCCAAAATAACTATAACGTATCATTTTTGAAGAACCATTATGATAAAAATGCATTATTTTGAATGAACATAAATTACATATAAAATTGGAAATTAATGAAGGAATTTTACAATCATTCATTCGCAATACAATCACGAGATCCACGACCTTTTCTTAAACCATATTGAGATGAAGAAAAAATATTATTTTTTTCAGCCCAAAATTCAAGACGATTTAATAGCATTCTCTCCATTAATTTACGAAGGCATGATAATAAGCTAATTGGTCTTCTACTATTGACTAATGATGGATCTTTACCAGGTTTAATGATACTAACTACTTTAATGAAACGCCATTCAGTAGGAAATACGTTCTGTAAAATAAATTCATTATATACAGAAAGTAAATATAATTTCCCTTCTAAAGGTAAATTTTCCAAAATAATAAATTTTATGTTGTCAATACCAGGAACAGTATTTTTGGTATTTGACAAAGCTAAATCCAATTTAGCACAAAGTTCAGGAAAATAATTGTATGCTGTTGTATTTTTAAAAGGAATATAATGAGGTACAAAATCAGGACAAGTTTTAGAAGCAAATTGACTAATCCAATCTTCCGTATATTCTGAAATGATTGGAGAAGAGGCATCAAAATTTCTCATATTTCGTGCTACAGTCCATAATGTTGATGATGAAGTCTGAGAGTCAAGATTTTCGATGAATGTTCTCCAATAATTTCTTTTTTTATATTTGATAGTTCTAGTGAATTGTGCCTCAGTTTTACAATATAAGAAATAATGATCTCTAGATCCAGAACGACGAAAATTTTTGAAGGCGTTAGATTTATGTTTTAGAGCCATACTACAATCATTGTCCCACCAAAGAGTTGGATTATGTTTTTTATGCGGACTGTAATTATTTGTTTTTAGTTGAGATTTACATAAACAGTCGATTAATAACTTTGAAAAAAAATCATAATTATTGATTGGAGAAAGTGAATTATCATAATTAATTAAAGCAAAAGAAATTAAATCAGAAAATTTGGACCAGTCAACAATTTTTGTCAAATCAGGAATAAAGGATTCATTAGAAAATTTCTTACGGATGGGATTTTGAATTTCAATTATTAAATTAAACAATTAAATGATCACTTCCGTTAGCATCATCAATAGTATTCCAAACAGTTTTAATTGATAAATTATTTGAACATAGAGATAAATCAATACACGAATGACAAGCAGGTGGTATAGCAATCCTAGTAAAAGATCCATCATTAAGTATATTTAGATTTAATTCATCAATTAAATCCATTACTAAAAAACCTCTACTTACCATCAGTTTTATCACTACCCCATGCTAAATTATGTGCATTTAAATCTCCAAGTATGTAAAAAGGAGGTGGGATATTTTCTAAAACTGATTTAATATCATTTACTGAAAATTTCACATTGGGAGGAATGTATATACAAACAATAGAAAATTGTAAATCATTATATTTTACTAAAACAGCAACACATTCAATTTGTGAATTGGAAGTTAAATTCAAAGATTTGAACTCAATATTTTTACGAACTCCAATTAAAACACTTCCATATGAAATATTTCTATCCTTCCGAAAAATATTAAACAATGGAATACGAAACGATTTTGAAACTTCTAACCATGTTTCATTGAGACAAAAAATGTCTAAATTATGATTAGTAATAAATGCTTTCAGTCTGTCAATTTTTGGAATGATACTACGACAGTTCCACTGTAAAATTTTCAAATTAATAAAATTAAATTTAGCCATTACAAGGCAAAAAAGGAACTGATGAGGGGTCCAAATGAGTTTAACTTTTCAAGAATAGAAGCTAAAAATGGTAAAAACTCTTTGATTATTTTTTTCCAAAAGTCACTCAAACCTAAAAACTCTAATATATCTTCCAAAATGCTCAAAATAGAATTTTCGGATTTATTACTAGAATTAGTGTTATTTGTATCATCATTGTTATTTTTAGTGTATTCATTATCTGTCTTGAAACCAGGTATATTTTGAGAAGATTTAGTTTTACTTAAAGGGGGGAAATTAATATCGAAAGACGTTGATGGCTGAGGATCATGATTTTGATATGACTTGTGAATCCTTTTTCTTTTACTGGGAGGTTTATAAATGAAGTTGTTTTCCTCATGATTTAGATCATTATCATCAATACTAGATAAAGGTACAAAAATATAAGGAGAACTAAAATTTTCAGTAGATTTAGTCACATCTGAATAAGATAATTTACTTTTATTTTTAATAGATTGATTAAATTTTTGTTGATGAGCAATATGAACAGAACATTCTTTTAATGAATTATGTTTTCCCCTGCAATAAAAACAAACATCAGAAATTTTTTCACAATCTGAGGATGAATGATAATCATTACATTTTGAGCATTTAGGTTTGTTAGAGCAAAAGTTAGCTGTATGTCCAAAAAGAAGGCATCGATTACAATGCATTATTTTTGGAAAATAAAGCCTCACATGAAATTTAACATTATCAATTATAACATAATCTGGTAAAATTGACCCTTCAAATGTAATTTTAATACAATTAGAATGGGTATAAAAAGAATCCTTGTCAGTAAAAGTTAATTTGGATAAACGATTACATTCTAGAATTTTAACTGACGAAATTGATTTATTTTTAAAAGATCCTAAACCATGATTCAAAATATCTTCATCATAAATTACGCCGCTTATTTCACATGAATCTGAAGGGGCATAAACTCTATATAAATAAAAAAATAATTTAAATTCCAATAAAGAGTTGGCATCTTCACGGGATCCAAATATAACCCTAAGTTTGTCAAGAGAATTTTTTTTAATTTCCTTGACAGACTTATAAGTTTTATAAATTTCTGAAGAAATTAATAAAACATTAATTGGTTTATCCTTTTTACGGAAATAAACAACAAAAGGACCAAGAAATGTTGAAGGATATGTTTTAATTCGAAACGATTTATCTGATGAACTCGATTTCTTGAGAACCGAATTTTCTGCAGATTTGTCTCCATCCCCGTCAGTCTCCATAATAGGAAAACGACGGGGGTGAAAATAAAGAACTATGTATAAGAATTAAATTACGATAAAAAAGACATTAACAAATAAAAATTATACTTAACGAATACCAATCCACTAGAATTAGATGGATAAAACCAGCACCAGCAGGAAATCAACGTAATATTCCACTTCTTTCTTCTCCTCCTGAGTCACCGGGCACCAAAATCGTCGAGTACCAGAATCGTCGAACACCAAAATCGTCGGGCACCAGAATAGTCGGTCTATTGATTGTTATACCAGCTGCTACGGAAAACTTCTGTTTTGATGACTATTCTATCGATCCTTCCCTTCTTTCTCCAGATTAGCTCTCCTACATACGGAAATTACTGCTTCAAATCCAATTCTTCAATTCTTCAGAGATCACCTGAAAAACAGAAAAAAAATGACAAGCGCAGAAAAAATCCACCAACCTTTGTCAAACTTTAGTGTTTCAACAAGGAGCCAATTCCAAAATCTCAGACAATTTACATGAACATGCCTTCAACTTTGGATTATTGAAAATTATTTTTAAAATCTATTAATGCCATAATTTTGCATAAACTGTAATTGTCTTCTGGTCCAATAGAGGCTCAAGAGCTATTCCGAAGCTTTGCACAGAACTGTATTTAAAATTCATTTAACATAAAAATGCACTCAATTTGAAAACAAAGAACAAAAATTTTTGATCAGCACATAACAGGCTAAAATATATTGAGATCCCAACAGCTCTGCAAATTTCGTGTATCGTTTCGTATTGCCATGAAAAAATTACATATCACATACCCTTTTTGTAGTCTGTAGGTAGGTAGAGTGTAAATGCAAATTGTAAATTTTATGAATTAGGGCAACGCGGTGGCGTCAAGACAATGATGACCGAGCCGTAGTCCACATCGGAGCGGAAAAAAAGACTGGCAAATCACCCGTTTGGAACGAAGCAGTCGGAAGCATGAGCATAGAGTGGTACTTCCCGTAACAGTCGGTGAGAATTCATAAACAGGTGTAAACAGCCCAATTGTATGTTGTGTGCGTTTTTTGCGCTTCAAAGGGGAAATGGCTTCTAACTTTGTCCGTTAAGAGTCCCTGTCGGCAAGTAGGAATGATCTAATGGCAAACACCTGATAAAATATCGATGTCCTTGGTCAAGCTTGACGCTTCTTGAGTGGCTACCGAAGTGCCCAGGCCAACGCAAATATTTCTCCAACGATTAGCGTACTAATGCCGTCAAATTGCAACGATCTGTAGGTGATCTCAGTGATCATGGGTGAGCTCATGTCAACCCTGGTAAGTCAATACGGTCCGCGACTCAGGTACGATCCACCACCATCAGACCTAACGAGCTTCCAAGTTGCTAATTGAATAATCATTGAAGCTCAAAGGTCACCGAGATGGGGATGTTTTGGTATAAATGTGACCCACCCACTGCTGGAAAGTCACATTCTCAATCAAAACCTCGAAAAACTAGGAACCAAAATGCTAAAATTTGCACTAATCTTTGTGTTATCAGCAACAAGTGCCATCTTGGGCGCTCCTCAGTTGCAGCAATCTCAGGATGCCAACGGAATCGAGTTGCTAAGATACAATTCCACCAACAACAACGAAGCAGGCTACCAGTTTACGTAAGTAACTCCCAAAGTTATTCGCACACAGCTAACTTGGATTCCCCCTTTAGATACGAGCAGAGCAACAAGCAGATCTTTTCTGAAGTGGGAACGCCAAAGGACTCCACAGATGGAACGAAGGTTTTGGCCGTAGAGGGAGCTTACACGTTTGTGGCTCCCGATGGGCAGACCTACTGGGTCAACTATCGTGCCGACGAGAACGGATTCCTACCGAAGACGGGAACTGGTACCGTTGGAGGTATTCAACCGGGACAGGATGCCCCGGTCCGGAATTGATTGGGGACAAGGGGTTCTGGTTTATGAAATGTATATACTCAAGTTTTTTTGCAGTGGCAACATGGTCTATTCTAATGTTCTGTAAATAAAGTTTAAGACATTAAAATTGAATTTTATCGACGATTTTTTTTTTCGATGAACTATCTTAAGGTGGAGACGTTTAAGCTTCCATAAAGTAGGCGGAAGCCCGAAAGTTATTAAAATCGTCATAACTTTCAAGTTTTCTGGTATTCTTCCATGTTGGTTTTTCCAAAAATTCTCCATTTTCCCAAAATCTGAATTGTTGGTGGAACTTGGTTACCTGGTTCCAGAGTTGTTCCGATGCTCTTTAGGGTATCGTAACGAACCCATATAAAGACTCAGGGCGGTGATAGTGCTAAGAACACATACTATTCATGCCGAGAACTTGGGATCAAATACTATTCCCTAGATAGTCACTTATGGCTTTAAAATTGTAGTGACGATTTCCTTCGGAAGGGAAATACAGCTGTTGGTCCCGAGATGCACTAATCCATGGTCCTAAATCTCGTTAATAAATATAAAAGAATATAGAAATGATTCGATCGCCATTTTGGTTATACATTAGAGTGATGCAAATTTTGAAATGTTTGCTCCCCTATGCTTAAACGATTTTAATTATGGCAAATAGCATTCTCCCAAAGTTTCAAGTGATTCGGAATAAATTTGACTGTGCACACGCCATTTGAAGTTTATATGGAGATTACTATGGAAAACGTCAATCTTTTGTGTTCAGCCCTCTAACACGTCATCATAATATTTTAGGTAAAAGTGAACACACTCATCTTATGTGAAAATTTCCCAGCTACAACTTTGCCAAAGACCACTTTTTGATTGGACCTCACGATAAATTGTTATTCTTCATCATAAAGTTGTTTTGCATGTAGCATGCTTCACCAACTGCTCGGCAGGCAACAGGGGTGCTCCTGGTGGGAAGTATAGATCAAAGTAATCCAGGCTACTATGTTCTACAGCAAAAAAGCAGTGTTGCTCTGAAACTAATTGAATGATCATCTCAGCACGATTTGGACTTTGTTATCAATAATAACAAATAATCCTTACGTCCCATCGAAATGTGGTCTTCGGGAAAGTTGTAGCTGGGAAGTTTTGACATAGGATGAGTGTGTTCACTTTTACCTAAAATATTATGATGGCGTGTTAGAGTGCTGAACACAAAAGATTGGCGTTTTCCATAGTAATCTCCATATAAACTTCAAATAGCGTGTGCACAACCAAATTTCTTCCGAATCACTTCAAATTTTGGGAGGATCATTTTCATCATAATTAACATCGTTTAAGCATAGGGGAGCAAAAACTTCAAAATTTGCATCAGTCTATTATACATTGTTCGTTCAGTTTTGGCAACACATCCAAAAATTTCGTGATGCTAAAATCGAACGGTCTTTCCATAGTGGATTTTCCTAATACAATGTATTATGAATTGGATTAAAAATCAGCCTACAACATTGGTTTTGATTATATTGTAGAAAAAGTTGATAATAATTGCCGAAAATTATCAAATTTTGAAAACCGTTCTTTTTTAGGCACGGTTTTAAAATGAGTGTTGCCTAAATTCAACGTTATTTTGCGGGCAATGGAATTACATTCCTTTATTAGGTTTACCATTGAAAATACAATGGAACGGAGTTTTTCTAGGATACTCCATAGAAATTCTTCCAGGAATTCTCCTCAGAGATTTTTTCGGGTTTTTTTTGTCTTAATTTATCCAAGGGTTCATTCAGGATTATCTCAGAGAAACCCCACAAAAGGTTTCCTCAAAGATTTGTTTAGAGAGTGCCACAAACTTCGACACAGGAATTTCCATAAAATTAATGGATATGTGGTTTCCTCTGATTTCATTAACACTTCAGTCGTCGCGCTGTTGTATTTTGTACAACTCAGGTGAGAAAACCTCGCGCTTTGTTCTCAGTAACAGCGTGGTGGTTCTGATGGTGGCAAACCGCGTGACGACTGGAAGGTTAATACATTTTCCACTGACTCTTCAAGTTATTCCTGTGGAGCTTCTACCAAACATTTTTCTAGTTTTTCTTCAGCAAATTTCTCCCTTAATTGCTATGGAATACCACAAAACCTTACAAACAGAAAACTCCACGCAATAGGTAAGTTGTGTTTCGTGAGGTTTACAAGTAGCTGGCATAATCTTCTAAGTGCGCGTCAGGGATGGTCAAGGGGTTCACAAAATTTGTCAGATGTGACTAGGACTTTTCATTGGATTTCCATAGATCGTCAAAGGATTTAAAGTTGATTCCAATGAAGATTTCAAAGCTTTCGAGGGAATCAGAATCAGAGATTATCAGAAATTTTCCAAGGGTTCAAGAAATTCCACACAATTTGCTAAGGGTTTTAATACTAGTTCCAAATGAGTTCACAAGAAATTCAAAGTTGTTCCAAAACTGTTTTCCATAATGTTTTTAAGAACAACTCAGGTGTTTTCATGAACTACTGAAGGTTTTCTATGATGTTTCAAGAATTCTCGAATGTCTATATAACCATATTACGGTGCCCCGACAGACCGTTATTATAAAAAAAAATGTCCATCAAATCTGAGCACAGGGCTCTATCTCTGAGGTTATTCTGCATCTCTTGGCCATTTTTATGAAAATCCTTAGGAGGAATGTCGAAAAATCTTGATTTAGTTTTCGAAACACATTTCAGTGTTATACGGTAATTGAACCCAAGGTGTTTTGGCGAAGTTGTTAACGAAATAAGATAAGCTTCTATGAACCAACAGTGAAGCAATGTCGTTACCCTTTGCAAGTTGCTGGTCCCTAAGCTGGTTACGCAACCCATTAAAAATATTCGCAGCTAGAACACATGTTTTTACTACACGGGAAACCATTTTATCATACGGTACAAGTGTTATATAGCTCTTCAATAAATTCATCTACATGTCCAGCAAGCACTGCTGCAGCACCAGCACATCTGAACCTGCTTCTTTCTCTACATGCAACCATATACGTTTGGGTAGAATGAATGGCATTACAAGCTTATCCTAGTTGTCCATCTTTAAAATAGTGAAACCCTTTTTTACTGAACTGCGATCGATTCCAATAAAGCTATCGTCTGCAAAATCAATGAGAATATACGACAAAACGCAATATTGAACAGTAAATTCGAAAAACTCATCTCTTTTCATTTCATGTAATTTTACAAAACACAACTTCTGTATATATGTATGTATACTCTTCGTATACAATTCTCACACTTGATTGTATTTTCCAGCTTAATCAGCTTTAAGTCTTTGATAATACCTACAACAGCTAGATTTTCGTTACTGAGTGACTGAGAGTGACCTAGAAGACAATAAACAGATTGATGATGAATCCCGAAAAATTAAAACGAAATAAATGGTTGCAAGTATAAAGAGTGGAAGTACTAGTGGTGTTGATACTTAAGTTGCACTTATTTCGTATTTGTTTCAAGTTGTTAATCTTCGAACACTTGCGACATATATCCTTGACAATTTTGATACAGATCTCTTTAATGAATGTTCGAATTCCGCTCCTAAATGCTTATCTTTGACAGATACGCGTATTTCGACTACCACTTGCAGTCTTCTTCAGTGTCAGTTACTCGTATCCACTGAAGAAATCGTCGCATCTCTCTACCTTAAATACTAACACCAGATAATTACCTACACAATCAAACTACCTAGGAAAAATTTCGACAGGAGTATACCTGTCATGTCTTGGTCAAAAATTGAAAAGGGGGATAACACAGCGTAACAAAAATGACATTTTTGCGTGTCTCAAGGATCAAATTATGTGTCTCTAGTAGTTTTGGGGCTGCTGAATCTGATGCCATTCTCAGAAATTTTCCAGCACGTCACAATTTTTAGCAACAGGTCGCCAAAGTTGTATAAAACACTGGTTTTCTTGATTTTTACATACAATTTAAAATATAATTTATCATACTTTTTTGTGATCTAATCCGCTTAGCATGCGAAATAGGACCTGAACTTTCAATTTGAATATAATTTGGTTGACATTGCACGATTAAATTTAGTTTTAATCGATTTTTTCAACATGTTTTCTGTCTCCATACAAAATTCTTGGTTTCTCTTATATGGGAAAATACAATACTTCTTCAAAGCATCAAAAAATAACTTTTCCGCATCGAAAGTTTTAAAAACTTTACTTAGAAGCATTGTTGTACACATAAAGTTTAAGTTCTGTGGCAAATTAGGCAAATAAATTGCCTTACAAGCTGGCAAACTTGCATGCAAGTTGGCTCAAATAGGCAATTTTTGCATTTTCAACAGCCAATATCTCAAAAACTAGACGTGCTATGATATTTCTGAAAACGGCACTGGATTCAGCAACCCATAATCAAGTAAATAGCGGTATTTAGGTACTGGAGACAAAAACATGTTCCGCAGTGTAATAATAATTATACAAATCCCTAACTATCTACCTATATATTCAAGCTCGTTTATATTTCTTAGGTACAAACTTAAACAGCCTTGATTGTCCGTTTCCTTGATCCCTATTAAGAAGTAGTGAAGGCTTTTGTTTGTAAATTTCTAAACTTTCAGCGACGTCTAGTTTCCAAGATGAAGATACGCTTCGCACGATGTCTATGTTATCGCTTGTCATTTGATGTCCATCCTGGAAAACCGTGCCCCCATTGTAATAAAATCTATATAGGACAAACAAAACGAACTCTAGAAATAAGATTCAAAGAACATATTGCTGAGGTAAAAAAAGCGGACAAGGAATTAGAAAAGGGATTAGCGTATGATTTTAAATCAAAAGTGGCTGAACATGTTTTCCAGGATGGACATCAAATGACAAGCGATAACATAGACATCGTACGAAGCGTATCTTCATCTTGGAAACTAGACGTCGCTGAAAGTTTAGAAATTTACAAACAAAAGCCTTCACTACTTCTTAATAGGGATCAAGGAAACGGACAATCAAGGCTGTTTAAGTTTGCACCTAAGGAATATAAACGAGCTTGAATACATAGGTAGATAGTTAGGGATTTGTATAATTATTATTATCCCCCTTTTCAATTTTCAACTAGACGGCGCCAAAATCTTTTTGTTTCAAATCTAATAATATTTGATGTTAATTTTACTCATGTGCTCCTATAATGCTAGAATAAATACAAAATACTAAATTGAGAGAAAAATAATGAAAATTATGTCAATTTTCTCCAAACATGCCGTCGGTTCTGAATATAAACCTGATTTTTTTAAGCTGGAATTCTCTATTACATTGAATGAATGAAGCGTGCAAGAAACTACCAAATTATGAGCCCTGAGATTTGTATTTGTTCACATTTTTTTCTTAAAAAAGATTCTGGGAGCACTGGTCACCAACGATGCAAAGTCAAGGTTATTGACTGAAAAACAACGGTGAATTCTTAGTTGAGCTGTCCTGTCCTATTACAGAACGCATTTGATTGTATATATAAATTCACATTTATACCTACATTGCCTATTTTCTATTTAATTACGTTTCATGTATATGGTTTTAGGTTCAATTAAAGGAATTCCTCGCCCTTATTTACCGGACTTCTATAGAACTTGAGCTAAATCACTGCTGGTGAATAATTTTTTTTCTGGAATGTGGATCAAGCCCTTTTCGTGGCCCATGTAGTTTTTTCGAAACATTGTTCGATGAAACAGGTCCCATTGCGTAATCATTAACCCATAATTTTGAAAAAAAAAATCGAATCACAATCAAAGAATGAGGGAGGATTGATCATCGTTGACATAAAAAAGTGAACAAAGCCAAAATTAAATTTGTCATTAGTTTTGTAATTCAATCTTGACTCTAGCAGTACACCATATGTACATTTGAAGTACGGATTGTCGTTATTGATTTCAGGCCTGAAAACTTCAAACTGGTTTCAAACATAGAAACAAATTAAGTTTATGGAAAAACGATCGGCTTAGACTACATCTAAGATTAAACAGTACCGTATTGTTGAGTGATGCTCGATGGACTTGGGATGTGTTTCAGTGGCATATTCTCAAGAAAACAGTTGTACCATAGATATACTACCAAAACTGAACCAGTTCCCACTTATGTTCCAGTCTCTGCTAAAATCATGCATCAATACTTCATACTTTAATTTTAAAAAAAATAATAATTTTTGCGTTTAAGCAGGATATGATCCGACCGTAGGCCCTTTTCGGATCGATTTGGTATTTTGAATTAAAAATAATTTTCTGATTTGAATTGCCTGAAAATAACAGTGACAGTTTTTTACAGCGAATGCATTTTCAACATCGATAATGAATCACAAAGCTTGCTTTGATTGATCTACAAAAAATATATAGAGTAGCCAAAACATGTCAGAAGGGGGTGATTTCAAATTTATGGCAAGCTAACGTAAAAAGCTGGATATATCAACGATGATTTATCTTTCTTTGAGAATATACTGAATAAATTTGTCGAAATTCATTACAAATGCATGCTAACTGCAGTTCAGTATTGTTTTCAATTTCGGCCAAACGGCATTCGGCCAAATAACCTTTTCGGACAAATGAATCTTTCGGCCAAATGGCGTACGGACAAATGGCATTGTGCCAAATGACATCCGGCCAAATGAAGTTAGGGAAAGTTAGACCATAGACATTTTCACGAAATGAAAACAAAATACCTGTTTGCCGTAAGCAGCTTGTAATAATACTTAAAACTGTGGCTTACTAATGGTTTATAACATAATGGATTACCTGCTTTGCACTTGCCCACAGTTGCTCAGCAGGAGTTTTCTCATTTTATTTTGTATGGGCAAAGGCATCTAACTTCAAATATCCTGTTGATGGAAGATTTATCCGAAAATGTATTTGATAGACGTGATAGCCATCATCATTACGCATAACCGGTACCAAATATTTTTTTCGAAACTAGTTCCCAATTTTGAGAAATAATTCGTTAGATGCATTTCGCCATACAAATATTTTCCGCGTTGCTTTTTAGCGATTTTTCGTGCATAGACACTAGACATATGCGTTACTATATGGTGAGTAGCGAATCAGGCCATGCATGTAACCCATTGTTTTATTGCGAGCTACTGCAAGACGTGGAACGTGTCACGAAGAATCATGCGAGTTGAATATGGCGCTTAATTGACAACTGTCACTTGAAACACATGGTTGTAAAAATAACAATGTTTGTTGTACTAAATACATTTCGTATCATTATATCTTCAACATTCTAGAAGAATACTCCCTTAAAAAACTTTTGACACGTTAATTGCTTCCAGTGGACGATTTGCCCTTTGAAGGAAGCACCACACTAGACAACGGACTAGCATGCAACGCCCAGTGGCATAGTCGAAAATCTTTCCTGATGAAAAATTTTCCGGATTGAAGTGGGAATCGAACCCACACCCCTTGACTCGATGCGGCTAAATGCTTGGTAACACTAACCGCACGGCCACGAAGCCCACTTTTCCTAAATTAGCTAAGACGGAAGGTCCCACTTACCCCGGATTTTCACTTGCCTCGAGGTACCTTACATAGAAACCTCGTTTACGAAGTCTTCTTTTTTACGCAACTTTTAAACGGAGTTCGTAAATTGAGTTATGAAGATTCAATGGGAAACTTTGTACAAGGATGATGAGTTTCGCAAGTATAATATGACTTGTTTTAAACTTTTGCTATGTAGTTTGGTTGAGACGTGTTGAATTTGAAATGTCAATACATACTATTGGTTATACTACCGTCGATGGGGGTGACAATGGGTCTAGGGGGTGAGATTGGGTCAAAACGGAAAAATATGATTTATGAAATATTTCAGCTTATAACGCTGAGATTACTAAAATTAATAATTCATGTATTAGGGAACATATTATTACATGGAATTCATCACAATATACATTTTTAGAAATAGTAGTTTTTGTTTACTATATCAATAAACTTGTATGTTGAAACTAGATAAAATTTACAACATTAAATTTCTTCTGTGCAAAGTATCACGCATGTACTTTAACCTCTATCGTTATATTAGTAGAAGGTTGAAAGTCTTTTCAAGACACTTCACACGTATTTTCCGGAATCTATTTGATTTTTCTACAAAAATTTCATTTTTTTCGGTACGGTGTCTAAAACATCGTAAATGGGGGTGAGATTGGGTCAAGCAAGAACGATAGGAAATGAAATTGCAAGTCCACTTTTTTTACATTTTACGGTACCGGATGTTTTTTTTTTTTCATTAAGATGTGTTTATTCTTTCTAAATACAGCATCTCTGAAACATCAAACAAGTCTACTTGAGTATTCCGTGCATTGAATAACAATGCACCGCATTTCGACAACTTTTCAAACCAGCAACTGTGTTTCGTGCCCAGCAACATCGTAAAATTTTATCAAATGGATTTTTTTTGTTTAATTTATTTATTAATCAGTGTTTTCATATTATAGAAACATCTCACGGAAGTACAAATGAGTTGGATTTTTGAAATACCGGGATTATGACGTCAACATCTGCCTGAAATGTATTGATCGTGGAATGTCGTATCGAAATTTAACTATTTGCAAAGGTTTAACAAAATCACAGTTTCAGTACACCTTTGGGGAAAATGAATAGGCTTTATGGTAATGGGGATGAGATTTTGAAGACAATTTGAGGGAAAAAAAAAGAAAATTTATGTAAACTTGTCGATAAATGTTGGGTTTACATATTTTTTCTCAAAGCTCTTTATTTTTTTAGTATAATCGTTCTTTTAAGTGGGTTTATCATACTTGTGAAACATCTTAGATATCTTTTCGTCTTGTTTGCATCGAATTTCATCAATATTTTTCAGCAGTGAATGGTTTTGCAATCATATTCTCAAAAACAAGTTACTTTAATTACAGTGACCCAATGTCACCCCCTCTATGGGGTGAGATTGGGTCATTTTTCATTCACTTGTGGTGCCGCTGTGAATAAATATTTTTCTTCCATTTTTTGAATAGTTGTTAATGTACCATCAAAGTACATACACACCAAATTTGAAGTTGATTGGAGTTAAATTGCGATAGTTATTCAACAAATAAATCGTACATATCCCTTTTTGACCCATTCTCACCCCCAACGACGGTAATACTAAACTCCAGAATGCTCTGGAATATAATTTCCACATCAATGAACGTGATCTATATAGGTTGTAAAATCTTTTCATTATGCAAAGAAATACAGAGCAATATGCTTTGATTTTGTTGCTGTATTATTGTTTTGCATTTAAGAGTAGTTTTGAGCCATCAAGTATTATTTTGGATCTATGTAAGTAAGAAGTGACATAGTGACCAATTAATAATCCACTACACACTCTTACTAATTTAATGAAGTAAGCTTCATTAAATCTGCATAGCCAATATATAAAAAAAAAAACAAAAAAAAACAACCACGTGATTATTGAGCTGAAATCGAATTCAGGTTAACTTCTGCGTTCATGAGTCCTGAGGTAACGCGCCCTAACTAGAGATCAGGGAGTCGTGAGTTCGATTCTCACTGAGAAGACGTGTAACTTTTTCGCAAAACTTCACATCAATTCGACCATTTCATCCAATTGCAAAGTATATGTAATGTTTAGCTTTTCGGTAGTTGTTAAGCGGAATAAGTTCTTTGAAGTTCAGCTTAGAAATTCATAACAAATGCATGCTAGCTGTATTTCACATTTTTTTTTTTCAAATTGCGGCCAAACGGCATTCGTCCAAATGACCTGGTACCACCGCCTCAAATTGCTTTCAAGCTTCTGAACAACTTTGCCAAAGACACGAACTTTCTAGGTGGTCGGGATCCTGAGAATCTACTGGAATATGACCAAATTACATGCACACTAGCACTACGTAGCGGCAAAACTGCAAGCTAAATAGGGCTGCCTCAAATTGCTATCCAGCTTCTGAACAACTTTGCTTAAGAGCGCGGCCAGGGTAGACGCGAATTGCGAAGCGAAGCGAAAATTGCATGGGAAAAAACAACAACTATTAATAATGAAATGTCAAACACCAAAGGATTTTCGCATCGCTTCGCGTGACGCGTCTACCCTGGCCGACACCTAAGACACGAAATTTCTAAGTGGTCGGGATCATGAGCTAGATATGACCAAATTACATGCACACTACCGCCACGTAGCGGCTAAATTGTTAACTAAACAGTACTGCCTCAAATTGCTTTCAAGCTTCTCAACAACTTTGCTGAAGGCACGAACTTTCTAGGTGATCAGGATCATGAGCTAGAATATAATGAATTCGACCAAGATACATGCACACTAGCGCCACGTAACGGCAAAATTACGCATTAAAAATTTCGCCAAATAAACGCCATAAGGCTGCTGAACAAATTTGCCGAAGACCGCAACTTAGTAGATAGTAAGGATTCCGAGATGTTACATCATAAATATTATTGTTTTTAGGTGATGCTAAACTTTTTGGGGGGTGCTGCAATATTCAATTGGGGTGTTGCATCACTAAGTGATGCGATTCCATACTTATGGCGGGTAGTGTATCATTGAAATTCAAACCGATTGATTAAACAACACAGAATTGTTGAGCCAACCCTACATCTGATTGAGCCTAGCGAGAAATGGCAAAGCAATAATTGTAATAGTAATATAAATTCAATATATCTTCATCATCTTTGAAAATATACGTAAACATGAAGTAAATGTTTAGAATATTTTTGGGAAAAGTATTTTTAAATGTCTACAATCTTAAGAAACATTCAAATAAATTAAGGATATTCAAGAGGAGTTTGGTACTCTCTGAATATACCTATAATGTAAAATGCGGAACTATTAATATATACTAAAATGATTGGACTACTATATCTCAACCAAACCAAAATGGAGTGCTCTACTGATAACCAACCGGTGGATCATCGCACTTCTGCTTATCTTCCAGTCCCATTGCCGCTTCCGGTGGCGTCTTCAGGTAGAGTCCGACCAAAATCGGTACCAGCTCATTCTGATCGTATACCACAAACAGAAACGGTTGATGAGCCGTAAATTGCTTGTCCTGTCGTTTGTCCGCAAACGATTGAGCTGGAAAAGTATATTTACTTTTAAACAAGTGTGTCACCTTAAGTAGTAAAAAGAATCTCTACCCTGTTTTTCTCCATCGGCTGCCATACTCATTTCCATCTTCTGAACTATTTCTCCCAGTGCAACATCCTGGCCCTGTTCAAACACTTTGAACACACCCTGGTTGAACGGTACCTTCATTCCCATAGATTCGAGTAGTTGTCTTCCGGGAACCGTAGTCTGCAATCCGAACTGAGGTATACGAACTGTAGTTTTGGTTTCTTTCAACTTGGACAGCACATCTTTAAAACGGGACTGGTTCATGGAGTTGATCAGAGATTCATAATTTCCATCTAAAGGCATCACAAGAAGGCAAGACAGCGGACTTTGATCATGATACGGAAGGTCGACAGCTTGGACGTTCCATTCCGGGAAGTTTCCATACTTCAACATTTCCTCCAAGTACAGGAACTTGGTGAGTCCTTTCTTCTCCCTACTTGCGTAGAAATAGCAGGTTGCTGAAAACTCTTCCTGAAACTTAAACTTCCACAATCCTTCGAACTGCCACGAGTCGATCGCGAAGAACTTCCAGTTCGGATTGATGTCCGTATCGGTCAAGTAGCTCTGCACCGCGTTATTGGTGATGTTCTTCAGTGCATCATTGATCACTTGTCCCATACGTTGGGCATTGGATGGCTGAAGATGTCCGGTGTAGATCACACAGTTGTTAATAATGCTTTCATATACAGTTGAGACTTTCTCGCTTCCGATGGCCACTGCCATTGCCGTCCTGTTGAGGTACTTGGCACTGGAGTACCGCACCCACTGTTCAACGTAAGGCCGATGATCTTGTCCGGATGGCTGCTGGTTGGGCACAATTTTCAACACATTGCTCAGCTCCTGCTGGAGGTTTGTACCGGATGCAGAGGTAAGGAGTTTCACACCTTGGAAGCACGAAAACAGCCGACGAAGCGAATACGGCGACATGACGAAGTTTTCCTTGTAATCGGTGAATACCTGCACATTTATGGTAAGTTTTTAATATTAGTTACAGAAATACTATGCATTCAGAAACTATTACCTTCTTGAATGCATTCCATGAGAACTCGTTATGATCGTTCTGAGCATCATAGCTTACAGGAACCGACGTGAATTGAGATCTTACAGAACATGCAAAATATATTGAACAGAATCCAATGATCCAGAGGTTCATGTTCGATCAGATTATGACAAGGGAAGAACCCTAGTGGTGTCGCCGTAGAATAAGATAAATCATCTTGCAATCAGATACGCTTATTTATAGGCTTATGATTGGTGGTCATTGATAACTGTTTACTCAACTGTTAAAACTATGACAGAACATGTGTCATGCACGAGATCAGCTACCGTGATAGCGATTTGCAATCGAGTTTGCAAACTGTTTGATAAGATAAGAACAACAATGTTTTGCATTGTACCAGTATGAGACTTGATGAATAAGAAATTGGAATCACTCAATTACAGCTCAATGCCAAGCGTATTTACATCTACGCGGTTTCAACAAAGACGAAATAAAGACATAATAGTCGGGCTCGTATTGGACATCACTTCTAGTACTCTGTTCGGTCCCAAAGTATTATATCCGATACCCAAGTTTGACAGATAGCAGTACACTTTTTACAGATTCTAGCTTTTGCTTTATTACCTCATGGGCTATAATTTTGGTGAACTGCAAGGAACGCGAACGCTTTCATTTTCCGGTCATAAAAATACAGCAAGTCTATGATAATCAAATATAAAACTAAGTTATAATACCTTGACTAATTCGGATTTGTTTTTGTTTGAAAAAGTATAAAAATCTGATGATAAAATATGAAAGTTAGGACCTACAATAGCAGGTATATACAAATAATAGACAGCTATATTTATCAAACAGGTAATAGTCGATTCTGAGTAGGTCGCCCTATTTATCAAAATTAGCCCCACAAAAGCTCATTCTCCGAACATTATCTCCCACGTCCATGAATCCACAATAACTCTGCTCCTAGAACTGAGAAAGCATATAACATAAAGTCAAAAGCAAATTATCATTCCCACAGTCGAAGCATTCGTTGCTTTCCAACCTTCTTTCAGCGAACACGTGCAGCCGAAGAAGCCACAGCTCCACAGCCTTACACAGGGTACACTTCAAAGAGCAATTTCCGAGAATCGCACTGCCCCTCCGCGATCGGCTCCCTTAAGGGGCGTAAGTAAGTAAGTACCCATCTACCCCATTGAAACCGTCCACTGGTAATTCAGACGCTACGACCGCAAAAGGTCAAACTTTAATGGGCCGGTTCGTTCCTCTTTGGTTCCCTCTCATCGTTCGAAAACGGCGTGCCGTGATTTCCTCCGGCAGAAAAGACGTACGCGACATGGGAACGAGTTATCATCAACGTTGGGATCGAGTAGGGAAGACTGGGGAGACTTGATCCTACTCTAGTTTCTTGGAATCAAAAACATTTTTATTCCTAGCAATTTTGGCTTTATAAAAGACAGTCGAATAATAATGCCTACCCGGGTAGGGAGAATTGCAAAAGAATAACAAAACTTACCATTATAATAGAATGTTTAAATAGCAAAATTTGTTCTTTGTTTGTTTGAAATAAGAGATAAAATAACAAAAATAATAACTAAGTTTATATGGCATAAAAACTAAATAATATCATATTTTGCCATTGTAATAACAAAATAATAGCAAACATATAGGCAATCGTAAATAACAAAATATGATATTATTTAGATATTGATAACAAAATAATAACTAAATATGCTATTCACGAGTAGATCGAAATAATGGTAATTTTAGTTTTTTGACTTTAATTTCTATATTTAGCATGACTGAAAAATAAACTTTTTGCTTTCCTGCAAAAAACATTTGCTTTTTAAATCTTCAATTATTATCATAAGAATTGTAAAATGAGCTATTATTGCAAAATTTGATGTTGGTTTGTTCTCATGACTTATTTAAATAAAGTTTTCAAATATCAAAACAATGACATATTTTACTGTGATGGCGATGTTTGTTATTATTTAGATATTTAATATTTTTTAGTAAGTTTGCGCAAATAACAAATTTTACCATGATAGTATATTTCGTTAGTTATTAGTTATTACATGACTTTCAAGGATAACATACCAATGACAAATTTAGCTATCATTGTATGTTTACCATTGATGAGATACTTATGTCATTTATTAATAACATAATAATGGTCAAACCAGATAGGCTTGCAAAATTTGTTCTTATTTTACCATTATTTTGTTATTCACCTCTACCCGGGTAATACAAGTCTCAGAATGATGATTTTTACAGCACGAGTCGTACAATTGTTCAAGGATAGTTGAATTGAATAATTATGAGTGCTGTGATATTCTCGAGTGGTATTTCTAATATTCAGAATATAATTATAGCCAAATTACTATTCAACAAATCACCGTACTTTTATTGTGTATCTTCTCGACTCGTACTGTTTACTGTTTTCTCTCCAGGCCCGTACTCTCGACTAATAATACATTTCACCAGTGCCGTACTTGGGCACCACATCTCCCCTTTTAACGAAATAAGAACTCAAAGCTGATAATCATTAAATCTTGAAGGCAACTTTCTGGCGCGCTTTTCATTGGCCGGTAACTGATATGACCGCGTTTCGGTTGTTAATGCGCTTTCTTCAAAACCCCGAAAATCTTCCTCAGAACTGGTGTCATCTGCATATTGAAGCTCTGCTTGTTGTGACTCATCGCTTTGAGGCGCAAGCACCGGTGCTTCATCACTGGTATCTTTTTTAGGTGTGAGACGTTCCGGTCATACGATTTCCCACTCTCTGGATCCTCAATCGTTACTCGTGGTCCGGAACGATTAATGACTCTGTATTCCTTCGAACCGAATGTTGTCTGAAGCTTATTTCCCGGCAAGAGATTCTTCATCAGCACAGTGTCCCCACAATCAATGGATGACTTCCTAGCCTTTGTACGCAAATCCTCACGTTCCTTCCCCTTTTCCTTCAGCATTCGATCTCGATCAGCAACTTCAGAAGAAGGTGGTGCTGTTTCGACGTCTTGTAGAGCGGGAATTTTGGATCTGATCGTTCTGCCGTACATAAGCTCCGTGGGTGTGCGTCCAGTCGTTGAGTGTGGCGTGGTTTAATACATCACTAAGTAATCTTGTAGATCCTGACGCCAATCACGACCGAGAGCATTGCTGATTTGTAATCGCTTGAGCAGAGACCTGTTCTGCCTCTCCACCAATCCGTTTTCTTGGGACCAGTATGGCGTCGAGTGGTTCAAATGAATGCCATGCCTCCGACTGTATTCTTCAAGCTCCGTTCCCACAAATTGTTTAGCGTTATCTAACGTTATCGTCATAGGGTAACCATGACGAGTAAAGATTCCGGTAAGTCTCGCAACAGTGTCCTTGGCTGTGATCTTATGCATCACCTCTACTTCTTTGTAGCGACTGTAATAGTCGATCACTACCAATAAGTATACGCCAGGGGGCATTGGTCCAAGGAAGTCCAGGGCTACGTCAACCCATGGTTTACATGGCAATGGTCGTCGTGAAAGCGGTTCTGGTTTGTTTGGCAGAGAAACCAGACGACAGCCTTCGCAATTTACGACTCGATTTGTAACCTCACGGTCCATTCCAGGCCACCAAACTCGATCCCTGAGACGCCGCTTCATGACGGATTCGCCGGGGTGCCCTTCGTGTGCTAGATCCAACATCCTTGAGCGTAATTTTGATGGTACAACTAGTTTGTCACCACGGACTAGTAAATCTCCTACCAATCCTAACTCGCCTTTAAACGGTGCGTACGGTTTAACTTCCGGTTCATCCCAATGTCCCAATTGCAGACACTTCTTCACTGCTGCTATGGTTAAATCCGTCTCCATAGATTTTTCCAGCTCCTGCACATCGAAAGCTGCTGATTCCATGACCGCGAGTACCATAAACTTATTTTCGGCATCGAACTCTTCGAAGACATTATCAACAACTAGCCGAGACAATGGATCAGCAATGTTACCCGAGCCTTTATGGTATTTTACTGTGAACGAGAAGGATTGCAAGCGAAGTACCCAGCGCTCTATTCGAGAGCAAGGTCGAGACGATGGTTTGAATATCGCCTCTAGTGGCTTGTGATCTGTTTCTAACTCGAAGGTATGACCCAACAGATAACATGAAAAACGCTCAACTGCCCAAACCAATGCGAGAGCTTCTTTCTCGGTTTGGCAATATCTTCGTTCAGTGGGAGTGAGACTCTTACTTGCATACGCAATCGAACGAGGATTGTCATCGGTTGAATCTTCGAACTGTAACAGTACAGCCCCGAGAGCTACCGGCGAAGCATCAGCAACTACACGCGTTCGCAGAGAGTTATCGAAGAATCGTAGCAGCTTAACATTGGTGATCATTTCCGTCAACTTTGCGAAAGCTTGCTGTTGCTGCATTCCCCAAACGAATTTCACTCCAGTGTGCGTGAGATCCCGGAGAGGCGCAGTAGTGGTCGCGAGATCCGGAAGAAACCGTCCTATATACGTCACAAGGCCGAGGTAGCTACGCAATTCTTCTTGACTTGCAGGAGGTCGGAACTTAGCCAGTGCTTCGATCTTGTCAGATGAAGGCTGAATGCCCTCAGATGAAATAGTATGGCCCAAGAAATCCAGCGAAGTAACCTTAAACAAGCATTTGTCCTTATTCAATAGCACTCCATATTCCCGGAGCGTTCACAGGACCATTTTCAGTGCTTCCTCGTGCTCTTCTTCGGTCTCCGAAAAGATTAGGATATCGTCGATGAAGTTGACAGCAAAATTACTGCAACGACTGAGAATCTGTTCGAGAATTCGCTGAAAAATTTCTGGTGCGATGACAATTCCGTACATGAGACGTTTATATCGAAATAAACCCATGTGCGTTATAAACGTGGTTATATAGCGACTGTGTTCCTCTAGCTCCACCTGGTGGAAGGCTTCCTTTATATCCAACCTGCTAAAAAACTTTGCTGAGGTGAATCTAGGAAGAAAATCCTCGATCGTAGGCATAAGATGTCTCTCGCGTACTATTGCAGTGTTCGCTCTTCGCATATCCACGCATAAACGTAAGTCTCCGTTATCCTTCACTACGGTAACTAATGGAGACACCCATTTACAGCCACCTTCAACAGGTTCAATTATGTCATTCGCTAGGAATGAATTCAACTTATCCTCAATTCTGGCTGTAAGCGCAATGGGTGGCCGACGAGGATGTTGGCAGACTGGTGATACCGAGTGGTCAATGGGAATACTAACCTTGATCCCTTTGATCTTGGGAAAGGGATGCTTTGCGCTAGATTGCAGCATCGATACTCCGTGGGTACTGGGTAAACCAACGAATAATACACCCAAATCGGTGGCAGTTGTGCGCCCTAACAGGCACTGTTGTCCACCTTTCACTACGTAGAATGTGGTCTCTTTCTTGTAGGAACGACCCGCATCTTCAATTTCTACCTGTGTCTGAAATTTACCTAGCACTGTCAACGGCTTTGCTTGATCGCCATACGGCAGAAAGACTTCATTACATTCCTTTTGTTGATTCCAAACTTCAGCAGAATTGGCCATAAGATATTCCCAGGACTTCTCATCAATTATGTTTTTCTTGCATCCGGAATCGACCAACATCTGCAGCAAAACACCTCCAATTTTCAACCACAGCAGCTCTTCTCCGTCACTTATACGAAATATGAAGTTCTTGTTCGAACTTGCGCTTCCTTCATAGCTCTCACGTGAATGGACGTCAATTTCACGAACACGCTCTGGTCGAAAACGTTTTCCACCTCGTCCTGGTCCGTCATATTTACGTTTCGACTGGATCACAGTGCGGCATTGAGTGGCAAAGTGTCCTACTCGTCTACATTTATTACATTCTTTGCCTTTTGCTGGACACGAAGCATCGTTCCCAAAGACGGTCCGAGCTGGTGGGGATGCTCATCGAGCGAGCCTGCTGCTTCACGGACTCGTATATTATAACGATTTTGGTCACATCGTCAAGGGAAAGGGTTTCACGCTGGAGCAATTGTTCCTTCAGTTCGCTTGGTGCAAACAGAATCACCTTATCGATCACGCTGATTGATCTGCTTTCTTCTGTTGATTTTCCAAAATCACATTTGCTTGCCTGATCTTGGCAGCGGAGCATAAACTTCTCAAGCGATTCTTCCGCGTTCGGTTTCAATAACCAGAACCGATTCCTTTCGAATGTATCGTGTTGTTTCGGGGAAAAATACGAATCCAATTTCTCGATGGCAACAGCGTAGGGGTCGATAGTTTTCTGTGCATCCTCAGTCACGTCAGCACCAGGTATCGACGCAAACACCTCTTGCAAATCCGGACCACCTTTCGCCAGCAGGATATTCTTTATTCGTGTTTTGTCCGTTTCGTTGGTGGCGGACACTATGTAGCCGAAATTTCTTTTGTATTTCACCCATTCGTCACGAACGGCGTTCCTCGGCAGAGACTTAAACTTGAACTGTGGTACCGTAATCCGGGGTATCATTGATCAGCGGGGTAAAATTGATCGGAATGAACTATCTCGTAAAAAGTTCGTATCATCATTTGTTGATGAAATATTTCCAAAGCATGAATTGCGCTTCTCCTTCTTATATTCATGAACTATTGAAAATTAAGATGTTTTCGAAAATTGTATTTACTTCATGCGTAAATTTAACAACTTTTTGAAACAACGATTTCAATGGTTAAGGATGACACTACCGAAGATTCATGTCTCACATAAGTTGTGCAAGCGATATGAGCAAGGAAAATGTGATTCTTACTAAAAATTACATCGCCAAAAACGATTCCGTTGTCAAAACATTGATAAGAATGTTCAATTATGCAACATTTACGAATTACTGTTAAGAATGTAGAATTTCCTTAGGAAATTGCCTACCGCGGTTCGAGGTATTTTTATTTTTGAAATAACTCAAAAAGTAAATGACTTGTAAGAGTTTTGTTTCCATATTCGGCTTCAGGGGCCATGATTTAAGTAAGTAACGACATTTTCAATATAACCGAATGTTGTTTACATGGGTTGATCAATGTTACCCCATATCAGCTAAATCAAAAAATCACTTTAAACATTTTTTTAAACATACTTAAATCTTTTGAAAACAAAAATTCAGCATACAGACACGAGCGGTGGGTACCAGTACTTGTTTTAAAATTAAAAGACTTGCGACATTTGGATTTTCAAATGAAACATTTAAGAAATATCTCAAAAACTGATCAATGTTACCCCGGATTACGGTATATCCCACTTTTCCATTGTACCGGCCAGAGCTATTGAACAGGATTGAAGATCCGTGGTTATCTAAACGTATCTTGATCATTTTCATAGACTTACCAGTCAGTAACGATTTTACAAAGCTGTTGTCGTTGTCTCGGTACAAGTCAACGTTGTTTATCGTGCTCCCGGGCCTCTACGTAAGCAGTAGATTATTTTCGCTTCGGAGCCGCCACTGAGAATGGCTTATAGATTTCCGACTTCTACGAGTCTCTACCGTCCGGTAAATGGTATCGCTTCCGAGCTGCCACTGAAGGCTTTTCGTTGTCGCTGTTTGTCAACAGCTACTTTCATTTGATAGTATCGATTCACGCTGTTCTTAGACAGCCGCTACCCTTTGGTAGCATTAATCCGCTGCGAATTAAACAGCTACTACCAGCGTAGTTTAGTTGTCTAGAATGAATGAAAACATCACATAACCTCAATTTTATCTGGAACCACAATATTCACTCGCATTTTCGCAAATTGCTTCTTACCTTTACTTCCTCCAACAAAACGTTTACCTCCGTCGCCAAATGTGGTATTCTCGAGTGGTATTTCTAATATTTAGAATATAACTATAGGCAAATTACTATTCAACAAATCACCGTACTTTTATTGTGTATCTTCTCGACTCGTACTGTTTACTGTTTTCTCTCCAGGCCCGTACTCTCGACTAATAATACATTTCACCAGTGCCGTACTTGGGCACCACAAGTGCTGTTAAAATCGAACAACGACCACTTGAGAGTACCAGAAATCGCATTCATCGTTATTTTGGAATTTCTAAAAATTATTTTGTAATGATTTATAACGCAACGCAACGCAATAGTTGCCTAATGAAAAAGCGTTGCGTAATAGCCAGTAAGTAGCTGATTTCAAATGCGTAAGAAATATTACAACACAATGATTTATAACGCAACGCAACGCAATAGTTGCCTAATGAAAAAGCGTTGCGTAATAGCCAGTAGGTAGCTGATTTCAATTGCGTAAGAAATATTACAACACTGCTAAATTAAGTGCAGGAAAGTAGGCCGTTTCACGACCGTTTGAGGATAGCAAAAGTCATATCGGAATGCATTCGCCACCATTCTGCAAATTTTCGTAAATTGTTATGTAATGATTCATTACGCAACTCAGAACAGTTGCTTAATGAAGAATAGTCATAGTTGCTTATCTAAAAGTCATTACGGTCATTTGCGTAATGACTATTACGACACTGCATAACTTAATGCAGGAAAAAAGACTGCTACATGATAAACTGTCATACCACACGGCTAAGGAAGGCCCCATTCGTCAGGGTTATGAAATTTGTGAATGAGCTCAAATGTCTCGAACAAATTGGTGCCGGGATTTCCACACTAGGACAAAACCCACTTTAGAAATTCCTGATCCGATTTTTTGAAAAATGTTTGGGGGATCTCTTGCAAGATTTTAGGCAACTTATGTGAACAACACTAATGATGACCTTAGCAGATCTTTTGTAGACACATTCCACGCACATCTACGCCAGGCTATCAAAAATTTAAACTCTGAAATATTTCCAAAGCTATGCAGAATATGAAAGACAATATGTTGAATTGTATAAAAAACATAAATTTGATTGAAAATACTGTAAAAAATACACTTGAAAAGTTATATAAAGTATATATAATTTATTGGTGAGAAATTGAGACATTAAACAACTTTTTTATAAAAGCCATGTATCATAGTTTATCAAGTGTAATATGATTGTCTTATCCGTTAACTAGAAGGGTATTAGATGACATTGTTACGTGCGGGTTTAATTTTTTCAAACAAATTATTGGTTCTTTGAAAACGTATTTTTTCAAATAGTCACATTATTATGGTGTCGCGTTACGAAAATAGCCATATTTTTGACATTGTAAAATAAATACTTCTTACAGAACTCTTATATTTTGGATTCTCTTCCTACTCGTCAAGATACGTGTTTCCATAAAAAAAGATTTAAAATCGGACCATTCTTCGAAAAGTTACACTAGGTGCAAAGTTTTGGTGTCGCGTTACGTTAATTTTCACCGTAAATTTTCAGGATGAAACTACAAATTTCAAAATGCTCGTTCTCAGCAATGCTACAACCGATTTTCGGAATTTTTTTTTTAGTAGATGGAAATAGTTATACTAGCTTTCAGTGTTGGTGCCACCCCACTAAAACCCTCCCCGTTTGTGTGAAATGTTGGTATGTCTGTTTTCTCTTGTTTTTTTCTCAAATGTGATCAAGTAGCTCTGGTTTTTAATGGCTACCCGAGCAGAAGAAAATAACTACTGAATACCAAATTGAGGTATTCCATACTAGATAATTTCCAATACTTACAACCTGAATGAGGTATGAATGAGCCCTGCATAAGAGGTAAAATACCTCAAATAATACCTCAAGCATATTCTACGAACACCAAACTGATAACTAGATCAGGTATTGTAATACCTCAATAATACTTGATGGATTTTCATATAAAAATGAAATTTTTCAATTGTAGTTCAATACCTCCAGCAGACCTCAATAGCTTTTTAATACCTCAATGAAGTATTTTTAATTGTTTTAAAGATTTTTTTCAATACCATTATAATACCAAATTGAGGTATTGACAACTGAACAATACCTAATTTTGGTATGATACCAAAAAATGGTATGCATAAGTTATTGGGGAGTTATTTGTTCCTACTCGGGTAGTGACCCAAATCTTATCAGACAGGTGCCGTTTAGTGCAGGTGTGTAGTCTCTTACATGTTGTGGAATACTTGGCTTCGATGGTAAGCAACGTGATTCTCCAGCGGATAATCCGGAATATCCGTAAAAATGGTCAATTCATGAAAATAATCCAAGACAGTTTTTTTTTTGCAAAGTCACCAGAACTTCTTATTATAAAACGCAAAAGAGCTGAGAGCTTTCTTTGCCAAAGTTGTAATTTTCACATTCGTATATCGTGTGGCAGGTACGATTATACTCTATGCACAGGGAAGTCAAGTAAATTTACTTTACGAAAAGATCCTGGACCGACCGGAAATCGAACCCAGACATGACTTTGCTTTATAGCCGCGGACTCTAACCACTCGGCTAAGAAATGCTCCCAATAAAACGCGCAGTGGTCTAGAATGATTTTTACGACCAGTTTTGTGGATTTTACAAAGGAAGTTGTAGTGGCCCATGGCAGCCCTGATTGGATGATTTTATAAATTGATAATTTTAATGAATATTAACCAACCATTCTTAAAACCAGACCTAAAACCAGAGCTTTGTGCAAAAAAGAAAAAAAGAAACATAGGGAAAGTGTACCAGTTATGGCCATAGTAGTTCCCTATTTGGCCATATGTAAAATTTTAATAACTATCACATTTTAAATCTTTTTGAATGTTTTTACATCAAGATATATGTTAAATCTAACTACTACAACACACAAACATTTTCAAAATTTGAAGACATTAAAGTAATTTCAGGTTTCAGAAGAATTGCGCCAACGCTTAAATCTTGTACAACTGTTTCCTTTCAATGAAAGCTCAAACAATCGGTTGAATAATTGAGGAACTGTTATGAGTTAAAATGAATTCACAGTTTCGCCTAATAATCTGATTTAATAACTCTGCTGTGCGGTAGTACTCCATGATATTCAGATCACTATTTGAGACCACAAACATCCTTAACAATTTTGCTAAAACATGATCCTCAAAATACTACATGGCTACGTTGAAATTTTATTGGCCCAATATCTGGTTCAATTACACCCCTGTGCCACAAATTCTGTATCCTTAAGACCGCCATTAGTAAATCATAAACACTTGCACACGGTATGTCTGAACCAGCAGAATATAAAAATCGAATGTACATCGGATATTCTCATCATCTTCAAAAGAGATCAAAGGAACGGTTAAAAAATTGAACCTAAGAAAAGTGCAATTACCTAACTGTACACCAGCTCTACATATTTTTCGTCCCATCATTGGGAAGCTTTTATGGTCGTCTACAAATTTCTGAAACAATATTCTCAAAATAATTTATTGAATCTTTTTTATAATTTTACCCATTTATCAGATCCATTAACTCCACTGTGTTATTGAATTTCGGATAGTTCCGACAATCATACATGTCTGCTTGTCGACTTTGCCGAAAGCATACTTTTAAAAGTACATCGTTGAAAGGTTTACATAATTTTATTTTACAATCAAGTTCAATCATTCTAACATGTATCAAAGCTCAAGATTATTCGCTCCGCCATCCGAAAGCACTGTACCGGAAACATTCTTAAAAAATCACAGAAATATCTTAAAATTATTGCAAAGAATTTAGTCAAATTTATATGGTGACCACAAGTGCCATCTACCCTTTTACAAAGCACGACATTCTCAAAAGGTTTCACCGAAACATTAAATTAATTTTAACAAGTGTCGGATCAAATTACCCCACTGTGAGGCAGAATGTCGAATGTATTAAACAAATAACAATACTAGATATACATTTTTTCTGAAACCCGAAAGCAACATTACCGAATTTATCAATAAAAATAAAAAATGCTTTTTGCGTAACGCGACACCATTTGCAGAACCCTGTTGGAAGATAAACGTAACGCGGCGCTCATAAAATGAAATCAATGTTTTCTGCAATTATTCAATATTTCCATCCAGTTTGAAGTCACACTCTGATTCTTATCAATACATAGAAGGATTGCCTAGAACAAACCCGGATTGTAAAAATTATAGCAGAGCAGATATAGGCGATTATAAAGTGACGTTTAAAAAAGTGCATTTCAGCGATGGTGTCGCGTTACGAAATGCAACTGCTTCTAATTACCATATATGCAGTGTTATGTTTCAAAATGAATGTCACAACATCAAGTACATTTAATATGCATGATATAAAACCTGTTTTATCACATGGTCACAAGGCATATTTCCGAGAACATGCCTAATTTGATAATGAAAGTCGGTTCCTCGTGGTGTCGCGTTACGCTGGAATGTGTCTGTAATACATCTCAAGTAACATTTTTAGCTTTTTCATTGAGTACAAGCGTTGTTACCATCGCCATTCAACAGAAACACAATGTTGTTAACACATTACATGAGAATTTACGTACGATGTCTTCATATAATTGCTGCACTTCGTTTTAATTGCATTTATATTCTCCAAAAGAGCAGGTCTTTTAACAATGACTGATCTGCATATTGGTAGTGTATCTGACAAGTGATCTAATAATCGGAGGTTCGATCCTTGTCCAATATTTTTTATTTGTTTTTACTGTATTTGTTTGTAAAAATTAAGTCATATAAACTGTAACAATCAAATTGTATGGAGTTGTATTGACCATGATGAATTGACCAAAACGATGTACAGTCAGTGACATAAGTTAGTAACCAAATGCTTTTTTTTTCATACAAAATGCCCAAGTTTGTGGTGTTGTATCTCAGCTTCTGGCAGTCCGAATCGGCTGAAATTTGGATGATGAACTACAAATAACTTGAAATCTGGCCTGTGAGGGAATTATTACATTGCAGTAATTTTACATAGAATTCCAAAGGGTTGTTCAAAGACAAAAGTAAGTAACCGAGAGACTTTTTAATTTAATTCGAAAACGGTAAGTCGTGGAAAGTTGGTATGTTCTGCAAATTTGTGTGACTTCTGAAATTTAACAACTTTGTGGAACAGACCAACAACCCCCAACTTACCGTTTAAGAATTAATTTACAAAGTCTCTCGGTTACTTACTTTTGTCTTTGAACTACCCCCTTAAACTCAATGTAAAATGGCTGCAATGTAATGATTCCCTTACAGGCAAACTTTCAAGTTATTTGTAGTTCGTCATCCAAATTTCAGCCAATTCGGTCTACTAGGAGCTGAGATACAGAGTCTCAGAGTGTTTTTTGCGCCGTTTTTTAGTTACGGTGTAAGAAACCCCATTTTATTACAAAAACCGACGTAAAAAAAATCTGAGACATTTTTTTATTCACACAAAACAATGCTCTACATTAGGATTTGTATGGTCTTATTGGTCATTATTAAATAAATTATAAAGAATATAGCTGCGCTTCACTACAGTGCATATATTTAAAAAAAAAAAATGGAACAAATTTGCCACAATTTCCAAAAAATATATTTTCTTCAAATTTATTTACAACTTTTCATTTTTAATCTGATACATTTCGTATGAGGCTTAGACAATATAAAAAAATCAAAATTAAAATACTCTTCCTTAAGTGCATTTGTTTAAAAGGGAATCAAGTCACACTGAACTCTTTTTAAATGCTTATTAAAAAATGTCCCTATCACGAAGTTTTGAAAACATTTTAAGTTTATCTTGCTATGAATGGCATTGCAAAACATGATTACAAGCATACACGTACAGATATGTCACAAATTTCGATTTATATGAAGAGTTACATAGGACCTTCCTTAGCCTAGTGATTAGCAAAACCGTTTGTGGTTCTGGTTTCGATTCCCGATCGGTCCAGGATCCTTTCGTAATGGAAATTTCCTTGACTTCCCTGGGCATAGAGCATCACCATACCTGCCACACGATATACGAATGCGAAAATGGCATCTTTGGCAAAGAAAGCTCTCAGTTAACAACTGTGGAAGTTCTCATTAATCACTAAGCGCAGAAGCAGGCTCTGTCCCAATGGGGACGCAATGCCAAGAAAAAGAAACAGATGAAGAGTTACAGCTGAATTAAGGAAAAGGGATCCAGTCTCCCCTATTCTGTTGGCGTTGTCGTCGTTCGGGTCCGGCGGGTGAGCCAAAGGTAGGTTTCGACCTGTCTGGAACTTTCTGATGGTAGGTTCTTGTCGCGCTGTCTCGCGCTCTCTTATTGGGATGGTGATTGTGAACAACCAGAATCATTAACCCGCGCGTTCGATGCGGTAATAAAGTACGTAAGTCAGAACTGGGTGGATGGTGGCCGTGGGACTTTTGAGTTGTGGTCAAAATTATAATTTGAAAAATGATTCATCATTACAATAGCAACCTCAAATCGAATCGTGTTTTCGCAAAGAATAGTTTGATATAATTCAGATTGATATTTTTCATCATCATCAGACTCTTATGATAAACTATCCAACACAAATTTTTACGGAATGAGAGTTGAACCAACCAAACATATTTCAGCTGAATAATCTGTTATTTAGCAACTAATGTTTGTTGAGTAATGTTGAGTATGACTTTACTGCCTATATGTAGTAAATAACTTATTTTAGAAACATGTTTACTTTAACTTCCATTTTTATATAATAACTAAATGAATCAACTTAGTTGTAATATTGTAACCAAGTACAATACTCTAATCCACTTTTCGATTCTCTTCCCTTAGAATATGTACTAAAAGATATGTGACGTTCTACAAGGATCCATAAAGTACTACAAAGGTCAGCACAGGCTTTCCAAGAATTGCAAAAATGATCAAAGTTCCGCAATGATTTGTATCGTTCTATATATGTCAGCAGTATCCACGAAGGTGCGTGAAAATCAGCAACATTCATCGAATGTCTGCAAAGGTCCAAGATGGTCCACGTGAAAGTCTGAAACGATCCATGGAAAAGGCAATGATCCACGAAGGTTCGTGAGAGTCTGAGAATGACATTTGAAGGAACATCTGTGAAAATCAACATGATGACCTATTTGAAAGCACTCTGTAGTCTGTATAGTTAAACATCAGTACCAGACATTTCGTTACGCTTTTAGATTAAGGTTCTATATTTTCAGAGAGTTCATGGATGACACAAACTGTACTGGAATCAGCACTGAGAATGTTCACTGTATCAATAATCTTTCAGTATGTTACGTATTACGGACGTAGATCAAATGACCTAAATTACATGGTGTTGATGGGTAATGTACATTGGCGTAGGAACAGCAGGAACCCCCAGAGTCATCCAGGCCCCCTCCAGAATTTTGGATGATAAAATATATTAAAATAAAAAAAAATATATTTACATAATTCTAGAGTGAAGAAGAATCTTCTGATACAATTGACAAATATTCAGTAGTTACGTTTTTATATTCTGTTAAACAATAATGGGAAAACCTCGCTTGTCATACACAGCATCAGTGTGACGGTTCTGTCTTCGGAGAAACGTGCGACCATCGAAGAATTAATCGTCCAGCTGTCGCTCGACAACTTCGTTGAAAAAAAAATACTGTGATACTGAAGACCGTCAGTATGCAGGAAATGCAGTTCCTTTAATTCGTATTTTTTGAATAGTACAAAAAATACTATTTCAAATGTTTTAGCATAGAGCAGCATTCGACCTGCAATATGATTTCTTATGTTCTTGAAGGTGCCCTGAATAATTACAACTTGGATGGTCCATACATAATTACAACTCGTATAAAATTAATACAACTCAACAAAATTGATAGATATTAAAGGTAAACTAAACTATACTAAAGGAACTTCTTAGACATACGATAGCTGAAATTATTGATAAAAACAAGACCTTATTCATAACACATATCTTCAAGGAATTTTAACCTAGTTAAGGCTTGTACCAAAAGCTTGAAAACAAAATCGGCCATAGTTTTTTAATCCAACAATATGTTCTTTATTTGTTTTCGCTTTGATTTTTTTAAATAATTTCTTGAATTTAATTCAATTGCTTAAGTTCTATACTACGTTTTACCTAGAAAAAAATGTACAGTCTCAAGAATTTTGGTTTAATCAAATTCGTTAAGGTATATCAAAGAGTGGCTTTAGACCTTTTGCTACAAATCTCTTAGAAATTAGTCAAATAATATTGTGAATTTTTTCATGTTCAAGTTGATCCCGAAATGTGATACCGTATTCAACTAAAATATTTATTCTTAACCTTTCAAAAGTTCAAACTTTGCCTTAGCCAATTTTCAAAAAAAAAATTATTGATTCTGTCAAACTTCTTCATAGTTTTCCCAAAAATGTTATTAAAAACTTTATCGCAAAGTTCATCAAAAGTTCTTCAGAAATATTTTAAAAATATATTGTAAATTGCGTCACAAATTCTCCTTTTTTCTGTAAATTCTTCTTCAAATCCTCGGATTATATAGGAATTATCTGCAAAAAGTATTTTTGGAATGCCTTTCTGCTTCGAAACTTAAGAGAAAATTTATTGAAAACTCCCAGGAATACTTTTGCTCCCAAAATAAGCATAGCGGTAAAGTAAATCTGTGGAGAAACATGTAGAATAATAACTAGGCAGGGAATAATTAAAAAAGTATAAAGATATTCCTTGAAACATTACTTTAGGAATACCTTTATAATTTTGCAAATAATCCATATTCTGGAATTGAATTCTTGTGTAATTCCAAGGCGGAATTCTTAACGCTTTTTGGTAGAATTATGGGGAATCCAGAAGTCAAAGAAGGAATTCTTCTTGATTTCAAGAATAATTTCTAAAGAAGAAACTGATGGAGCTCCTAGAGAAATTTATTTTTTAATTCATTAGAGAGGTTTCAATTATCCTGCAGTTATTCATCTCCAGAAGAAGAAATATAGATAATCATATATCTATGGTTGTTTTGTTATCCATCTGTTGTTTCTATCTGCTTTAACATTTTGTTGTTTCTTCTTCTTTGGCATGACGCAGTATTGAATAAAATCAGGATTTTTATATGTATGGTTCCTGATTTCTTAAAGTCCATCAGGAATTCCTCAACGAATTTCCAAAGTAATGCACAAATTTCCTCTAAATTTAAAAATATTCCGTCAAAAAAGTTTGTTTGGAATTTCTGCAAGTAGAAAAAAATAATTTTCAGATTTATCAGTCAGCCATACTACCATAAAGTTTCGGAGTTCATGCAAAACATTTTCTAACATATTAGAAACAAACACTCTCAGTAAAAATTCCATCCGTTTCAACGTCATTGCCTATTACAAAAGACGATAAAAATGAACCAGATTTTTTGTAGTTAATCTTACACAAGAAACCAAAAAAGCTTTTTCTGTGAGGTACATCGTCAGGAATTTCACCAAAAAGTATCAACACCTGACAATACCTGACAAGAATTCAGAATTTTTTCCAAATTCAATTTGAACACTCACAAGACGCGACGCGAGACTGGACACAACACTTATTGTTCTTACAAACATAAAAAGGATTTAAACATTTACCTTTTTCGTCGACCGGTTTCGGGAGAGGAGTTGGACATCGTCCTGTAGATGGGCAACATCGAGCCCGAAACCGGTCGACGAAAAAGGTAAATGTTTAAATCCTTTTTATGTTTGTAAGAACAATAAGTGTTATGTCCTGTCTCGCGTCGCGTCTTGTGAGTGTACTATAGTTCTTACGTTAGCACAAAATCTTAAAATGAGTTCAATTTGAACTTCAATTAAAAACAATAGAAGTCAATGAAAAGATTCGTAGAGCAATTTGTAAGGATTTTGAGGCATTTCTGGAGAAGTTTTTAAGCCAAATATGGAAAGTGGATGGATTTCAGATATTCTTCATAGAAGAATCCTTGAATAAACATTCGGAGTAAAATATGGAGTAATTTTAGAAAAATGAAAATATATTTTCATATATTTATGTATATATACCTTATGGAATTTCAGGAGAATATTTTTTGAGATGTTCAAGAATTAATTTTAAAATTGTAAATCTATTGATTTTTTTTTTTTAAGTTTTCAGAAGAATCGATAATGCTGTTTAAAATAGAAAATGTTTGGAAAATTCTTGGGTGGATCTCTGGTGAATTTTTCGAAATAATCGACGACATCCCAGGGGAAGCAATACTATAAATCTCTAAAGAAATCTCTGAACAAATTTCCCGGGAATTTTTGGAGTACTTTTAAGGAAGAGTTTATGAAAGAATAGCTGAACGTATTCCGCTAAAAAAATTGGAAAGATTGAATTAAAAAAATAGGTAGGCGTGATTGAACAAATTTTAAAATATTAGAGAGGAGTCTGCTGCGAGAGAGAATTTTGAAGGAATTCGGGGATCAATTTCAAATTGATTTTCAGACAAATCTTAAATTTTCTGAAAAAATGAAGCAGATAGATTTGTGGAAAACTTCTCTGACAAATCATTAAGGACATTTTCCCAATTGAATCTTATGAAAATTTTTTAGAATATTATAATCTTGAGTTAATCATCCAACTTTTTTTTGCAGGAAGTCCTGGATAATATTTGCTGCAAATTTTTCGAGCAAACCTTCAAAAATTTCTGAGGGATTTAATGAGAGATTTTCTGAAAGATTTGGTGAATGAATCTGAAGAGAAACTTTAGGAAGAATCACGAAGGCAAAGTTTGAAAAACCTTTAAGTGCACTCTCTGATGAGTTTGTGGAAAGAGTCCAGTATTGGTGATCCTGAAGACAGTTTTGGTAGTATTTATTGTACTATTTTCTGAAGAAATCCTCAACACATCCAGAAAATTCTCAACAAATTATTTGTGAACAACTGAATTATATTTTCAACCAAAAAATTATATGTAATGTGTTATAAGAACGTAGTTTACCTTCATGGAGAAATGTTCTAAATTTGGAATTCTTTAAGAGCAAATTAATACAGATCCTTCGAAAAAAAAAATATGGTATGATTAGAAATTCTAAAGAAACTCCAAGAAAAAAATCTGTTAAATAATAATTTCTAATCCCGGAAATGATTTTCCGTGGGAGTTTCAGCAGGAACTTAGTGAAAACTGGTAGGGGTAAGTCCAGAATGCTCGGACACTTTTCGTTGAAAATTCATAGTTCTAAAAGTACATTACTTTTGGCGTGAATTTTGTTACTAATTGAAAGATCTACAATTGAACAAGAGGAATAAAATATGTGTGGCTCATTAAACCGTCACAATATGTTTTTGAAAGCTGTCACCCTTTTTTGTAAAAAATTGCTCAAATTTTTAGGTGTCCTCTATGTCCGGATACTAGATTCAGTTAACTCGTACAAGTGAACCAGTTGATGAAAATTCAAACCAATACCATAGACTGAAGATAGAACATTTGGTTTTTCTGCTTCATATAAATTGATTATTGTTTTATGCCCTTTTATCTACAAAATCAGTGTTTTCCAGGGGTCCAAAATTAAGCCTAAAACTTCAATATAAGTGTCCGGCTTTTAAAACACATGTCTCTGATTTCATAATCTGTGAAGACAGAAACCAAATAACTTCCCAATAGGTATTGTATTATGGTGTTAAGCTTTTTAAATTACTCTTGATTTATGAAAAAAACGGCTAGTGTCCGGGTTTAGAAGCTGCCCGATCATACAGAACTCTCCCCTAAGCGCGTTGTGGGAGAATGTACTGGAAAGGCTCGGAAATAATTCTTGAAGAGATCCCCGATATCTGAAAAGTTCCTGCAAGAATTACAAAGAGATATTCCTCGTGAGTTCTTTGGAAGAATTATTGATGGATTTTTTACTGGATTAGACATAGATTGAATATTTTCCGTAATGAAAATTGAAATTTACAAGTAACGATATACCTACATGATGTGAGACAAAATCACAAATATATTAAATTTATGCAAACTACGAAATTTGTGATTATTGCGAGCGACATTACTTCGGTAAGTCAACAAATTTGCTAGGCCCCCCCTAGGCCCCCTCCAGGAAAAAATCCTAGCTATGCCAATGGTAATGTAAATTAGTCGTTAAACTGAACTATTTATCCCGACCAGTGAATCAATTATCAACCAACACGCAGCAAGAAAGACATTGTCTTCTCCCATTCTTGTTGCAACAATTCCATTTTGCAACAACAGTTTATCATCACTTGAACAGAATATGACAATGATCGCTCACCGCATGCCCAAAGATTTTCTTGGCTTTGCATTGCAATTTTCGAAAACTTTCTCCATGTAGGTAAACATTGCCGCATTATCGAACAGCATTCGTAAAACAAATTCGACTTTATGTTTAAAATAACTGATAACTCACGAGTTGAAAAGATTGCAACAATGTTGCTTCTTGTGATTGTCATGACAATTTTTCTTTTTATTGTATCATAATCCGCAACAATTGAGACAAACGGTTGTGAACGCGCTTGCTCTGTTGTTTGTTTTTAGTCTGTTTTGATGACAATTTGATTCACTGATCCCGACCAATGCAAGCTAGGATATCCAAAACTATCAAATTATTAATTATTGCGATGGTATGACTTAAGATCAATATTTCCAGATGTTTAGCAAAAATTTGAACTTACTATTCAGTAAACGTTATACAGTAAATTTCTTTGCGTCTTTCTAAACATGTACTGCATAGATTCATATTCAACAGATACTACATTTTGCTAATTTGACTCATATTTCAGGAAGTCACAGTATGTCCATTTTATCATCCCACTGTCCGAATGCGACCCACCCTTCGAATAACGAATGTGGAAACCTGCCAGCCACACCACTGTCCTGAACTGAAGAGTGCACATAAAAATAAAGCATTTTCAGTGCGCTCGCAGCCTCTCGGTCCGAGATCGTTTCTCCTCCTTATATGGGAAGGAAGCAAACTCGAATGACTACAGCCCCAAACGAGCATCCACGGAGCGCAAGAAGTTGCTGTCGAGATCGAGTTCGAGAGGCCCCAATTGTGAGAGCCGCCATCGAAGCTCTGCTGTTCTGTGCAGGTGTCCTATAGACTCGATGGCGCCGGACTGCATTCCAACGAGAAGTTGAGCGCTTTTGTTGTTATGCTTTTCGCGTCTCTTCGCCTTTGTGGTCGATCTTCATGATCTTGGACTTTTTATTGGGGTAAGACCACAAGACGTCGTTCCGAGGTTCGAAAGCAAAGCGACAGAACAATCTCAGAGGATGGACTATGTACATGTTCGGCTGAGACGCAGGGGCCATGTTCAGGAATTTCGGATCGAAATTAGCTTCTTCTTTGGTCCCTTTGCATCCTACTCAAACTTCCATTAGATCGTCTGGTTTGTAGAGATGCCCCATGAACAGAATTTGTTTATTAGTCTTCTTCACTATCACAAACAAGTAAGATCTTGCCACAATGAACTGATATGGGGCAATTAGTTTGGCACTTCGTTTATTGAAACTTCTCACTACTGTGGCTCCTCCGGCATCTGCAGTTCTTTCATAGAACCGCATTCCTGCCTTGTGCATAACACTGTCCAACGATGAATCTACATCTTCGAAGATCCTCAGATCCCGCTGCTTGAATAACACTTCCAGTCCCATGGACTGCCGCAAGAATTCAGTGGCGTTGAATTCCGATTCAATGTGGAAGATCGGCACTGTAATTTCTGCTCGTTTCATTTGGAAATGTGCCTGTATTGCGTCGAAATGTCCAGGTTCTAGAGCTTTCATGATCGTCTCCAACGAAGCCTCTCGATCTGGTAACATTACCCACATTACAGCGTCACTCGATTTCACAAACGGCAATTCCAGAACCTCTATTTCCAGCTCAGGAATACGCGAGAACCGAAAATCCCCTCGCTTAAACATCGTCATAGTCGTATACAGCTTCTCGATCATTCCGCTCCTGAAATCCCGAGGCATCGTATCCTTGGTGTCGAACATACTTGCAAATTGTGGTTTGAAAGAAGCCGAGCACACCTGTACCACTTGCAAGTGTTTCGGAACATCATCCAAGTTAATCATACTACTGATCACTCGATTCGTGTTGAAGTTCACGAAGTGGTTCACTCTTCGCACAACTCCTTCTCGCTGTGAAAAATCGAAATACACCAGTGTCGTGTCCAGATCTTCCTTCATAACGTCTCTCATGTGCACGTCCACTTCACGGAGTCCATTCAGTATGATCCTGTTTCTCATGCGGAATCCATCACCACCGCCTCCAAGCATGTAGTGTAGCTCCTTCTGATTCGTCAGAAACTCGGAGAAGTTCGACGGTAGACCGAAAACCTCGCGTAACCGCGCCTGTGTCGTATCGGTTGCAATCGAGTACAACATCGCAACGCTGTTGCGCAACACAAACGGTGCGACAACAATGTTGTGCTCAGGACTGAAGGCGGCCTTGAAATTGCAAAACAAACCAATACATATGTGATTCACAACACATTTGTAGAATGTCACACACAGCCTACCTTGTAGACGCTAAGGCTGAAGTTTGTGTCACCGTACGGGAATCTCAGTTGGCCTCCGCCGTAGCACGTGCTCGCAAACGCAACCAAAATCGTAGTAATCCATCCCAGGAAGTTCATTGCTTACTCAACCGTGTTGCTTGGATCAGCTTATAAGCGCACTTGCACCGCTCAGGAACGATCACTCCGTACTAAGCCATCTAGCAGGCATGGGCAGCGAGCACTCTCCATAGCTGTCAAATGATAACGACGCCCGGTGTTTTACTGATAATGTGGAGCATCACAGTAATCCACGCTGCTGTAGCCATGGGGATGGACGATGAGAACGTTCGAAAATAATGCAAAAGCATTGATGATGATGCTGCGCCGGTATAAACAACGTCCCGACTATCATTGGATTACGACGTGCGAACTGTGGAGGACGATCGTAAAATAAATCGGCGCTAATCTATCCGCTTGGTCAACGCGCGAGAGCCAAAGAGCGCTGCCATAGTGAACGCGTCATGCGTTCGCACCGCAAAGTTGTTGATATTCATCGGCAGCGATCATTAGATTAACCATAACTGCGCTATGAAAGGCACAGATAGCGCCAGCGCTGGTGTGTTTGACAGAACACCAATGCTATCACAGTGTTAAATTCCATACACGATGGCTTTGTTTTGCGGTGAGTAGCGAAAAATATGAAGAAAATATCTTCAATAATCCATGGGAAATCCTTTGATCGCAACGAATTCGCGCACGCACACGCGTTGATATGTCATCGGCGAAATGGGGTTGGCCGCAGTAAAGCGCGTCAATTGAAATGGATCACCTCTCTGGGGTGTTGGGTGGGATTTAAAAATAGTGACAATGAACTGGAACGAGCGAGACTAGACGGTCCAGCTGGAACTCGGGGGAATTATGGGTGTACTTTCGAGTGACACGGATGGTATAAAAATAGCGTTTTGCATATTTTGTACTAGACAATCAAATAATGAGTATGTAGGTAGGAGTTGTTCTCCACGTTACTAAAAATAACCTGTAGTTACATATATTCCTGACGCAAGCAGAAACTGCTATCAAATGGGATTCACTGACTACAAACTAGAAATTGTTTTAGGATACACCATTCATAAACGACTAGCAACTTGGCTATACGGATGTCTAGGGTACATCCTAATCAAATGAAGCATCATAAAACAGATTTTGGCCACCACAAACAAAACTGCTTGTTATCTAAAATATAACATTCTAAAAATACCTCGAAAATGTTATTCATATATCTCTACATGAATACCGTAAGGTGAGATGAGACAAAATAACACCTCAAATCTATAGACGGATTTCACGCCAACTCGACAAAGGGATTGGCAGCACCCCTTCAGAATTCAATGAAACTTTCTGGGTGTGAAGACTATGTGAAACTTAGATACTTTACATACTTTGTTTTTTTCAAAATCGATCTAGACTAACATTTGGAAAGGGTCAAAGTTTTTTTTACTTTTTTTATAAACCCGTATAACTCGAAAACGGTAAGACCAGCCTCCTGACACCGCCCATACAACCCCATTGAAAAATAACGAGCAAACATCTCTGGTTCCTAATGGGAAATGGTTCCCACTGACAGCTCAATGTTTGTAAACAAATAACCGTTTGAGGAATAATAATCGATGATGGCGAAATCTTTTTCTCCGAAAAATTTCTTTTCCCACATAACAACAGTTATTCGAACAAACAAACGGTTGCAAACTATTGGATTGCAGTACAGCAAGTCAATTTGGGTTGAAGTGATTAGCTAGAAACACATTTTAGTATTGGAGGAAAAGTTCCCTAATATGATTAGGCCATTGTACGTTGTTGCTCTTGAGTTTGATGCTGACCACGAAAACATGGCTGCCTAGCACCGGGTTGGGTAAGACCTACAAAAAAGTGTTGTATGGGGGACTGTCGTGAAATTTCCTGACGTTTTAGAAAAAAATATTGAAAAAAAAAACACATTTTCTACACTGAAAAAAACAATATTCAAAACTTTAAAGTCGATTTAAAAAAAAAACGGCCATTTCAGATTTTGATCATCCTTAAGCAAAAAGTTTCGTAATTAAATTTACTAAAGTCGTCCATACATTGCAAATTGGGCATATTTTAGGGAAAAAAGTTTTTCTAACATCGAATTTTTAAAGTCCCAAAGTTTTTTTTACTCTTTTTTATAAACCCGTATAACTCGAAAACGGTAAGACCTACAAAAAAGTGTTGTATGGGGGGCTGTCGTGAAATTTCCTGACGTTTTAGAAAAAAATGTTGAAAAAATAAAAACACATTTTCTACACTGAAAAAAAAATATGATTCAAAACTTAAGAGTCGATTTAAAAAAATGGCCATTTCAGATTTTGATCATCCTTAAGCAAAAAGTTTCGTAATTAAATTTACTAAAAGTCGTCCATACATTGCAAATTGGACATATCTAAGGGAAAAAAGTTTTTCTAACAACGAATTTTTCAAGTCCAAAACTGAATTTTTTTTCAAAGATTTTGTTCTAAACCGTCAAATATGATCGTGTTTTCAAGTGATAAATGAGTTTGAATCAGAAATAAATTGTATTTTTTATTGAGAATAGTTAAAAACGGAATTATGCAGTGATTATGTTTTTTAAATGAAGGCAATCTATGGATTTCGCCTCTGCCTATGAGAAAATCAACTCCGTCTTACAATCCGACGGATTTTTATGGTTCGAAAGATTGCAAACATTGAAAAGGAACAACCTGATCCATACCCCATTAAATTTTCTTCTAGAAAATGCTACTAAACTTACCTGCGTTACAAGCCAGATGAATAAAAAATAATGTTTGTATTGTTATCTACCTAAAATGTTCGTTAACGACCTGAGTTACTCAACAATCACCGCGTGAGTGTATAGAAAGATAGGTATTTAACTTATAATTGTCGTTCTACCTATGCATATAACTATTTATGCTTGATGTCAATAAAACTCTTTTCATTTTATCTAAGTCATTTGTGAAAAGAAGTTAAAGATGGATCAACAAGATTTATCGCGCATTAAAATTTCGAGATGTTGCGCCGGTATAAACAATCCTAAGTGCAGGCGTAGCCAGTTGCGAAACTTGTCACCAACAATGATCGAACACATACGTGCTATGGGATATAGTCATCAGCTTGATGAAACTATGCATATTTGTGAGTCATATCGCTTAGAGTTCAGGCTCCACAGAAGTCCGCCTAAGAAAAAAACGACGTTCGGGTGGAGGCGAAGTGAATCAAAATCCACAACCACCAACAAGCGGTCAGGCCTCCAATGAAATGCTAGGTAAGATAAATTTACTTTGCAGCACATTAAACGACAATGATTGTTTACATAGAACCCATATCAATATATTAATTCGACATTATTGTATATTTCAGAAGCAGTCCCGTCCTGTTCATCTTTGCCATCCGTCCCATCAGCGGATGAATTACTAGGCCCCTACAACGTGGAAAAATTCAACAGTATTATTGAAACTTTGAATTCATCCCCAATCTTGTCGAGAAACATGAGGAGCTTGGACTATCGAATTAAAAAGTCAGTGGAGATCACCAAAGCTGTACGTCATGACATACTAGGCATGGATGCAATGGACGTCGACAAGGTGGAGGCATTCGAGTAAATCATCAATCAGTTGAAAGAAAAATTCAACTCACCTAGTATTGGCAGAAATGACCAGTTGGAAATATTATCGGTTCTTCCTAAGTCGTGGTCGATCAACAAAATTGCCGAGGAGTTCGAGGCACCAATTTACATGGTAAGATAAGTGAAACAACTTGTGAATGAACAGGGCATTCTATGTACCACAAGGGCTCGAAGTGGGCATGGAATTAGTGAAACAGATAAACAGGTTGTTATTGATTTCTTTGATAGTGATGATATTAGTAGGCCTATGCCAGGAGCCAATGACTTCGTTTCTGAGTACCGAAATGGTAGTAAAGAACAAGTTCAAAAGCGTCTATTGATGATGTCTCTTAAAGAGGCGTACATGATTTTTGAAGAAAGATGCCAAAATGTGGAAATTGGTTTTACTTTGTTTACTATGTTGAGGCCTAAACATTGTAGGCTTCTCGATAGCACAGGAATTCACTATGTATGTGTGTGCACATACCACGAAAATGTTAAATTAATGCTTAACAGTTTAGGAATTGTCTCTCAGGCAGAAATTTGTGAAAAACTGTTATGCGATGTTTTAGTAAAAACGACTGATTGTTTTTTTTTCGAGAATGTGAAAAGTGTAATTCCAAAGAAAATATTACAGGAGAACTAATCTCGCTTTTAGAGGAAAGCGACACAAAAGATGTAGTTTTTCAGCAATGGCTCACCACCGATCGCTGTAATTTAGAAACTATAATAAAGCCTGTTGAAGAATTTGTTACGTATTTCGTGGAGAAAGTTGATAAGCTAATAACTCATGATTTTATTTGTAAATAACAGTCTTCTTTTCTACGAAACAAAAACAACTCCTTAAAACAAGGTGAAATACTGGTAATTAGCGACTTTTCTGAAAATTATAATTTATCATACAAAATGCTGCTCAAGGATATCACTGGAATAATTCCCAAGCAACGATACACCCATTCGAGATTTACCATAAAAGAGATAATAAATTGGAAAACGTTAGTTTTATTATAATATCAGAAGTGTTGACCCATGATACAGTAGCAGTTCAGCTATTTATTTCAAAATTGATAAATTTTGTTAAACAAAAAATAAATGTCTCAAAAGTTATTTTTATGTTAGATGGAGCTGCAGCTCATTATAAAAATAAAAAAAAATTTGCCAGCTTATGTAATTTCAAGAAAATATATGGATTCGAAGCAGAATGGCACTTTTTTGCCACATCCCACGGCAAAGGCCTCTGTGACGCTATTGGTGGCACTCTCAAGCGAATGGCAAAAAGAGCAAGTCTTGCAAAAGACTATGGAAACACAATCGCAACTCCGCGAGAACTATTCGACTGGGCAGTGAAACAAACTGATACATGTATCACCAAATTAAATTTCTGTTATATATCTAATGAACAGTATGTTAAAATGTCAGAGGAATTGATGGAATTGTTTGATAAGGTTAAAACTGTCCCTGGTACCCAAAAATATCATTGCTTTATGCCTATTAGTGATACACAAATTGCAGCCAAACGGTATACTAATTCAGAGGATGAACCAAAAATATTCAATTTATTCAGTAAAGCCCAAAAATAATGTAAATATTCATGTGCAGATACTACGTTTTAGGATATATAGCAATAATAAAAATAATGATGCATGGTAAAAAAAAAACCATGACTTTTTTTTATAAGCATAATATTGACCCTTTCCAGACACCTGTTAAGATTGGCTTTGACCAAATAAGAAATAAAATATTATTGATATCTTTCCAACCATTAAAAACCCATCGGATTGTTAGACGGAGTTCATTTTCTCATAAACGGTTTGGTGCGAGATCAATTGTATTTAATAAAAAAAACTCTGTATAATTCCGTTTTATTTCTTTTAACTACTCCCAATAAAACAAATATAATCTATTTTGTGATTAAAACTCATTTATCACTTCAAAATATGAGCATACTAGACTATTTAAAGCGAAATAAAAAAATCAAAAAAAAAATTTGGACTTAAAAAATTCGTTGTTAGAAAAACTTTTTTCCCTAAAATATGACCAATTTGCAATGTATGGACGACTTTAGTAAATTTAATTACGAAACTTTTTGCTTAAGTATGATCAAAATCTGAAATGGCCGGTTTTTTTAAATCGACTTTAAAGTTTTGAATCATTGTTTTTTCGGTGTAGAAATGTTTTTTTATTTTTTCAATATTTTTTTCTAAAACGTCAGGAAATTTCACGACAGTCCCCCATACAACACTTTTTTGTAGGTCTTACCGTTTTCGAGTTATACGGGTTTATAAAAAAAGTAAAAAAAAACTTTGACCCTTTTCAAATGTTAGTCTAGATCGATTTTGAAAATACAAAATATGCAAAGTATCTTAGATTCACATACTTTTGACATCCAGAAAGTTTCATTGAATTCTGAAGGGGTGCTGCCAATCGCGTGTCGAGTTGGCGTGAAATCCGTCATAAGAGCATAAATCTAGAGAACAAGACATATGATCAAGCTGAAAAAAAATCCTATCGATCAAACCACGCCCACAGTTGAGTTACTTTGTTGATTCAATAAAACAAACATTCTGTATTTTCCCTTCAAACGAACCAGTTCAGCAGCTAACTACGAAAGGATTTCAAACATAAGAAGTTAGCATGGAAAGATACGTCTCTCCAAGATTTTCGTTTGGAGACCAGTGGAAGATGTATCAAGAGCGATTGGGGAACAGTACATTATGGCTGTGGACGTAGATGAGGAGCGTAAATCCGCTGTACTTCTGACGTCAATTTCACTAGATGTCTACCAAACCGTGAAGAACATTTGCCATCCTTCAAGATCGAATGGGAAGAAGTACGATGAACTATGCGCTCCTTTGAAGGGAAGATTTTGTCTTGCGATGATCACTTACCGGGAGCGAGTGATTTTCTACAGGGCTTGACAGGAATCAGGAGCAAGTGTTCAAGAATGGTACGATCGTTTGAAGAAGCTATCACTGAATTGCCAATTAGGAGAACATTTGGATCATACGCTGAAGGATATTTTGGTGACGGGTCTTCTACTAGGTCCAGTTTTCGAACGTTTGTGTGAAGAACAGGACACCGTTGCACTACCCAAGTAACCACTAGCCCGCTAATTCGCCGTTTCAGGCTATTGTACGGCTGATATAGATAATGTCAGCTGTATAATTGCACTATATTAGCACGCAAGGCGAATTAGAGTGCCATTTGGTTACTTGGGTAGAGCACTTGCTCAAGCTTGCGGCGAAACGAGAAAGAACATTGAAAAAACAGAGGGGTTCTTAAAGTTAACAAGAAAGGAAGGCAAGCTATGGGGAGAAATTACTGATGAAACCAAGTACAGCAGTTTGCTTTGCTGAACAATTGCACAACGAAGTATTTAAAACTGTGCTAGCGTATCAGGGTCGACAAGCCGTTGGCCAAGTAGTTGTCTTCGAAGGAGGACGCAACCCATTGATTGGATGTGATTTTATTGAAGAGTTGTAGAATTTGCGAATGAATAAGCTTCATATGTAGTCATTAGAGAAGCATGAAAAAGAGCTAAAGGAAATTTTAGATCGTTACGGAGAACTGTTCGGATACCAATTTAGTTCCAATCCAACGTGGAGGGAGAATTGAGGTATCTGGAGAAGACAGGCATCATTTCGAAGGCAGAAACCGCTGACTGGGAAACAACTTTGGTTCCTGTTTAAAAAAAAAGATAAATCAATCCGTTTATGCGCTGTCATTCCGTTCCTTGAAGGCAAGCGGTACCCAGTGCCAGTTGTGGAAGATTTGTTTAACGCACTGTAAGGAGGTAAGCTGTTTTCGAAGTTAGACTTTGAGTCCAGGAGAATTTTAGCATGGAGCACAAAGATATTTATCACGTAACCGATTGCCATTTGGAATAAAACCGATGTGTGCGATTTCTCAAGGGATCCTAGAAAAGCTACTACAAGATTGTCCTGGATGCGTCAATTTCTTAGAAACCGGTGCAACAAATCAAGGGTCTTACAAAAGCATTCGCAAGCAGGATTCCACCTGAACCGAGAAAAATGCTAGTTTTTGGGACACGTCTGCATATAGACTAGAGTGGTTCAAAAAATGGTTTTTGCTCCACACCGCTCATTTGATTCAAATTCAAATTCGGATGAAAATTGAGACCGCACAAGCCCTTCAAAATTTATATGGGAATTACTATGGGAAAAGCAAGCAATTCGTCCAATCGGTCATAGTGTTTGCCCATGTGCTTTTGAGGATTAGAGCTACGTTGATACTGTGAGATACAATAATCAGCTACAACTTTGCCAAAGCCCGTTTTTAAATCGCACGCCTCAGTAATTAGTTATTGATTTTTGTATGAGTTGTAAAACTTTGGCTGTGATAATTAGGCTGCTCTGCAGGTATCATTGGATATATGCAGTAAAACATAGTAGTCAGTAGATTACTACTGGTATCGATATTTGGACGAAGAGGAATTCCAGATTTGGAAAAAGGAGTAAGCAACAAGGTTGAAGATTTGTGTCACGATCACCAGTTCAATATAGTGAAGACGACGAAGAATTAATGTTTCTGTATTATTTGGAATCCGAGTCAAGATCATTAGAAAGAATGAAAACAGCTAAGTGTGCAATCTCGACGCGATCCTTTTGGTAGCCGAGTAGTGAACTTCGCGAAGACCGAAAGACCAAACAATGTATATGACCTGCAACTGAAGAAGTTTTATGTTCGGAAAGATGATCTGACGGTTGAAAAAGGAGCGCTTTTGATGGGCTATTGTGCTGCCAAGCCTCGCCCATTTTTACTGCAAGAACTACATTCAACACATCTTGGATTAGTCAAAGTGAGGTATTTGACACGCAATTACTGTTGTGACCCAATATCGACAAATACGTTGAAGACATTAACATGCGTTGTGAAATTTGTATCCAGCGTAGACCGGAAGCTGGAAATACTCTGATGGATGCAATGCTACTGTTGTGGCTTTGAGAGTTGATATTGAAAATAAGGAAAAAAAATTGAAGCTTTTGTAGTGGTATATGCGAGGGATTACCGAGAGCCTGATCGACAACGATGGATTAAGGCTAAGGGCGATGACATATTGCAGGAGTAGAGAAGGGATAAAAGGAGAGAAAAGAAAAGAGTCAAAGCTCTCTCAATGCAAACTATATGGAAAACGCGCTTACCTGGTACCGTTTTGTCTCAAATTCCGAACAGACTCATATTCCGAACACTCGGTTTTTGTATGGTGATTTGGGTGAAATGTTTCGCTGAAATATGTCATCAAATTACAAGGGAATGGCAGTCAATTGCAATTCAATTTTAACGTCTTCCAATCTATTTTATACCTCTGGAGTAGTGATGATTATCTGGTTCGACACCAGTAGAACAAGCTCAAATACATTTATTTGCGAAATTCTTCTTTTGAATACGATTTATTCGTGCTGTTCGGAATTTGAATCAAGGTGTTCGGAATATGAGACAGAATGAACACAGTGTTCGGCATTTGAATCAAAATGTTGTTGGGTACTTTTACGTAAAAACAAAACTAAACAAGTTAAAATAAACATTGTTAGCAGCACAAACAACAGCTAACCGTTAGACTTTGCGAAGGAATTAAAATTTACACAAATATCAGGTAATTTATGCTCAGCAGATGCAATTGAAGTCACTGTCGTCCTTAAGTGTTCGGAATATTAGTCAAAACGGTATACTGAAGGCGAAGCAAAGAGGTTCAAAGAGTTCTGTGAAGATCATTTGCTGCTTCCACGCGCAAGAACGCTAGTGAACGCTAGAGGAATGTGATATGACTGCGCTCGTTTTGGGCGTGAATGGAGCACGGATCAGAACGTTTGGTAATGCATTAAATCCATAAATAGGAAAATTAATGGTTGATGTATTAACTTTTGTAACTTTTTTTTGTAATTTAATTTCAATCCTTTTCCTTCAATCTAGCATGCTTTGATACCTCTGTAAGTCGATACCTCTCTAACTCGATATTTTCATGAAAAGTTCCAAATGTCCTCCAAACGTAAATAAATTTCATGAATTTGATTGTTATGATTAAATTGATAGTAAAAATAAAGTTTACTGCCAATTTGTAGGTGCTATTTTTTTATTTTTTGTTGAACGGTAAAAAGTGTCACATAGGTAAATGTGGTAAAATTGTATTATTTTTTACGTGAAAATAACTATTCTGAATGTATTTTGTCAAACTTATAAAAAGTTTAAAATTTTCAAAAATATGTGTTCTGTACCTCGATACCTCTTCAACTCGATGGTCCCTTCAATATCGAGTAAGGGAGAGTTAACTGTAATTACAACTGATTTATTAATACACTGTCAATCAGTATTTTTGTTTTTCAAATTATTTCATTGCTTTCTCCAGTTGATCACTACTTCAGAATATCCTTTTTCATTAAATGTGGTAGAAGAATTCCTACTTGGTTTTGCTGGCGTAAATGAAAAACTGTTTTCGAACGTAAACAAGAATAGGAGTGAATAATATTGTGCTTGTTCAGCTCTAACCTCTGTTTTAAGTGTCTATGATACTGACATGTTACATTTTTCAACAATAAAATAATAATGACTAATTATGATTCGTCAATCGAATATTACTTATTGCTATTTGTTTTGTTTCCTGTATATATTTTCCTAATAATACGAGATAAAAAGATGTCGAAGAATATGAACAGTTGATCATGTGAGCCTGATGTTTGATTTAAACTATCAACAGTTTAAACATTCGCTCTTGTATAATTTTAGGAGTTCTCTTGGCTTTATATGACTCCATTCAGGCGATTAACAAACAGATTGTTCACTGTCAGATGGTTTAGCAACCAATAAACTAATACAAATATCTAAATTCGAAAATCAGATGGATTTTCATCGAAAATTCAACTTCAAAGAAAATGCAATATTATTCGTCCCATCCTCCTCACCTATCTAAAATAAATCAATCCAATCCTACGTAAAACAAAACCAAAACAACGCCATAATGGGTTCCAGCCAATTTGATCGGATAAACCTTGAGTATCTAATTTTGCAAAACGCCTCTAAAATAATGAATTCACATAAGAATTCTTGATTACGATGCAATCAAGTGACAATTAAATTTTGTGAAATTTTCAGAAATTTTGTGCAATTCTATGGCTTACATAAAACAAACTTGCTTCGTGTGGATTGCTTTGTCAATGCGGTATAGAAAAAAATGATAAGACATGTTTGTTAAATTCTCAAACCGTATTACCTAGTACAAACTGAAGTCGAGGACGTAAAAGAGAAGCGTACGCGTTGAAGGTCTCTCCATGCATGTTGTATGAAAATCGCGCTTACATGGCATACTGAAGCGATGCGAAGTGGCATGGAAAGTGTGCTAAAGCGTGAAAGCAGTGCGTGTGGTGCTCCGACGCGTCAAAACGCTAGAAGACTATTTAAACTATTTTTTGCAGCACTCATATTGTGCGTGAATTTGGATCTGATGAAAACAGTTTTGAGAAAATTTAATTGACAAACACAAAAAGGGTTCTTATTTATGTGTGTGTGTGTGTGTGTGTATACAATCCATCTCCCACTGACCGGCAGTGCTTTTATGGAAGAAAATTGTATGCATGTATATTTGATACCCTTCGATATCTTTATATCTGCAGACAATTTTAACCCGGGAGATGAAAGGTGATAGCTCTACTGAAATTCCAACGACCCATTTCAAGAATGGCAGTAAATACACACACATTCTGAGGTCATTTTTATATACAGTAAGCCCCGCATAAAAACACCCAGATATCAAATGGATATATGAAATGTTTTTACACTTCCCGAATCGAAAATTAAATTTTCGACCCTGGCACGTATTTAGTTTCAAATGGTAATAGGTGAGTAAATAATAATAATGAACGATTTTACCTGGATGTAATGCTCTTTTTTTCCGTCGTCACACTGAGCTTACCGCCAAATACTATACACTTTTTCACTGCACTGCGCGCATAACATGTTTGCTTCACCCGCCCCGCAGGAGCAAGCGTCACGGTCAAAGGATCACACACTACTCTACTTACCAATAAACGGTTTTACGTGCAAAAAACTGTTCTTGTGATGCTGTACGATTTCAGAAATGAGTTCAACACTTCACACTGAAGCTAACACAACATTTGTATCACAAAAAGTTTACATGCAGGCCTAGCACCAGCGGAATGTTTAGTACCGACATTTCCAACAGTATTGCTAACACCTTCTAAAACTGTGAATATTTATATGCAAAACTGACGTTAATAAAAATGAAATAGTTTAAAAACATCATTAGACATCTATAAACTAGAAAACATTGATTGTCTGTGATGGCAACTAAGTATTAAGCATCCTTGAAAGGAAATGCTTTTTGGTACCGACCTGATCAAATTAACCCCAGTGATCAATTTGCACCAGGATTACGGTACCTCTATTGTTTGCCCTTCATAATATCAAAATTCAGATATTGTAGCGTAAAAACATTTCTATGATCCGATGTAAAGTTTAACTAACCAGATATCGTTATAAAAAGTTCAAATTACAAATTAGTAGAATTTGCTAAGTAATAATTTCATTGGTTTTAATTCTAATTTATATAGCAAATGCAAAACAGTTGAAGGGCATAGAAAAGTAGAAAATAAACATGTTATTTTTATGTTTGGCATAACATTACAAACTTGAATTCTAACGTATTCTATGCCTATTTTAGATTATTTTCTTTGAACGCTGTTGTTCGTTGGGCGTGGGTTCAATATTAGAATAAATTTCTTGTCAGTGATGCGGGAAATGCATTTTGCCCCATTGTCCCCAATACACTAGAGTCGGCATAACATGTTGTGACCAGATTTTAATATTTTTTTCTCTAACATGTTAATTCCTGTTAGAGAACCGCTTAACAGTGATTCAGACAATAAACTGTCTTTTCAATGTGCTAATTTTTACACAGTTTCAGTGACCTAATCCCGGGAGTACAGAAATCTACTAACCTTCCTATCAGGAGCTCCGTTTCGGACGCGATTACACTAACGATCCCAGCTTTTTCCTCAGAAATTCACCGGAACACGATGCACAGTCTTACTCTCTACCGTAATATCACACAATTGCACCGATATTCTCTGCAATTTTCGGGAAATTTACACTTATTCGCAGAATTTCAGCTGCAGCGAGTTCAAAAGCGTAATGAATTCCAACAATCAAAAGCACCGCAGCTGTCAAAATCCACAAAAAGGGTTCTTATTTATATTTGAAAAATAAAATGTGCTTTGTACCACTGAACTGATTTTCAATATTATACAATAACATTTTTCCTAACTCAAAATTATCATTTGGACATTCCATAGAAAACAATAAAATCTCACAATGTTCCATCACTTATTAATACAAGAGTCGTTATATTTTCAATTATTATAGCCCCAGCTTTTACTATAATAAAGTGGTAAATTGTTCTCAAATTTTACCTAAAAACGAACTGCATTTGGAGCCATTCGTGATCTTGTTTATGACATCGAAAGGATACCCATTAAACGTTTACAGTGCTCGAAGGAAAGGTACACATTTAAAAGAATATTTCATTCCGTAGATACAAACATGATCTTATATCTATAACTAGTGTGTTGCATTAGTAAATGTAAAGCAATTCTTCGTTCATAACAATAGAAGTTTAATCATATAATTTTGTGTGAAAAAAAAAAATTCTCGAAAATTATACTTATTTTTTAATATTCGGTTCACACTTAAACGTTTCGCCGAGAACCCAACAGCTGAGAATTTGGTAATTTTTCAATCCACATTTTTTGCCGAGAGGCAAACTTTACCAAGATTTGGTAAACATCCGAGGTATCGGTAAAAGTTTTGCCGATTTTGTTCTCGGCGATTCTGTTTAAGTGTGTTGGCCTTATAGCCATCATTATGCACAACCAGTACACACTTAGAAAATATCACCGACTCCGGTAATTTTTTTAGCAAAATATAAACCGCTGAGCGCTCGGTAATGTTTTCGGTAAAGCTAAGGATTACCGAACAATAAAATAGAATGATTAGAACAAAATAAATTTCATATTGATGTCAAAGTCCATCGATTTATTTCGCGTTTTCGTTTTTATACCGTTTGAAGATAAACTGCTCGTCTGTTTATGAAGATGGGAAACCAGTGGCATCACCAACAACTCGAACGCGCGCTTCAAATCTTGAGCTACAATCCTAGCTCATATGCAACTGTTCACCTCTTTTGCAAAAAACCGCCACCGAATCCGTCATAGGTGTTTATGTTGGTTAATGTGATGATGCTATCCAGAAACGTAATTGGGCAGTTACAACAACGACAAGTACTACAACGAAAATATTTTATTCAACCTTAAACAATAGGTTTTTTAATAAAATCACTCAGGTCGTACCTACTTACGAAAAACAATCAGAGAATATTAAACGGATGCAATACTATCGCGTTGACTATCACACAGAAACAAATATGGCAGCCTCAAAAATATCAAATTACAATTTGATCGGTAACGAAGCCAACCTTCGAATTTTCAAGTGCACAAGACTGGAGAATCTTTCAACAGTCCACGATAAAAATCAATCTACAGTTAACTCTCCCTTACTCGATATTGAAGGGACCATCGAGTTAGGGAGGTATCGAGTTACAGAACACAAAACCAGTGCAACTGCGATCCAAGAGACCATCGAGTTAGCCATGAAAACCAACTTTTACTATGGTTCTCTAACTCGATATCGAGATACGGAATATCGAGTAAGGGAGAGTTAACTGTAATTACTTGCTTGTTGGTAGTGACCAATGGGATACATTTTCAACTAGGAGCGCTGTTTGGTTCTCAAGTTTTATGCTCTTGAAAATTTGAGGTGTGGATTGTCTTCGTTTATAATCACCTTAAGCATTGTAGCACTACGAACTGAAGTACGGTGAAAAATTACAGTCTACGGCGAATCTAAACAATTTACAGTTTTTTCGGTAAATAAAACGGCGATTTCGGTAAAAGTGGACGAACATTGTTTTGATTTTTTTATATATAATATAGGGGGGTTCGGTAAATCTCGTTTGTAATACCGAAACTTCAGTTAAATATTTATTTACAGTACGTTGCCGGTAAAAAACATTACCGAACAACGAGAAAAAATCCAAGTGTGTACCAATTATGTTTTGATCTTGAATTAATCAATTTGTCTTTTTAATAGTTATTTTGGTAGTGATTCAAATTTAAGAACTGTGTCATGAAAATCTGGATTAACTATTCATTGGTTATTTCATTAACGTGCTCAATCGTGTGTTCAGTCATGTAAATTAACAACAACTCATTAATTCTGTTATAATTTTAATATTGTATATACTATTAATCATATCCTAGGATTGCTATTTCTACTTGTTTCGTTTAGGTTTTATGGGTTAATTCACAAATTTCATACGCAAAAAATTGTCATTTTTCACACCCAACCACCCCCTTGTAACGCAATTTGTATGAATATTTTTCAAATTTTATAGGAGCTGTAACATCTTCAGTACACCCACCCACCCCCTTTAGCGTTATGAAATTTGTCGGTCCTACATAGAAATTTTAAGTGGACTGGACTGCCGAATGATGACGAAAAACAACTTGCTTTGTGATTTGAACGGTTTTCTTGTACGTCATCACGAAGCAATGCTCCTGCTTGATGAAATGATTTTTACCCCCTTGCTATACATTCTACAGAGTCGCCTTTACAGGCGCCAGTTGATGCAGATGGACATGGGAAAAGAGAAAAAAACGAATGAAGCAGCCATGCGCTCTCTCTCTGGTTGCAGGCAGCATGCTGTTGTTGAAGCACAAAATCAATGAAAACAAGGAGCGCATTGAAACTTTTTCGAAACCTCTCCCAGTATGCCATACCATGTTTACCTCTTCTCTTCTCTTTTCGCCAACACTTCACTTCACTTCTCTTCTCTTTCAATATGTCATCGCCCTAAGATTGTGCGAAGAAAATGCGTATATATATATATATATATATATATATATATATATATATATATATATATATATATATATATATATATATATATAGTCACGACATGAACCAGCCACCACAGGTGCAACGTCACATGCACCGTCATCACCTTTGGATCGGACCACTGCCACGTGCTATGCAACGTCAACACCTTTATGCCCAACAGCCGGAATTGCTAGGTCAGCAGTTCAATTCTACAAAACCACCGGACTGACCGTGACCGGTGTTCAGTTTATTTTTATCCGTGTTTCATTGCGTTTCGGCTTAAGTAATAAAGTGATTTAGTGAGGAAAATCAGTTAAGTGTTTTTTAAAAAGCCCGAACCGCCAGCAAACCCAGGATTGGCGCAGCCGTGCAGTGCTCGAAAAACAATTTCGCGAAAAACAGTGTAGTGACTCTGGTCTACCAGCCAGAATCGAAGTGAACCCGCGAAAGCATTCGCTAACATCGAGGGTGCAGCGGAGTTGAGGTTCCACCGCGTGAAGTTGGACGTCGAGAGAACCCACGCACAACGATTGCAAGGTGAGTGTTTTTTTTCTTTATCCTCTATTCCACACCGAAATACGAGTGAAAGTGAAAACATCGCCTAGGTTGGCGTTTTATTTTTCCGTGAGTTTGAAGCCCGTTCTAAGAGAAAGGCTCGAACTCATTAAGAAATTAAAATTTGCTAAACCCCTGGAGTGAGAAGAGTTCTAAGAGAGCTTCCCCTCCAACCGAAATTGTGAAGTTCTAAGAGAATTACATTTCGGGAGTCATACGAGTTCCGAGAGATCGTACGGCTCAAAACAAACAAAACTATAGCTTGCTTTTATCTTCTAAGTGCATGTCATGCCAAAGGAGCATAAAGTAAGAAACAGTCTGAAGCAAACTCACCACTTGTTATCTAAAATTAGAAACAGCGCGTGCGTGTCTTCAGATTCAGACAGCTCTGAGTCTACCGATTCGGGAGACTTAGCACATATTCCAATAAAGTACATCCCTTCACTAGAAATCCTTTCTCTAAACGACAACAACAATATGGAAGAAGTCAATGCCAAACTGCAAACGATGATGCAGATGATGGAGGCACTGGCAAAACAACAAACAGAACATGCCACGTATTTCAGTCAAATTCAAACGCAAACAAATCAAACTCAAGAAAACGTTATCGCACATCAACCTGTAAGTAACATCGACCAGCTATTCAAAATTCCAGACCCGATCAAAATGATCCCCATATTTGACGGCAATAGAAAACAATTAAGTTCATGGCTGGAAACAGCAGAAGAAACCCTTAATGTATTAAAACCACATGTATCAGCTCAGCAGTTTAGAATGTACTTTACTGCGGTATCTAATAAAGTCCAAGGCAAAGCAAAAGACATTCTTTGCTTAGCCGGAAATCCGGACAAATTTGAAGATTTAAAGGAAATATTGACGAATGCTTTGGGAGATAGACACGAATTGTCAACATACAAGAGCCAATTATGGCATTGTAAAATGACCGAAGACATGTCTATCCATATTTACTACAAAAAATCCAAAGAAATAATTCAAAATATTAAGACTCTAGCAAAACAAAAAGATACATACAAAAATCATTGGGACGCCATTAACGAGTTCATTGAAGAGGATGCGCTAGCAGCCTTTATATCTGGACTCTCAGAACCGTACTTTGGTTATGCACAAGCTGCACGACCAAAGGATATTGAGGATGCATACGCATTCTTATGCAAATTCAAATCTAAACAAGTTGTAGCTCGAAACCTGAATCAAGACCAAAAATTCAACAAAAACAAAATATTTGAAAATAAATCCCAAGGATCATCAAATTTCAATCAAAATAAGAAACCTTTTATAAAAACCGAACATAAAGATACAACTGAACCAATGGACACAAAAACTACTCGGAGTCGGTTAACCATAAATAATCATGTAAAGGAAGAAGAGGAAACTCAATCACATTTAAATTCAGAAACTGAATCTGATGAAGAAGTAGATCTAGATCTAAATTTTCACTTGGTCAACCCCACACAAAAAACAACCTAAATTACCTCCCATATTTGAAACTGAATCATCCTAAAACAAAAAAGCAGTTAAAAATATTAATCGATACTGGGGCAAACAAAAATATTATTTCACCAAACATAATAGAATCCGTTAAAACCGTACCGAATACACAAATCAGTAATGTTTGCGGAGTCAACAACGTCACTTCGAAAGGAGAACTCGATCTTTTCGGAAATACGTTTAAACCTTTGCAATTTTACGTAATGAAATTTCATTATTTCTTTGATGGAATTCTGGGGTCAGAATCCCTTGCAAAACTTAAAGCACAAATCAACTATGAGAATGAAACCATTACGTTAAGGGATAAACAATTTTCATATTCAAAATTCTACCCTGCAAAAAAACTTTACAATCATTTCATAACTATCGATACAATGAACAACGGAGACTGGTTGGTACCCACATACCAAAAACTTCATAAAAAAGTTTTCATTCAACCAGGACTATATAAAGCACATAATAATAAATCGACCATCCATGTTATTTCTGCAACCAAAAACATAGAAAATCTTCCAAAACTTCAACTGACAGTAAACAATTTTGAAACAATTCTCCCAGAAAAGATTGACTCTCAACATATTTCCAAAAATGATATAGAGTCTATAATTAGAACAAATCATCTTTCGAAACTAGAGAAACAAGAACTGCTTTGCACTCTCTTCAAACACCAAGAAGTGATCCAAAAGAAAGGAGAAAAACTTTCATGTACGTCAGCTACAAAACATAAAATTATAACAACAAACGATTCTCCCATTTATACAAAAAACTATCGCTACCCACACCACTTTAAAGGCGATATCCAACAGCAAATTGAAGAAATGCTAGACAATGGCATCATTAGGCCTTCGAAAAGCCCATACTCTTCACCGATATGGGTAGTACCGAAAAAACTTGACGCGTCAGGCAAAAGAAAGGTACGCGTCGTAATAGATTATAGGAAGCTGAACGAGCTCACTATTGACGACAGATACCCTATGCCTCAAATAGAGGATATTCTGGATAGCCTCGGAAAGTCATCGTACTTCACAACGATCGACTTAAAGTCTGGTTTCCATCAAATCCCGATGGATCCTGCCCACATAGAAAAAACAGCTTTTTCAACGGACAAAGGACATTTTGAATTCACGAGAATGCCCTTTGGCCTAAAGAATGCTCCTGCTACATTCCAGAGAGCAATGAACAATATCCTAGGAGATTATATCGGCACCAAATGTTATGTCTATCTTGATGACATAATTATTATCGGATATAATCTAAAAGACCATTTAGAAAATCTTAGCCTTATCCTGAAACGCTTATCGGATTTCAACTTAAAAATCCAACTCGATAAGTGTGAATTTCTCAAGCGAGAGACCGAATTTCTAGGGCATATAATTTCAAATGAAGGTGTCAAACCTAACCCCGAAAAAATAGATAAAATTCTGAAGTGGCCTCTACCAAAAACGCAGAAAGAGATTAAACAGTTTCTGGGTTTAGTAGGTTATTACAGAAGATTTATTAAGGATTTTTCAAAAATAACTAGACCTATGACCAAATATCTCAAGAAAGATTCATCAATCAATATAAATGATTCATCGTATCACACAGCATTTGATACGCTCAAAGGGATAATTGCCACAGATCAAGTTTTAGTCTATCCCCAGTTTGATAAGCCTTTCATCGTAACAACAGATGCTTCAGGATATGCATTAGGTGCAGTTCTATCTCAGATACAAGACAATATAGAACGCCCAATCGCCTTTGCATCCAGAACACTAAACGATGCAGAAACCAGATACGCTACCAACGAAAAGGAAGCGCTGGCAATCATATGGGCCGTGAATAAATTCAGACCATATCTTTACGGGACTAAATTTACTTTAGTAACTGACCATAAACCTCTGACTTTTATTAAAAGTTCAGAGAAAAATCAAAAAATTTTGCGATGGCGCCTAGATCTGGAAGATTATGACTACGAAGTCAAGTACAGAGAAGGCAAATCAAATGTAGTAGCAGATGCACTAAGCAGAATGCCTGTTGAAGTAAATATTAATGAAACCAATAATGATGAAATTCCTTATTTTTCAGGTTCCGAAGATCTTGAAGATGATGCAGATTCCATTGCCAATAACTCCCCTGAATCCCATGATTCCCTTGATTCCCAAACTGTTCACTCAGCTGATGATTCAGCTAATAACTATATTCATTTCACGGAACGCCCTTTAAATTATTTCAAAAATCAGATAATATTCCGTATTTCCCGTATAGATACTATTATCCAAGAAACCCTTTTCCAGAACTACCATAGAACAATAGTATCTCAGAAAACCTACACAAAAGAAAATATCACACATCTTTTGAAAACCTTCCACAATGGTAGACAAACAGCCCTTATGGCACCAGAAAATCTTATCCAGACGGTACAGGAGTCCTTTAAAGAAAACTTCAATCAAAAAGGTCATTTCGTTTTTACTAACAATATGGTCGAAGACGTGCAAAATGAAGAAAGACAGAATCAAATAATAATAAATGAACACAATAGAGCTCACCGAGGTATAACTGAAGTCGAAGCCAAAATTAAAAGATCATATTTTTTCCCAAATATTTACTCAAAAATCAGAACCTTTATAAACTCATGTGAAATATGCAATACTCACAAATATGAACGCAGACCATTTAACATAAAAATTTCACCCAGGCCAATAACAGAAAAACCATTAGATAGAGTCCACATGGACATATTCATCATGGATAAATGCAGCTTCTTATCTCTAATAGATTCATTCTCTAAACATTTACAGTTAATAGTTTTGAAATCGAAAAATCTTGTACATGTGCAGAAAGCACTAGGAAAATATTTCAGCTCCTTTGGAGTACCCAGAGAAATTGTCACCGACCATGAAACCACTTTTCAATCAATTCAACTAAGAAATTTCCTTAGCCAGCTAGGGGCACAAATTCATTACGCCGCTTCGTCAGAATCGAATGGACAAATAGAGCGTACACATTCTACTATAATAGAAATTTTTAATACCAACAAGCACAAATTCAGAGGAATGGGTACAAAATCAATTGTAAAATTATCCGTTGCATTATATAACAACTCTGTACACTCTTCAACTAAATATACTCCAAATGAAATATTGTTCAACCAGAATAATATTGTTAACCCGGAAGAAATTATAAGAGACGCCCAAGAGCTATTCCTTAAAGCAAAATTGAACATGGGTAAAGCACAAAAACAAATGATTTCTCAAAATTCTAATAAGGAAGACCCTCCAATTATAAATGATGGGCAAGAAGTTTATGTTATTCCAAATATTCGCACAAAGACTCAACCCAGAGCCAATAAAACAAATGCAAATGAAGTCACAGACAGAACATTCAAAAACAACCGTCACATTAAAAGACATAAAAACAAAATCAAAAGACCGAAAAAAATGTAACACCATTTACTTTTATAACTTTTTGCTTCCAGATGCTTCACTACTTTATCACATTCACCCTCATTCTCACAAACATCTCATGTCAAGACCTAACTATCAGGAATCTTCATAATGATTTGATAATGATGCAAAAAAACAGCCTATGTAGAATTCAGACAGGAAATATCCGAGTTGTACACCCGATCAACCTAACAGACATAGAAATTACTATCAATCAACTCACAAATTTGGTGTATCGTAAACAAAATAATAACGCTTTATTTGAAATTAGTAAATACAAGATACGAGAATTGTACTCTAATTTTATGCAAATCAAACCAATATCGCACAAACGGTCCAAAAGATGGGACATCATCGGCACAGCGTGGAAGTGGATAGCGGGCAGCCCAGATGCTCAAGACCTACGGATAATCGACAGAAGCCTCAATGAACTTGTCAACGAAAATAATCATCAAGTAAAAATTAATCACCAAATCGGCAAAAGAATTTCGGAACTTACAACCACCATCAACGAACTAATCGAAAAACAACAAATCAATCAAATCATTCTCGATGAACTTGACGTCATCACCACCATACTGAACATAGATACACTCAACAAAATTCTAACAAGCGTTCAAGAAGCGATACTCTTTTCTAAAATGCACGTCACAAACAGCAGAATATTATCTGGCAAAGAAATTCATCTGATCAAGGATATACTCAGAAATCAAGGAGTCCAGCTAGACATCCCGGAAGAAGCACTCAATTTTGTTACACCAAAAATGGCAACTAGCGAAAATACTTTACTCTACATATTACATGTTCCAGAATTGGAGACAGAAGAATCGACAATCATGCGAATCCACCCATTGAGTCAAAATGATTCGATTATTAAGACTTACCCTCAATTCCTTATCAAACAAGCAAAACAACTCTTCACCACTGCAAAACCAGACGACTACGTCCAAAGACACAGTTTTATCAAAGAATTCAAGGATCTGTGTATTTATCCACTCATCATGGGAACAGAGCCACAATGTCTCATGGAAATCAACGCAGAAACTACAACCAAACTAATAACCAATAACAAAATTCTTATCTCAAATGCAAAAAACCAAGAATTACGCTCAAATTGCGGTCCTAGCGACAGATACTTATCTGGAAATTTTATAGTATCGTTCTCAAATTGTACAATCGAATTTATGGACCAAAATTTCACATCTACCGAAAAAATAAGTGAAAGCGAGTCTATTCAAGGAGCATTACACAATCTGCAGATAAACAGCGAGATTTTGCAAAATCATGACGTTGCAAAAATAGAAAAAGCCACCCTTCTGAACAGACGCAAACTGGAAAAAGTATCTCTTCAACACGAAACCGACCAGATTTGGAAATGGAGTCTATTAGGAGGAACCACTCTGATGTCGACTCTACTATTCTTCACCCTTTACCTTATCTTCATTCATTTAAGGTTTACCCACAAAAGGACATCGAGGAAAACCCACCAAAGGAAGCCTGAAACCAAATCACCAGGACATGGTAACCAGGAGCTGAGTATCGAGGACGACACTTCTTCACCCCCCGGAGGAGTCACGACATGAACCAGCCACCACAGGTGCAACGTCACATGCACCGTCATCACCTTTGGATCGGACCACTGCCACGTGCTATGCAACGTCAACACCTTTATGCCCAACAGCCGGAATTGCTAGGTCAGCAGTTCAATTCTACAAAACCACCGGACTGACCGTGACCGGTGTTCAGTTTATTTTTATCCGTGTTTCATTGCGTTTCGGCTTAAGTAATAAAGTGATTTAGTGAGGAAAATCAGTTAAGTGTTTTTTAAAAAGCCCGAACCGCCAGCAAACCCAGGATTATATATATATATATATATATATATATATATATATATATATATGCGGTGATTTTAAGAAGAATTACTCTAGGCCTAGATTAGGTTGTTCCAACCGTAATGCACAACCCAATGGACCAATGCTTAATTTCAATATTTGACGTTTTAGAGGTGCCGTGTTATTTACGTGACCATGGAAACCAGTGAATTCGGCACCGCTAAAACGTCAAATTAGAGAACTCGTGCATTGATCTATAATGAATTCAATCAAAATAATGAAGGGGAGAAAAAAAAATTTACTCTAATTTTGAACTATATCAGATTTTTATTAATTTTGAACCCTATCAAACGTACGGAACGAAATCAAGAACGCAGCCCATGAAATATTTATCGTTTCAGTGTCAATTTTACTCGCTGCGCAAAACACACTCACACTAAACTTATAATAGAATGCATACACACTCATGACGACAACAAACTTTGTAGCAGTACCATGAATTTGTAATTATAATTTGTAAATAAATAGCATTAGTAGCAAATGTAATGAACTTCACCATTGAACTACCCCTTGAAATCGATCGCTCAGATTGAGTGAATATTAGGATAGAACTCAATGAACTCACTGAGCTCACTTGCTCCACACCGCAGTTCATAAACTAAATGAGTTCCAACTAGCCTTCTGGCGCCAAACCTCAGCAGCCATACGAACTTTGTTGAAGCGACCATGTGACGATCCTCGGACATCGACCTGTCGAGATCATATTGAACAATCGTTGACCCGGCCTTTCCTATTCATAATCTTCGGGAGGGCAGCGATTTGGAGGATCTATCTTGGGGAAAGGGGATGCTTTCACCCGACGAGTTAGAACGTTGGTGTGCGTGAAAGCGAAGTCTTGACCTTCGCGAAATTAACTTCGTTAGTTTCGCGTAATATCCGGTGACGAAGACCTTCACATCTCGCGCCTTATCTGAGGACCCTCAGACTTAGCTCGTTCACTTCGTTCAGGTTCGCGGAAGAGGCGAGAACGGTCCAACTTTGGTTACCGCGCCGTGGTGTGTTCTTGAAGTTAGTAGTTAGTAGAAAGTGCGTAGTGCGTTTCTTGCGGTTTTGTGCTAGTGTAGACTTGCGGATTAAGCGATTTGTGGCACGTTGCGAGCCCGTCGCACCACCCCCATTTTGATAGCGACCGTTTTCGACCCCGCTTTCCTGCTGCGAAGGAAGTCCCGGCGGTACACGTGGCCGGAGAGGGCAGCGTACGTTACTCCAGCGCCCTTGGCAGGGCGCCAAGCAACGAGGCTGGTTTCTACCGGCGAGGTTCTCAGCTCCGACGACGTTACGTCCGAGTGAGAAACAGTGAAGGAAAAAAGTTCCCCGACCGGATTCGATCCGGTGACCACCAGCGTGAGAGGCGAGGACCCTATCCACTAGACCACCGTCAGTGTCGATCGTTGGTGAGACGGCCGTACCCCGTCGTTGAAGACCACAAATCTGCGTGGGATGCGCCGTTGAGAACGGCAGGCAAGATCATCGAGCGAGCGAGCGAGCGAGTAGCACCAAGAGTCGAGCACCGGAGAGGAGACCGCGTGTAATACACGTGGTACTAATAGTCCAAGCCCGCAAACCGCAAATGCCCCCACGACAGTAGACAGCGTCCAAATCGTAAGTAGCATGCATGCTTTTTGATTCCCATGCGCATGGTGAGATTTGCCCCTAGCCTTAGCCAAATCAGCTAGTGTGGCCGCTGCAAATAGCCGTACCGTTCGGCCGCGCGTGAGCGCCGGTAGCAGGCTTTAAGTTTTGAATTTGAGTCGCTCATCGAAATGAACACCGCACCGCACAAGAATACCGCACGATATTAGATTTATAGTTAGCTAGCGTAAGAGGGAATGAATAGTAGATAGATAGGCCTATAAGCAAATGAACTCGATGTCGATAAAGAAAAATTGTAAATACAAATGTTGAAATGAAAAGTTGAATTAGTTGAATAAATGGGAGTTTGGGTTACACGATAGATCAACAGTTTTTGAACAGCATTTCGTATGAGAGAAATATGAAGCGGTAAATGTAGAAGTATTTTCACACTTCGGTCGTTTTTTTGTAGTCTCTTTTGGAGTATTTTCTGGGAAGGTTGGTCCTGAATCCAACCAAGGATTTTTCTCTCATCGAACGTGGCTTGTTCGAAGTGTTTACTGGTGAAGTCTGCCCGTGATGATACCCCTCGCGACAATTGTCTAGTTACCGGCAGAGTTCGCTTTTTCACACACAAATTTTCTGATTCGCACGACTTCACAGTCGTGAGGCATCTTGTTTCCCTAGGTCAGCCAACTCGTTTCCCGCCCAATAACTTTGGGAAAATCTTTAACCCTCCCCTGAAGGGTCTCAAATGGTCGGGCAACCTCCAAAAACGGTTAGTGGTCTCCAATCGGAGTGGCGCATAAGCCACTTTAACTTACATCCGGGAAACTCGTAAGGCTGCCGGGTTACAACTTGCTGTCAATCGTAAAAGTGATTACAAATATTCAATACACGTGTTTAACTCAACTCGTTTTTCAGTGGAATTATCTTTAAAATCTTCGAGATATCCAGCTATTGTTATATTTCCAAATGGTAAGAATGATTTTAACATTGCATTGTAATATTCAATTGAAAACTATCCTTTTTCCTACAGGATGCGAAAATTTCTCTAGCGATTAGAGTTGAGAGGGATGGCAAGTTGATTTTGTTATAGCAGCAGCCGACGATACATTTGAATCATGTGTGCAACGAGCAGTGCTGTCCATGCTAATAGTTCCGGATGTACACCGGAACTAAATCGCTGGCTAGGGAATATTTGTTTGAAATTGCCCCAGACACCCGGATAAGTGATGCTATTGCTGCACTTAGTTCCTGTAAGAAAATATTGTGCCTACTGAAATCGGAAATCCAAGCCGAGAAAAAGCCTTTACCTAACGCCTTTGAACGCTTGATGACCAGCGCAGCAGCTCTTAAACTTTCAGAAAAGCGACCGGAAAACGACGGAAGGGATGAACTGTGGGCTTCGTGGCCGTGCGGTTAGTGTTACCAAGCATATAGCCGCATTTAGCACTTGTGAAGACAAGGAAACCTTCCGGAAGTTGTAATCCAACAATCAACGAAAGAAGACGTTGCCACGAATGAAGAAAAGTGAACTGATTGAACATTGTAGCAAATTGGAGATTCTTACGACAAAGGCATTCATAAACTCGGAAGGATGGAAAACAGTGCTACAGGATTTATACTCCTTGAGAAGCTCCCTGGCGGAATACGTGGGGCCAGACATTGTAGAATTCGCTCTCATTTGAGTATGAAGCACGATCAAAGCAAGCAAAGAAAAACATCCCATCTGTTGCGGTCCACGATCGTCATTGTATGATTGGCTGCTTGGGCACGTCAGGAGTTAATCATCAATATTAACCTCCTTTTCCCGAGCAGCCTAGATAGCCGCGTAGTGTCGGTAGCGGTTGTTTCAACTGGCTAAGAATTAACACTACGGACTGCCTGTTCCGGTGGTAAAAGTCCACCTCACAGGTGACCCCTAATTTATGGTGTGATGCGTACCGTGCCTAAGAATGAATGGTTAGGGGGGTCTAAATAAAACTTAACCGCAAACGGAGCCTGTGGGGTACCAGGGCGCCCTCCACAGTATTGAGTCCTTCCTGTGCTACCCGGAGCAATGATGCAGGTGACCTTGTGTTTCTCCGAGATAATCGGCTGCCCTTCTTCAGTCTCTATCCTGAGGCTTAATAAGGGCGGGATTATGAATATGTTGACATTTAATTTAAATTATCACCTATATGGATTCGAATTATGCGTTTTACACAGTGTATTCTGTGCTCTTTCGTCTTTGGCGACTTTAAATAGATACCGATCTGGTTTTTTCGTTGCTGGTCTTTTTCGTGCTGAGATTGCAAAAAGCTTAATCCTGCCTAGTTTGGGTAGTGGCTACGGTTAGGTTAGCTCAGATCAATCTTCAGCATAAAAGAACAGCAACGATCAATCTTTGCAGACTCATGCAAAATGGTGCAGCCCAAGTGGCGCTAGTTCAAGAACCCTACTTTCGTCGAGGGAACTTCTATCTAGGTAACCTTGTGGACCCAGTTTTTGCTACTTTCAGCAAACTTGAAACGGCAAACTCGCGCTCCATGCTCCGCGCATGCGTGCTCGTTAATAAAGCAATCGTTGCTACACTCATTTCTGAGTTAACTACCAGAGATGTATGTGCTGTCACAATCGATGTTTCTGTTGGTGACCTCAACAGAAAATACGTCTATTGTTCGGTATATTTACCACATGATGAATCATCCCCCACGGATGATTTCAAACGAGTTGTCGTACACTGCGTAACAAAAAGCCTTCCGCTGATTGTGGGCAGTGATGCCAATGCTCATCACATCATCTGGGGCAGCTCGGATATCAATTTGAGAGGCTCCAGTCTGATGGAATACTTAAGTAGTATAGACCTTGGATTACTTAACATAGGCAATCGCCCAACCTTCATGGTTTCTAATAGAGAAGAAGTGTTAGACATAACGCTCTGCTCGAATAGAATCAGTCACGAGTTGACGAATTGGCATGTATCAGATGAGGAATCATTATCTGATCATCGCTACATCTTTGAACATTCAAATGTAACTGCACAGACTTTGCGTTTTAGGAATCCCCGGTCAACAAACTGGGAACTCTATATTGAATTGGTTGCGACCAAATTTCAGGGATATTCTCCGTCCATTGAAAATCCAAGTGATCTGGATGATGCCGTTGATACTACAACATCCTACATTATGGAAGCTTTTGAAGAAGCATGTCCTCTGCGGTCTGTAAAGACTACAAGAGGGACCCCATGGTGGAATTCCGATCTGACTAGACTCAGGAAACAATGTAGAAGGAGTTGGAACAGACGCCGTTCAGCTGGATCAGAGTCGTTCAAGTCAGCTCGCAAGGCTTACAAGAAGGCTCTTCGTTCTGCTGAACGATCCGGCTGGAAAAACCTTTGTACAAATGTTTCCAGTTCGAGTGAAGTCAGTCGGCTGAACAAAATCCTTGCAAAATCTAAGGATTTCCAAGTGAACGAAATTCGCTTACCTAATGGTGACTTTACTTCTTCCGATGAAGAAGTTTTAGAATATTTATTCAATACACACTTCCCCGGATGTGTGGACATAGCATCTACGGATGAACCAAATGTCTTTTCATGTAGTTACGAGTTTCTGGCCTCGGCTCGCAGTATCGTAACTACTGAATCGATTCAATGGGCACTTAATAGTTTTGCTCCTTTCAAATCTCCAGGAGCGGATGGGATTTATCCTGCTCTGCTCCAAAAGGGATTTGAGTTTATCAAACATGTTTTGAAAAAGCTACTTGTAAGCAGTTTTGCTACCGGGTACATTCCCAGATCCTGGCGTGATATTACTGTAAAGTTTATCCCGAAAGGAGGACGTGCGTCGTATGAGGAAGCGAAGAGTTTTAGACCAATCAGTCTGACCTCTTTTCTTCTGAAATGTCTGGAACGCATTATCGATCATCACATCCGTGATGTTTATTTGGCAAACATGCCTCTTCATGTGAATCAACATGCTTACCAATCTGGAAAGTCCACAGTGACTCTTTTACACAAAGTTGTATACGATATCGAGAAAGCATTCGCTCAGAAGCAATCCTGCTTGGGTGTTTTCTTGGATATTGAGGGTGCCTTTGATAACGTGTCTTTCGATGCCATATTGGAAGCCGCACGAAATCATGGGCTACCTACAATGATTACCAATTGGATTCATCAAATGCTCAAAACCCGACATCTCTTCTCGACATTGCGTCAAGCAGCGATTCGAAAATTGAGTGTTTGCGGATGCCCCCAAGGGGGAGTCTTGTCACCACTTTTGTGGAATCTCGTAGCAGATACGCTATTGAGGCAGCTCAATAATTGCGGTTTTCCAACATATGGATTTGCCGACGACTATCTAGCTCTGATAGTTGGTATGTGCATAAGCACCCTATTCGACCTGATGCAAAGTGCTCTTCAGGTAGTCGAGAGTTGGTATCGCCAATATGGCCTTTCGGTTATCCCGAATAAAACATCTATTGTTCTTTTTACGGAAAGACGAAACCGCGATGGAATTCGACCTTTACGTCTTTTTGGCACTGAGATTAATGTGACTGATCAAGTAAAGTATGTCGGAGTCATTCTAGATTCCAAACTTTCATGGACACCTCACATTGATTTAAGAGTCAAAAAAGCTTGCATGGCCTTCGGTCAATGCCGGCGAACCTTTGGTAAAACTTGGGGCCTCAAACCCAAATATATCAAATGGATTTACACAACAGTTGTTCGACCAATATTGGCATATGGATGTCTTGTGTGGTGGCAAAAGGGCGAAGTGAGAATAATCCAATCAAAATTGGGCCATCTCCAAAGGATGTGCTTGATGGCGATGTCTGGTGCGTTCTCTACAACTCCCACAGCAGCGCTCGAGGCCCTTTTCGACGTTGCGCCACTACACATATATCTTAAACAAGAAGCACTTTCTTGCTCTTACCGTTTATGGGTACTGGATCTACTGGAGAAAAATCCAGTGAATCGTAGATCTACACACACTTCGTTGTTTCCACTTTTGGTGAATTGGGACAAAATTGTCCTTGCTCCAAGTGATCTCACAATTGCTTGTCACTTTCCTTACAGGACATTTATCACACAATTCCCTTCACGGGAAGAGTGGACGTCTGGCTATTTGGAAAGAAGTATATCAAACAATATAGTATGTTACACTGATGGCTCCCTTCTTGAAGGTAGAGCTGGTGCAGGAGTATATTCTCGTGAGCTAAGGCTGAATCAGTTTTACTCACTTGGTAGAAACTGCACCGTTTTTCAGGCGGAAATATTTGCTCTTATGTGTGGAGTGCAATCAGCACTTCAACAGCGCGTAATGGGTAAAGTCATATACTTCTGTTCAGATAGTCAGGCTGCTATAAAAGCTCTCGCTTCGGCCAACTCAAGGTCGAAGCTTGTTATCGCATGTCGAACTCAAATTGAGGAACTGAATTCAGTCAACTCTGTAAACCTTGTATGGGTACCAGGCCATTCTTCCATCGCTTGAAATGAATTGGCTGATGAGCTAGCTCGCGATGGAGCATCGCATGACTTCATTGGCCCTGAGCCGGCTGTTCCAATTTCGAAGTGCTGGTTGAAGCTTCAGATAAACTCTTGGGCGGCAACTCAGCACAAGCAATATTGGAATAGTTTGGAGTCATGTCGTCAAACAAAATTGTACATTACTGAGCCATCTCCAAGGGTGGCGAAGTATTTAACAAATCTGTCAAAGCAGAATTGCAGTCTCTTGGTCAGAGCGTTGACAGGCCACTGCCGACTCAACTACCACATGGCAAATATTCAGCGTGCTGACTCATTTGTGTGTGATAGTTGTGACTCCGATTATGGAACTTCGTATCACCTGATATGTAACTGTCCAGTTTTTTCGCAAATGCGATTCCAATTACTTGGTAAACACTTATTGAGTGAAACTGAATTCAGAAGCCTGAATCTTTAGGACATTCTGTTATTCTTAACCCGCTGTGGTAATGAGCTATAGGCTCTCTTTACGCTCATGCGTTTTGCAGTGCCCTTTTTAGGGCGCTGTTCGAACCCATTGTGGTATGGAGCTACATGCTCTCATTTCGCTTATGCGATTTTCCCCCTTCAAGGGACCCCACTCCTATTTCCTCCCATCTTTCCCTTCCCTTTCCTCTCCCATCGGGTAGATGATGAAATAGGCTCAAATATGGCGATGGCACAAATCTCCCAACTGGTGGGGAACGTGCCTTTGGAGCCGGCCTTCTGATACCTGATACAGGATTCATACTCCTTGAGAAGCTCCCTGGCGGAATACGTGGGGCGAGACATTGTAGAATTCGCTCTCATTTGAGTATGAAGCACGATCAAAGCAAGCAAAGAAAAACATCCCATCTGTTGCGGTCCACGATCGTCATTGTATCGCAAGTGGAAGCAACGAGCGAGATCCCCAAAGAGAGAGCGATGATAACATCCATTTTTCTCGCTTGTTTACCGTGGGGGGTACGTGTTTTTCTTTACTGGCACGATTAACAATCCACGAACTTCCAATAGCAATAGTGTCCCCCAGGCTTGGAGCATGTTTAGAGGAGTTTTATCATGCACTACTATCCCCCCAATCTGATCAAATTTGTAGCAGTATACGATAAACAATCTCTCATAATGTGTAGCAAGTTATGATAGTTACAGAGAGCGATACGTGAGAGATTCTCTTAATTTTCTCAGGATTCAATCCCTGCGTGGGGCACATAAGCCGAGCTGAAGACAATTTGCAAGGTAAACATTTTAATGCTGAGCGAGAAAATCGTTCTCTCAAGACAATCTCAGCTAATTCTGAGCGTAAACAGTTAGCTCAAGTGCTCTTCAAAGATATTGAAGAGAAATTACAATCGGGCAAATGAAATGAGCAGGGCAAATATCGCTCTGATGGGTGTTTCTCTGGCAAGAAATTATATAGGTAACGAAGAAACAAAAGTACGTTCCTTGCTGTCGAAGAAGCAATGGAGGGATGCTGAAAGTAAGCATCCTAACGTAAATTATCGTAAGCCAGCTTTGCACGGGACAAAAGATGCCCATGAACTTCTCAAAACTCATTTGACTCAAGATTTGAGTCATTGAAGTACAAAGGTGAATCTGTCGAAGTTAAGGAACCAGCTTCCGAAGAAGAAATATCAGAGCTGAAACGTAAAATTTCCGACACTTGGTCCCAGATTAAAATGAATGGCAAGCTAACTAAGGCTGATGTTTTACATGTGCAATCTTTCAAAGATTTTATCGAGAAATACGTGCGTTGCACAACTTACACCATGCAGGTGAAAAAGTGCAAAGATGTTAACTGCTCGGCGCATTGCGGTGTGCGGTTGGACGAAGAGACTCTTTATCGAATCATTTGGTTGCCGACTCCAGAGCGGGTCGGAGATACATTTTCTAGTTTTCTAGTGAGAATGAACCGAATGATTTGGACGTTCCTAGCAAAACTGCAAGTCGAACCATCGTGATATCTGAGCTCCCAAAGGCAAATTTCCCGCTGGCCCATACACGGGCAAGGAAAATTGTATTTTGTACAGAATGTCACTTCCCTCGGTTGCTTTACACTCAGTATGCTCTTGACAAACCAGATCTGTTGGTGTTGGACCGATACTTTGAAGATAAGGTGTACGTTTACGGGTCTACCTTGGATGAATTTCCAGATGTTTACCAGAATCCCAAAATTACATGCCATGATACTGTCACGCTCCACTACTATCAGGCAGGAACGTTGCTGAAAAAAAGGTTAAACTGTGCGCTGAGTGAAGGACTTTCTCAATATATAATTTAGGAAATTTTTGAATGAATCTGGATAAATTTAAGAGATCTGGAAGATGTACCTCTGTAATAGCGATTGGAATTCAAGAAGAAAGGTGTTCTCACAGGTATCTACTGACTACGTTTGTAATTCCTCAAAGTTAGGGGTGTAATGAGACATTTATGGAGTAATTGTTAATTATAGAGTTTAGATAGATGTTCTTGAAAAATCTTACACTGATTCCAGAAAAAACACGGTATCCTTGGCAAATTTCCTAATAGATAAACTCCGGGTATGATTCGTGAAAAAATATCGAAAATGGAATACTTGAACGAACACTTTGTGCAATCCTTGGAAAATCCCAAAACAAATCTTTAAAATAGTTTATCTTTGCTTAAATTTATAGTCACGGGGTTATAAATTAACAATACCTCTGATGGGATACTGGAGATTTTTGTCTCAAACCTCCTTAAAGTTTTAGTTTTTGTCTCAAACCTAAATAGTTTCAAATTCCTTGGAGAAATCTTTTAAAGCATTACTATTTTATTACAGGCAAATGAAGCAAAATTAACATTATATGGAATTTCCATGAATTTTGAGGATTGCTAGCGGTAGCCTGAAGTACTAATGGACTTTTAAGAAATTGCATTGAAGAATTTCCAACCATTCCGTGCTCTTGGGCAGATGTCAAATCCCTTCGGAACCCTAAGCGAGATCCTAACAGTTCTAGGTGGGGTCCTATGAATTCCTAGCGAAATATTCCAGGGTCCTAGCAAGTGTCTGTACATTCCTTATGAGCACCTGGAGAATCCTATGGAGTTCTTGGGGTTTCATATTCACATTTTTATGGTAGATTCTTGTAAAGGTTTAGTCATTATTCTGCTTAAAAAATACCATTGATCTCTTTCACCTGAATCTGAATTAAAGTCCCCCGAAAGAAAAAAAAACAAAACACATAGGGTCGGTGTTCCCTTAGTGGACAGTCCCCTATAGTCGCACTAGTGGCTTTTTACGGCCGTTTAGCTATAAATCTTTTCAAAATATTTTTTGACATGAAGGGCAGGAGCTATTAATTTAAGTACCATTGATACACAGCTTAATTTTGTTCAAAAAATGATCGAAATATTTAGTTTTGCTTAAAATTTGAGCTCCCTTGCGCCTATAGTTAACCTATTGTTCCTATAGTAGCACTACTGCGAGAAACTATTTTTTATTATACAAAATACTTGATGAAATAACAACTTTTTTTACATCAAACGAAAGCTTTTGATCCACACTGTGTAGGAAAAATATAAAAGTTTTGTAAAAATACGATTTTGATAAGTATTATGCCAACGCCGTGATGCTAGTGCTACTATAGGAACAGGAATTAGAAATAGTGCTACTATAGGCACATGTATTCCTATAGTGGCACACGCGATAATAAATACAAACATATGAGTTTCCGTAGTTTTCATATTTTTCAAACAAAACCAAGATAAAAAGCTTTCAGATGATGTAAAAATAATGACGCTAGCGTTATTTTTCGATTTTATACGATTTTTTGTTCTTAGCTATGCGGCTATTGGTACATCGACCCTACTTATAGTTGATCTATTTTATTTCCAATTTGAATCCGTCTAAAACTTCCAGTCATGTGTGTAAAAATGTCAAATTCAACAAAAAATGGCTAAATAAAACCAAACTTAGATCGCCGCAAAATTTATTCTATTCGGATCACTACACACAGAGCTACATGCCTCCAGACATGATCATTTTTGTATGAAAATCTTTGTTTGCTTCCAACACTCTACGTACCTTAGCTTCAAATGTAGGAATTTAATTTCAATTTGGAAACCACAGTGTTAATTTTTGTTCGGGTTATGGCAAGTATAATTGTGAATCAGTACGAATTTCACCTGTCAAACAATGTGAATGGCATACTCCTAGCGCTGTTCGTTCTGCGTTTCGTCAGAATCTGATTCTTATCAGCTGTAACGTGAAATTGAAAACATTTAGGTCTGTGGTCAGTGCTAGTTTGTCAGTAATTCATTGTCTTTCGGAAACGAATCAATCTGAATAGTAAAATGAAACTCTTCTCGGTTTTTGTTATGCTATTAATCGGTGATGGATTTTACATAGGAGAAGCCAGTAAGTTTTGAACAGTTCAAACTCAACTATTTCTTACCGTCGTTTCCCACATTTTCAGCACACAGCGAAGCATCGATCCAATTTTCGTTGAACTTCTTTCGTGCAGCCTACAGTCTGAACCCAACCCGAAACTGTGTCCTATCGCCGATTACCATTCAGCATACGCTTGCTATGTTGCATCATGCAGCCAAGCGGAAGGAAACCAGCCAAATGCATCGCCTGCTTAGAATTCCAGATTCTAGTGACTCATACTTCGAGAGAAATGAACCATTTTCAAATGACCTAAACAACGATGCGCTAGAGATGATCACTAAGGTGTTTCACTCGCAAGTTGAACTCAATCCCAATCTTTTGCCGGTGCTACAGGCCGAGTACTCTGTTGACGTTCAGGTATCCGATTTTAGTCGTCCGGAACAGGTGGTTGATTCTGTGAATAGGTGGGCCTCTCGCTTCACCAACGGATTGGTGGGAGATGTTTTCAACGGAAATGGGTTTTCCGACGATGCCAACTTGATGATCATCAACACCCTCACGTTTAATGCTTCCTGGGAGCATCCATTCTCCCCTCGAAGCTTGCTGAAAGACGATTTTTACTTTCTGAATGGAGTAAGAAAAGTTGACACGATGCGAAGTTACAAGGGTTTTAGATACTGCGAGATCGACGATATTCGGGCAGTAGAGCTGGCCTACGAAAGAAACTCTGACCTGTCCATGCTGATCATCAAATCTGACTCACAACCGTTGGACACAGTCATTGAGAGGTTCGATATGGAAATGTATCGGACGATCAACGAGCGTCTGTATCATGATCGATTCAAGTTGGTTATCCCGAAGTTCACGATTAGTACGGGGATCGGGGCGAAGCGCATTCTGAAAGCTATGGGCTTGAGTGATGTTTTTGGCAAAGATACGTTCGATGTGTTCGTTGGATTCAGCAGTCGTTTGGCAAACATCTATCAAGCGGTGCGGATCGATATCGACGAGAATGGGACACGTGCCGCAGCTGGAACCTACTCAGAGAAATCGATGCGGGTAGGGACGGATTTCAAGTACGCCATTGATGGACCATTTATGTTTGTGATTCGCAAGGATACGACCAAAGACATTGTGTTTATAGGGCATTATTCAAGTTATGTAGAATAAATTTGGTTAATTTCTCCCGGATATATGATCAAATACATCCATGAACAACACAAACGGTTCCCTTGAAATCATTTCTGTTTCCCTATAATTTCTTCAATGACAAGGGTTCAATTGTCGTTTCCCCATTTTTTCGAAACCATTCATTGAGTTTAAATTTTTCGAAGGATTTTATGTGGATGATCTTCTGATTTTGTGTTTATAGAAATATCCTGCAGGGTCAGATCTGGTATAACAACTGGGGATCTGGGATCGAATTGAATCCCCGAGAAAGTCATATATGGCGCTAAACCGATATGAACTGATAAGCACTATGATTGAACTACTATTATTAAAGGCATACAGATCTACCAGCATAATTAGTAATGTCTTGAAAATTATTGATGATAAACCTGCGACTGGTTACGCTAGTGGGCGATCTATCTACCAAAAGCAGCACATCGAAAAATAAACGTTTTATTCCATAGCCCAATCTACTGGTACATTACAATTTGGTACCAGCACCCTACATATGACTAGAATAAAGTCCTAAAGATTATTATTATGCATCATTAGAAGCATTTTAATTGATTTTCCGAGACATAATTATAAACCTATGTGAAAATCAAATGTATTGTACGAAATTCCATGTATTATTCTAGAAAGGCTACTACTGGAGCACTAGCGTGACTACAACACATGTCCCAATAATGACTCAATCGATATCAAGTACCGTAATATGGAGTGAAGTCGGTCACTTCTGAGTGATTCTGTACAATAAGATATTCTTGGATATATGTATTATCATCCAAGTATGTTTTAAATTAGTACTGGTTAAATGTTTATCGAATTATGTAAACGAAATTTTGACAAATTGTGGTAATAATAACAAAGACAATTTTTAGAAATCAAAAAGTGAAATTTTTTATTCCGGAGTGAAGTGATCAATCACTGTAATAGGTTTTCTAAAATAAAGAGATACACTCCCGTGCAAAAGTGTGGGTTCACCCCCTCAAAAACATACAAAAGTGTTCAGTCCATATCTCTGTGATTACACGACCAATTGAAACTCTCTAAGCCGTATTCGAAAGGCAAAGAGTTATTCTTACTTCGTATGTATTTTTTCCAGAAACATTTTTCCAATTTTTCATACTAAATTTATACTTAAAGTTGTGACATTTTCCAAAAAACACACTGAAAAATCATATCTGAGCAATTCTCGCTGAAACCAGGCCGCCATCGGCACCCATCGTTAGAATTCCAATTTTATGTCACTGTTCGCTAGCTTTCGATAAAACTTAAGGGTGGTCCTTTTTGTTTTCTCAAATTGGTGGACCCCTCGTACGCCAGCTAGCTAAACAGTTTGCAAAAAAGCTCATTTTTTAATAAATCTTGGGTATTTCTTCACGTGATATGTCTTATATTTCCCTTGGAACACATACCAAACTTAATGGCATCGTATAGAGAAAGGATATAGCTTTCATTTGAAGTTAAAAAAAATCCGGCGGCCATTTTGAATTTGGCCGCCATCTTGAATTTTGTTAGAAAAATCGTTTTGTCACCATTAGCGCACCGCTCGTTTTGAATTCTGAGATCACCATCAGAAAGCCGAGGAAAAATTGCGTAAGATAGGCTACAGAAACTAGGTGTGCAATGGTATTTACCCTATGAAATGAACGATTTTCTAAAACATGTTCCACGATTTTGACGTATATGGCGAGTGCAATCAATGCAAACATCCTTTTTTGTACAACAAAGATACAAGTTTTCAATAGTTGGTGTATTTTTCGAGTCAGATGAAGAATAGGAGTATTATTTAGAGTGATAAAATCTGGCGGCCATCTTGGATTTTGACGCCATCTTGATTTTGACTAGTAGAATGAATTTTTCACCTTGATAGCACTCAGCATGTCGAATTTAGAATAAAAACAAGGTTACGTATACTCTTCTTCTTATTATTCTTCATTTTCCTGACGTTACGTCCCTAGTGGAACCGAGCCTGATACTCAGCTTTATTAGTTATAAATACAGGTTATTAAATAGGATTTTTCTTTTATAATACGATTTTTAATAACAGAATATTTCTTCGACATATCTTTGAATTCAGTTATTATGAATAAATAAATTTAATGAATAAAAACCGTCCAAAAACATTGATTGAAATAAACAATTTTTTTTTACCATATGCTTTTTTTTTGTCATCGAATGAAGTTTATAAATTGTGCGTTGGGACATTAGTAAGTTTTGTGGTAATATCTGTAGTTTTAACGTAAAACATTTCCAAAAGTGCATTAATTTAGAATGGAAATCTTAAAATTTTAAGCAAAAAAATTCCTTGATTTTCTGAATCATAAAGTATTATTTTTACGAACACCCAACATGCATGTGAAAAATAGCGAAATTGAAAGGTGAGAAGCAGGCTTTGTTCTAATGTGGACGTAATGCCGAAACTCATTTTGAATTTGGAAAATCTGGTGGCCATCTTGGATTTCGACGCCATCTTAGTTTTTAGCAGTAGAATGATTTTTTACCAGCTCCGCGCTCTTCATGTTTAATTAATTAAAGATCTCCGTTAAAAAACAAACAGATTCTTTATTTCTTATCTTATTTTAGCTGTTCAACAGATTGTTCATTTCTATCAATGGTTTTAGACCAAATAAATGAAAGAATTAATGCTATTTTTCAACTCGCAGATATGCAGAACAATCATTCAGGTGGCAAATAAGCGTTAAAAAATTCTACTTGTTAATTTATTTTTGAAGCTTAGGGGCTGGCTCTATTCCAGTAGGAACGTAACGTCAGGAAAAAGAAGAACAAGAAGAATAGTAAGTGTAACGGTGGCATTAAAATTCAACATGTTGAGTGTTATCAAGGTGAAAACTCATTCTACTACTTAAAACCAAGATGGCGTCAAAATCCAAGATGGCCGCCAGATTTTTTCACTCAAAATAATACTCCTATTCTTCATCTGACTCGAAAAATACACCAACTATTGAAAACTTGTATCTTTGTTGTACCAAAAATGATGTTTGCATTGCACATTGGACCGAATCGACGATTTAGCCGGAAAAAAGTGATATCTCTGTTCTCGCACATTTTAGACCATCAATGTCTTTGGGAAAGTTGTTCCTAATGAAATTTTGCTTTTTTCTAAAAAAAAATAAATTAGGGTGGTCCATATTGAAATTGAAATTTGGTGTAAAACTTTTTTGTTTGATGTTTCTCGTTGTTTGTATCTTCAGCAAACTTGTAGATCATGTAATTTCAAACAACTTTGCCGAAGACACCATTGACGTAACTCTTCATTTGCGCATTGTAAATATTTTTTTAAGTTATAACTTAGGGTGATCCCAAAAAAATCAGTTTTTTGGCTCTAACTTTTTTATTTAATGTTTTTCGAAAAAGTGGTCTTCAGGAGACTTTTAGAGCAAGTAATGGGGCATATTTTTGCTGAACACACTATGTTGATAAATCTTGTCATTTAAAAGTTATGGGTAATATTGACCAAAAACCTAGTCAATCTTAAAATATTAATATCTCACAGAGTTGGATCGATAAAAAATTTTCTGATGCGGCAATTAAAAGGGTACATAATATTCAACTACTACTGCAAAAACTGCAGGAACGTCATTTTTTAAAATTAAATAAATTTACGTCGAAAAACCCTCTAAAAAACTCTATTCTAGCCTGTAACTACTAAGATTCAAAAGTAATCAACCTAGTGTCTTCGGCAAAATTGTTGATTTGTAATATATCTACAAGTTTCTTATACACGGCATTCCAGGAAAATGTAAAATAAAAAGCATACCTCTCATAGTATTTTTTTTTTTTCAATATGTTATTAAATATTGTAGAAATCTTATCATTTATACTAATTACATAACAAGCTTATTTATATATTTAAACAAACTAAAACAAAACAAACATTATGCTAGCAAGTGCTGGGCACTTTCGGGCAAAACTAATGTACTGCACTTTTTTTCCTGTACGACAAGGATATGACAGGATCAGATGTGATCAATAATCTTTTGAAGACGTCTTCAACGTTAGTTGTCCTGTTAAATTTCCTGGCGTGGTTTTCCCTGAACTTTCTGATACTCTTATTTCGGGTTTCTTGAGCCTCTTCACTCAGCATACCTATCGGAAGAAGCGCATGCCTTATGATAGTTGATCCATGTACCAACAACTTGTGAGCGGTAGGCGAAAGTGGGTACCACCCGTACAGGTGGACATAAAGAGTGCGTGTTCCTTCGGCATACATTTCAAATTCATCGATATTGATCTCGTGCTTACTATTGACTAGTGTTAGAATCACGTGAAACCGTTCCAGCAATCTTTTGTCCAGACCGGTGATTTCCGAAACGACTTCCCATTCTTTGAAAAATTTGCGCGCAGTATTTCCATCGTTGGTATTACCTCCAGATGGCGTTGGCTCACTAATGCGTAGACCTAATTTCTCACGGAATGCAGTTTTTATTGCAAACTCATGCTCCTTTACCGTCTTATTCAATTTACTCACTCTCCATGTCGGCTTCTCCATGACTAACCTGAATGAAATTTTTAAAAGTAATTCCATGCATCGGATAAAGGCATGGAGAGGAAAAACCCCAAACGTGTAGGCCTCAGGATCATTTGAATCTTCCTGATCTACTGGGTCATTCAATTTTTTTCCTGTAATAAAACGCAAATATTGAAATCTTTGAAAAGGTCTATGAGCAGTACAGTACCTGATTTGCGGCAGATAAAACACGATTGAGAAGCAGTGATGCATTTTGAACTGAACGCGAGCCAAAACTGAACGGAGCAAGTTCAAATTTTGCACGAGAACGCAGTAGACAGTGAACTTGCGAGCCAGAGCCTGTCGCTGCTCTTGAACGCCCCGTTCAGATCGTAATGCACTACATTGGTAATTGAAGCATAGATTTAGGTATCCACTTAGAAAATATGTCTTGAATCAATAATAAAATCAATTCAATCATAAATAAATATATTATGTTTTGCTTTGTTCACCTCATAAACAATTTTGGCGCGGTAAGATACCGTGAAATCTGTCAGAACAATCTGCGTTCAAATTTTTGCTCATTAGAGTTCAAATTTTTGCACTGAACAATGAGCAAGCCTACTTGAGCACTGCGTTCTAAAATATGAACTGGAACGTGAACTGAACGCGTTCAAATGCATCACAGTTGAGAAGGGTTGTTCGTGACGTCATTTATAACTTTAGTGTCCATCATGCAAAAAATAAATGTGGTTCTCACAGTTATTGAATACTTGTCCGTCTTGCAAAGCGTTGGTTTTAGATTTTGAATTTGTAGTTTATCGTCTTCGATCTCACGTTGCGTTAATTCTTTCGTCTCTTTCTGGAAAATCATTTTAATTGGACGACATAACGACACAGAGGAAGGCAAATCATTGTTCCATATGATTTCCGAGGCTTGCGTATCCATTCGCAATGTTGTAAGTCTTAATGGCACTAGTGACATAGCATAGATATGAGAGTCACTGTATTCCTTAATTTCCCCTTCATCATCTTCTTCAAAAAAAGGTTGCTTATACCGCGAATGATTAGAGCTTCCATCAGCGCCCCACTTTATGATCAAATTGTAGTCATCATTTGAAGAAAGATTGCATTCCGTACTGGAAACGCTTTCAAGAAGTCGGGTCACGGTGTGATCGACTAAGCTCTGCAAAGGAACTTCAGCTATAGATGGTTTTACTGATATATCTGAAAAAATAATATATCATATATATACATAGTGTATCTTTAAAATTTATCTTTGTCAATACCTGCTGGATAACACAGCTTTTTCGCATCAAGAATCAGATGATATGAAGGATACATATTCACAGCTTTCTGCAGAGCCATGGATCGGATACTCAAGTATTGTGCTTTCGAAAAATCGTTTTGACAAAGGAATGCAAGAGCCTCATTCACCGAATACATCTCAATCGCCGGTTCATCAACATCTATACGTACTTTCTTTGCAATTGAAGGGTCAATATCAATTGTTTCGATCAGTTTTCCAGCCGAACGAAATCCCTGTGAGATTGTACTTTTTGCTGCAGCAAAACGCAATTCCTCAGGAGAGAATTGGTTTGTCAATTTCCGAACTCGAATCTGCTTCGATTTTCTTCCGACTTTTGAAAACGGTTTTGAAGGACGTCCATTCTTCTGCTGTTTTGGTGTCACATCTTTCCGTTCATTTTTAGTAAGCTGGAGTTTCTTGTTCAACCACGGCGCATTCGATGAGAAAAAATACTCGGAATTATAACAGCTTTTTTTCCATTTTCTTCGGAATTCAATGTTTATCCAACGTATATGTTTAAGTACGGTACTCTCATCAATATTGCTTGCTGCGAAAGTTTGTTTGACATGTTCCAATATATGTTCTGGGCTTTTACCGGCGATCAAGAAGTTTGTTAAATCTTTGTATGTGACTAAAATAGACACACACATTTTATGACAAATTTACCATACAAAAGTTAACTTTCTTACCGCTACTCATTCTGTAAATGCGACTTTCGTATTTTTCAACTATTTCAAACAGATCTTTTGAACTGAATCACACGCGTGAAATTCGATTTTGATTTATGAGCTAGACGCTTGACGATCGTTTCCCAACTGACTTATATTGCTGAAAATGTAAAAGCTGCAGGTGTTTTGTTCTGTTGCCATGGCTACTTGATAGATTATTTCAGGTTGCCACGGTTCTCTTGGTGATGACTATGTTTTTTGGGGACATTTGGGATGGCAATTATAGTAATATATTGTGTTAATCAACGGTAAAATCATATTTTCAAGCCTATGCTTCTTTTTTTACATTTTCCTGGAATGCCGTGTATAAGAAACTTGTAGATATATTATCAATCAACAATTTTGCAGAAGACACTAGGTTGATAACTTTTGAATCTTAGTAGATACAGGCTAAAATAGAGTTTTTTAGAGGGTTTTTCGAAGTAAATTTATTCAATTTTAAAAAATGACGTTCCTGCAGTTTTTGCAGTAGAAGTTGCCTATTATATACCCTTTGAATTGCCGCATCAGAAAAAATTTTATCGATCCAACTCTGTGAGATATTAATATTTTAAGATTGACTAGGTTTTTGGTCAATATTACCCATAACTTTTAAATGACAAGATTTATCAACATAGTGTGTTCAGCAAAAATATGCCCCATTACTTGCTCTAAAAGTCTCCTGAAGACCACTTTTTCGAAAAACATTAAATAAAAAAGTTAGAGCCAAAAAACTGATTTTTTGGGATCACCCTAAGTTATAACTTAAAAAATTATTTACAATGCGCAAATGAAGAGTTACGTCAATGGTGTCTTCGGCAAAGTTGTTTGAAATTACATGATCTACAAGTTTGCTGAAGATAGCAACAACGAGAAACATCAAACAAAAAAGTTTTACATTAAATTTCAATTTCAACATGGACCACCCTAATTTATTTTTTTAAAAAAAAAAGCAAAATTTCATTAGGAACAACTTTCCCAAAGACATTTATGGTCTAAAATATACGATAACAGAGATATCACTTTTTTCCGGCTAAATCGTCGATTCGGACCAATGTGCATTGATTGCACTCGCTGTATACGTCAAAATCGTGGAACATGTTTTAGAAAATCGTTCATTTCATAGGGTAAATACCATTGCACACCTAGTTTCTGTAGCCTATCTTACGCAATTTTTCCTCAGCTTTCTGATGGTGATCTCAGAATTCAAAACGAGCGGTGCGCTAATGGTGAAAAAACGATTTTTCTAACAAAATTCAAGATGGCGGCCAAATTCAAAATGGCCGCCGGATTTTTTTTAACTTCAAATGAAAGCTATATCCTTTCTCTATACGATGCCATTAAGTTTGGTATGTGTTCCAAGGGAAATATGAGACATATCACGTGAAGAAATACCCAAGATTTATCAAAAAATGGGCTTTTTTGCAAACTGTTTAGCTAGCTGGCGTACGAGGGGTCCACCAATTTGAGAAAACAAAAAGGACCACCCTTAAGTTTTATCGAAAGCTAGCGATCAGAGACATAAAATTGGAATTTTAACGATGGGTGCCGATGGCGGCCTGGTTTCAGCGAGAATTGCTGAAAAAAAAAATGAGATCTCATTTCCTCAGCATTGGGTCGACCAAAATTTTAAATCAAAGTGTCATTAGAATCGTAATCTTATACTCTTTGAAGAGACCCCACGAAATTTTGGCGGAAAAATCTGGAAAGTATTCAAAATCAATGAAATAGTCAGTCAAGTCATCGTGCAAAAGTTTGGGTTCACCCTTCAGTATGATGCAAATCGTGCAAAAGTTTGGGTTCACCTGAGCCCATTTTTGTCAATATCTCTGCCATTTTTCAACCAATTTTAATAGTTTAAAGCTTTTTTTAGCGCAAATAATGGCGCGTACATGATTGGTTTGAGATTTCACAGATTTAAGTAAGTTCAGGTGAACCCAAACTTTTGCACGATTCACCATACTGAGGGGTGAACCCAAACTTTTGCACGATGACTTGACTGACTATTTCATTGATTTTGAATACTTTCCAGATTTTTCCGCCAAAATTTCGTGGGGTCTCTTCAAAGAATATAAGATTACGATTCTCATGACACTTTGATCTAAAATTTTGATCAATGCTGAGAAAATTAAATATGATTTTTCAGTGTGTTTTTTAAAAAATGTCATAACTTTAAGCAAAAATTTAGTATACAAAGTTCAAAGAAAGTTTTTGGAAAAATACATGCGAAGCAAGAATAACTCTTTGCCTTTCGAATGCTGCTTAGAGAGTTTGAATTGGACGTGTTATCACAGAGATATGGACTGAACACTTTTGCATGTTTTTTAGGGGGTGAACCCAAACTTATGCACGGGAGTGTATGTTACTTACTAAATATGGGGCTACTGAATCTAGTCTCAAAAATCACACAACTTGTTGATAAATCGATTATTTTTAGAATTGGATTCTGTGAATTACAGAATAGAGGCACGGTAAATGGCTGGGCATGGCGTGCCATTGGTACCTCGCGAACCTGCAGGAATAAAATAGAAAATATCCGTCATCAACAATGTACGGTATTGACGCCCGCTTCGGTATAACCTAGCGCAACTGGTCCAACCGAATATCGCCGCCGCATACGCGCAGCATCTTGAGGTAGCGTTGCCGGAAGACGGCGAGCTTGACGAAGCCCCTCTTGACGACTGCTGAAGCAACATAAAAGCAGCCATCAACAACGCAGCCGAGAGCATCGTCGGGTATGTGGAAAGGAGGACATGTAACGATTGGTCGCAGATAGTCACGATAGCGGAGGAAGTGACTACGCCAGCACGCGGATGAAGGAAACCAATCTGTCACCACATTGAGGGAAGTTAAGGATACCATAAACCAGCTCAAGAAAAACCAGGCCGTTGATAAGGATGGTATTGAAACTGAATTCATCAAAATGGATCCGAAGAGGTTAGCCGCCTGTCTGCACCGGCTGATTGTTAGAATCTGTGAGACAGAACAGCTACTGGAGGAGTGGAAGCATGGGTCATATGCCCCATCTACAAGAAGGGCGACAAACTGGAATGTGAAAACTATCGTGCGATCACTATTTTGAATGCCGCCTACAAAGTGCTATTCCATATTATCTTCCGTCGTCTACCACCAACAGCAAATGAGTTTGTGAGAAGTTATCAAGCTGGTTTCATCAACGACATCAACAACATCCAGAAATGCCGTGAGTACCAGGTCCCTACGCACCATTTGTTCATCGATTTCAAGGCGGCACACTACAGTATTGATTGTGTAGAGCTATGGAAGATCAATGACGAGAACAGCTTTCCCGGGAAGCTCACAAGATTGATTAGAGCAACGAGGGACGGTGTGCGTGATGATTTCGGGCGAATACTCCAGTTTGTTCAAGTCTCGCCGGGGACTACGCCAGGGCGATGGACTTTCATGCCTGTTGTTCAATATTGCGTCATGCCAGGTCCGTCCCACTCGAGCTCAGATTGGGTACCACTTCTAGTACTGCATTTGGTCCCTCGTAGTACAAAAGGTACCCAAGTTTGACAGAATGTAGTACACTTTGAACGGCATTCTAGATTACCTTATGAGCCATAAAATGTTGGGCAACTGCAAGGGACATGGGGGTCTTTAATTTGTCGTTAGTCATGCGGAGAGCCGGACTTAACAGTCGAGGCACGATTTTCACGAGATCCGGCCAATTTGTTTGCTTCGCGGACGACATGGACATTATTGGGAGAAAATTAGAAACGGTGGCAGATTTGTTCACCTGCCTTAAGGACATATCTCCTTGAGTACTAAAATGGACAAGATATCCCGGGATTTGAGAAATTTCGGGATTTCTCGTTTCCCGGGATATTAATGATGCCGTCCCGGGAATCCCAGGATTTCCCCAGATGAATGTAAAATTTGATATAAACCAGTATAATTTAATACCAAACATTTATATTTTATCAGACTTAAACTTTATTCGATAAAATATAAAAGCATCATAAAGGAGAGAAAATAAAAATGATGTTCATAAAAAGACTAAACTACCAAATTAATAGAAGCGATTTTTCTTTTATTGCGTTTCATTACAATATTTGTAGTTATCAAAACTGTAAGCCAATCTGGATCTCTAAATTACAATAATTAACTTCAAGTATGATCCAGTACAGCACTTTCAATAATCTTCATCTCTTGTACTTGGAAGATGGTGATGATGATTTTTAAAAATTTTCTGGATCAAATACTTAATGTTTACCATACTTTCGTTTATACCATGACATGCCATGACGTTAAATAAAACCTCAAGAATCGAAGAAAAATAATATATGATTATTTTCAGGTTTTTTTATTGTACTATGGTCGGTGTGAAGACAGACCGGACTAGATGATATTTTGACGTTAAGGACTCCATCATTTATAATTGTTTCGATGCTATTTTGATACAGATATATTATCAAATAGATAAGTTCCATTATAACAGCTAATAATGCAGACATTTCAGCATTACGAATATCTTGGGTACATTTTCCTGGAATCATTAAAAACACTTGGTCCAGTCTTCAGGACACCATTTTATATTATTATTATTATTATTATTATTATTATTATTAACATTTTTGACCATATTTAATTTTGCTATTTTTACATGCATTTGTTCCTTTGATCTGATTTGACGGGAAACATCAAAGTTCATCGTAATTAAAATTTTTGAATAACGTGCGTAGACACCAAGCGATTGCATTCTTAAATTATGTTTGATTGTTTAGGAATCACACGGAATCAGAGTAGGCCAGGGTAATAGAGTAATTCGTTAACTTTCCCAACATACTCGTAATTTACTAAGGTAAACATTGATTTTTTGTAACTTCATTAGAATAAATATGTTGTAATTAATTTTTCAATTCTACTGTTCATAGTAAAAAATCTCTCTTTTCAAATTTAATTGTAAACACATTACTTACTTGATACTTGATACTTGATGGGCTACAATCCGCTACGTTGAATCTACGCCGAATGGATAATTCAACAAAATAAACAACACAATTATAAAGTTGAAATTTTACTTCCATTTCAACAAAAATACAATTTTTAACGAAATTCTTAGAAATCCCGGGATTTCCCGGGACAAGCATCAATTTTTGTCCCGAATCCCGGGACAACTAAAATGGCCGGGAAATGGACACTCTAGTAGAGGGGTGGTTTCTTAATTGGAAGCATTCCATAATGTGTTTTTCATAAATTACCTGTTTTTGAAGGCAAACACGTAGTTATTGCTGTAATTTGTGTTGTAAAATATCACGCACTACCGAATCACTTCTTCTTCATGCACCGAGATATTGTTTGCTGGCTTTTCGGTGCCCGTTCTAAAATTCACTTTCAATCATATTTCTACTCACCGTAGCAATTCAAAAATCTAATGCGATACTTGTAACACTTTAAATTTTCACGCACAATGCTCCTGGGAGCAATAAATGACTCAATTTGTGCTCGAAAACAGCACCGGAACGCGAATTCACTGAGCCAACATTGTTTATGAATCGGATGCGCCGCTCTCACTAATTGGAAGCGATGTCAGTTTTTATGTTTGGAATTGAAATTGTTTGGATATTCATACACTTGCTGAAACCACGTATTTTACAATTTCATAATACTCAAAAGGTGTAGAATGTCACAAGTGTTGTAAAACATTTTTATGCGTGAGAAAAACAATGTACGACGTAATTTAACATAAAAAATGAATGTAAGATATTATACAGTACAATTGACTGTAGAATTCAAATGCATACTGATGGCAACTTTCTCCGTCCGTGAGAAGCGAGAGAAGAGAGGAGAAAACTGCCAAAAAAGTAAACAACACACGCATGGTGTGAAAAATGCTTATAATTTTGGTCAAAAAACATGTTTTCACTACCGAATGAATTAAATTGTGATTTTGAGCTTTTATGAAGTTGTTAATGAATTCATATCGACAATAATACCTTTGTATGAAACGTGTGCAAGTAATACTGCCTACATAATTCTGTGGGTGGAGGTGTACATGGAATATGATGATTTATTTTTGGCCGACGCACATAACATAGTGCTCCGCCTTGTTGGGTGGCTCGAGTGGGTGGCAACATTATGTTTACGTGCTCAATGAACTTTCACCTTAAACGCGAAGCAACAAGAGTCGGGCTATTGGTGAATGCGTCAAAAACAAACCTCGGATCCTTGTTGACGGCAGACAACAATGTTAGTCGGGAAATACGAAGGCGCATCATCAGTGGAAGTCGTGCCTACTATGGACTCCAGAAGAAACTGCGGTCAAAAAAGACCCAGACAACCAAAAGTCGCAAAAAAGTTCACGTAATAACTCACTTATTCATGCAAATCACACCAAACCTGCAAAACACAGTGGATAAAATCGTCAGATTGATGAGTTTCCTCGCATAAAACTAATTACTGAGACGTCCGATTTGAAAACGGTCTTCTGCAAAGTTGTAGCTGATGAATGTATCTCACAGTATCAACGTATCTCTAATCCCCAAGAGCACATGGGCAAACACTATGGCCGATTAGGTTTGCTTGCTTTTCCCATAGTAAATCCCATATGAACGATGGGGCTTGTGCAGTCTCAGTTTTCATCCGAATGAGCTCAAATTTCGGGAGGAATTTCATGGATCGAATGAGCGATGTGGAGTAAAAACGATTTTTTGAACCACTCTAATATGTATATTCCCAGGGAATAAAGTGCACCATGGTGTTCATTCCGCTCCTTAGGTTCATTATGCCCCTAATACCTCTACACTTCCTTAAGTCGCAACAAACACTCCTATTTAGGGAAAATTCTCAATCCCACAACCGGTCAAGAAAAAGCGCATAAATTATTTCGTCACGATTCTCGTTAAATCCGGTGACCGTACGATGGTACCATGAAATTGTCGAACCGCGGCGAGGACGATCGTGATTCATCTGGAAAAAATGGCCTGATTTGCAAAAGTAATGACAACGTCGCTCTTGTTTCCAGCCACGATACGCTTTTTATAGGGTTCTGAATTGAATCACATGCAGACTTGAGCATAACGTGAGGTAGTATTTCAACCCTACTCGAACGGATTGGGTCCTGGAGGGCATCCAGCTTCATCATTTTCAAGCTGCTTATTTAGTGAAGGCCCTTTGTTTCGTTCGCTTTATCAGAGTAAAAGACGTCAACCGTCCACGATTTGGTCCACCAAAGAGCGACGAGGATCGAGAAATATGTAGCTCAGTTTAAGTCGACGGTTACATTGGACATTGGTACCTACCTACTAATTTGCCTTCCGCCTTGTGCACACTAGGGTGAGTCAAATTGTAACAAAAGGTTTGAAAATTTCAATTTCTTACCTCAGGGATGTCAAAAATCTTTGTTTGCGGATGACACAGGCCTCTCCGACAAAGGACGAAGCCTGCATGTCATCTGTAGTAGATCTCAAAAAAGTTTGGATATTTTTTCTTCATACTTGCAAAAATGGAAGATTTCTCCTAAAGTCTGTATCCGAAACATTGTCTTAAGAACAAACTTTTGTTCTCGAGTCGAGTCTAGTACACGACACTGAAGACGGCCTTACAGTTGAGGTCGAAATACGCGTATCTGTCAAAGGATACAAACTCTAGTGGAATTAAATGGTATAGTACTAAATTCGGTTTTTTCATCTACTTAAACTTTTGTTGTTATCAGGTTGGCCATGTTGTATGCTGTACCATGCATGAACTAGCTGCTGTAATATCATAAAGAACAAATTTATTACAAAAAGATTTTGTAGTTCGACAACTGTTTTCATAAAAACTGGAGAAATATGGTTTTGTGATGTGTTTTGAAATGATCGTTGTACCGGTGTTGGAAGTATTATTTAAGTTTTTCACAATTCTTCATATTAGCCTTCAACATCTTTGGGTCAACTTAAAATCCTTGCCAAAATCACTGAAAATTTGTCAGAAATTTATTTTTATCATAAAGATTCTAAGAAAGATATGATTTTCAAACTTTGTTGTTATTTGAACCACTCTAGTGTACACACATCACATCCCTGGGACTCAACCAGACTGAACCTTTCCTCTTGCAGACGACGATGACGAGTCGAGGAAAAATCCCTGAGATATTTATCGATAATGACTGTCAATAAAATGCCGATGGTAGCGCGAACACTTGGGTCGATCTTTTCTCCCGGGCCTCCTCTCAATAATGGTAACACGTGTTCGTGTTTTTTGTCGATCGATACCCACCACACCAAGCGCGCTATCTTGTGGTCCACATCGGCTCCAGACCCTCAACCTGAAGACCATCAGCTATGCGCTGGCAAATGATCCAGCCAGAAGCGTACCCATGGATGGGGGATGTACACCCAGCCCTCAAGACAAGTTTTTGGAACTTATTTTTGAGTCGAAACTCTCTTCAACTTGGATAATCTTACTTCGTAGGTATATTGAGATTTGTTTTTAAATTTTGTTAAATGCGGTAATGTTTGTTAAATTTGTCATTTTCTTAAAACATATAAAAAACATGACTAATTTACTCTGCATCACCTCGAACTTCTTCACTAGAGTTTATATTGAAAATGCCTTTACGAAAAAATATTGATTGAGCTGTTTTCTGGGCACGCCACTGACTTTAGCACCACCATGGAACGAGGGGGGGGGGGGGGTTCCTCCAAATCGTTATTTTCATATTACCGCACGGCGACTGTGATCACCGCCAGGGATCAGAGCAACGGTGATCCTTCCCACGCTTTGTGCCCCATCATCCACCGTGTCGTCGTTCGTGATCGCCTCCGAGTAGGCGGTGAGATTTTTTTTTTTTTGGAAAGAATTTTCAAGGGGTGCGACCGTTGGTTGTCGGTTGAAGGCGGAAAATGGTGGCGTCAAAACGGTGTAATCGCTTTATCACTTGCAGCGAATCGTGACCCAGCTGTTGAGTCGTTGGTTGACCACATCAGGGGTGGAGAATGTCTTGGCATTTGGGCTTGTTTGTGGTGTACTCAAATGGGACCAATCCAGGTATTGAAAATCGTTCAGAATCGTGAACAACTCCTTAGAAACATAGAGAACAGGTTAGGAGTAAGAACGAAGCACAGAGATTTTTCATATAATTAGACTTAAACTAAGAAATTAATATTATTTATTATTTGTTTTTGAAAAATTCAACAGCTAGATGTCAAAATATAAATCCAAAATATCCGGCAAAGTTGAATTACACAGCTAAAAACAAATTGTAATTTTAGGATTATTTATTTTCATGCACATATATACCGTTTTGATTCATATTACGGACAGATTCTTATTCCGGACGCTCTACTTTGTATGGGAAACATTTCACAGGAAATGTTTCAATTTTTGCCGTTCAAAAGTTCACACTTTTGATGCTCGTTTTGATCAAAATTTTCCACAGATATCTATGAAAATTTTTAATACTCAAATGCCTTAGACGCCTCTTTAGTGGTTTGCAAATTTAAAATAGTGATTTGACTTTTCTATTTATGATTTTCATAAGCTGTTCGGAATTCGAATCATAGTGTCCGGAATATGAGACAAAAGTAAGGAAACGTCCGGAATAAGAATCATGAAAAGTCTACACATTTTCATTTAATTAAAATTATTCATGTAGCGGAATCAAAATCTTTGCCCACTTTTCGAAAATTAAGTGTTTTGAATTCTCGATTGAGCCGAGGAATCATACAGATTGATTTATTTTATATGTTTCCTGATGGGTTATAGCTCATTGAGGCCTTAAGTGTCCGTAATATGAATCAAAACGGTATTTGGATCATTAAATTACAGTGAAACCTCCATGAGTCGATGTTCCATGACTAGATAACTCATGGAACCATACTAAATAAAAACAAAATATCATGGTACCAGCTTTCCATAGCATTCGTGTTTCATGACTAGAAATTTCTATGAGGCGATGGTCCCTTCAACAAACATTTCAACTGCCAATCATGTATTTTCAGTAAAATGTCGTGAATTTGTGTAAAATTTCATGAATACGTTACACTTAGTTCAAATGTTAACATTATTTTCCGTGTGTGGTTCAAAAGCTCTCCAAAATGACTATTTGTAGTTTATAAGCTGGCGTCAGATGGCAACCCTGCTTGATATTTTTATGGCAATCGAGTTCATTAAGGAGCGCAAACATTTATTATAATCTCATTGACTAGATTTCTTTGGTTGGACCGGTACTTTTGGCATATGACAGTTTGTACATTGTATATGGCATATGAATATTTAGCCGAATAAGAATCGTGAAGTAGTCGCAACAAATCAAAACCGTATATCTCAGAGCATAGTTTATCTTTTAATAGCTTTGTTCACGAAAATCTTCATCATGTCATCAAATATTGGAGCATTTAAAAAAAATATTGAATAATATGCAATCTTAATATAAATACAACAGCATTGAAAATAAAATCTTGCACAAAATTACATTTTTGAACTGTCTTCTGAAGATTCGATGATTTGTATTGAATAAAATTTATATCAACCAAAATAGGATGGAAAACTTATTCGATCGGAAAATATGTTTACTTCATACAGCACGTAAAACGGATTTCAAAAAAAAAAAAATATTGCGCTAAGAAAGCTCAATTGTTGGAAAAAGGTCGGTTTTAGAACTATTGTATAATCAACTTTTGAAGCTCTGTCATATACAGCGGTAATAATGTAGAGTACCATTTTTTGCTTATGTTACTTCATAAATATGCAAGAAACTTTTTTATGGTTCTTTTTGAGTTTCTGATTGTAAGAACTCAGTAAAACACGTGTTGACTACTTGAATGTCGGTATCGAAAGAGAGCGTTTATTTCCCACCAGCTTGCTATGATTATAATTTATTTCTTAGCCTACTACATCTCTCCCTTAGTTTATATTAAAGAATCTATTTCTATCTGTTTCGTATTGGACCTGAATTTGATAACTGGTTCTGATTAGACATTTTCGCGCTGTCGCTTTCAACGGTAGTCTTCGGTTTAGTACAAGATTTTTCCAAAATCGGAGACTGTACTGTGTTGTTCATTTGAGGGTCAGAAAGTTCCAGACTGCGGAATGGACTGTTAGAAATAAGGATCTTTACATGATTAACATGCCTATCTAGTTCAACTCCTGTATCGAGATTCCTTAACGTAAGGCGGGTTCCGGTTTTCTTCACCACGATGTGAGGCTGAGGGTTGAAAGTCGGAGTGAGCTTATTTTGTTTAACCACATTTTTAATCAACACGTGATCACCGATATCGACTGTAGAGTGCTTTGCTTTCCGCTTCCGATCGCCATATTTCTTCCCTTTTTCTTTATTCTTGTCATCTGATGGCGCTGTTCACCGTGGCCAACTCCGGTCGGGTCGGGTGGACTGTATATCGTGGGTCGGGATATCGGAATGAAAGAATTTACACCACACTTTTCAATCACGACTCACTACTTTATTTTACTCTTCACTGCACTTTTACACTTTACTTCTACTTTACTTTTCATTTTCACTTTTCACGACGATATAAATTCCGCGACGGTTGAAATAAAACTGATCCGCAAGCGTTTCCCTCCGTGTATTTATACTCGTACTGAGTACATCGAGAAAGTTCTCGCGCAACCGCGACACGTGTTCCAGACTGTTCGCGATGCGCACGCTGCTGCAGTGGTGAGAGCCATAATGATGACGGTGATGACGGCGGGAATCGCTCAGCGGCACTCACTGGTGTCACTCACTGTTACTGCAGGAACTCACAGGTACAGCGGTGTATGTAGGGTGGGCCATATCAGATGTTGACATTGTGTGAGTTCCTCGCTCCGTTTGATGAACAGGATGCGTTTTGTACTGATGATGCAGGTCGGTTGGGCTATTGTTTCGTAATTTCTCATTCTCACGTACGTTCCGTACGGAACATACTCTCCCCGGTTGATACGCAGTTTCAACAGTATTCGCAAATGATGAGGGTGACTCGTTGTCTTCAATTGGCAGGACTGCAACCTTGTTGATAGCTCGGCGATAAGTGGATCCATTTGAGAAAACGTCGATTGCGCGTACTAATCCATCTGCTCCTGGATACACTTGACTTATGCGTCCTAGTTTCCAGACGAGTGGAGGTAGTGTTTTGTCTTCCAGCAAAACTACCATTCCTGGGCGTAGATTTGCCATCTTCTTCATGTTTTTCGGTCTTTGTTGAAGGCTGCACAAATAATCCTTGGACCATGACTTCCAAAAATCCTCACGCATTTTTTGAAGATATTTCCATCGTTTCAGCCGGTTTATTTTAATGCTCTCGAGGGATGGCTCAGGTATGGCGGTTAATGGACGACCAATCAAGTAATGGGCAGGGGTAATGACTTCCTCGTCAGCTGGGTCGGACGAAATTGAAAACAGCGGCCTTGAGTTTAGTACTGCTTCAATTTCAGTAAGCACGGTTGCAAGCTCCTCATACGATAATTTAGATTCGCCAACTACTCGGACCAAATGTTTTTTCATTGATTTTACAGCGGCCTCCCATAGGCCACCGAATTCTGGGGAGTTCGGCGGGATGAAATGCCATTCGATCCTTCTTGGTTGACAGGATGAATGAACCCGATCGATAAACTGCTGGTCTTGGAATTGGTTGTAAAGCTGATGTAACTCGTTCTGTGCTCCTCTAAAATTCGTTGCATTATCAGAATGCAACTGGTGGACCAGCCCTCGACGACTTACAAAACGTTGTAGCGCTGCAATGAATGCATCCGATGTAAGCTCCGATACAGCCTCAAGGTGTACCGCTTTTGTAGTCATACAAACGAAAACAGCAACATAGCACTTGACCAATCTGGAACGATAGTTTCCCATTTTTATCCAAAACGGGCCTGCATAATCAACTCCAGTTACTGCAAACGGCGGGGATGGAGTGATTCTCGACTGCGGAAGATTTCCCATTAGTTGTGTCGACAATTTTGGGTTTGTGCGAAAACACGTTACACAGGTTCTTGTCACGTGTCGAATGGTTGAACGGGCGTTCAACAACCAATACCTTTGACGGATGACAGCCATCAAACCATTTTGGCTAAGATGAAGATGTTCAGAATGCAGCGCTTTAATCATCAGTCTGGTCAGTGGATGCTTGTTCGGCAGTATGATTGGGTTTTTCGTCTCTGCTGGTAGATTTGAATGATGAAGACGTCCACCAACGCGCAGCAATCCATCGATGAATATTGGATTTAGGTTTCCTAATCTGCGACTAGGGATACCATTTTCCACACGGCGAATCTCATCGGCTAATTCAGACTGCTGCATCATTTTCACAATAATATGATTTGCATATCGAAGCTCGGTGATTGTTATATGGCGTGTGTTCTTACGTTTAGACTACTCCTTCAGACGTGCGTTGCAGATGAATCGAAGCACCCAAGCCATGATACGTTCTATCTTCCGGAAATCGCTGAATCGGGCAAATAAAGGAAAGTCATCCTCTACTGCTGTTGCAACGGTATCGGTGATTGTCAATTCGGGAAGCATGTCCTCAGGTATGTCCGCAGCATCTTCTGCATCGTATTCGAGGGTCGAAAGGAATGCCGGTCCATACCACCAAAGACTGTTTTCACACAAGTCGCTCGGCAGTAGACCTCTGGATACGATATCTGCTGGATTTTCTCTGGACCGAATATAGCACCATTAATACCCGGTTGTGCCGTTGTTGATCTCATTGATACGGTTGCGTACAAAAACCTTCAACAGATGTGCGGGCCGTTTCATCCAAGCCAGGACGATCTGGCTGTCTGACCAGAGAACCACGTTGCGAAACTCCATTTGTAGAACTTGAACAACCTTTTGTACAAGTCGGGTCAGCAGTAACGCAGCGCACAGCTCTTTTCGGGGCATTGATAGCTCATGCAGCGGCGCTACCTTGGATTTGCTGGTAACCAATTTCAATCTTTCTGATCCATCGGCGAACAGGCTTCGAACGTACACGCATGCACCATATGCCACTGTTGATGCATCGGCAAATCCATGTAGTTCGTAGTCCACGGCGTCGTTGAATGTTATTCTTCTAGGGATTGCAATATTTCCAAGCGCCGACAAAGAGCTAGCGAAGGTCTCCCAAAATTTCTGCGTTTCTTCATTCACTGGATCGTCCCATCCAATCTTGCATTTCCACAGCTGCTGCACAAGAAGTTTAGCGACGACGATCACTGGGGATACAAGACCCAATGGATCAAAGAGTCTTGCTACCTCGGAATAAATAATCCTTTTTGTGGCGGGTTGCTTCACATTATGCTGGATGGGTTTGGCAATTCGAAAAATGTCGGCTTTTGGATCCTACAGTAGACCTAGAACCTTTATGACTCCGTTTGGTCCATATTCTTCCAAAGGAGCTGGTTGTTCCTGTTCGGTTACCGGGATGTGTTCCATCAACTCCCTTGAGTTTGAACACCACTTGTGCAGCGAGAAACCTCCTTTCTGCATGATACCTTTCAGCTGCTTCACCACTTCAACTGCAGATGAAAGCGAATCTACACCTGAAAGGGCGTCGTCTACGTAGAAATCCTCTCGTACGATACGGGCTCCGATAGGATAATCAGTCGATTCGTCTTCGCCAAGTTGCTGCAGGCACCGGGTGGCCTGAAACGGCGCAGATGCAGTCCCGTAAGTTACCGTCGTGAGTTCCAATACTCGAAGAGGATCGTACGGCTGCTCGCGCCAAAACACACGTAGGAAGTGCGTATCCCGTGGATCCATGATGATCTGTCGATACATCTTGGGGACGTCGGCGGTGAAAGCTATTTTGTACTTGCAGAAGCGTAGCATGACGTCGTATAAGTCCTTCTGTACCGTTGCACCCACTTGAAGAACCTCGTTGAGTGAAAGGCTAGCTGCATTTGCCTTTGCGCTGGCGTCGAATACTACTCTGCATTTTGTTGTCGAACTCGAAGGGCGCAAAACGGCGTGGTGCGGTAAGTAATAGTTCTGCTGATTCGGATCGTCATCTTCCTCTCGAATCTCTCGACAATGTGACAGCTGTTCATATTCACGCATGAAGTCGATGTACTGCTGCTTCAACTCCGGATTCTTCTGAAGACGTTGTTGCAGCATCAGAAATCGTTTCAAAGCAACAGACCGGCAATCATCCAACTCGTTGACGTTAGATCGAAACGGTAGTCGCACTACATACCGTCCATCTTCAGTACGACGATGGGTAGCTCTAAAATGAGCCTCACATTCTTGTTCCTCACTGCTTAATGGGCTCACATCGGGCACTTCTTCGATGTTCCAGAAACGATGTATCGCTTCCTCAACGTCATCCAACGATGCGGTGAACGAATGCTGCACTTCGTTGAGAACGGAGCGTTCTTTGAAGACTCCGGCTACCACCCATCCTAGGGAGGTTTCACGGAGCTCGGGGAAATCTTCGTCGAGTTTGATATGACCTGGTCGCAGCAACTGCAAGAAGAGTTCCGCGCCAAGAAGCATGTCGATTTTCTCCGGTTTGTTGAACTCAGGATCTGCGAGTTGAACGCCGAAGGGAATATTCCAAGACGATACATCCACTTGGCTCGTCGGAATGACTCCTGTAACGCAGGGCGTTATCAAGCACTGCACTTGTGCCTGATAGTCGGAAACACGGGATCGGAACCTCACTACCATCTTGTCGCGGGCAATAGTCTTGACATCATTGATTCCTCTGATTGGAATGTCGACACGATGTTTCTCACTTCCGATACGGTTCGCAAGCTCAGCTGTAATGAAGTTTACTTGCGATCCGCTATCCAGAAGCACTCGGCAAGGATGCGGACGATCGTTTTTATCCAACACGTTGACGATAGCTGTTAGCAGGAACACTGTCCTCGTAGAGTTGGCGTAGTTGCACGATAACGGAGTGTTCGGTATCTCTCTGGTTGAGGTCGAGGTGGATACACTCTTCTGAACAACTACAGGGCGCATTGCTTGAGCCAAAACGGGCACACTGGTTTTTGGCTCTTGTTTCGGTTCCTCGTGGTGGAGCTGTGTATGGTGTCGCTTCTGACACTTCTGACACGTTTTCGTTGATGAGCAGTCTCTGGCGCTGTGTCCCTTACGGAGACAGTTGAAACAGACTCCAGATGCTCGTACCTTTTCCATCCTTTTCCCGAACGGCATGTTACTGATTGTGTCGCATTGATAGTTGGCAGAAATCGCAGCTATCCTTCTTCCTTGGTTCGGTTCCGGCAGCATAGACCTTTACGTTGGCTGGCTTCGTTGATGCTTGACCCTTGGGATTCGATCTCTGTTGAAGCGGGAAGAAGGATTTCGGGAACGCAATTTCACAATTCTCCAGCATCTGGCACCTTGTCTGAAGAAATGAGATGGTCTGGGCATACGTTGGTAGCTCGCCTTTCTTTTGTGTTGCCTCCCATGCCATCCTCGTTGGCTGATCCATCGCAGACGTCACAATGTGAACCAGAAAGAGGTCGGAAACACCGGAGAACTCCTGCTCGAGGTATTTCAGGCTCTCGACATGACGGGTACATTCGTCGTGAAGCCGTCGAAGTTCCTTGTACGAACCAGAAGCCATTTTGTTGATATCAAATAGGCCACGAATGTGCGTCTCCACGATGATCCTCTTGTTCTCGTACCTTTCGGTGAGGATGGCCCATGCTTGCTGGTAGTTCCCTTCGCTGATGACCTTCGCGTCTAGAACTCCTGATGCTTCACCAACAAGCGCCTTGTCAAGATGGTAAAGCTTGATGGCATCGGAATCGCCTGAGTTTACCATCAAGTCCTGGAATATGGCCTTGAACTTAGGCCAGTTGGCATACGATCCATCGAAGGTGGGGATCGGAACCTTCAATGGTTGCTGCTGCACGATTACTTGTGGCTGTGGCACTGGAGCTCTGACGGGGTTCATCTCGTTTGCCAGCATCAGCTCGTCGATGGTCGTGCGGACGTAGTTGTATCGTTCTTCAAACGACACATAAACCTCCTCTTGCTGGCGGAAGGCTTCGTCGGGAATGATGGCGATCAGTTTGCTGTGCACTGTGCTGAATTCACTGTAGGCGTCGTCGATGTTCTTCAAGAATGTCCTCAGCTGGGAAGGACTAACCTGGTTGCGAGCGGCGACAAGTGCCCTTTCCACTCTCGTTAGTTTCAGGCTCACTTGGTCACGTTGGCGGGACAGCGACGAAAGCTCCTTCAATGTCTCAGCATCGGCGGTGACTTCCCAGTTGGAAGCGGCTTCAGCTGCTGCCTTAGCAGCCGATCTGGTCTTCGGGGGTGTCATAGTAGACGATCTTCAGTTGGAACACACAGCGTTGCGGGTAACGACAGCGTGTCGGAACGGCGGTGTAGAGTTCTCCTTGGGCGACGAATGCTTGGTAATCCACAAACGGTGGCGGCGGTAGCAGTAGCAGCTTCTCCTATCCTCGGGCGGTACACGTTCTGGCTAGAGTGCCACGCAAACGTGTCGGGTAGCGGTGGTGCGTAATCCTTTCCAACGGCGGTGGGGCGGCACTGGATCCGGCTCGAAGGACCACTATGATGGCGCTGTTCACCGTGGCCAAATCCGGTCGGGTCGGGTGGACTGTATATCGTGGGTCGGGATATCGGAATGAAAGAATTTACACCACACTTTTCAATCACGACTCACTACTTTATTTTACTCTTCACTGCACTTTTACACTTTACTTCTACTTTACTTTTCATTTTCACTTTTCACGACGATATAAATTCCGCGACGGTTGAAATAAAACTGATCCGCAAGCGTTTCCCTCCGTGTATTTATACTCGTACTGAGTACATCGAGAAAGTTCTCGCGCAACCGCGACACGTGTTCCAGACTGTTCGCGATGCGCACGCTGCTGCAGTGGTGAGAGCCATAATGATGACGGTGATGACGGCGGGAATCGCTCAGCGGCACTCACTGGTGTCACTCACTGTTACTGCAGGAACTCACAGGTACAGCGGTGTATGTAGGGTGGGCCATATCAGATGTTGACATTGTGTGAGTTCCTCGCTCCGTTTGATGAACAGGATGCGTTTTGTACTGATGATGCAGGTCGTGCTCGGTTGGGCTATTGTTTCGTAATTTCTCATTCTCACGTACGTTCCGTACGGAACATCATCTATGCGGGTTACATTATCCTTTTCTTCCAATTCCTTTGTCAGCATGTCAGGTATTTTGTCTTTCAAATTTCTACCAAACATGAGTTTTGCTGAAGAAATGTTTGTGACCGTATGTGGTGTATTCCGGTAAGCCAGAAGAAAATCATAAAGGTCGTTCTTCCAGTCTCTTCCCATTGCTACGCTTATCTTGACTGTTTTCAGAAGAGTTCTGTTATGTCTCTCTACTAGTCCATTTTGAAACGGGGCGTATGGGATCGAATGCTTAAGAACAATACCAAAAGCGGTGCAAAAATTTACGAACTCGTCTGATGTAAAAGGTGGCCCATTGTCACACACAATTTCGTGAGGGTACCCAAATCTTGCAAATATTGTACGGAGTTTGAATATCGTAGATTTGGCAGTCATAGAAGTGATGATTTCAACTTCGGGATACCTTGAGTAGTAATCAACAATTACCAACAAATGAATTCCTTTAGTCACTTCTGTGAAATCCAACGCCAGCTTTTTCCATGGTTTGTCAGGTAATGGGGACCTTACCATCGGTTCAGTAGCCGATTCGGAAACTAGAAGGCATCCATTGCATGAACTGACGTATTCTTCTACCATAGAGTCCATTCGTACCCACCAGACTTTTTCTCTCAACCGCTTTTTCATAGCTGTGTTTCCCAAATGTGGCTCATGACCTAGTTTAAGTATCTTATCATATAGTTTTCGTGGAATGATAATCTTCTTATTTTTCAGAACAATATCACCATCACTGGAAAGATCATCAGCTATTGGTCTATATCGTGAAAGAGTGCTTGGCCAACGTCTTGGCGGATATGGCAGCCAACGCATCAATTCAGTCAACTCTATATCATGCTGAGTGGCTTCGATAATTTCTTCAAGTGAAATAGCAACCGGACATACATCGGTCGAGACTAAACGAATTACTTTCTCGCACTCTTCATCGTAACTTTCTGCATCACCAGATTCTCCTTGACACAATCGCGAAAGAGTGTCTGCAATGTTCGTTTTGCCTGGTCGATAGAGAACTTTGTAGTCGTAGGACATTAATCTAATCTTCCACCGTTCGATTCTTGCTGATGGTTTGATTCTATCGCCAAATATTGAAACCAAAGGTTTGTGATCAGTGACTATCCAAAATGACATTCCATAGAGATAGTAATGGAACTTCTCTGGAGCCCATACTAATGCTAAAGCTTCTCTCTCTGTTTGAGCGTAGCGTCTTTCTACCTCAGTCTTTGAGGCGTAACATATAAAGTTAAACGTTCCGTTTACAGATTTCTGGTACAGGACAGCACCCAACCCTACTGGACTCGCATCGGTTTCTACATACGTCTCTAGATTTGGGTTGAAAAACGCCAATGTTTCAGATTTGCTCATCAAATCTTTCAATGTTTCAAAAGCTTCTTGATGTGAATCTTTCCATTCAAATGGTGTACCTTTCCTTGTTAATTCATTCAAAGGACTACTTATTGTTGAGAAGTTTGGTATATGCCGACTTACGAAAGTAGCTAGCCCCAAAAAACTTCTAACTTCGGCAGATTTTGGCAGTCGAAATGTCTTTATGGCTTCTAATTTTCCAGGTGAGATTTTGACACCTTCAGCAGATAATTGATATCCAAGAAAATCTATCTCTGTAGCACATTCTACCGTCTTATTTTCGTTCAAAACAATACCATACTGCTTGAAACGATTCTTCACTAAACTCATTCTTAGTTTCAGTGATTCCTTATTTGGAGCATGAACCAGAACGTCGTCAATGAAAATTACCAACCATGGAAAATGTGCAAGTATGGTTTCCATACATTTCTGGAAAATTTCTGGTGCCGCCGACAGTCCAAATACTAATCGTTTGTAACGCATTAGACCCAAAGGCGATATAAAAGTTGTGATATATCGACAATCTTCTCGTAATAAAAGTTGGTGGAAAGCTTGCTTAATATCAAGTTTTCCAAAAACTGTACTGCCCCTTAATTTAGCCATCATTTGTTCCATTGTAGGAAGGGGATGAACTTCTCTTACAACGGCTTTGTTGGCTTCACGAAGGTCAATAATAATTCGCACATCATTCAAACTTTTCCGCTTGACGAGCATTGGCGATATCCATTCCGATGCCTCATAAACTCGTTCAATTACATCTTGACGTTCCAACTCCTTTAGTTTCAGAATAGTAACTTCTTCTAGAGGAATTGGGATACGGCGATAACTCTGACGAACAGGGAGTACGGTTTTATCTATTTTAATGCTTGCACTCATATCTGCATAGTGAATTTACAATATAATAATCTATCCTATTTTTAAATCAGTTACAGATTCTTACCTTTGATAACCGGGAAAATCTCTTCACTCACCGATCTCAGAAATTTAACTACACCGAGCTTTTCTGCGCTACGTCCGGAAAGTAGCGAATGCTTACCATCCTGAATCACAAACAATGTGGTTCTTAAAGATTCATCTGCTGTTTTCAACATCGCGTCGACTTCTCCTAGAACGGTCAACGGCTTTCTTGATCCGTAAGCTTGAAAAACCTTAGCGCTTCCCTTTCTAATCGCAAACGCCTCAAATACAGTGTGTTCCAATCTTCAATACTCAAAACGTCCTCGTCTGCCCCAGTATCCACGATAAACCGGAGCTGGACCCCACCTACGGAGACGACTGTTGTGCGCTTACCATTCAAATGAAATAACTCGCGTATTTCCGCTGTCTTGGTGACGTCATCAACTTCTCGTACAAACTTCGGCTTTTGTTCACGACGATCTTCCTGCATTTGTTCGTATGCTTGACGCTTTCTGCTGATTGATTTCGAATGGTGTTGTAGAAACGGTTTCTTCATACCTCTGCAACAGCGCGCATAATGTCCCATTTTATTGCATCGGTTACAATGCGATCCACGAGCTGGACATTTTGAATCAGTAGGCAGGTGATTCCCCAAACAACGACTGCAGGACAGCCTGGGTTTCGCTTGTTTTACGGAATCGTCTATCACGTTTAGCTCGGAATTGTCGGTTGGATTGATGCGAAATTCTTGAACCTAATATTTTTTTTTCTTAAAATCTGTGAAAAATAACCAAATTATTAATATACCTGCTTATTGACGGTTTCATGCGTGCGACCGATTTTCAACATTTCGTCTAAAGTCGACCTCCAAATACTTAGATTGCAGTTTGTCATCCGTTTGAGTTGCGTAAATTATTTGGTAATTGTCGAGTGCTTCCAGTACAGCACGATAAGCATTGTCCAAAATATTTCCGCTTACCGTCACATCCTTGGCAATCTTCCTCACGTCAGGTCTACCAAAACATATTAGTGCTTTATGCTTTTCGTCTACGTCACATATTCCTTTCAGGTCGAGGTATGCAATAAACTGGTCTCTCCATTCTTCCCAACGAGAACTAACGAGGCCAGCTCCAGATTCACAAAAAGGTGTAATGCACGGTGTACTAAAATTAAGAAGGTGATATATTCCGAAAACTGACAGCTACTTGACGACGTCATTCCTATCTACCTCGAACAAATTTGCGAAAAAATTGATCTAGTGGTCCGGAAGGTATATGGTACGATAGGAGTGACGTCACATGTTTACAATGAAACTTGATATTTACATCAGTAAAGAGACTGCCTTGTTAATTTTTATGCCGTGGGTGTAATGTTGTAATTCAACTGAAACATAACATATATGTTGTCACAACAAAAATAATGCTTCCTAGTTACTATAGCAACATGTATGTATCTGTCAGACTGATGATTTTCAAATTTATTTTTGTTTTCTTTTTACATAACGTGAACGCAAGCTAGTAGTCATAGGCTGTTTCCATAACAACAATTTTCCGGTTTTTTTTCTCACTCCAAGCAGACTGGAATAACTTTATTCCCTATACTTGAATGCAGAAACGGACTAGAACTTCCGGAAAGTTCCCTACGTTTCTTCCAGGAATAAGACTGAGATTCTTTGAACCTCCTATAATTCCTTTGAAACAGCGAACTGGAATCCCCTTCGCTTGTTCCTCCGGTGGGCTGGAACTCGAGGTTCGCACACCGTTTGTGTTGCTCATGGAAACTAACTGGAATATTTTCCTATCGTCTTTCCTATGAAAAATAGATTTTCCATTTTCTCGATGGATTTGACGATAGGAATAAATATCCCATTTTCAGTTCACTTCTTGCGTTCACGAATGCACTTTTTCTCATTTATCCATCACACAAAATTGAAATCTATACTTTACCGATGTCATTTTTCCAAAATGGTACTAATGTCCACGTTTGACTTCCGCCGATGCTCCAGAAAAAAATATCCCAATCACTCGTATGCCAATGTAGGAACTCAGTAAAACACGTGTTGACTACTTGAATGTCGGTATCGAAAGAGAGCGTTTATTTCCCACCAGCTTGCTATGATTATAATTTATTTCTTAGCCTACTACACTGATGACATTCTAATTGAATTTCAGGTAAATTCCTTGAAAGATTTCTCCCCAGTTTTCTTCAGGGATTTTTTTCGGTCCCTGAATGCATTCCTAACTAGATAATTGGCGTGTGTATTCATAAAAATTATCATAACTTGGTGTTACATCAACTAGTTTGATAAAACCTCGTTAACGATGTTATGAAAATTCACCCGATCCATGGCCATGGTGTGTTTCGTAGAGCAATTTCAAAACAAAAAAATCGGCATGTCTGAAATTTTGACACAATAAAGCCATGATTCTCCCCTTTCATATGCAACCAAAACAAAAATAATCGGTCGGGGGTCTAGAACATTTTTTTTTTTCATTTGTTTACGTTGTTTGGGATATAGCTTAGCCTTAGTAAAGACCTTGGGTCGTTTTCGACCCATTTCAAAATTCAAATCATTGTAACTTTTGATTAAAATAACCTAGCAATTTGACGTTTTCTGGCAATTGGGTATTTTTTGTGGGAACATTTATTTTTGCGGAAACAAAAGTTTTGAATGGCCTCTTAGGGAGCTTCCATAAAATAAAAGTTACAAATTGTGACATAGGGTCAGTGTGTTGACCGAAATTAGTACTGTTGGGCTGAAATGAAAGGCACACATGTCCATTTTCGGAAACCTATCCGCAGATCCGGAATTGCGTCACTGTGGCCACCGGGAACCTGCTACATCTGAAAAAATAAGTCCCTTTAGAGACCCTTACTTCGACAACCTGTAGTTTCGCAACTAAACAAGTAGTCTGAAGCGTCCTCATATTGTTGAATAGAGATTTACGTGGACTGGGAATAGAGATTCTCAAATCATTTAGTTATTCATACCTGGTTCCGGAAACCCGGAACATCCGAAAAGTAAGTTTCCATCGCAGCTTTGTGTATGTAATTCACATCGGTACTATTCGGTTGATGGATATTTTGTAATAAAATTTATCAATAATAAGGAATCAATTACCGGTACACATCCCTTGAAAAACTCGGTTAAGTATGGTCCATGCGGAATCGGTTCCTGGAGGCCCGGAAGGTAGCCAATCTGGACAATTCGATGAAATTACTCGGATTGATGTCAAAAAACCAAATGAATTGTGTCTAACTCATAACGATTTATTATGTTTGAATGTATTTTGCCAAAATAATGAATTGATGGTTATTCTGGTTCTTTTGGAGCACCGAAAGGACCACCGGAAAACCCGTAATATGGGACCACTAAGTTTTAGCACCAAAACTAGGCATGCGGCGGCTCAAACTTCATGATTTAGACTTTTCTAATTCAATTATAGCGCCAACTCGAACGCCTTTTGATGGAAGATTAGCATCAAAAGTCGTTCGAGCTGGCGCTTTTCTAAGTTTAGAACACAACAGAGCTATAGAAAACATAGTACTTGAGATCTGCTGGATATAAATAGCAAACAAATCTGTATGCAATAAAGTTCACCGTTTTTGGCTCCTTTTTTGGTGTAATCGAAGACTTTTATGATTCACCTGATATTTTTGTTAAAGTTTCGTATAATTTCGTTTTTAAACTAGAAAAATCGTAAAGTTACTGAGTCACATTTTTAAGCTGATTAAATGTATTTGTTTTATGAGTTAGTATAGAATTCCGTACAACTCTAATAAAACTATGGTAAAACTGAACATTATAGCACTTATTGAGATCGCTGAGCAAAATTTACGATCACACGATCAATCTTTCACAGGTAGATTCGTAATGAATAAAACCTTTCGATGTTTGTATGGATTAATTTGCACTTTTGCACTATCAATTTAAAAAGGAAGTGTATATTCGTCAACATTATTGTTTATATTCTTATCTCAATTTAAGAGATTTTCAGCCCTAGACTGGCTGCTAATCTGAGAATATTTGTCAGCAATTCTGTTTGTTTTACCATCGCAAACGAAAGCAATGTACTGTCAATTCTCATAACAAACACATGGGGATTTTTTTTTTTATTTCCGTACGGGTTTGGGCCGAAAGGTCTCCAATTTTCATGAAACTTTTTCCACAGCCCTGCCAATATATGAATAAAAAAAATTGAGAAAAATTCAGGGTCGCCTATTTTTCCGGAAAACACAGTTGGAATTTTTTTTTTGTTTTCCCCTGACACTACTTACTTTGAAAAATCATAACTCAAGAACGAAGCATCATAGAAACACAGTTTTTTTATGAAAATGAAAGCAAATTTTCTCGGAAATAAAAAAAATATTAACCGGAAAAAGTTTTCCACAAAATTGTCCACCGTTGAGAAAATTCGTAAAGAAAAGCTGGAAAAACTATGCTCTAACTCGTGGAAAATTTTCAAAAAATATTTTTTTGAAGATAATTTTATAAACTTTAATCGCTGAAATTTTTGAAACGTACTTTTTTTTCGTTTTTGAGTTATGGCCAATTTTGTAAAAAATGTGCAAATGTGCCATTTTGAGCCTTTTCTTTGAAAAATCATAACTCAAGAAAGAAGGAACGTAGAAACAAAGTTTTTTTATGAAAATGAAAGAAAATTTTCTCAGAAATAAAAAAAAAATATTAACTGGAAACAGTTTTCCACAAAATTTTCCACCGTTGAGAAAATTCGTAAAGAAAAGCCGGAAAAACTATGTTCCAATTAGTGAAAAACTTTCAAAAATATATTTTTGAGAAAACTGTCTGCCTCAATTTTTCATTACACTGAAAAGGGATTCTTTCTTTTCTATGGAACAAATAAGATTATTATTATTTATTTAATTTTATTTATTCAATTATTCAGTATATAACTTACATTTTCATCTCAATACCATCTATTTTTTCAACCGGGAAGATTGTCTTTGGTTGCTAACACCAGAAGATTTTCGTTTCTTTGTATTATTAAGAACAAAGCATGCTGTATTTTCTTGGTTTTCATGTGCATCTGAGAATTCACTCGCAAAAATGCTTCGTTCGTCTCTTGGTATAAATGAATGATATTTTTTTGTTCCAGGAATTGGAACAAGGTTAGAAAATCTTTCCTGAAGAAATTATTCAGCCTCTGAATAGTCATTTTCAGTTGCATAGATAAATTCCCAATCTTTTTTAAATTGGTCTTCCACCTTTTGCGACACAGCCCAGTCGAAAAAAATTGTTTGGCGTTATTAATTTCTGCTGACTTTCTAATACTAGCATCTCCAGCCATTCGCTTAATGTCAAATTTCAAAAATGTATGCAACCATGAAAATGATTTTAAAATTAAAGCAGGATGGCACTTTTCCCAACCTCACATGGAAAAGGTCCTTGTGATGGTATCGGTTGCATGGCCCCCTCGGCTCCCCCGTAAATGCGGCCCTGCATATGGAAATACTACCCAATTTGAAATTTGTTTACCCAGAATCTTGGTGTTGGGGACGGACCTGGTGTAGTGGTTAGAACACACGCCTCTCACGCCGAAGACCTGGGATCGAATCCCATCTCCGAGATAGTCACTAAAAATTTCAGTGACGACTTCCTTCGGAAGGGAAGTAAAGCCGTTGGTCCCGAGATGAACTAGCCCAGGGCTAAAAATCTCGTTAATAAAGATAGAAAAAAAAAATCTTGGTGTTTTTTGAGACAGAGTGCAAACTATTTTCCTCTGAGTTCCACAACTACATTTGCACTAGAGCATCCACACCATTGAGCGTGATAACCACTGAGCTCCCATGAGTAGGGAACCTGTCACCAACTGTCACTGGAAAACCCACACATTCGAAGGGCATAACGTGAAAAACCGTCAGATTTCAAGCAAACGTAATTAAAATTTCTAGGTGTTTTTCGATGATTTCACTTTTAAAAAAGTTAAATACCCAAATATAGTTGTGTGTTGGCGAACTGATGTTGTTTTTTTTTTTTATATTCATATCCGTTCCATAGCGTACAACAAGGAGTGAATATGATTTTGGCCAAAATAAGTTCTTCTGACCGTTGTGCACAACCCAACAATTAAAGAAACAAATCAAAGAAGGCAAGAAAACATATCAACAGTCGTCAGTGAACTGTCTCCTCTCTCTCAGGGTCAAACTATTCATGTTGTTTATGATCCGATTGCTGAATTATATGTAAAACTTATGATTTATGCAAATGTATTCATGTCAGGCGACATTCAATTGACACTTTTCTGTGTTTGTCGACGTTCGTTCTAAAGCTCGTCTTGTGACTGCTTACCATGGCAATGAAACGAACGTCGCGCAAAGTGTCGAATGTTTACAGCACTGCTCATAATTGTTGTGAGCGTGCGAATTTGCCCCATCTATCAGATCAAGATGAGCAAAGTAAAGCCTGGAGCAGGAGTGATGCAATTTTTACAAATAAATGACTTTGTTCGTATACTGCTATCCCCGTAATCCGGGGGCAAATTGGTCACTGTTTTACAACTTTGTGCTGTGTTGTCCTTCTTAATTCGAGTATTGTCAAAAAAAAAACTAAACAAGTACTCTATTAATAAAGATCAGTTTATGTAATCGACTTATCATGAAATAATATTCAAGATATAATAAAAATAGTCTTAATATCAAAAAAATAAAATAACACACTGTGGCGAAATTGATCACCATATAACGAAGTAGGTTTGAGAATAAAAAGAAATCTCTATCTTTTAAATTTGGGTCTCCTAAATCAGAATATGATATTAAAATTCTTACAACTCGAATATATGTTTATTTTATTGTAAAATAAAACTTTGAATGTCTGCCTAATACACCTAAATGTAGGCAATTTCCCTTGAAATAAGCACATTATTTGATAATAAATGGTTTTCTGAGCAAAACACTATACTTGCTATGCTGTATGATATCAAAAATAGAAGTTTATACTAAAGCTTACACAACATATTAAGGTGAATATGCATCGAAGCCACACCTCAAATTTTCAGGAGCACAAATCTAGAGAACCAGACAGCGGTTTGAGCTGAAAACTTAATCGATTGGTCACAGGTTGGTGGTGACCAATCGATTAAGTTTTCAGCTTGAACGGATGTTTAGTTCTCCAGATTTGTGCTCTTGAAAATGTGAGGTTTGGCTTCGATTCATCTTCACCTTAAACATTCAAAGCTGACATGTAGGCATAGCACCAGTGGATTGATTAGCACCGACATTTCTAACTGCAGTGAATATTTCTATATAAAACTGACCCTAATGAAAATTAAATAAATTTGCAAATTAAAAATTTGCTAAGGATCGTGGGAAGCATCTAAAAAACTTGTCCAGAGAAATCCTACCGCGAACTGCACCATTGAAGAATTGCCCAATAAGTTTTTATGCATTTCATATTAGTTCAATAGGTATGTTATCCATAATTCATGAAGATTGAGCCATGAAACTGCATTTTTTGGTCATTGAACGGATATGATGCAAAAAATACACTGGCTGAACATGTGCCAGGGGCTCTGTAATGGCCTGATGAGTAGGTTCATAGTTCATACTTCGTGTTGAGAAACATAGTAGCTAGTAGTTGGAATGCAGTATGAATCATTGCATAACATATAATATTTCTGGAATATTGGCAAGTGTGCAATCATTGGCAATCAACCCTAAGTTTCGTGAAAGTCCCACTATACTTATTAAAAGCAATACACAGCAGTAGAATTATTTTCTTTCTTTGTGGCGTTACAGCTCAACTCTTGGACAGAGACTGCTTCTCAACCTAGTAGTGTTATGAGCACTTCCACAGCTGTTGTCCACTGAGAGCTTTCTTCGCCAATTTTTGTATGATACAGTCAGTGACATAAGTTAGTAACCAAATGCTGTTTTCCCATACAAAATGCCCAAGTTTTGGGTGCTGTATCTCAGCTTCTGGTAGTCCGAATTGGCTGAAATTTGGATGAAGAACTATAAATAACTTGAAGTTTTGCCTGTAAGGGAATTAGTACGTTGCAGTCATTTTACATAGAGTTTCAAAGGTTGTTCAAAGACAAAAGTAAGTAACCAAGAGACATGTTAATTTAATTCGAAAACGGTAAGTGGTGGAAAGTTGGTGTGTTCTGCAAATTTGTGTGACTTCTAAAATTGAACAACGTTGTGGAATAGACCAATAACCCACAACTTACCGTTTTCGAATTAAATTAAAAAGTCTCTTGGTTACTTACTTTTGTCTTTGAACAACCCTCTGGAACTCTATGTAAAATGACTGCAACGTAATAATTCCCGTACAGGCAAAACTTCAAGTTATTTGTAGTTCGTCATCCAAATTCGGACTACCAGAAGCTGAGATACAGCACCCCAAAATTGGGCATTTTGCATGGAAAACCAGCATTTTGTTACTAACTTATGTCACTGACTGTAGGTGTAAATACTGAAAATACTCTACGCCCTGAGAAGTCGAGGAAATTTTCTTTACAAATATATACTCGACCGATGGGATTCGAACCCACTTTGTTAACTTGGTCTTGCTGAATACCTGCGCATTTTCCGCTATGGGCCTCCTGCAGCAGTAGAACATGATGTTTATAAAAATTATCCATGAAACCATATGGCCATAAACCCAATCTTAATTAGAGCACAACACATGAAAGGTACGAGCGAATAATAATATAAATAGGGGTGCACTAATTCTATTTGTAATGCAACTCAAAATGATTCGTATAATTGTAACAGTATTTAGTGCCGTCACATTTGCAGCAGTTGCTGTTGCTGGATTTGAATCACAACTGTTCTCAAGTGAATTCATTTGGGACTTTTTCAAGGTTGGTATAATCAAACACGTTTCGTGAAATACTTCAAATTATTTTCCCCAGGCCTCATTCGACGAGCGTCGAAATCTAGCCACATCACCCTTCTCCGTCCAGCTCGGGATGACCATGCTGGCAAATTCCGTCACCGATGGCTACACTTTGAAGCAGATGACCGAAAAGCTACACCTTCCCAGTTCCATTGCCAGAGCTTCTGAACAAAACCGTCGCAAGTTGATGGTGCTGCAGAAGAACAAACACTTCACGTACGGAACGAAACTCGTTGTCTTTGGAACGGAAGCCCTGGATCCCAAGTTTCTGGCGACTATGGCCAATTTTAACACCCCAGCCGAGCGACATCCCATCGCAAACATCAAGTCCATCCCAAATTTGGCAAATCGTTGGGCTAAAAACGTGACTTCCGGTATGGTTAGCGCCGTTTTGATGAACAATGAACTGCTTCCGGACACTCGGATGATTTTGTTGAGTGCAACTGCTTTCGCTTGCCAGTGGGAAAATAAGTTCAGTGTGAATTCGTCCAAAATGGAGATGTTCAACGCCTACACAACTGGGAAACTTTACATGACCAACTTCATGAACTTGGACCAGACGTTGCTTCCGGTGGCCATGAATGGCGATTTGAAAATGCAAGCAATCGAATTGCCGTTCGAGAGGGGTAGTGACTATTCGTTCATGATGATGATGCCTCTGGACAGGGATGGCAATATGACAGATATGGTGGCCAAATTAGATCACCAGACTTTCGCCAAGCTTTACGACAGCCTGGTGCCGACAAGAATCTCCGTGAAAATGCCCCGATTCACAGTATCAACCAGTGTAAATGGGAACGCGGTCTTGAAGAAACTGCACCTAAACGCACCGTTCCAGTGGAGTAGGTTCCAAATTTTCAAACAGGAAAAACTCACTCTAGACAAGGTGAAGCAAAGTGTAACGGTTCAGGTTGACGAGCGAGGTGTTCGGGCAGCTGCCGTGGACAGTAAGTCAAATGTGCGTTTTTTAAGGGATAATTTGAATCTAACTTTGATGCTTTTCTTCAGAATTCACAATGGTGACAAGGAGTGCCCCACTATCTTTCCTAGCTGATCGTCCGTTCGTGTTTGCCATTTTGAAAAAATCGGTCCACTTCCCACTGTTTGTTGGTCATTACGCCTATCCTGCCCAAGCGTCACCAGTAAAACCATAATGAGAAAATAAACTTGTATTACAAGTAAATGACTTACTGTTCTTTTGCAATAATCTTCAGAATCTTCAGAATTCCACTAACTGAAATAGTTGAGTTTCAAAGTTTAACCCTTTGGGGCCTGATTTTTTCCAAGAACTATTATACAGTTTTTTGAACGCCTTTCAATAGTTTTGGTGCTCAAAATGCTAAACGTAACAAGAAATGATGACAAATATTTTTTGGGAGGTGCTGGGTCTTCCAAACTGCTCTTGAGTTCATAACTTGAAGTCTATGCTTGTAATAACAACCTTGTTCATCATACAAGGTGATGAACTGTAATCTACCGTATATTCTGAACCTTCTGAGTGTTCAGCAAATATTATCAGATCATTTCGAATGTTCTAGATTATCTAACTTGTCGGGATGTTCAGTACATAAGATCTACAATGCGATGAGAGTCAGGATTTAGTGGTAATAAATTGATAACCACGAAACGAAGCACTTCCTAAACATGGTGTATTCGACAAAGTTTCCAGTCATAATTAGCGACATCTATTGGGAAGCATCCATAAATTATGTCACGTAAAAATATACTATTTTCAACCCCCCTGCTTTTCACCTTTTGTTTGAGAACAATTTGTGAAAACGTCAGTAGAGTCTAAATGCGTAAACGAGTAGAAACACGTTTTGAATATATGTGTTTGTCGACGAATCTTCTTCTTTTTTCTTGGCATATCGTTCCCACTGGGAGGAAGCTGGCTTCTCAGCTTAGTGTTAGTTTAGCACTTCCAAATTTATTACCTGAGATCTTTCTCAGCTAATGACCTTTTTGCATGGATATATCGTGTGGCAGGCATGCGCCCATACTCTGTGCCCAAGGAAGTCTCTTTCCTTTACGAAAAGATCCGGTAATCGTCATACAAATCTCGAGCTCTACTCCTTTTTTGCAATCGTGCAACACGACTATCCGTGTAGAGGCGTCACTACTGTACTGTCACAGACAAACAGACGTAACACTCTTGAGAAGCTCATGGTACATGCGTTTAACGATGAATTTGAATTTCATTTGACCGACGCGATCGTTCCACCAGAGGCGCTAGTGTTCGACCGCTTTGACTTTTGATAGTGTACACGTTGCGGAATGATGCGAACAAAACTTACAAACAATTCGTGTAGTAGTGTGCGTGTTAGGCAAACGTCAACTAAAAATCCATCATGGCAGACAGTGCTTCGCGCAGTTCTTGCAACAGATGGCAGAGTAGACTATAAGACTATCCATGAGGACACTTCGCGATTGGGTTGACAGCTCAAAGTGAAGCACAGTGAACACTAAACTTACCGAAATTTCGTTAAGCGTCATCAGTGCTTACCAATCTCCTTTGTTCCCCAAGCGATGATTGTCAAAAATTCATGGTAAACAAAAAAATTTAGCTGATCACAGCTGTCTCCTGGATTGCCTTATTGTCAGTTAAGCACTTGGTAAACTCTTTGCCATGACATGAAAAGGCATGTGAAGCAGCGTTTTTCTTGACATAATAGGTATGTAATACCAAGTACGAACATCAATTGTATTTACAAAAGGCATTTTAAGCTACCTTTAATCTAATTATTCTATTTAACAGACTTCTGCATGTTCAGGATGTTCTAGGTTACCAAGTAGGACATTAAGGCATACATCCTAAAATTTTTCCCTGACAGGGAAGTATATTTGCAAGGATTTTTCCGAAGACAGTAAATTTTATTCATTGGTTCTTTTTATACAGCCATTTTCCGACTGCGGTCATAAATGACCGTGCCGGCCCCAAAGGGAAAACTTCGATCATTTTAGCGAGAAAAGTTACTGGAACAAGGGTAGACCTGAAGTTCTGAACTCCAGGGTAAATTGGAGGGCCTGGAATATCACCAACGTTCCTTGAAATAGCTAATTGATCCGTGAGAAAGAAAAGAAACTTCACTCAGTTTAGAAGGAAATATTACTGGAAAAATAGTAGACCTGAAGTTCTGAAGTCCTGGGGAAATTTTGAAGGATCTGCAATACCTCAATCGTTCCTTGAAACAGCATATTGATCCATGAGAAGGTTCAGTCAACATAGTAGATTATATAACTTCACTCAGTTTAGAAAGAAAAATTACTGGAACAAGGGAAGACCTGTAGTTCTGAACTCCAGGGTAATTTGGAGGGCCTGGAATACTCCAAACGTTCCTTGAAATATCTTTTTGATTCGTGAGAAAGCTCAGTGAACATTAAATAACTTCATCGTTTAGTACGAAAAATTACTAGAATAATTGTAGATCTGAATTTCTGAACTCCGGGGTGATCTGGGTGGCTCGGAATACCCCAAACGTTCCTTGAAACAGCTAATTGATCCGTGAGAAAATTCAGTGAACATGTTAGATTTTATAACTTAACTCAGTTTAGCGAGATAAATTACTTGAACAAGTGCAGACCTGAAGTTCTGAACTCCAGGGTAATTTGGAGGGCCTGGAATATCCCAAACGTTCCTTGAAAGAGCATATTAATCCATGAGATGGTTTAGTGAGCATGTTAGATTATATAACTTCACTCAGTTTAGTGAGATAAATTACTGAAACAAATGTAAACCTGAAGTTACGAACACTAGGGTAATTTGGAGGGCCTAGAATACCCCAAACGTTCCTTGAATTAGCCTATTGATCCGTGACAAGGTTCAGTAAACTTGGTAAGCTATATATCTTTACTCAGTTTAGCAAGAAAAAATACTGGAATAAGTGTAGACCTGAAGTTCTGAACTCCAGGGTAATTTGGAGCACCTATAATATCCCAAACGTTCCTTGAAACAACCTATTGATGCATGAGAAGGTTTAGTGAACAGGAAAGATTTTATAAATTCACTCAGTTTAGCGAGATAAATTGCTGGAATAAGTGTAGCCCTGAAGTTCTGAGCTCCAGTATAATTTGGAGGGCCCGGAATATTCCAAACGTTCTTTAAAACATCCTATTGATACGTGCGAAAGTTCAGTGAACATGGTAGATTATATAACTTCACCCAGTTTAGCAAGAAATACTACTGGAATAAATATAGACATGAAATTCAGATTTCCAGGGTAATTTGGAGGGCCTGGAATACCTCAAACGTTTCTTGAAGTAGCCTTTTGATCCGTGACAAGGTTCAGTAAACATTGTACATTATATAACTTCACTCAGTTTAGCGAGAATAACTACTGGGACAAGTGTAGACCTGAAGTTCTGAACTCCAGGGTAATTTGGAGGGCCTGGAATATCCCAAACGTTCCTTGAAATAGCTCTTGAGATTCTCAGAGGTTTGTATATTCTATTTGAATTTGTAATGTTATTGTTTTTAACCCAAACAATTACTGTTACGGTTGTGGATTGCAAAGAGTGTGCTTCAGGACAGTTTGGACGTCCTAGAACATCCCAGGACATAGCAAAGCAAGTGAAATAGTGTTTTAGTGAAAAGAGTAATTCAGTATTATCTAGCCTGAACATCATTTATGTTCACAAACAGCATTTCACGCTTCGTATGTACTTATAGTTCAATTTTCCAAACTTCAGGATGTTCAGGATGTTCTAGGCTGTCAATTGGGTCATAAAGGCATATACTTCATATTTTTCTCTGATAAAAGAGTATATTTGGGACAACTTTGCCGAAGACAGTATATACATTTGTTCATTGGTTCTTTTTTTACAGCCTTTTTTGTACTGCGGTCATATATGACCGCGCCGGCCCCAAAGGGTTAAATAAGCTTGTAACCTTCAATCGGTTTGATATTTTTGTTTGCATTTTTTTATTAGTGTTATTCAAAACATTTCTTAAATCTAGGTGTTCTATGCTTGGCAACATAATAATCCTAATTTTATACAACTAGATTAGGCTATTATACAGAATTTGTTGACAACGTATTACATTTTATTTGCCATAGCTGAAAAAAACTAAAACTAAAGCTAACTTTTTCATAAAATAACCTAACTTAACCAGAATATATGAAGCATTCAGGATGCAGATGAAATAGCAGCTAAGTGTTTTCCGAAAAGTTGCTCATTAGGCCCAATAGCAATGCTTCACGTTGAAAAATGGGTTAACCAACGTGCGAAGTTTGAGTTTTGACTAACTTTGCCGCGTCGCAACTCGCTTCACTATATTGCGCATCTTTGCCCTCCACCGTGTGCATCATGCACACTATTGAACATCGAGTTGCAACGCGGTGAAATTGGTCAAAAATTTTGAAGGGCGAACAAAGTGATCGAAATGTGGAAGCAGCATTTCAATGAACACATGAATGGTATTGAGAGAGCAGACAACGACAGTCTAGACAGTGGATGAAATGTCTTCGTAAGTACTGTGGACGATGGGAACCCATCAGCTCCCACTCTGAGAGATGGTAAAGACGCCATTCAACATCTCTAGAATATGGCCATTCTTCTTCCCCAACTGATAGGCTCAATCTGGGGAAAAAAGCTACAGGTTGGCGTATTGGAACTTCCGTACGATCACCATTTTAAATGCGGCCTACAATGTGTTATAATATTTATTCCATCGAAACCCAGATAGAATAATCGGAGCAGCATCGCTCAAGCTTGACTTGAGTAATTACGCAATTGTCAAAGAAACGTAATATAATAATACATAATTCTTGCATAACTTATGATGAAGCGAATGAATGGGCCAAGCGAAAAACTATCACCACCGAGAAATAGAGCAGGATCTTCACTTTATCATAGGATTGTAAAATAATGTGTAATCCAGTTGTTCGTCTTGTTTTAAAGCTACACATTTGGTTACCAACGGCATTTAGAGCGAGATCATAAATTAAGCGAGAATTGTAGCCCTAAGGACATTGACTCCAAAAACTTATTTCAAACAATTATATCAGTTGAATCCTTTGCAAAAACTACAGGTTGAATTGCATTTTAATTATGATTCGCATAGTGAACGCATCATCAATCACAAAAACGAGTTAGTTTCGTACTTGCTTCCATCTAGCAGCACAATCAATCAAAATGATATCTCTATCTAGAGCTTCCTACATAATTGCGGGTTTAGCACCGGCGAAATTAACAAACGCGATTCTGAACCCGGTTAGGAACCATTTTCCTTTCCTGCAATCAGCTTAAGATTCGACATCTCCATCGTGGCGAGCTTATGACGTCTCATCTCATCTCAAGCTGGGGCTAATTTCGAATGCCTCTGCACCCGAAATTTATTGCCGTGTCAGAAGAAGTTACCATTCGGATGGACCCCACAGACCAACAGATTATCTTCTTCGGGAGGCCGACAAAGACGACGAAGGCGAAACACAGGTACGATGAAGGCAGGGTCAGAACGCGATATTCAAATTCCGAAGCTTGGGAGGAAAGAGAAAGATCGTCACCGGTACATTTATCATTTTGTACATCGACTTTCGGTGCTGGCTGGGAGCCCACAAGGCACAAGAGTTAAGCTGCCCAGTCCTTCCGCCCTGGGATCGGCCAACCGGAGTGGGATCTCAGCAGCATCTCGGCAGGGCGAGGAAGTGTCGGGATGGGACGCGAAGTGATGACCGTGACGTGTTCCTCTTACTTCTGAGGGCCAGCAACCGAAAGACAGCGCCTGCAGCGTATCATAAAAACAGGCGCAGGAATTTCATTCTTCTTTGTTCTGGAGAAGTGATTCGAAGGGGGCAAATGTATAGGGTGACTAGTGAAATTGATATTGAGTTTAACATAACCCTAGAGGTTGGATTTGAAAGGAGATCGACCATAAAACCATCCTTACCATAAAAACAGAGTTCTTTGAAATTTTTAGCTTTTTTGGTGATGATTCAATGGTGGCCCAAGAACGATAAAGGTTTATATGGAAATAAGCATGGATAAATATAAAAAAATGTTCCAAACACGTAAGTACCGAAATGTAAGTCAAAACTTATCATCCCATAGTAAAAACTCATTCTTCAAACCATAATAAAGAAAATTGTTGATTAGAGCAATTCAATCCCGCGGGTAGGGGTATTCATGAGTTTGTTTGTTATTATTTAGATTCATATGGGATTATGACCGTGCTAACATCAACAAAAATCCCAAACAAATTAACTAAATTTTGTTTCTTCAGCAACATCCTTTATTAAGGTTTAAATAATGAGTTTTCACCATGGGATGATAAGTTTGTATTTACATCATAGTGCTTACGTGCTGGGAATGCTTTTTGAAAAATTCTCTACAGCCTTAACTTAGTGTCCTTATGGAAACTTCTAGAGTTATTTACTGAGGCTATATGGGCCTCAAAAACATGAAATTATCATAGTCAAAAACACCACCGTTACGACCAAATTAGAAATAATACATAATATAAGGAATCGGCATCATTCGAAGAATCATACTTAATTTTTTTTATCTCTATGCAAAATGACATGAACCAGTTCAAATGGGGCTCTACATATGGGATATATATGGGATATTTCTACAGGTATTCCTTTGCTAAGAGATTTCACTAGAAGTTCCTGCAAAAATGTCTCCAGTGATTCCTCCATAGATTCCTTGAGTAAAATCTTTACTGGGATACTTCCAGGAATTTCTCGAGGAATTCCTCTAGGATCTGTTTCTCCACGAATATTCCACAATTTTTACGGAGATTTCTTCAGGGATTTTCAAGCGATTTCTCCTGGTATTTCCTTCTCCAAGGATTACAAGGGCAATCTCTTCAAGGATTACTCAAAATATTTCTCTAGTGGATACTCCAAAGTGTCCTCCGAGGATTCCTTAACGGATACATACAAAGATATCCCTAATTAGGCATCTTGATTCTTCCACGACTCCCTCCAGGTGTTCAACAACTCACAAATTCCTCAAAGGATTCCGCAATAATTTCAGAGTTAACACAAAAAAAAACCACTGCATGACTTAAGGACTGTTCATTTTATAAAGTGGACACCTTGTGCTTGCTGTATCTTTTTAATTTACGAATGAAATTTCAATCGATATTCTGTACATCGTTCGCCTGTTGTTGTGATAATAAAAATATCTCAAAAATAATTAAAATTCACACAAATATGGAACGGTCGATTTTTGGAGGTTATCAAAATCAATTATTGTTATTAATTGGCTGGAAAATTTGACAGTCTATATTTTTTTATTTTCAAAAAAAAAGGAATAGTTGAATGATGCACAAAAACTGATTCAGATTTATCAATAAATAAAAAAGATATAGCATAAACAAAGTGTCCATTTTATAAAATGAATTGTCCTTAGTCCAAGAATCTCTCAAAATAATCTTACGAGTATTCTTCAGAGATTTCTCGAGAGATTCGTTCTGGGCAACCAAAAAATCGTTTTTCTTGAAGGTTACATAGGGAAAATGTCTACAAAAATTCCTCCAGTAAAATCTCTACATCAATTCCTTTGGAAAAATCGCTTCATGGATTCCTCCAGAAATTTCAGAAGATTTCTTCAGAAAAATCTCTACAGGGGGTTTTCCAGAGATTTCTCTAAAAATTCCACCAGCAAAATCTCTACTCTGATTCTTCCTCGGATATCACCAAGGATTCTCCAGGTATTTCTTCAGAGATGCCTCCAGAAGTACTTAAGGAATTAACTTAGATAATCTTTCCTACAGGAGTTTCTTCAGAGACTCCTCTAGTGATTACTCTAAGAAAATCTCTACGGGGATTCCTGCAGAGATTTCTCTAGCATTTTTTCAAGGAATTTCACCAAGGATTGCTCCAAAAAATCTCTAATGGCTTCCTCTAGAAATTGTTCCAGGGATGTGACGGTACAGAATCGATTGTATATTTTCACGAAATATGCTTTTCGTTTACGCGATCTTTATAAAAAAAAATCCGTTAAAAAATAATGACTGCGTAGTTCAAAAGCATATTTTCTGTTTCGGGGATTTCTTCAGGATATTTTCCAGGATTTCACCTGGGATTCCTCTAGTGATTACCCAAAATTTTTTCAAGAGGTAGCTCCTGGAATTTCTTCTAAAGTTTCTTCAGGAAAGGAGTTCCTGGAGGAATCTCTAAAAAAATTCACTATGGAAACCTTGGAGAACTTGTATTCCTTTAGGTGAAATTCCTGGAGGAATTCTCTCTCTCTCTCTCTCTCTCTCTCTCCTCTCTCTCTCTCTCTCTCTCTCTCTCTCTCTCTCTCTCTCTCTCTCTCTCTCTCTCTCTCTCTCTCTCTCTCTCTCTCTCTCTCTCTCTCTCTCTCTCTCTCTCTCTCTCTCTCTCTCTCTCTCTCTCTCTCTCTCTCTCTCTCTCTCTCTCTCTCTCTCTCTCTCTCTCTCTCTCTCTCTCTCTCTCTCTCTCTCTCTCTCTCTCTCTCTCTCTCTCTCTCTCTCTCTCTCTCTCTCTCTCTCTCTCTCTCTCTCTCTCTCTCTCTCTCTCTCTCTCTCTCTCTCTCTCTCTCCCTCTCTCTCTCTCTCTCTCTCTCTCTCTTTTTTTTTTTTTTCCAACAAACTTTTCGACACGACTTAAAGCCGTAAAACACTCAAATTTGGAAAATGTTTTCATTGTAGTTGCTAGCAAATGCTGTAATGTTACTAAGACTTTGAATGCCCATCATATATGCATCTTATTACAAGAAAACGAATCCATAAAGTGGCATATTGGAACATTTTACTCCAAATCTGAATGAAATTTGATTCACCGTACCATACATAGGTATGAATATGTACCATTTTCTTCTGATAGGGGAACATGGTTCAATACGCATGGTGTAAAATGGCTCAGCTGATTGAATCATTCCTAGAACGCTTCAATTTGTGTTCTTTGCCAAACGATGTTAAAATATGTTTACGCAAGAGTTCCCGCCACAACCCTTGGATATAAACTTATCGATTTTTCCTCAATTGTGATATTCAACATTTTTCATTTTTTTGCCTTAATATTAATGTTTTCCGATTATTTTATTAGAGTAAGGTGGGGCAAAAGTTCGACCTTAGTGGTATAATCAAAGTTTCCAGGAAAACAATAGCACTTGAAACAAAATAAATACCATATATTGAATCTTCAACGTATTGGCTATAATTTTGCTGAACAAACTTGTGTCAAAATATTTTTAGTTAAAACAGTTTAAAAATTAATTGTCTTATTCTAACTTTTGCCCCACCGGTGGGGCAAGAGTTCGAATCTAGTGTGGGGCAAAAGTTCGCTGGCTAAAACACAAAATATCGATCCTTTTGTAATAGGCATACTTTACACCAGCCGTAAACTTAAGTTTGTCGAAAAATACACACAATATTTTCATCAAAAAAATGCCCAAAACCGGGTTAATTGTAATATACTCAAAAATATCAGTTTTTCACAAAACTATGTGGAAATGAAAATTTTCACAAGATCAGACAAATTTAACCCTCTAATACCCAACCCCGCCTTTAGACGGGGTACACTTTGGAATTTTGTGTATTTTCTCGTAGCTCGGAAATTAAAATGATTTTATTTTTGGCTTAAACCTTGACTCATAACACGCATATAAGAAAAGTTTTTTATGATTTTTGAAACTTTTTTGTATTATTGAAAATTGTTTGAAAAATTGTATTCTTATATAACCTACAAATGCCTGGGATTCATTTAACGTGTAATCAGTAATTTAATCAGTAACCAGAAGAGGCTTCAAGAAAAAATTTAAAAGGATAGGAATGTTCAAAAATAAAAATAATAAAAATAAAAAATCAAATTTCATAAATTTGCGAAGAAAAATAATTAATTTGCCAAACCGTGTTTAGAATGATTTTAGATAACGAAAAATAATATTTAGATCGAAAACAAAAATTTGGGTATTAGAGGGTTAACTGAATTTGAAGATAATATGTGGATTTTAGGCAATTTGCAATTTTTTCCGTGATTTTATACATGGGTCGAACTTTTGCCCCGCTGATACGAACTTTTACCCCACTATGGGCCAAAAATTGTTTTCAAGCATCTATGCAAAAACTAATACACCTCAAAGCAACCTTATGATACGCCTAGAAACGCCCTTACATAAAATACTGAAAAACATTTTATCTTCAATTGGTTCCATGAACGAAAGTTTGACCAAAAATTACAATATTCACGTCGAAAAACAACAAATAGCCATAACTTTTCCAAATCTCAATCGATTTTTATGATATTTGGATTGAAAGTCTCTTACTTGAATAGCATTCGAACCACCATGACATTTATAAGATTTGTTTTGAATTGAGCTGGAAATCTTAAAAAGAAACTCTTACCTCACTCGAACTTTTGCCCCACTTTACTCTAACGATTATGCGTTTGCATACCACAAAGCAAACTTATGGAGAAACTTGATTGCTGACTACTAGTTCTCCATACTAAATGTCATTCTACTCCATCCATTTGGTCATTTTGAACCACCCTTATTTTTCAACCAACTTTTCTACACGATTTAAACCTGTAAAAAACTCAAATTTGTGAAATATTTTCATGTATAAATATTTAGCAAATGTTGTAAAGTTACTGTTAGGTCTTCAAATGGCGCTAAAATTTGGATCTTATTAAGAGAAAACGCAACAAAAGTGGCATTTTGAACCATTTGACCCTACAAGTTCCAGGTGCACTTGTGCCATTGTGCCCAGAATGACCATACTCACAAAAGTGCAGCGTTCTATTCTATAGTTCCTTATCTTTCATAAAAAGCCAAAAGAACGAAAATCGGTTGAAAAATGGATTTTTGCAATATCTCATCGTAATAGGCTATTTTCCTCGCGTCAATCTGTCATGAAACGGCCTGCTTTTCTGCACTGAATAATGCAGTGTGGTAACAGTCATAACGTAATGATTATTACGCAACGCTTTTTCATTCCGCAACTGTTATGAGTTGGTAAATGGATTAGAACACAGCAATTTCGGAGATTGTGAAATAATGGTAAATGCATCCTGATGTTATTCACAATACAAAAAATTGTACGGAACTCGTTGCAGAACTCGATTTTTACAGCACTCGTCGCAGTTATCCAACTCAGCAAGCCTCGTTGGATAAATGTACGGCTTGTACTGTAAAAATCGTCTTTCTACAACTTGTTGCGTATACTACTTTTTTGAAATCACTTCAAAAGTTCAAAATCATGGGTCATTTTTACCTTTAATGCATAATGAGGTCGCTGAAAGCTTCTTTTAGCATGAAAATGCTCGTTTTCAGAAGTAAGGAAAAGCCAGAAAATTTCAGAATACTATCTCTTTTCTCTACAAAGTTACAGCTCCTTTACCGTGCCCATTGGCCAAAAATGACCCCAATGCACAACAAAGGTTAAAATGATTATAATTTCATTCAATTACAATTAAATTATTTGCACCTACCGTTTAGTACTCGGTCCTAATAAATGTAATGATTAAATATTACAGAACAGTTTTTTCCTTGTACATTCCTCATAGTATTCAGGCATTCTTTGATCGAATTAGGGATCACAAGTCAACTATGTTGTGCCTACTTCATTCAATTCTTTGCTCAAGAAAAGTAAAGAAATTCCTTGACTGAATGGGTCAAGAAATTTCCTACAGAGAGCCCCATTCGAAATGACATTTCTTTTCAACTGCGTACTGCGATCAGAAAAAATGTGATTTTCTGGACCATTACTGGAAAGAAATTTTTCACGCATCGAGATAGGCGATTCCTTTTCTTATTAGTAGCAAACCAGCCAGACACAAAATAGTAGTACACACCTTTATAAATACATTTCCAAATTACGCTGAACATAATCTGCTTCGAAAGACTCATGCATCTGACTTTGAAGCAATATCAGTTGCTCACGCTCATGCGTGATTCAATCATAAAACACATCAAAATCTGTCAAAACAAAATGTTATTGTTAACATTAGAAACGTGCTTTATATATCTACCTAAACACTAAAGAGTGAGGCTTTGCGCGAAAAAAAATGTGAAAATAGGAGCCAATGAGTCAAACTGAAGATCCATCGTATGAACTGCGTCAGCTACAACTAAGGTGAGAAAAATCTCGAGCATGATAAACGAGAATTTGATATTTTCGTAATGATGTGAACAACTTTGCCAAAGACACCAAGCTTCGAGCACATAAATCTTTTGAGATAGAAAAGTTTGTAAAACTGTAGCCACCTAGCATTATACTTTTCACCACCCTGCTTGACTGCTTGATAACTTTTGTTGAGAATTTGTTAATAACGCCATCTAACATATGAATTCTCATTCAAATTTGTTACTGCCAGAAGGCCATTGATCTGCTGAACAACTTTGCCTAAGACACAGATATTCTTGCTCATCAAGACTTGAGGTACAGACGATTAAAGAAAATTGTATAGCGCTATGAATTATCAATTAGATGTTTCACTGCCAGATAACTCTTGATCTCTTGATCAACTTTGTCGAGAAAACCAACATTCTAACTTATCTAAATCTCAAGTTGTTTAAAATTTTAGAAAATTTGTTACTAGCGCCCCTTAACGGATGAATTTCCAATTAGTTTTGTTATTGCCAGATAACCCTTGTTCTGTTTGTCAAATTTGCCCAAGACACCACACTTCTAGCTCTTCAGAATCTCGAGATATTGACAAAAGAAGAAAAGTTGTTACTAGTATCACCTAGCGGTTAAATTCCCAATTAGTTCCTTTAGTAGTCCTTGATCTGCTTAACATCTTTTGCCCAAGACACCAACCTTCTAGCTCTTCAAGATATCGAGATATGGAATATTTAAGAAAATTTGTTACTAGCACCACCCTGGGAGGGAGACACCGATACGAAATTTATGTACGTCAAGGTGAGCCGAGATTCTGCTGTCACGAACTGTCACTGTGAGCCCAGATCTTAAACAATGGACAAACATGATAAAAGCACGTAATTCATCAAAACATATTTTTGCATTTTATCAAATGTGACAAATAATCGATTGAAAAGCAATTCATGCTGATTCAAAAGTAATGTCACGATGGCATCTTTTATTCTGATTGAATATAAAGTATTTAAATACTCATAATTTTACGTTTTCCAATAAAAACGAAAATTAACTGCATAGAAAACATTGGCCCTTTTTCCATGTTTGTCTAGAAAGATCGGAGGTATACAACAAAAGAGAGCTAGCAATTTTCATCAAGTCTGCCTTGATTGTCGTTGGCAAGTTGGAGTTTTCTTGCAGTTTGAACTAACTTTGTGTCATATTTCGTGTGTAGTATGTGCCTCCCTCCCAGGCACCACCTATCGGATAAACTCCAAATTAGGTTTGTTATTGCTTAACAACTTTGCCGAAGACACAAACCTGCTAGCTTTTCAGGATCTCGAGATATGGGGTAACGGTCGTATTTTGGACCCCCTAAGGAAGTGATTTTAGTTTTGTGTCCCAATTACCCAAGAAACACATATGTTGTAATTAATGCAGATTTACTCTTATATGACTACATTTAGTCATATGACAGTTGATATGCCTAAGTTATAACATGTGTGTTACTCGGGTAATTAATTAACCAAGTCAAAGAACATGTCAAAATGTAAAGAAAAACTTCCTCTACGAGATAAAAATGCCCAAACGGTCATGTAGGATCAAAAAAACGTCGAAAATAATTGAATTGTGAAGCACTGTTTTTCATTATTTTGGACACACCAATACATTTTGGATCCTTAAAGTATATATTTTGGACCCCCGGCATTTTTTTTATCGTTTGGCGACAAAGTTCATAACACTGGATGTATAATATGCTTGCCCATAGTCTAATCAATCGATCGACAATGGAAAACCGAAGAAATTCTACGCTTTTTGTCCAGAAATTTGAAAAAAGTTTTTGTTTACTTTTGAAAAATTTCTGACAGCTCCAATTTCTGTGTGTAACGTGTTGTAACGGTTGCATGGATGCACCGATTAAATTAAATTAATTTCAGATAAAATAAACACATTTTCTTTATACAAACGGTTGATGCAAGTGCGGAATAGTCCTATCTTTCCAAATGGCATGCAAATTGAGTTGGTTTTTCGATTTAAACTGGGAAATTTGTAGGAAAATGGCCAAGGGGGTCCAAAATATATAGGGGTCCAAAATATATTGGTTACCCTAGAAGATTGGTGAAAATTTGTTACTAGGGCCACCTAACGGATAAATTCCCAACCCTAGATCTGTTGAACAAATTTGCCGAAGACAACGAACTTCTAGCTCATCAAGATTTCGAGATACGGAAAATTGGAGAAAATTTGTTACTAGCGCCACTTATCGAACAAATTCCAGATTAGGTTTGTTTCTGTCAGATAGCCCTCGATCTGCAATCCGGAATAACTCCTGAGCTACTAGGACCATGTTCGTAAATTTTTCAGACCATAAACTAGAAGTTTTTTGGGAAATTCTGAAAATTTCAACAAAATCCATAGAGAAACAAATGAGAAATTTTAGTGTGTTTTCAGCATGTGAAAAGTATGTTGGCTACAGTCTGCAGCAAACCAAGAGAAGTCAAAAAAATTCTACCCCAAACGGACATAGTAAGGTGTTCGAACCCGGACAACTTTTAAAGCTTAATTTCATAACTTCGAACGATACCACAAGACTAAAAAAGAATCATAAAGCAATCAGAACAGTACAAATGGTACCGAAATTGCATCCTTATATGGGGCGCATCTGGTCACCCGATGCCCCGTGGAAACAAGAGAAATTTTATCATCAATTTTAAGGTCAAATTTAACGACTGCCTTTTGTGCCCTCGTGGTCAAATCGATCCCGGATAATACCGACGTGACGTGGCGATGAGAACGTCCAATCCTTTCCCGGAAAGCACACTGCACCTGAGTAGGATAAACAAAGAAATCCATCCAAATCGACAAATCCACCGTTCAGAGTCAGTCACCCAGCAACCCATGCATAGGGAAAAAAACAATCTCACATCCTGCTCAGTTAAATTAGCGCCAAGATGAAACCGGCTATGCTTCCGCTGCTCTGTATTTGAGGGAGACTGGGGAGAGTTGATCTCCTTTCCTTAATACAGCTGTAATTCTACAGGTAAATCAAAATTTGATGAGATTTTCACACTCTGTACTGGTTCTGCTGTAAATGTGATCTATAAATGTCATTAATAGCGAGTTAATTTTCAAATTTTGATAATAATTACACAGCGTAACAAAAATGACATGTTTGCGTGTCTCAAGAACCAAATTATGTGTCTCTAGTAGATTTGGGGCTGCTGAATCTGATGCCGTTCTCAGAAATGTTCCAGCACGTCACAATTTTTAGCTACAGGTCGCCAAAGTTGTACAAAACACTGCTTTTATTAATGTTTACATGAAATTTAAAGTACAATTTATCATACTTTTTTGTAATCTAATCCACCAAACATGCAAAATAGAACTTGAACTTTCATTTCAGACATAATTTGATTGAAATTGCGCGATTAAATTTCGATTAAATCGATTTTTTTTAACATGCTTGCAGTCTCCATACAAAATTCTTCGTTTCTTCTATATGGCAAAATACAACAATTCTCTAAACCATCAAAAAATAACTTTTCCGTATCGAAAATAATACAAACTTTGATGATAAGTATTGTTATACACATAAAGTTTGAATTCAGTGGCAAATTAAGAGAAAATATTACCTTACAAGCTGGGAAACTTGCATGCAAGTTGGCTGAAATAGTCATTTTTTGCATTTTCAACAGTCAATATCTCAAAAACTGGACGTGCTATGATATTTCTGAAAACGGCAATGGATTCAGCAACCCTTAATTAAGTGAATAGCGGTATTTTGGTTCTGGAGACAAAAACGTGTTCCGCAGTGTTACTTGTCTTACGAATCATTTAAAAAAAATGGTGACACTTCATTCAATTTTCTGCAAATATACTAGAAGAAGGGTAATTGGATTCGGAAAAATATAATATAATTTTGTTTTGATATAATTCAAACCACAAATGAAATAAACAAGATCAAAGTTGAGAAATTAAAGAAAAGAGAATGCATTTTTGTTAATTAGTAAAATTTCATGGGCAGATGTAAATATCTCAATCATAACTCAAATTTTCATCTCATATCTCAATCTGATGGAAAGATGTTCGAAAATTTGTTTATCTCTACGAAAACCCTACATCTGAAAATGTGTACACAAGATCAAAATTAGTTCTAAAGGGGTTTGGTGGTCTAATGGCTACCGCTCCTGCTTGGTAAGCAGAAGGTCATGGGTTCAATCGCAGGCCTCGTCCATAAGTGGACATCTACAAAACGTTTATTTTGGTTGTACAATCTGTATCCATCGATAGCCATCAAACTTTCAGCTTTCATTCCTTCTACTCTCATTCGTATGTTCTAGCAATCGCTAGATTGTTTGTTATATCATCTGATTTTGATAAATTTCCTGCTGTGGCATATTTTTTTTTATGAACGAAGCATTGCATAACCTTGCTTTGAATACAACTATTTCATATTCCTAAAAAATTTGGGGTGGGTAATGTCTATTACATTACCGCGGGGTTGACGTAGAACTACGATGATTAATAATTTGATTTGTCATGTGTATGAATTTGTAAGTGTACTAGTTTTGTGTTGTTATTGATCGGATGAAGTTTTCAGAAGTTAACTCTTTTTGGACTCATTTTGGTAGTCCTGAAAAGAACCATTTGTCGTTCTGTGGTTCCGAGAACCAGTGTTTGGTGTTCCAGGAATAATGCCAGACTATTGAATTTGTTTGATCGTTGCTTCCTTGTGTTGCTTGGTTGGGTGATCGGTTTCTGGCTCCAGCTGTAGTTCGCCAAACTCCTCCAGTAGATTAGATGTTTGATAGCTCGGGTGCTTCGATCGTAAGAATCGATAGAATCGGTCCAGTGCTTTGGTCTGTAGCAATATCCATTGCATGAGCATTTAGGCTCTGTACATTGATACTCATCAATATGCCGGTTAGGACGCTATGATCTAGTATTTTACGCAGTTCGTCTCAAAGCGTCACTAATCGATGATTGCCTAAGCGCTGCAGCTCATTCCTTAAGTCAACCCTCTTGGGAGAATTGCTGCCTTTGGCGTGATGGAACTTGAAAAAAGTAGAGTTTGTCAAAAATAGTCCTTGCAATGAAGTAACCCGCGACAAACCAACATATACCAATTGCTGATCCTGGCTTTTGTCATAGTCGTACACGACCTCGGGGAAAGTTCCACCTTACGACTTATGAACAGTAGAAGCACAGGCACTAACCATCGGGAACTGAATGCGTTTGCATTTGATTATGCCGCACAGTTTGAAAGTAAAATAAAAATTCTCTATACAGGAGTGAAATTGGAATTTCAAAACCAAGAGCCTTACAGTGGCATGAAATATTTTGAACTCTTATAACTGTTAGCTGGTTTAACGAAATTCCTTGAATGGCACCTCAATTGAAAGACAAGACATAAAAGGGTCATGTCGTTTACTTACTGAATCCTACATACCTGTCCAAATAGTTTAATTACTGTTTTAAAAGAGAACGTTGATTTCAAGCAAATTTATAAATAGGGGTGCTAGAGAAAATTTGACGTCATTTGCTTTCCATTCTCCGCTTGGATCGCATCCCAGCAGGCAATAGATCGTCTGGCTCTGACCGGGCGTGCTTCTCAGGCACAGACATCGATAGCGAAGGACCTCCCCGTTTGTCTTGCTTCGCTCAAATCAAACTGTCGAGCGAGCGAGAGAAGATGCCGTCCGAAGCCAAGGTCATCACCGCTGCCGCCGCCTAGAAGAAGAAGAAGAGGAAGCAGTCCACAGGAAAATTTGCGGTCGAACTGTGAACGCAGTCGGGCAAGTCATTCTCGCTTTGTGCTTCACCGCTTGTTTGCGTTCACCCAGCCATCGTCATCGCCGCCATCGTCAGATTTCGACAAAAGCCCGGTGATCCACTACCTGTTACTGTTGTGCGCCATCCACGCCACGAACCTTTCGGTTCGTCGTATAAGCAAATAACTTGCTCAAATTTATACATTTGAGTTGAGGATTCCCCGTTTGACCATGGCAATCAACTGATAACATCCCGCAGTGTTATTTATCTGTACGAGCATCAAAGCTAACAAAACCATCGGCCCTTTTCAGGGCCATCAAATTAGTGGAAAAGAGTTAAAAGAGAAATATTTCCGTCTTTATATATGACTTCTAATATTCCTAAATCATTTTCACAGCTTCATACAAAATTTCATTTGTCATGAATAATTTATGAATAAACATTTTGAGACTGTAATCGCGGACGCTGCTGCAGTGCCGTCGGGGTGAGTGCTCAACATTCCACAACAATTGTAAAATAGAGTGGCATTTCCAACAGCGTCTTTGATGTGCCATATTTTAAGGGAACACTTTGATTATTAAAATTATCACATGTAACAAAATTGCGACATATTTAGAATGCTTTTGAAAAGACATTCTCATTGAACAATTGTAATAATTTTGGCACCCATGGATCAGAAATTTACCCTCATAATAAAGAAAACTATTGATTATCAATAGCTCGTATTGAATATTTAGTTAATATCAACCCTTCCAGCAATTCATTTTCGACCAATTTCTCACGCATTAGCATTCTCCACAATTTTCAAGTAATTCCAAGCCCAATACATTATTGGCACATACCCATTTCCCAGATTGGTCGATCAGAAAGCGAAGAGCACAAAAGGGAGGAGCATCATCTGCTATTCTGAGGCTATAAAACATGCTTCCTTCGTCAGATTCAGTTTCATTCCAATTCCGCTTTCGAGCTGGTAAGAGCTCCTCCGAACTTGCTCAGCGAGAAGTACCTCGCTGCTAGATATCTGCTGAGCTGTTAATCTTCAAGCTGCCAATCCAGCATCTGGTTCGTGAAATCGCTCAAGATTTCTAGGTTGACCGATCCGCGCTTCTAAATTTCGACTCGTGGTCACAGCATCCAAGCTCAATCGGCCCTTTTCAGGGCCAACATACGTTCATAAAAGGGTTTATTGGATGATATTTACTGATTTATCTATAATGATATAAATATCGCGGTATACTATAATTTGGTTCACATAATTTACCCCACATAATTACAAGAATTTTAGAATTTACCACTGCAGCACCGTCGGACCGTAATAACATCATACTACTCGGCATTGTATGGTATTTCCAACAGCATCGTTGATTTATCATATAAGGGGGAACACTTCCTAAATCCAAAACGAGTATGGGAATTGGAAAATGTATTAAAATTAAATACTGTTCAATAAACTGGTTTCCTGACCAATTGTAATGAGCAACTATTGATCTGAAATTTTTCTATAGGTTAGTCTATTGCAAATGTCATAGAATATAAATCAGAACACATTGAACATTGATCAGAAATATTTAAAATTTGCACGAAACCAAAACATGCGTGATTTTAATTTATTGTAAGCTGTTAAAATAATGTTACTGTCCATACGAACGCGCATGTGAATTTTCCAAGATATGTAAATCCCTAACCAAGACATCAACTTCATGTATCTTATCCTAGATTGGTCAATCAGAAGAAGGCGAAGAATACGAAAGGGAGGAGCATCGTCTGCAATTCCAATTATGTAAAACATACTATCTTCGACAGATTCGGTTCATTTAAGGGACGAATGACCTTCGGATTAAAATCCCTCTGTAACAACAACAGGATTCGGTTCATTTCATTTACACTTTCGAGCTAGTAAGAACTTCTCGTGATAAACACAGTATAGCTAGTAATATTTCTTAATGTGCTTACCACATACTAGCTATAGTCTCTTAATTCATCTCGTAGCATGTTCCGAGAACGCTGCTGCAGTGCCGTCGGGATGCCATAACAGCATAATGCTCATCTTGTACATCCCTTGCCAAGATCAATTTCATATAGCCTATTTCTCAGATTAACGCAATAGACAACATGTAGAAAAATCAATTCAGATCAATAGTTGCTTATTACAATTGGTCAAGAAACAGTTTATTGAACAGTATTTGAAATCTGTCGCAGTTTCAATACATTTTCCAATTTCTGTACTCGAGAATTTTGGAAGCGGGGACCGTGATGCTCGGGATGGATTGTCCTCCATGACTGGTCCTGGCCGGAAATATTCGTGGGGAGAAACTCGACCCTTTGCTGCAGGAATTTCATCAACAACTCTTTGGTAAAGCAGAAATTTTCCGAGGAAAACTCTGCTAAAAGTGAACTTTTTCAAAACAACTCTTATTGATTGAAATATTTATCAACAACTCTTTGTTAAGTAAAATCATCCTTAATAACTCTTTGCTCCATCGCCAAACCAAACCATTTCATTGAATTCATCAAGTACAAGAATATGAATGGTAAGGAGAGGCAGATGGTGTATATATCGCTGGCGTTAGTTTTCAACAGGTCGCCGGTTGGCGCTGACTACTAATCCGTCCACTGAATGTTTTTCAGTTGTTGCTTTCGCTTCGTTGCTATCTGGTTCCGTTCGCTACTCGCACACTGCTGTGGCTTTCACGCGCTCTTCTTTGCTGCTCCGCTGCTTGATCCGTTCGTTATGCCGTTCGATTTGTGAATGAGCTGGGAGCAGAACAACCAGTGGTTTTATTTGCTCGAGCTCCGTTCACCGATGGCAAGTGGTGGGGTTCTCGCTTGGTTGTTTCGTCACTCCGTTCGTTACTCGCACGCGATTGGTTATTGCTTTCGCGCTATTTTCGTTGATGGTGTGATTCTTCGCTGAGAAAAAAAAACTGCAACTCTTTTGATTTTTCATGCAAAATGACCAACAGTTATTTATGGACCGATTTGAATGAAATTTTCACAAAATATCAGACATAACTTATATTTTAACATATATTATTGAGTGATTTTTCCAATCACACGTTGAAAAGCAGTAACGGTTTGACTAAAGTGAATTTTTTGACGATTTTTTATAATTGACATAACTAAACATATTGAAGGAATAGCTTCATGGTATCTCCAGCAAAGTTGTAGATTTTGACGAGATGAATAAGTTTGCTGAAGACAGTTTTTGTGTAAGGCTATCAGATTTTAAGATAAAAAGTTTTGAATTGTTCGTCGAAAATTACAGTTTAGTGTGATTGGAAAAATTATTCAAAAATATATGTTAAAACTCAAGTTACATCTGATGTTCTGTGAAAGTTTCATTCGAATATATTTCCATAAATAACTGAGATCTAACTTACCAAAGTTGGTCATTTTGTATGGAAAATTGAAAAAGTTTCAAATCCTTAGAAGAGTGGTTAGAGTCCGCGGCTACAAAGCAAAGCCATGCTGAAGGTGTCTGGGTTCGATTCCCGGTCGGTTCAGGATCTTTTCGTTATGGAAATTTTCTTGACTTCCCTGGGCATAGAGTATAATCGTACCTGCCACACGATATACGAATGCAAAAATGGAAACTTTGGCAAAGAAAGCTCTCAGTTAATAACTGTGGAAGTGTCATAAGAACACTAAGCTGAGAAGCAGGCTCTGTCCCAGTGAGGACGTTAATGCCAAGAAGAAGAAGAAGATGTGAATAAGTTCTCAGTTTATTCGACAAACCAGCTAAATATTTCATGGGTGCACAACAGCAACAGGGTAGCGGATCACAGGGATTTAGTTGAAATCTGGAAACGTCGCTCAATTTTGAAATCTTGAGCGATTTCACAAACCAGATTCTGGATTAACAGCTCAGCAGGCTTCTAGCAGCGAGGTACTTCTCGCTAAGCAAGAGCTCTTACCAGCTCGAAAGCGGAAATGGAATGAAACTGAATCCAACGAAGGCAGCATGTTTTATAACCTTGGAATAGCAGATGATGCTCCTCCCTTTTGTGCTCTTCGCTTTCTGATCGACCAATCTGGGAAATGGGTATGTGCTAATAATGTGTTGGGCTTGGAATTACTTGAAAATTGTGGAGAATACTAATACGTGAGAAATTGGTCGAACATGAATTGTTGGAATGATTGGCATTCCCTATATATTCAATACGAGCTATAGTTTTCTTTATTATGACGGTAAATTTCGGATCCATGGGTGCCAAAATTATTACAATTGTTCAATGAGAATGTCTTATCAAAAGCATTCTAAATATGTCGCAATTTTGTTACACGGGATAATTTTCCTAATCAAAGTGTTCCCATAAAATATGGAACATAAAAGGCGTTGTTGGAAAAGCCACTCTATTTTACAATCGTTGTGAAATGTTGAGCACTCACCTCGACGGCACTGCAGCAGCATCCGCGAGTACAATCTAAAATGGTTGAGTCATAAATTATTCATGACAAATGAAATTTTGTATGAAGCCGTGAAATTGATTTAGGAATATTAGAAGTTATAAATAAAGTCGGAAATATTTCTCTTTTAACTCTTTTCCACAAATTTGATGGCTCTGAAAAGAACCGATGGCTTTGTTAGCTTCGATGTTGTTACGGATAAATAACACTGCTCGGATTAGCAAAACTCAGGGGGCTTCTGGTATTTGCTCCTAACGGGATTGCTTTTTGACCACCAATGATGATTTCATCACGAGTCGAAATTTTAAAGCGCGGGTCAACAACTTCTCGGCCGATGAAATTTGCGGCGGCGATGACGATGGCTGGGTGAACGCAAACAAGCGGTGAACCACAAAGCGAGAATGACTCGCCCGACCGTGTTCACAGTTCGACCGCAAGTTCACCTGTGGACTGCTTTCTCTTCTTCTTCTAGGCAGCGGCAGCGGTGATGGCTTTAGCTTCAGATGGCATCTTCTCTCGCTCGCACGACAGTTTTATTTGAGCGAACCACGACAAACGGGAGGTCCATCGCTGTCGATGTCTGTGCCTGAGAAGCACGCCCGGTCAGAGCAAGCCGATCTGTCGCCTGCTGTGATGTGAGCCAATCGGAGAGTGAAAAGCAAATGACGTCAAATTTTCTCTAGCCACCCCTATTTATAGATTTGCTTGAAATCAACGTTCTATTTTAAAACAGTTATTAAACTATTTAGACAGGTATGTGGGATTCAGTAAGTAAACGACATAAAGCTTTGATGTCTTATCTTTCGATTGAGGTGCTAATCAAGAAATTTCATTAAGCCAGCGAAAAGTTATGAACGTTTAAAATATTTCATGCCAGCGTAACGCTCTTGGTTTTGAAATTCCAATTTCACTCCTGTATAGAGAAGAAAGACGTACTTCTACGTCAAAATAGGGTAGAATCAAGTCCACCCATTCTCCCCTATATCGATCCCCAAGCACCGGCTGCTGGATGACCAACCGACGAATCGAGGCTATTGACGGTCATTAAGGAGTGGACCCGCCGAATTAAGTCAAACACCATGCTCGAAACATCCGGACTCAAAGCTGATTATCAGAATTGCCGGTTTAATGAATTATATAAATCAGGTCCAGTTGGAATCGACACGCTCGATTGGGCATCATCATCATCCGGTTCGAAAGAGCTCCAAAATCGCGCTGTAATTTCCGTAATTATATGATCCAAGACATTAAGATTGATATCCTTAATAACGCCAGTCCCATTCAGTGGGTCAGCGCCGTTTTTCATTATACTTACATAGCTATTATTACCTGTCACACTATTTTACATTCCATTCATGTGTCGTGAGATGATTTCCCAAAACACAGGCAACGGCGGAAAAAACACAGAGTTTTTTGAATGCGAAATTGATTGCCTTGGGATGAGCTGGAAACGAGTCGAGCATCACCATCAGCATTGGCGCTCATTGAAATGCAGTAAGGCTGCTTTGTTTATGCATTTTCAATATAACGATAATGCAAAGAAGCATTGCACCAAAAACAGGGCCCATCGGATTTTTATTCCGTTAAATGACCTGGTTTTCTGTTCCGGAAGCCATTTATCAGAAAGCTGTCACATTGTTTGACTTCGACGAGACAATTCGAATTTAATATTCGTTATAGTTATGGAAAGGATTGAAACGTTATATTTAAATTTTGTTGTATTTCAAATTTTTAACCGCTCAATTGCGGGAAATCAGTTAAAATCATCAATAATTCACTGTTTAAAAGAAGGATACCATAATGACAGCTCTTGTTGTAGCATAAATTTAAGTGGTTTTGGGTAAATGTGTACTGATTACACCATTGGTCATGGTGCGCTATTGATTCTTAGTTTTGGTGCAAATTTTCAATGGAGAACATAGAAAAGAATAGTTTCAATAACCAAAAATCAGTTATATTCTGGATCCACTGGTTCTGATTTCTGTAACACGATACCTCCCTACCTCGATGGTCCATTCAATATCGATGAATCACGCCGGGCTCATACGATTAGAATTTTAATTGAAGGTGTTTCAATCTAAACGTTTCCTAAGAAACTGGCGCCCCGAAAAATCATTGCCCATTGTAACATTCTTCACAATCTGCAAGCCGGGAGGTACATTGTTAACATTGCTATCTATGCTATACATATTGGCTATATGGCAGCATCGATCTCCGATACCGTTGCATTCATTTGGCCGTATGTGGCAAAAGGCGTGACTTTAATTTCCTTTCCAATAGATATCCAACAATCCGTGTAGCTTGTGTACCGGCAACAAGGACCGATAGGATCCAGAGGTTGGCAATCGACGCAGGTTCTATTAATTGTCTTTGACGTTTCAATAATCACCCCCCTGCTCTTGTGGTTTGCCGCCACCGATCGTTGCCGCAAAATGCTTACTTAGTCCAACAACACAGTTATTATCAGATCAGAAACAGGAGACAAGCATTTATACGACCACATTGTTGTTGCTGTTTGACGGTGGAGTCCTCTAACCCACACCCAAAGCACACAGGAGGAATTTTGGGTCGATCTCGGCCTAAATTAATTTCTGGCCTCTATGGTTGTTTTATGCGTTTAATCTAACATTACATTTATTTCTTACTAGTGGTCCCGGCAAACTTCGTTTTGCCTTCAAGTAGGCTGTTGGAAAACGATTTGAAACAACCCATACAAAATGACAGTTCCATTCATTCTCGTTTTTATTACTTTTCTGGTGAATATCCTTGGATTTTGATACACACAAACACGTCTGAACCCTTGTCGAACGAAGTGGAGAAAGAAGCATCCAAATCCGTAGACCCGTTCGTAAGTTATTTCGTGACATACAAACACCATTCCATTTTTATTTATATAGAAGATATCTGTTATCTTATAAATGTTAGACAACATGTTCATCATTATGTGGTAAATAAGGCTCTTATTAACATTTTGATAACAACTTATAACAAATCAATATTTGTTGGTTTATGTGGGAGTTATTGAAAGAATGAGGAGAAAGTTTCTATATTTTCAAGTATGAAGAAAAATGAATGTTTACAATCTATTACAGATGACACGCAGTCTTCGTCCATTGGCGAAACAAACAAACAAAGAACAAACGTACGTAACGCCACAGAGAAGCCAAAACCAGATTAAAAAAACATTGAAAACCCTATGTTTACAATTATGGCCACAAATTTGTTCCGATTACTCCTCAGTGCAGCGGTCCGATCACGTTTTGTTCTTGGCTCCGCAATCCTGGTCCTGGTCGAACCCCGAAGGTGGAAAGGTTCAGATCAATCTAATTAATTTCTTATAATTCTATTAAGGGCTCCGGCTTTCGCGCCCGCTCGTTCTCATGTATGTAGTACAAGATCCGTTATTGGTGGGCTCGCGCGGCCTGCTACGACGCGGGCGGCTTCTAAATCAACCGAAACGTGTTGTGATTGATTAATTAAGATGCAGACCTGCAGCAGGCAGTAGGCGTTTGGTCTTGTTCTGCAGCAATAAAGTAGTTCGAGTTAAGCGTTTAGATTGGTCATTGTTGCCATAGTAATGACGGTACCGTCCATAGGGCTCTGCACAAAAATCATTGCCTCTCTTTCATTCCTTAACAAAATTAGTAAACAACAAGGCCAGTAAACGTCAAAATCTCATTCAAAATCAAAACAGTGCAGAGGCCTATACCGTTTATAACTGTAAAATGACACCTCTATCATTACTCACAAAGACAGCCGGACTAATTGGTTTTCTGGTTACAACATAGTTGTTCATATGCTGTTGGTAACATATGAGAAGCCTTTTAATCAGATTTAATTTTTTGATACGATACTTGAAGTTTGCTTTTTTAAATATTCCTGGAGATATCCAGAAGGCCCCATCTGAGATCAATTTGGGGATTCCTCTAGATATTTGTAGAGGAGTTTATCTATCGAATCATTCAGGAATTAAATCATGGATCGTCTTTATAGAATCTGTAGAATACTGAAATCGAGTCTAGTACACGACACTGAAGACGGCCTTACAGTTGAGGTTGAAATACGCGTATCTGTCAAAGGAAACAAACTCTAATGGAAACAAATGGTATAGTAATAAATTTTATTTTCATTTATTTATAAATATTCCACTAAACAGCTAGTAAATTTATTAACAACAATTGTTGTTTTATGCACTTTTTATAGGTGGATTTGAATAATAAATTTATTAGAGAGCTTTTACAGAAGCGCCAGCGAGTAGCTTTTGAAAACTTAATTAATAATTAAATTAATATTAACACAACAAATTAATATTAAACAGCGCTAGCGCATGATGGCTCACCATAGTAGCATGTCGAATGAACCTAAAACTATTGAGAACCAGAGCTACAGGTCCAAAGCCCTGATAAAGGTGGATGGTTGTGATGGCTATGACCGTGGTCATCATGTAAAGAACAAGCGGACGATGCTGTATCGTGTCAGCATCGAGGAGGCAGCCCCTCTAGCACGATGTAGGTGGAGCAACCCTGGTTAGGTGGCCTATCGAAGACTCTTCACCAACCAAGAAAGGCAAAAGTAGAGCAAACGGATTGATTTTACGGCACCAGATCCGGCAACGAATAAAGGAGAACGATTGGAAAGTTGCATCTTGGAACGTGATAACTTTGAATGAACCCGCGCGTGTTTGGCTCCTGGCTCATAAACTGCGGAATGTCAGCGTGAACGCTGGTCGAAAACCAGAGAACGTGAATTCCGCGCGGTGGACCCCATCGCCAACACTTCATTCAAGTACCACATCTACTACAGCGGTGGCGAAAGAGCAGAACGTGGAGTTGGCTTCATAGTGATTGGGAAGCAGATGAAGCGTATTATTCGGTAGGAACCGGTAAGCGACCAAATCTGTGTGTTGAGAATGAAGGGCAAGTTCTTCAACTACAGCCTGATCAGCATATATGCGCCAACGAACGATAAGCCCGATGACATGAAGGATGAGTTCTATGAGAGCCAGGATAAGGCCTAAGGAGAGTGCCTAAAACAAGATGTCAAGATAGTCATCGGCGACGCAAATGCGCAGATCAGGAAAGACGATTTCTTCCAACCCATCATTGGAACGGGAAGCCTCCATTTCGATACCAATGATAATGGTCTGCGGCTAGTAACCTTCGCTGCTGCTAGAGGGATGGCACCCGATTGGCGATTCCTGCTCCCAAATAGACCACGTGCTGGTTGATGGGCGACATTTCTCAGATGTCATGGATGTCAGGACCTTCCGAGGCCCTAATATAGACACGGATCATTATCTCGTTGTGGCTAAAATTCAGACGAGGTTATCCAGCGTCACGAGGTCCACAACAAGCAGAACGCTGCGCTTCAATATACAACGCTTGTCGACTGATGGGGTAGCTGCGCAGTACCGCCAGCAGCTAGACGAGCAGTTGGAAAGAATCAACGTTGCTGGAGACGTCGACAGCCTGTGGAACCCTATCTACGAAGCTCTGACAACAACTGCGCGGGAAGTGGTTGGCACTGGTCAATGACGAAGACGAAACGACTGGTTCGATGAAGAGTGCCAGAGAGTGACAGACATGAAGAATGTCGCCAGAAGCCGTATGCTTGTGGTCGGTACCCGACAGAACAGAGAGCGGTACAGGGCAGTGAGAGCCGAAGAAAAGAAAATCCACCGCAAAAAGAAAAGGCAGTGCGAAGAAAGTGTGGTAGCTGAAGCTCCAGAAAGCATGAACCGGAACGATATGCGGAGATTCTATGCAACGGTCAATGGTGTGCGGCACAATACCGTACCAGTGCCCGCCATGTGCAATGATCGAGAAGGGAATTTGCTGACCGATAAAACGGCGGTGGCTGCCAGGTGGAAGGAGCACTTTCAGCAATTGTAGAACGGAGAAAACGGAAATGTAACGAGAAACAAAATGAACATTGATGATGACGATCAAGCTGTGGACCCACCGACCATAGGAGAGGTTAAAAAGGCTATCTGCGAGCTGAACTGTAAGCCTGCTGGGAAGGACGAGATCCCGGTCGTGCTTCTCAAGCACGGAAGTGAGCAGCTTTATCAGTCGATCCGCCGAGTACTTCTGAAGGTATGGGAGGACGAAGAATTGCCCACCGGCTGGTTGGATGGCCTCATACGCCCAATCTACAAGAAAGGGCACTGACTGGAGTGTGCCAATTACAGAGGAATTACCCTGCTGAATTTGGCGTACAATTCTGTCGCGCATCGCGTTTAACGATCAACGCTCCGTCATCGTAATCATCGTCATCATCGAAACTTGAAAAGCAGTTTTTTTGTTCAAACCAAGTAATTATTCGATGAAAATGTGTTCACAGTATTTCGGAAGGTGAACAGAATACAGTGAACACAGTGAACACATTTGCCTGTAAATTTTCTAGATTTTGAACGGAAAAACTGCTTTTGAAAATTCCGAAATCAATGATGGATCCTGCCCCCTTAACAGACTGAGACCACTTGAGGAGTCCTTCGTCGGCGAATACCAAGCTGGTTTTCGTGAGGGCCGTTCGACAACGGACCAGATGTTTCAATTCCAGGAGTATAACTTGCAGACTCACCATCTGTTTATTGATTTCAAGGCGGCGTACAATGCAGTGCAAAGAAATGAGCTGTGGCAGATAATGTACGAACATTGTTTTCCGGCGAAACTAATTAGGCTGCTACGTGCTACGCTGGATGGTTCTAAATCAAATGTTCGGATTGCTGACGAGGTTTCAACCTCGTTTGTGACGTTAGACGGATTGAATCAGAGAGATGCACTTTTGAATTTGCTGTTAAACATTGAACTCGAGGGGGCTGGTATAAGAACAGGGCGGTCGGGAGCAGGGGGTATGTCCCCTTCCAAAATCATACACTCCCCCCCCCTTCCTCTCAGAATTTCTGATGATAATGAAAAGAAAATTTAAAAAAAATAACAAGCAGCAAAATCTTTTAAATCAATGTACATGACTCTACTTATTGACAAAAATCTCTTCAGTAGTTACGTTACTTAATGTTGTACAACTATAATGAGAAAACCTCGCATGTCGTACACAGCATCAGCGTGGAGGTTCTGACTTCGGTAATTCACGCGACAACATTGTTTCGACATCTTCGTTGCAAACAATACCGTGATACAATAAAGCATCAATATCCTGGAAATTTGATTCCCAACATAAGTTTTTTTATGAAAAATCCAAAAAGTGCTGTTTCAGCATAAAGCAGCATATTCACTTCATTCTGATTTCTCATGTTTTTTTAAGGATACCTTGCTCGAGGTGTCCGATGATGATGATTTCTTTTATGAGAATTCACTAAAGAATGCCATATATTAACCTAAATTCATAAAATGTCCGAAAAAATAATTGAAAAAAATATACAAAATTACTAAAGGAATTTCTCGGACAATACATAGCGGGAACTTTTGTCGAAAACAAGGCTAACATTTAAAGAATTTCAGCATGGCCAAGGTTTCTTCAGACGAATGGCAGAAATTTAACCTAGTGTGAAATCATTGTAACAAAATCAACCATGGTGTTTTATTCCAGCAATAAATCCTCTCTTGGGTTTTGATTCAATTTTTTAAGTATTTTCGAAAGGATAAGTTAATTACTTAGAGTATATTTTTCCAAGAAAATTTATTATTTAATAAAATATTTGATTAATTTCCAACAGGTTTGTAGCAAAATTGAAAAAAAAACTTTTCGATATTCTTTATAGAGTTCTAGTACAATCAAATTCCTCAAGGAATATTGAAGGTTGGCATCAGAACTTTTGCAAATCTCTTGATATTGTGGGACTTGTTCATACCTTCAAAGCGAATTCCTCCTGGTGGATATCCATTCTTTCTATGCCTACATTACTCTACGCATTTATCTTAAAAATGACTTAATAAATTATCTAAAAAATACTTTATCTTTCAAAAGTTCAGTTTTGCTTCGCAATTTCTTCGAAAAATCATTGATTCTGTCGAATCTAATACTGAGATATTTCGCTGATAGTTCTACAAGAAACTCTTCTGTGAATTTCTTTAAATAGTTTTTCCACAAAATTTATTACATTTATCAATCACCAAAAGTCCTTATGAAATATTTCCAAAATATATCACAAATTGCGTTAAAAATTCTTGCACATTTTTTTTGTTCTAGAAATTTTGCTTTAAATCCCCGAATAAGAAATTTGGTTTTTGAAATATCTCTTGCCTTTCCTCTTCAGAGGAAACTCCAGAAAAACTATTGCATAGCAGTAGAGGAAACTGTAGAAGAACATGTAGCAAAATAACTAAGAAGGGGGAAATGATTAATCAAGATATTCATAACGAAATTTGAATTGTTCTTCCTGAAAACACTTCTTTATAAATAATTTTACCAGTTATTTGTATTCTGCCAACTATTTGTATTCTTAAAAAATATCGGCATTATTTTCGCGTTAGATTTCTACAGTGCTACAAAATAGTCGATAATAATTTATTAAACTTCAGAGTTCATACTAAATATTCTCTAAGATTTTAGTTACAAATACTTTTAGTAAATATTCCATCCGTTTAACCATCAATCATTTTCTATTATAAAAGACGAAGGAAAATGAACAAGAATTTTTGTAGTAAATCCTACAAGGACTAGTGAGGCTTTTCTCTGACGTACATTATCAATATTTTTTAGAAATCCTACGGTTTAATTCTTGAATTTTTCGTTAGCTGCAATTATTAAAAAAATTACCAACTAAGTTCTTTCAGATCTTAGTTTTTAAACCAAATGGTAAGAGTGGATAAATTTTTGAATATTACTCCTGGATTTTTTTTTTAACTTTCCACTGGGAAATGGGATCTTTGCTCTCGCGTGATGATTTACCCGACCATTGAGATGTGTCCTATGCATCCAATAGCTAGCCGAAGAAAGAGGAAAAGTCATGGCCTACCATGCGCGGATTGATAATTGGCGTTACAATAATGCTAGCGATATCTGCCGTCCGTAGCACAATATAGTATACACTCTAAATACAATGTATACAATTAATGCACTCCACACAGAAAGAACTTCTGAAGAATTTGTTTGGGCAGTTCAAGAATAGCGGACTTTGGGGCAAGTGTGCCACCCCTGCGTTTTAGGCAGCGTCCATTTATTACGTAACGCTAAAATTGGAAATTTTTGACCCCCTCCCCCCCTCCGTAATGCTTTTTGTATGGAAAATTTCAAATTTTTGTATGAGCCGTAACGCTTGACCCCCCTAGAGCGTTACGTAATTTGTGGATGCCGCCTTATAAAAACTACAATATATATTTTCTCTTTGAGCTTAACAATATGTTCCCTTATAGTTCACAATACAATGATCAAAATATGATGAAAATTGCTCTATTTATCACGTATTTACATCGACTTGTGCAAAGACAACCAAATTTGAGTGGATTTTTATAAGGTTTCGTTGTTTCTAAATAGCATGGTCAAAGGTAAATTATTAACAGATTTTTCTAATGTACTGTACATCGTGATACTATTCAAATGTGTAAATTATTGTGACATTTGTACGAAAAAAGTATTTAGTTTTATACACGAAATCCAATTTGGTTGAAATGTATACTTATTGGGGCAAGTGTGCCACCTATTTGGTAAACAAAAAATGTTGGAGTGAAATGTATAAAAACGTAAACATCATCAACAAAATCATAATAATAAACTAAAATGAGGCACCAGTAGTAGTATATGAAGTATAATAGGGGTATAACTGACATTTTTGCCCCCCAAAGTGATTTTTTCTCTATATATTCAATATTCAATATGTTTTTCGGCTTTTAAAGTACCGTTTTACATATCTTCATCTATATTTTACCGTTTTTTAGTGCTGATCTAGTTTAAAATAATACATATTCGCTGTAATATAAGGGTAATACATATACATTACACAGTTTAACAAAAATCAAAATGTCTGGGATTCAACCAGTCACCCCCTAGTCCTATTTGTAATACTAAAACAAATTACCAGACAAATTTTCATCCAATTTGGAGAAGATTAGAAGGTGCCTCAAGTCGAATTTGTGTTTTTTGGCTATTTTTTACATTCAAAAAATTCTAACGAGAATTTGGAAAAATGAAAATCAAAATAAATACCACTTGTTGAACATATTATTAGTACTTTACAACTTTTGAGAACACTGTATGCCGATTAGAAATGGTTTTGATCTCATAAAATTGATTTCTGTTCATTAAAGTACCGGTAAAACATACATTTCTCTACAGTTTTTGTTCTACGAGATTCTTAACCTCATGCCTAATCATAAAAGTTCAATCGTAGTATCATTCCTTTGCCATTTCTGAACATTATTGTAGTACATCATTTTCGTATCCGAATTACAGATAAGTTGTAAAAAATCATCGGAAATACGATATTCCTCATCCCCCTGCATTTAGAGCTGCTGCCATGCCGCAATGGACCGATGTACGAGTTCACTATCTGACGATTGAGCGGTGCCGTGTTATTTACGTGACCATGGCAACGTGTGAATTCGGCACCATTCAAACGTCAAATTAGTGAAGTCGTGCATTGGTCCATTGCTGACATGTTACAAAATTGAACATAGTAGCTTTGCTTTTTCAATGATGGATGATGATTGAAGAAAACATCTAGCAAATGTCATCAAAGCTGTCGTGTTTCAAACAACATTCGCATTTGATGCCAAGCAATTACATATGTGATATAGCCCCGAGGTCAAGCTTCTCGACTACTGATCTTGAGGATCAGAATTTGATTACGAGAGTTCATTTGAAGTGTTGTTTTTTGTCATGGACCAAATGACTTGAGGCCAAAAAATTTCATTACGATTCATTGTTCAAAATTGCATCTTGTGGCTGAGTCTTAATCAGTAGGACTCTCAAAAATCTCCCACTCCTAAGTGAATGAAGAGAAACGCTCAAGTAGTGATTTGTGCCTTTAGACCTTTTTCTATGCAGCATATAATAAACATTGGTCTCGCTCGAAAAAAAAAGAATCATAATTGAACTCCGATCCTCAAGATCGGTAGTCGAGAAGCTTGACCTCGGGGCTATATCACATATGTAATTGTTTGGCATCAAATGCGAATGTTGTTTGAAACACGACTGCGTTGATGACATTTGCTAGATGTTTTCTTCAATCATCATCCATCATTGAAAAAGCAAAGCTACTATGTTCAATTTTGTAACATGTCAGCAATTGCGCCATATGGCAGCAGCTCTAAATGCAGGGGATTTTTTACAATTTATCTGTCATTCAGATACAAAAATGATGTACTACAATAATGTTCAGAAATGGCAAAGGAATGATACTACGGCTGAACTTTTATGATTAGGCATGAGGTTAAGAATCTCGTAGAACAAAAATCTGTAGAGAAATGTACACACTTAGTTTTTTTCTCGTTGTTCGGTAATTTTTTTTACCGGAAACGTACTGTAAATAAATATTTAACTGAAGCTTCGGTATTACAAACGAGATTTACCGAACACCCTTGAATATATAAAATATCAAAACAATATTCGTCCTCTTTTACCGAAATCGTCGTTTTATTTACCGAAAAAAACTGTAAATCATGTGATTCGCCGTAGACTGTAATTTTTTACCGTACTTCAGTTCTTAGTGCTACAAAACTTTACCGAACCAATTGTAATTTTATATTTTTGTGGCCGCCATATTATTTGCTAGTCAACACGATAGTACCGAATTCAATGCCGTTTAATTTCTGTAATTGTGGCCATAACACTGTTTTTTGAGAAAAAATGAGACTACGACAGCAGGATGAGCGTCTGGAACTACTTTTCCGTAAGTACGACCTGGGGGATTTTATTAAAAAACCTATTTTTAAAAGTTGAATAAAATATTTTCGTTGTAGTATCCAACTGCCCAATTACGTTTCCGAATAGAATCGTCACATAAACGACGATAAACACCCATGACGGAATCGGTGGTGGTGCTGGTAAAAGGGGTCAACAGCTGCAAATGAGCCAGGATTGTAGCCCAAGATTTGAAGCGCGCGTTCGAGTTGTTGGTGATGCCACTGGTGGTATCATCTTCCATCTTCATGAAAAAGACAAGCAGTTCATGTTTCAAAACAAAAACGCGAAATAAATCGATGAAAATTTGCTATCAATATGGTTTTTGCTTTGTTTTGATCATCCTTTTCTATTCCGACTGCCTGCTGTTACGAACAATGCGTTCGGTAGTTTATTTTACAATACGTTCGGTAATAATTCACGAGCATATTGTAATTTTTTGACAGCTGCGAGTCGATTGCAATTACAGATTGCTCGATAATCCTTAACTTTACCGAAAGCATTACCGAGCGCTCAGCGGTTTATATTTCGGTAAAAAAATTACCGGAGTCGGTGATATTTTCTAAGTGTGTATGTTTTACAGGTACTTTAATGAACAGAAATCAATTTTATGAGGTCAAAACCATCTCTAATCGGCATACAGTGTTCTCAAAAGTTGTAGAGTACTAATAATACGTTCAACAAGTGGTATTTATTTTGATTTTCATTTTTCCAAATTCTCGTTAGAATTTTTTGAATGTAAAAATTAGCCAAAAAACACAAATTCGACTTGAGGCACTTTCTAATCTTCTCCAAATTGGATGAAAATTTGTCTGGTAGTTTGTTTTAGTATTGCAACTAGGACTAGGGGGTGACTGGTTGAATCCCAGACATTTTGATTTTTGTGAAACTGTCTAATATACATTGTGTTGAATGGAGACAAAAATAACCATTTTAGTTATTCGAATTGAGTAATGGGGAGTTACGCTTTTTTTGAACCTTGTTATAAAGTATCCCCTGATTACGGTAAACTTAAAATTATTTTTTTAATTATCGATTAGCGTCTGCTTTGAAAGTAATATTAATAGTAATTAAAGAAAATTTCATTACAAATAGAATTACATGCGTTACATTACATATGGGTGGCACACTTGCCCCATAGTGTCGAAAAATAGGTTATTTTGGATGATATTTGAGAAGCTCCAAAACTAATACTTATTAAATATTAGTAATATAATATAATTATATTGGGTTTTTAACCCAGTGGTTATGAAAAGATGTAAACCAGTGGTCACCAAACTGCGGCCCGCGGGCCGCATGCGGCCCTCATCACGGTCTTGTGCGGCCCGCGGAGTGATTTTGAATATTGGAGTAGTGCGGCCCGCAAGTTGTAATTTGAAAAGTAGAAAAAATATCTTTTGTAAAATCTCGCAAACGATTTTTCTAGAATGGGCCATTGACCTTCAGATTTTTTTCTTTCATGTGTGTTGAACAGTAGAATGACTATTGAGAAACTAAAGGAAATTGATAAAATTTCTTATTCCTTGAGTTAATCCAAAGTTTCTTCAACACTTGCTATCAGATTATAGATAGAAAAAAAAAAGTTTTTTCCAAGTATTTATATTTCAGTTTTTAAACTACGCTGAACTTTTAGTTTTTCTGTGGCGAAGAATTTTATATGACATGTAGGTTAATTGTTGATATTATACTTGTGTTTAAATTATCCTATTGAAGTCGAGTCTAGTACACGACACTAAAGACGGCCTTACAGTTGAGGTCGAAATACGCGTATCTGTCACAGGATACAAACTCTACTGGAATTAAATGGTATAGTACTAAATTCGGTTTTTTCATCTACTTATCCTATTGAAAATGTAAAAAATTTAGAAGTTTGACCCACCAAAATATTCTCACACCATGTTTGCCATATATTGGATGGCATCGTAACTAACAAAACCAACATGTAACGTACATGTAACGCACACCGTTGGATTGTACTTTGAATGCAAGGTGCGTGCTTCTGTTGAACTGCCATATAAACTGATGTGTGAGTATTTATTTCCCCACGTTGAAAATTTATACGACAATCTACTCGCCAACAAAACGAACAATACATTCAATGCACAATCCAACAAAATACGTTACACATTGATTGTGTTAGATCCAATATATGCAGGGCTGGTAGCAAGAATTGTTACCGAAAAAAGTTATTTTAGTGACCAAATTTGAGAAATAAGTGACTAAAAAGTGATTTTCTATTCTTGAAAAAGTGACTAAAAGTGACTTGAAAAGCAAGCCGTAATCATTTTTATTTCAATTCTAGTATACTGTTTTACGATCAATATCAATCATGATAGGGAATATTCCATATGATTTTCTGCAGGTAGTAGGTCTAGTTGAGTACCATATTTGGACATTTTTATTGTGCTTCCAAATTTACAAGATATCGCCTAGAATTTTTTCAAACAGGGTAGTTTATATTTACGTAAGTAATCCTTTTTAGTAGATTTTCAATATTTTCAAAATGTTGTGTCTTTTATATTACCAAAGTATTTTATGTTGTAAATTTTAATAAGAATTTTTGTAAAATTAAAATTTTTGTCATTTCACATTTCCATTTAAACTCCAGCTCTTCTACCCAATAAGGTCAATATATTTATGCATTAATCGATATTTCAAATAAAAAATGATGACAGAAGATCGAATTTTATTGGAATACTGCTTAAATCGCGTCGTTTAAACGCCGACTAAGGAAGAAAATTTCCATCAGTAAGTTTAATGGAAGGTATTCACATTCTAAGAATTCCTCGTAAAATTACGACAAATAACTTTTCGTTTTGCCGTAAATTATATATCTTCATATATTCAATCTGTTTTTTTTTTAAAGAAAAACCACGAACAAAATAAAATAATATTAAAAACAAATCATATTTTTTGTGAGAAATTTTGAAAAATTGACGAGGAATTTCTAAAAAAATCCTAGTGTAATTTCTGATGAAACTTGTGTGAGTTGTAATGATGAATACCTACAAGGATAACTGAAAGATCTCTCGAATTCTTGATGAATATATTTCTTGATAAATTGCTATGATAATAAAAGCATATTAACCCCTCTACCGGCAGCTTCATTTTTTACCGCAAAATTCAAATTCAAATCGTTATAACTTTTTTGTTTTTCAATATTTTTGCACCATTTTTTCACAAGCTCTCAAAAAACTCTTCTAGTTTTAGGATCTGTGTCGATATTGATCATCGGTCATCTGGTTTTGTAGATATTCCAAAATTCCTTGGGGGACCGACCCGTAACTAGAACCCCCCGTTAATTTCTCAGGCTACAGAATTTTAATCGTATTCGGATATTCACTCTTTGGAACAATACATTAATGAGAGTATGTTGTGAAAAAATGAAGCAATTTGGTGCAACCGTCTTTAAGTAATGGCCATTTAGGTTTCTGGAACCACGCTGGCCAAATAAAGATCTTAAAAACTTCAAAAAACATCATATCGTAATTTTCAGATATCTCCAAGAATACTGAACCGATTTGTATGATTTTTTCAGAGAAGCTCCTTATTACCTGGAATTATATAGCCCACATTTTATTTTTTTGATAAATTGATCAAAAACAAAATGGCCGCCAGAGACATTTTGTATGGAAAATGTCGGTCCCCCAAGGAACATCGGAATATCTTTAAAACCAGATGACCAATAATTAATATCGACACGGATTTCGAAACCAGAAGAGTTTTTTGAGAACTTCTGAAAAAATGGTGCAAAAATATTGAATAACAAAAAAGTTATAACGATTTGAATTTGAATTTTGCGGAAAAAAATGAAGCTGCCGGTAGAGGGGTTAATCCATCAATGGTCGGAGCAATAACTGTAATAATTGCTGTAGTATTAACTAGTGTGGAACCTTGATTGAAATTTTAAAGAATCTATGCAGGTCTTGTATTTGAAAAAATATCAGTGAAGTGTTTGAGCCGCAGTAATAATATTTTGAAGAAATGCTGGACAAATTTCTTGAGGAATCCCAGATGCAATTCATCGAGCAATTCTTGGAAAAGATTTTATCCAATAATACCTTAAGTAAGTTTTGAGAAATTCCGGAGAGTAATTATGGATGAATTTTTGAGAGAATCCTTATAAAAAGGCCTGGATTAAATGAAAAATGCGTAGGAATTATTGTAGGGTTTCTTGTAAAAATGTCGATTTTTTTCGAAAACTCTATAATAAACCTTTGGGTAAAAACTTCTGTAGGGCATGTGGGAAGAATCCTAGAAGTAGTGATTGAACAAATCTGTGAAAGAATCAGTGATCTGGAGGAAATACTGAGATTTTTTCTTCAGAGTAATCTCTGTGAAAAATACTGGAGGTAGTAGCGTGGGAATGCTCTAAAATTTTTATTATAAAATTGAGAAGAAATTCCTCTGAGCTTCTATTGAAAAATTGCTGGTGGCATTCCTGGTGGAGTTTTTGAAAGTATTCCAGAAGGAATCTCTGGATAAATAGTTACGTAATAGTCTCTGAAGTTTTCTCTGGAGCCTCTAGAATGTTGCACCAGAATTCATTGCAAGCAGATTAACCATCTATTTCCGACGACTTTAATCGACAGTTTCTTTATGAAAAAGCGTTTTTATGAAAGGTAATTCAAAAAACAATATTTCAAAGGGTCTACTTTTTTCAAAATCAGTTTAAAATTTGTTGGTTGTTTTACAATAGTAAACTGATTGCTTACCAATAGTTTTACTATTCAAAAAGTTAGTTGACTTTGAAATAATTTGATAAGTATAGAATCATAATCTACTGTTAACTCTCCCTTACTCGATATTTCGTATCTCGATATCGAGTTAGAGAACCACAGTAAAAGTTGATTTTCATGGCTACTGCGATGGTCCCTCGGCATTTGCACTGGTTTTGTGTTCTGTAACTCGATACCTCCCTTACTCGATGGCCCCTTCAATATCGAGATATGGAGAGTTGACTGTAGAAACTAATGCATAGTATTCCTCTGGTTCGGTTTGTCTCAAGTTCGTCAAAAATAATTGAGCTCTGGAGCTACCATGGGAAAGAGAGGGTTATGGCAAAAAAGTGACTTTAAATACCATATTGATTATAATGCCTTTAGAGACCTTAACTAAAAATAAACACTTTTTAGAGATATGTATTGAAATAGTATCCAAGCCTTTAAAAAAGATCTGCTTACCTGAAAATATACTATTTTTACTAGCTTTAATCTTTTCCTACAAATATTTTTTATTTCATATGCTCATGAAAGATACCCAACTAGAACTGGGAATCGTATTTGCCTTTCCCATTTTAGCAATCCTAAGTCCTACTTCCTTATTTAAACAAGTTATTCGCAATATTAAAAATAATTTAAAGTGAATTGACTGAATACCTCAAGTTGTAACAGCGGTGCAGCCGAAATTTTTTTTTGATTGAAGAAATGTTGTGTTACAAAAAGGACATAGTCTGCCATAATATTTACTGGTTCGAGGTTTTTTTTCCTGCGTATAGCCGAAATTCTGATAATTCCAGGTTTTTTCCAGGTTGAATAAAATTCCCTGATAATTCCAGGTTTTCCAGGAATTTTTAGGTAGTAGACACCCTACTAACTTAAAACTTAGCCTAAATTAAAAGGCCGATTCAAAATTTTCTTCCAAAAAATTAGCTCAAAATAGTTGAAAAAAGTGACTTATTGACGAAAAAAGTGACTTTAGTTGAAATGGCTTCAAAAAAGAGACTTTAAAGTGACTGGCCTCAAAAAAGTGACCAAGTCACTAAAAAGTGACTCGCTACCAGCCTTGAATATATGTGGAGTGACGGTATTTTGGTGTGAAAAAGTGAGTGACGGTATTTTGGTGTGAAAAATTATTTAGGTTTATAAAATAGATATTCGTGGCCCGCGACGTATTTCAAGACCAAGTTGGTGGCCCGCATAACCAGCTAGGCTGAGGATCACTGATGTAAACCTAACATCATGAAGCTAAATTGGTGGATTTTAAATGCTTTAGGAAAATTTAGAGAACAATTTGCTTGAGGTGGCACACTTGCCCCAAATTCCACTAAATTGGAAAATCTCAGTAAATCTGATGAAAAATGTCTTCAAAAAATTCCCAAAGGAATAGTCAGTACGGTTATAAGAAAAAAATCTCTGAAAAATACTTAGATGAATCACTGGTAAATGCTTAGGGAAACAATATATAATTATCTAAGAAATCCCTAAACAAATTACTTGGGAAATCTTTGAATATTTTCGCGGAAGAGTTTTTGAAAGAACAATTGAATGTATTCCGCTAGGAACTTAATAGGAGTGTTAGGATACTTTGAACATTTCTTAGTCCTTAAAGACATTCTTGGTGAGACTCCTAGAATTATTTGTACTATTTTTCGAAGAAATCGTCAGTGATTCCTGAAAATCCTAAACAAATTATTAATGAACAACTGGAAGAATCAAGAATGAAAAAAAGTCAACTCTAGCGATCAACAACACTGTATTTGAAAAATCTAAGAGGGCCATCGCTCTTGCAGAAGCATGATTTCAACACCTCATAACGCTCGTGTAGAAAGAAAATATTAAGCATCCGATGCACTGTTTGTCGTGGAACAAAGAGTTTATAGGATGCTGTTACAAGCTGCGATCAACTTGAATCATGCCGTATTCGCACTATTATTTATTGCTCAAGCAATGTCCGAATGGTTTTAGGATCACAAACAGCATATATGGAGGTGAATCATTAAACGAAACTTGACAAATCCTCAATGTGATAAAATTTTTATTCGCGAACAATTTATCGGTAGCACACGCGCGGCACGATGCATTATTCGCGGAGCGTAGTTTGTTATTTATTGATTTATTTATTTATTTATTTGATTAATTCATCTGACAGTTGTCTACATGAATATACTTAATAGTTATTGTAGTATCCTTGAACTAGTCACCCTCCGTTTAAAGCATCCAGTAGTCTCTCCGAAGTCAAACAGCTCTTCAACTAAAGAAAAGGTTCGCAAACATGCGGTCAGTGGTTAGTTACAGCCATAAGAAGTGCGGTGAAATCTTGTTGTCAGCATAGTTGAAGACCTCAATTACCTGCCCATTGTACGGAAGTTGACACGAGTTAGAAGCGCAGGTGCATCGATCTCTCCATTCAGCAGTTTAGCAACGAAAATAGATTGTTGGATACTTCGCCGTCGCTGCAGTGAATCAAGTCCTAGAAGCCGGCATCGCTCATTATACGGTGGTAGGTTTTGTGGATCTCGCCAAGGCAGACTTCGTAGCGCAATACGGATGAATCTGCGCTGAATACGCTCGATTCTGATATTCCATGACAGATGATAAGGAGTCTATATAATCGAAGCATTTTCGAGTATTGGACGTACTAATGCACAGTAGAGAGTTTTGAGGCAGTGCGGGTCAGTGAACTCACGAGAAACTTTCGTAACAAAGCCAAGTTGACGAGATGCTTTTGAGATCATGCTCGAAATATGTTGATTGAAGCTGAGTTTAGCATCCAGGATGATACCTAAATCACTTATCTGATCGACTCGTTCAAGTACGTTCCCTTCAATGCGATAATCAAAGATGATGGGATTTTTTGATCGGTGGAATGTTATAACCATGCATTTAGAAACGCTTATTAAGAGCTTGTTCAATCTACACCAGTCTGCAAAAGTATTTATCAGACCTTGAAGTCGCATACAGTCCTCAACAGATTTGACAGTAAGATAAATTTTCAGGTCATCGGCATATATAAGTACGTATTCGGAACCCAAAAGAAGTGCAACATCGTTAAAGAACAATGCGAAAAAGCAGAGGGCCAAGATTGCTTCCTTGTGGGACACCTGAACTATTGCTGAATGCACGCAAAACAGCGGAATCAAGCATAACTCGCAGAATTCGGTTAGATAAATAGCTTTCCAGCCATGACAAAAGTCGATCAGATATGCCAATGCGAGAAAGTTATACAGAAGAATACGATGATCTATAACGTCGAAGGCGGCCTTCAAGTCCGTATACACAGCGTCAACCTGCGCTTTAGTTTCAATCTGAGAGAGACTCGCGAAGAGGAAAAATATCAACGTCATATGCAGCCCAGATTCCCCTCCCACGAAACGTCAAATGCAGCCCACCGTTTTTATGGCTGAAAAAGTGAAAAGTATTGTGTTCAAAGTAAACTGTTATTAAAAACCTCAGTCGGCGGAGCAGTTTTTTCAAAAGTTGCTGATAAATCTAAGCAGAAGATTAATTATTTCCAATGTCTGCTACGTTTGCTGGCATGAAATTTCACTCGAACGGCTATTTATGATTCGATGTGATGCAAACTCCATCATTTTTTGCTGAGAGGTTCATGTGAGGATTTGAACAGCATGCGCATAATTGGTATAAACACAAAGGGGAATAAGAAAAAACTCAGCAATCACAGAAAAAGAAGACCGTCTTCGCGAGTCTCGTCTCAGGTTTCAATCTGTGAGATGCATGCGCTGGTGAAATCGAGCAAGTTTGATGTGACAGATCTCCCTGGCATAAATCCGTGCTGATTCACTGAGATGTAGCTCTTGCTGTAGTTGAGAATGACACTGCTGACAACAATTTCAAACAGCTTCGATCCGGCAGAAAGGCTTGTTATTCCTCTGTAGTTCTTCACATTTCTTTTATCACCTTTCTTGAAAACGGGAAACATGAAAGATTGTTTCCACATATCAGGAAAGGTTTTCTGCTCAAAAGACGTATTGAATATACGACTTAAGGGAACGGCTAGAGAGGCAATACAGCGACGAAAAATTACTGCAGGCACACCATCTGGACCTGGTGAGTACGAACTTTTTAATTTCCTGGAGGCGGTGATAATCATATCTGACGTAATATTGAAGATATCAATGTCGACAGCGTCAGTAGGAAGATTCGACGCTGCAGCATCGGCTTCCTGTTGAGAAGTACTACCTGGTGAGAAAACGGATGCAAAAAACTCGGCAAATAACTCGCAAGATTCTTCCACTGAAGCCGATTCAGTTTCGTCGAGATAAACGCTGGACGGGATGGACGGACTATTTTGTTTTGAATTCACAAATCCCCAGAAATTTTTCGGGTCTCTACGAATGCCAGCTTGAACACGCGAAACGTGTGACTTATACAAGAGAGTATTCAACCGATGATAAGAGTCAGCAGCTGTTTTGAAGGCTCGTTGATTTTCGGCAGACCGATGTCTACGAAGCTTTCTTTGCTTGGCATTCCGATCACGCTTCAACCTACGCACTTCTGAAGTGCTCCATACTGGTTGAACTGGTGGCCTTTTTACAGGGAGGTTGTCATTAAGCCAAGAGCAAATAGCGCGACAGAAACGCTCCGTCATTTCGTTCACATCCTGTACATTCAACAACTCGTTCCAATTCACGTTTGACAAGTACTCGGTAAGCGCAACAAAATCGAGCCGACGATAGTTTAGCACTCTGGATTCTCGATGACTAGAAATGCTACGTTGCGTTGATGAAGCAGCCACGGAAATATCTAACGGAGGGTGATGAGGATCGATAGGCAGTAACGGGAAGTCAGCTCTCAAGACGTTGATGTCTCCGGAAGTGGAAAATACAAGGTTCAGAACTCTGCCGAGATGATTGAGATGGTTGTTAGCTTGTGTCATGTTGAGGAAGTCGAAACCGTCAACTAAAGCAGCGGCAGCAGGGGGTATGACACGAGAACCGTTGGGGGTAAGACCTTCGGTACCAACCGTCCATGACAATCGCGGTTGATTGTAATCCCCGCATACTATAACTTTATCATCCGAGGAGCTTTTGTCACACAGCTCTTGCACAGATGCGATATGTGCCTCAATGGTTGAAACATCCTGGCTTTTTTTTTTTTTTTTTTTTTCTTCTAAGCAATGGGGGGATAATCTGCTCAACAGACGCCGTGTGGGGTTAGGGACCATTTACTACATGCAAGCAGTAAACAGGACTACACCCCCGACCCACTAAACCATTTCCATTGCCGCCAAACCCTTCGTCTCTCCGGGACCACCAAGAAGGCATTGCTTCGGAGAGGGGCTATTGCACATCGCATCCTCCAGGTTAGCTGCGTAGCCATGCAGCAACGAACATCGATGACACGCTTAGGGGGTCCACCAAGGTAGCATGCTGGCGCTTTGCCAGCTTCCCAGGTGGTCCTCACCTCCCGTTGTCCGCTGAAAGCGGGCAGGGTCGACCACTACGCCCGCGCCCAGCTGCACCGCAGGTATCAAGAACTGATACTGCGGGCTTCGCAATTTGACCTACTGAAGGCTCAGGCCCTATCAGCTAGCACCAGCTGGGATTGCTGACGAAGGGGCCTCCACCTGCCCCGAACAACCAGAGGCTCGTATCCACCCAGTAGGCCGGCGCCACGACAGCAGCGCTACCAGGATGTTCTCCCCGCGGCCACTTAATCGCTGTAAGGGTCGATTTCGACCGTAGGGCACCGGTATGACCTACGTAGCCGACTGCGAACCCTTGGACCACCTGTTGTTTAGCGTCTGCACTAGCCACTCCTCGAGTCCACTCGCCACCTCCTTTGCAGTTCCGAGACGATGTGGGTGATAGCCGATGAAACGGCATTCCAGCCAAACTCGTCTTCACACATCCTCTGGACCAAATTGTCCGGAGTCGTGTCCCGACCGCATGTGGCTAACATGCGGTCACGCATTGTGCGGAAACGCGGGCACACGAACAAAACGTGTTCCGCCGTTTCCTCTAAACCTGCACAAACTGGACATTCGGGAGAACCCGCATGACCGAAACGGTGTAGATACTGTCTAAAGCAACCATGGCCCGAAAGGACCTGTGTCAGGTGGAATGTTAGTTCCCCATGGCGCCTATTGACCCAGATATCTAACCTCGGAATCAACCTGTGAGTCCACACTCCCTTGGTGGAACTATCCCACGCACGCTGCCATTTGACCATGGAGGCCAGTCTGGCAGTCCTGCGTATGCCTCTTGTGCCGCGCATTTCGAAGCACTCTATGTCTTCCATGATAAGGATACCAATAGGCACCATACCGGTGATGACGCAGAGTGCATCGTGTGACACGGTACGGTACGCGCTCGCAACCCTCAGGCACATTAGCCTATAAGTACTCTCTAGCTTGCTACGGTAGCTCTTGGTACTTAAGGCCGTGCCCCAAGCCGGGCCACCATACCTCAGTATGGACGAGGCGACACTGGCCAGAAGCTTTCGCTTGCTGGCGTACACCGCAGAGCTATTGGACATCATCCGGGACAGTGCCACAATAGCTGTGGAGGCTCTCTTGCAGGCATAATCGACGTGGCTACCGAAGGTAAGCTTATCGTCGATCATCACCCCCAAGTGTTTGACGGAGCGCTTCGAAGTGATCGTGCAGTCGCCTACACTGATCACCGCTTGCTGCACCGACTTTCGGTTGTTGACAACAACCGCCTCAGTTTTGTGGTGAGCCAATTCCAGTTTCCTGGAGCTCATCCACTCCTCCACAATTGCGATCGAGTGGGCTGCAGTCAATTCCACTTCTTCGATCGATTCACCGTAGACCTCCAGCGTAATATCGTCGGCAAAGCCAACGATGACCACACCCGCCGGGAATTTTAATCTCAACACCTCGTCATACATGACATTCCATAACACCGGGCCCAGGATGGAACCTTGCGGGACTCCTGAGGTTATGTGAAAGCACTTCCGACCCACCTCTGTGTCATAGACTAATACCCGATTCTGGAAGTAACTTCCGAGAATCTTGTACAGGTACTCGGGTATCCCCAGACGCAGGAGCGCATCGGCAATAGCCGCCCAACTGGCACTATTAAATGCGTTCCTTACATCCAGAGTCACTACTGCGCAGTAGCGAATCCCCCTCCTCTTACGCTGGAGTGCTATCTCAGCGGTTTTCTTAACCGTCAGAATAGCGTCTACGGTGGACTTCCCTTTCCGGAAGCCGAACTGGTAGCTTGAGAGACCATTTACACTCTCAGTGTACCTCAACAGTCTGTTGAGGATGATCTTCTCGAGCACCTTCCCCGCCGTGTCAATCAAGCATATTGGTCTATACGCCGACGGGTCACCAGGTGGTTTCCCCGCCTTTGGCAATAGTACCAGGCTCTGCCTCTTCCACGCATCTGGAAATACTCCCTCGTCCAGGCATATCTGCATAGCAGATCTGAACATACCGGGAGCCTCCAAGATTGCGACTTTGAGGGCCAGGTTTGGAACTCCGTCCGGACCCGGTGCCTTCCCCATGCTTAGGGATTTTGCAATCCCTACAAGTTCCTCATCGGTTACTCTATCCTCATCGCCAGCCCCAATCCCCGGCTGTCCTACAAAAGGAGGCCATGGGCTAGGGTTGTGGCGCGGAAAGAGCCCCTCGATGATCCCCTCCAGCATCTGTGGAGATTGCTCCGTAGGAGCAATTGCACCTCTTGTCTTCGCCATAACGATCCTGTAGGCATCACCCCACGGGTTCGCGTTGGCACTCTGACAGAGTCCCTCGAAGCAGGCCTTTTTGCTTGCCCTTATCTCGGACTTCAGCGCGACTTTGGCAGCGGTGAACACCGCCCGTCGTTCTTCACGCTCCTGCTCGGTACGTGCTCGCTGCATCCGCCTCCTGGCCCGTAGGCAGGCACGGCGCAGGTTCGCAATTGCTTGAGTCCACCAGTACGTCGGTGGTCTCCCATTTCTAGGGTGGACTTTCCTAGGCATGGTCGCATCGCACGCACGCGAAAGCACCGCTACCAGTTCGTCCCCGCTTAGGCCGAGTAGGTTACGCTCACGACGGAGCGCCTCCCTAAGTACTTCGTCATTGAAGTACGATGTCTTCCACCTACGAGGGCTTGGCCGTGACCTAGCCGCTTCCTCTACGCGCTGCCTGCTGTTGTTGTAGTCGATACTGTAGCGAACCGCCAGGTGGTCGCTGTGAGTGTAGGCATTGTCTACCCTCCAGTTCGAACTACTCGTTAGGCCAGGACTACAAAAAGTAACGTCGATAATCGACTCCGCTCCGTTTCGGCTGAAGGTACTTTTGGTACCAACATTAGCCAGATCGACATCTAGCACGGCCAGTGCCTCTAGCAGGATTTGACCTCGCTGGTTCGTGATGCGGCTTCCCCATTCCACGGCCCAGGCATTGAAGTCACCCGCTATTACTACTGGCCTTCGCCCTGTCAACACGGTCGTCATGCAGTCCAGCATCTGCGTGAACCGCTCGGTCGACCAACTCGGAGGCGCATAGCAGCTACAAAAGAGGACCCCGTTTACCTTGGCGATCACGAAGCCCTCGTAGGTAGTAGACACCAACTCCTGGACGGGGTATTTACCCGTCGTCCATATCGCCGCCATTTTTCCGGATCCATCCACGACCCAGTTGCCGTTGCCGGCGGGTACTCGGTATGGGTCCGATATGATGGCGATGTCCGTCCCCCACTCAGCAACTGCCTGGTACAGCAGTTGCTGAGCTGCGTCACAGTGGTTCAGGTTCAGCTGCGTTACCTGCACTGTTACTTTTCGTTAATGGCTCGTTTGAAGGTCGGGCACCTTGAGCCTCCCGTTGGATGATTGTTGTTCACGGACTTGCCGGAACAAATCAAGCACTTGGGAGGGTTCTTGCAGCCTAGTGCCTTATGACCTTCCTCACCACAACGCCTACACAACTTGGTCCTATCAGGGCCTTTACAGCCCCAGGACTTGTGTCCTGGTTCCCTACACCTAAAGCAGATCACCGGTTGCTCATGTATGTTCAGTGAGCATACTGACCAACCAACCTTGATCTTGCCTACCTTAGCGGACTTATTTGCGTCCGCCACAGGTAGGTGTACTAAGGCCACCTGAGTACCTGCCGGACCTTTCCGTAGCTGAACGGCAGCGGTGGGCACCTGAATCTCACACTGTTGCCGCAGTGCTGTGACGAGCTCTTCTGCGTTGGTGATCTCGTCAAGGTTCATCACCTTCAGAGTCACTGACTGCGTCAGAGCCCTCACTTCGACACCCTCGCCAAGGACCTCTTCCGCCAAACTTTTGTAGGCGGCGCCCTTGCGCTCCTTGTCGCGCTTAAGCTCGAGAATCATTTCACCTGTACGAGTGCGTCTGACACTGCGTACGTCGGCTCCAAGATCTGCGAGCTTCGCGTCACTGCGCATTGCCTTCAGGACTTCCGAGTACTTGGACTCTTCCGTCTTGATGATGATCGCATCACCCTTTTCGCGCTTGGCACCTACCCTCCTACTTTTCTTAGGCCTGGTATCCCTGCGCTCCTGAACTTCCTGCTTCTCCTTCTTCTTCTTTCTCACTACGGTTGTCCAGGGGGCGTCCCCCCCCTGATCCGCCCTAACCTGTGGTGATTGAGGACCTCTCAAAGGTCGCAACCCCCTGTTCCCATCACTCCGTGAGGGGCCAGCCTTTTCGGGCCCACCCTTCTCGGCTTTCCGGGACGCCTGGCTGGGGTCCGATTTTCCGGCACTTCTGCCGGTTTTCAGGGTTAATATCCGCCTGGCCTTGCGAGCGCCGCCGGGTAGCTCCTCCCCTGACGGCTGCCTCGCGCGCTTCTGCGATTGCTTGTTGTAAGCATTCGCTTCCGCACTTTTGGGGCTACCCGCGAAGACGAAGGGCTCCGTCTGGGTAGACTTCGGCACCTTCAATTTCACGGGTTCTGCCGCAGCCACAGTCGCCATGGGTTTAGCATGGTTCTGCTTGGCCGCGAACATCGACTTACGAAGTCTGAACAGGGCCTGCTTGAGGTCCTTGCTGATGTTAGACTTCGAGGACGCAAAGTCAATTATGGAGTCGAGCTGCTGTGCAGCCACTTCCATCGCAGAGAGCCCATCTCTACTTTTATTGATGGCCCTCATCAACCACGCTCCATCCATAACCTCACCCGATGCGTTAGCCGGGGATGAAATATGGTTTCCAGCACTGGCACTACGTGCACTGCTGCCTCCTCCTGCTTCCGCTCTCCTCAACGGAGACCTAGCTAACCCACTTCTTGCGAAGGGGTTCGCTTCCCTACTACTGCTACTACCTGCACTACTACTATTATTTTGATTTTGGTTTAAGTTTGTATTCATGATTGGATCCCACGAGTAGCACGGGAAAAGAGGTCCACCACGCCAGAGCCCTGCATTAACGCGGTAAGGGACAAAATACTGTGAGGGGTGCCCAGGTGCCCCACAGGCTCCGTTAACGGCCGAACATCTTTTTCACCCCTTCGACCATTCATTCCTCAGCACGGTTTTTCGCATCACACCTTGAATTGGGGTTACCCCGTTTGGTGGACTCTTACCACCGGAACAGGTCGTCCGTAGTTCTATTCTATACGCCGGAACTACACGGCAGAAACATCCTGGCTTCGATCAGGGGGAATGTAGACTACCATCAGTTTCAGCTTTTGTCCCTTGATAATAGATGATACGCAAATTTGTTCCAAGTTTTGGCCGTTACTTAGTTCAATCAATGAGCTAGGATACTGCTAACCAACAGCAATGAGACAGCCACCGAAACATGTCTTATGGCTATTTCTGGTGCTGCGATCACAGCGGTATACATTGTAGATAGTACCAAAGAGCTGTATAGAGTTGATGCAATCGTCTAAACCAGTTTCAGTTAGAATAATGACATCGAGGTTGCAGTCATTGGTGGCGAGGTAGAAATCGTCAATCTTCGTTCTTAAGGTGATTAAGCCACACCTCAAATTTTCAAGAGCACAAGACTTGAGAACCAAACAGCGCTCCGCCGTAAAAATCTATCCCATTGGTCACCATCAGCAAGCAAACAAATTGATTGGTTTTCAACGCGAACTGTTGTCAGATACTCTCGTCTTGTGCACTTGAAAATTCAAAGTTTGGCTTCTTTTTATAATCACCTTAACCCACGAACGTTCTGGTAATACAGCCAAATGTTGTCAGCTTGAAACGGAGAACTGGTAGCGATGATAGTATTGTCGACAGGGAGCGATGAGCTAGAAGCGGTCATTACATCAACGATTGCATTGTTCGATAAAGTAGCGTACTTGCCATTGACGGAAGATTGGAAGACCCCTGCACCACTCCCGCACACAGGACTGAGACGGCTGTCGATCGCTGGCTGAGTTAGCTCGACTGTGGCGGGGGGCTCTGGGGCTTCCATGATGCTTGTGTCAGTGCGTCCCAGTATTTGAAAATCGAGTAGCGTTGTAGGCGGTGATGGAAAGCTAGAATTGGTGAGCGCATCAGGAATCATACTGCACATGTTGGATATATACTTGCCAGAGTAGGCGGCTTGGAAGAGCCCTATCCCAAACCCAGTCACAGGACCGGGACGGTTGATGATCGATGGCAGCAAAGGCTCGACTGCGCTGGGCTGGTTAGGGCCTTCCATAAGACTAGCGGATGTGCGTCCCGGAGTAAATGATGCTTCGTCAAATTGATTAAAATTGAAGTTCGGGTCAGAAACGATGGACACATGGTTGATAAGGTCAGGTGATAGTAAGATACGACGACTGGATGTGCCTCTGCTGGAAGCGGGAAATTGATCAGGAAGTGCTTGCTCTTGAAAGTAGTTGTACTTGCCTGGGGATGCAGACTGGAGAACCTCTTCAACAGTTTCGACATCAGGACCGCGACGACTCTGAAGACCGATGACAGCAAAAGGCAGGACTGAGTCGTACTGAGAAGTGGTCTCCAAAGTGCTTTCTACGATGCGTCGCGGTTGCTTCCTTCGTCCAGTAGAGTGTGTACCAAGAGGTCAATTCTCGGTGGCCTCCATGGATGCTAGTTGAGGAGTTTCTTCAGCGTCAGACGTAACGATAATAGAAGGAGTACTTGGTTCAGGCATCCAATAGTTTCCACGACGACTGTCTTCAAATTCTCAGAAGAGAATACCTTTAGGCCATGTAGAAGGATCCAGCGCTACAGCACGAAATTTAGGATCGACGCCAACTTTGAACGAAATGAAGTTCAAAGAATTCACATCGGTTCCCTGCTTAACCAATGGCACAGCCTTCGCCGCCTGGCATTGTAAGCACTCTCGTGCTAATTTTTCAGCAGCTTCGTAATTCACACTGGGATGTAAGCGAGACAAGTAAACCCAAAACATGGTGGAGGGTACTGGTACAGTTGCAACACCATTGTTATCAGCGATCCTAGTTCCCCCGACAAGTGATTTAGCGGGCTAATTATCATTGTCGATCCGGCGACGTTTCATCGCGCGACGTTCAGCGGAGATGGGCATTGATGGTGTGATAGAGTTGATTCGATTCGAAAGATGAGCAATTTGTTGGCTATGTTTGACGAGTTCATTTTTCAGTTCGGTGTTCGCCACCTCTTGATTTTTGGTAAGTTCGCAAATCGCATCACCAACAGAAGAGACGATAACTTGATGACAACATAACATAACATAACATTGTTGCTATGGACCGATGCATGAGTTCACTATTTGACGTTTGAGCGGTGCCGTGTTATTTACGTGACCATGGAAACGAGTGAATTCGGCACCGCTCAAACATCAAATAGTGAACACGTGCATAGGTCCATGATCGCAGGATAAAGAACAATCGCGAGGCATCATGAATTTTGTCATGATCACTAGATTTCCTTCCTTGTGGAGGATACTTTAAATTAACAATTGGAATTCATATGTAATAAGTACGTAGAGGACCGTCCAGGAGAAATTATTAAAATAATTTCTAATGCATAAGTAGATGAAAAAGTCGAGTCTAGTACACGACACTGAAGACGGCCTTACAGTTGAGGTCGAAATACGCGTATTTCTCGCGAAACATTACTAAAGGACCTATGTACAAATGAGAGATTCTCTCCTCTCTCGCTCTCTTTCGATTATAACAGTGGAATACTAAAGCTTTTGGGAAGTTTTTCACTACCGATCGAAAGACAATTTCCATGATTAGCGTTTCATACAAAAAAGGCAACAGAAGAGGTTAATGTGACTCAGTTATTGATCAAAGAGAAAGTAAACAAAGAGAGCCTCTCATTTGTACATAGGTCCTTTAGTAATGTTTCGCGAGATTTGTCAAAGGATACAAACTCTAGTGGAGTTAAATGGTATAGTACTAAATTCGGTTTTTTCATGTACTTATAGGTATTCAACTAAACAGCTCGAAGATTTATTATCATTCTAATGCATTCTCTGGGAGAGTTCTTCAAGAGATTTCTTAAGCAATTCGGTAATGATTCTCCGAGAAATTTTCTGGTGTAATCAGAGAGTCTGGGAATGATTTTCCGTGAGAATCCCAAGACGAACTCAGTGAAAACTGGTATAGGAGCTCTTGAAGAAAGCACATGGTTGAATACCTGAAAAAATCGTGAAAGAATCACAAAAGACATTCCTTGTGAGTTTTTTTTTTTTTTTTGCTAGAATTCTTGACTGGATTACAAAAAGAATGGGTCTTTTCCGTAGTGAAAATTGGAATTTACAAATATCGATCGCAGGTCAGTGGAGGAGACCTTCGTGCCTCTGAAGAACGAGACAGCAAGGATAGGCCTGACCATCAATTCAACCAAAACAAAGTACATGGTTACAGGTAGATATAGATGTAGGACACCTCAAGTGTTGGCGCTGAGGGAAGATTATTTCGATCGAATAATCTGTGCATTTGCTAAAGATTGTTATTCTAAAGTCATAGCACCCTGGCTTATACGCTAAAGTATCCGAATAAACTCTGCAAACCGTGTGTTTCTTCGGATAAATTGGTGTATGTGCTTATGTCAACTCTTATAGTTCAAATATTTCAGAACAAATAAGCGCTGTTCGCACGTCTAACCAGTGTATTATTAACAATAAAGAATGCATAACAATGAAAAAAGTGAATTTTGGCGCTTACGTCAAATATGCACATATAGGCAATATAAGCAAAATCATTTGTTATTTTCTGCTTGATTTCATTCACTTATTCTGTAGGTAATTCTGTATTTTATCCCATCTTTCGTAAAATGCATTGAAGTTCAAAAAACCGCACGGCCTTTACGAAGTATATGAAGCTACATTGCTTTTCAAAGTTCTTTCTTAGTACGAAATAATTGATTATTAGTAACAAACTGCTTGGTAGAATATAACTAAGGTTTGTTTTGAAACTGTAGGTTGACTTTTATAACAAAGCTGTTACATACATGATTTTATAGTAACATACGGTTTCATTATATAAAACAAAATTTATTTTAAGTGAAGTAAGAGGAAACTATAACAATCCGATCTCATCAAATTAATTACAGTAGGATTATTATGGGCTTTCTCCGACCAACACGAACCAAATTGACTCCCGTTTTCACGGAAAACCCATCCAAATTAACGCGATCAAGCATTCCTTCACAGCTCATCCTCCACAAAGTCGATGAGTCATTCCACGCACCCTCTAAATATTATGATCATCCGGCCTACTTTGTTCTTCATCGCCGTTTCTCGCCCATTATACCGGGATCCTTTTATGATCATAGAAAAAGAAATAAAAATATCACGTTGCACGGAATGAATCTCTGCATAACATATAGCTCCGATTGCTACCGAGGCCGTCCAGTAACGGATTTTGTTCTTTGGAAAAAAAAACTATCCAGTGTATACCTGTAGACGCTGGTTGCGCTACCACTTTCCCATAATACATGCACAGATCCCAGACGGGAGATAACGGTGTTTTATTATTTTTCGAAACGTTAAAGGATCTAGGAATTTCTGCTTAGGAGGAGCACAAACACCGTAGACAGGTACCCAAATAGCTGCGGGATAACAACACTTGTCCATTTTTGGGACTCTGTTGGGCGCTTTTCTGTAGCATGTATTGAACCGTGAAATAGGGGTTTAAAAGGACGCCATCAGTTTTGTACCGTTTTCGGGTGACTTGCTGAAATCGGGTTGATGGTCAATCAGGCCGGTCGAACCAGAAAAAAGGCAGGATGGATGATTGATCAAGAGTGCATGATGTGTTGTATACCCGAATTCCAATTATCTTACAGCTGAATGGATTTCTCAACTGCAGCAGCAGCCGCAAAAACGTAATCTCTTGAATGGAAAAGTGTCGAGTTACGCTCAGGTGTTCGTCAGATGTTTTTTACTTACGTAAGTGGCGTTCATATATTACGTGGCAATTAAAAAACTGAGCATTCGATAGACCAGTCTAACTACTTGTTGCGTGATTACGAACACTCAAGGAATGAATCTTCAACTTGGAACGTCACCTTTGGATGATCCCCACACAATCTCGTCACAACCGCCGAAGGTTGCACAGTCGATCGATAAAAAAAAGCACAGATTGCAGATGGATGAACGGGTGATGCAGGATATTGATTACCACCACTTTCCGCCTTCCAAATATTGATATCATTCATGATCTCCATGACAGCGTATTGCGGTTAAGCTCGGGATGGTAGAAAAAAATCAGTGAAGGTTGTTTTTATTTGTACATCGATCTCAGATTAAATTTAAGCTATGATAGTCGTTTCATTTCATGAATTTAATAACAAAACAGTGCTGTTGTATACTGACTTGTTCATATTCAGTAAATTTCTATCAAACTTGTTATCTTAATTTCGAAAATAGAGGATCGATGAGGAGAAATCGATCGTATGACTTATGCATTATTCTGACAACGGAGCTTGTCAAAACAAGGATGTTAGTGAATCAATTCCAATTTAATTTTAAATCGATTTACCGGTTGATTCGAATCCTTTGAATCAAAGCTCAAATCAAATTGAAAATTGTTATAAGCTTTCATACTAAGTGCAATTTGAGAGCACAACTTTTAGGCTCATCATTTGTTTATTGATTACCAGGTAGTTCTTCTTCTTCTTTCTGGCGTTACGTCCCCACTGGGACAGAGCCTGCTTCTCTGCTTCTCAGCTTAGTGTTTTTATGACCACTTCCACAGTTATTAACTGAGAGCTTACTATGCCAATGACCATTTTTGCATGTGTATATCGTGTGGCAGGTACGAAGATACTCTATGCCCTGGGAAGTCGAGAAAATTTCCAACCCGAAAAGATCGTCGACCGGTGGGATTCGAACCCACGACCCTCAGCTTGGTCTTGCTGAATAGCTGCGCGTTTACCGCTACGGCTATCTGGGCGTACCAGGTAGTACGCTGCCTCAGTTATAAGAAACGAGCTGTGGGAGATAATGTCTGAGCATGGTTTTCCGACAAAATTGATCAGACTGATATGTTCAACGCTTGATGGCTCAATATCAAGCAGAAGAGATGTCAGCCTTGTTTCCCAGACAACCAGAAATCGCATGAAAGTTCACGTCATAACTCGTTTATTCATACTAATTATATCAAACTCGCAAAACACCGTGGATAAACTCGTCAAATTGATGAGTTTCCTCGCATAAAACACTTTTTTTCTGAGTTCATTTGCACATTTTGTTTCGCCTCGTACACTCGTACAAAGTAAGTCGAATCAATTCGTAGCAGCTGTCAAATCAACATTTGTTATCATAAGTTAAGTCGCATAAGATCACAGGTTAGTTCGGTGGAATATTTAAACACTCGCATTGTATGTTATTATTCATCACATAATATATGCACGCATATCGCCTCCACTTTTGTACGTAGAAAGCCTTTTCGCGACATCTTATAAGTGAAATTTTGCACATACAAAGCCTCCAGGTGATTTCGTTATGCGTACATTTTGGTTGTCTGGGTTGTGACGTTAGACGGATTGAAGTAAAGTGATATACTTTCAAATTTACTGTTCATCATTGCACTTGAGGGTGCGAATAGGAGATCTGGCGTGCAGAGAACCGGCATAATCATTATAATGTCGCATACTCTCCTTGCCTTGGTGGATGACATCGACCTCATTGAAATCCATCGCACGGCAGTGGAGGACACCTTCTTCTTCTTTCTGGCGTTACGTCCCAACTGGGACAAAGCCTGCTTCTCAGATTAGTTTCTTATGAGCACTTCCACAGTTATTAACTGAGAGCTTTCTTTGCCGATTGACCATTTTTGCATGTGTATATCGTGTGGCAGGTACGAAGATACTCTATGCCCTGGGAATCGAGAAAATTTCAGTGTTCAGTCGAAGCCAATCAATTCCACTTCACGCGCACGCGCACGACCGCATTTTAATTCAATCGTCTTCGGTAATCTTTTGGTGTGTTTCTGTCTTAGAATGGAATGAAAACCCAGTTCGATCGATTGTGACTACCACCAACCGTCCTTTTCAGGACGACAATTTCATTTTGAAAGAGAGTTATGAGAATTTTACACGGTGAAGAGCGACATTACTGGTGAATGGATGTGATGGATTCATATTTCGGTCAGTCATTTGCATGTAATCACTCATCAGTGTCAACATTAGGGGTCATGCATAAATTACGTCACGCTCCGAGGGGGAGAGGGGGTCAAGCCAAGCGTGACAAGCCTTACGAAAAATTTGGAGGATTTATACAAAAAACGTGACAAAGGGGGGGGGGAGGGGGTCAACAAAGTTGAAATTTAGCGTGACATAATTTGTGTTAGTGCTTTTCGAGAACCACAGGTCCAAGAAATCAATTTCCCATCGCGCTCTCGCAGGACAATCTTCAACATTGTGTGCATGAGAGATAAATTGCGGACGGCACTAGAATGAGGATCCTGGTTTGCCTCGCATTTAGCGATGATTGAATAATGCCGTTGTCGTCGTCGCTAACCACATGCATGCCAAAGCGATCAGTATAAACTTGTCGAATTAAAAGCTAAAACTTATCAGCAACAGCTTTGTTGATGATTTGATTTGGTAAGAAAATGTCGATCGAAACCAAATAAGCGCATAGAGAAGACAGCAAAAATGCTACCGCCGCCCGACGGGAACCTAGCTAAAACTTTGTTTGTCATTTCACTTCGTTGGAAAACTAATCATCCGAAATTTCAATTGGCAATTAAATACATAAATTATTTAATAATAATTGGTTAAATATCTTTAGCCGTAACTCTTTTACGTGGAATGCATTGTTGTGGCTCTGAAAAAGGCCGTTTTGCTTGAAATTGTGTCCCAATTCAATTTAAACTCGTTCGCCACGGATACGACGAGCCAGCTAGAAGGCCTTCGGTATGATCGCGCACATGTTGGAACCCTCAAAGATAGGCCTCGTTTGCTTCCTGCAGGGCCATGACAGCCAAGCTCTGTAATCGCAGATTGGTCTTGAAGTCCTGAGCGATTTCACGGAACAGGCGCTGGAAAATCAACTTGTGGATCAGCAGCTCCGTCGAATTCTGGTAGCGACGGATCTCACACAGAGCGACCGTTCCTGGCCGATAGCGATACGGTTTCTTAACTCCTCCGGTGGCTGGAGCGCTCTCGCGAGCGACTTTCGTGACCGGCTGCTTGCGAGGGGCCGCTTTCCACCAGTGGACCTACGGGCAGTCTGCTTGATAAGAGCTATCGTCGTAGTAATGTTCTCCGGACGGATCGAAACAAACGAATGATTGAATTTGCGCGGCTGCCGGTCCCTTTTATAACCTTCTCTTGCGAGCGAGCGAGACGAACAGTGAACAGCGAGCGAGCAAGAAGAATTCATCCATCGCGTACCGCATAAAAGCTGCCGAGCCGGCGGCCGAGCATCAGTTTTGTTTCAGTCGTTGCCGAAGGTAAATCGTAGTTCACACGGCCAGACAAGGGAGGCAAAGACTCGAAAAAGGAAGCGCCAAGCGTCATCGCAAGGTTTTGCGTGATAACATCCATTGCATCATCACCAAGCCCGCCATCCGCCGTTTGGCTCGCCGTGGCGACGTCAAGCATACCTTCGGTCTCATCTACGAGAAAATCCGCGGTGTGCTGAAGTCATCCAGAATTCTGTCGGCTACGCTCTGAAGTGGCAGGGCCGTACGCTGTACAGATTTGGAGGTTAAATCGCCATCATCACCGACACCAGAATTCAAAACTACCACTGAATCCACTAAACCTGAGCATGGAATGGCGATCTACGATATCCTCACCCAACCGTTCTTTTCAGGACAACAATTAAATTTTAAAAGAGTTTGAAAATCGGTGAATTAAATGATAGTTTTGGTGAAATTTTTAGTGAGCCGCTCGTTCAAGCGCCCATCGCCACCGCAAACCTTATCGGGCGAGGAGGATTTTAACCTGTTCGCTGGCAAAATGTGTCCGTGTTACTCGATTCTCACAGTTCAATCGGCCCTTTTCAGGGCCAACAAATGTGTACTTAAGAGTTATTTGTGCTAATGTGTTTACCACATTCTTGCTATAACTCATCTCGTAGCATCAATACAATATCTGATTAGTTATGAATAATTGACAAAACGACAACACATCAAACCAGGAAATTTAAGAGGCTAACGTTCTCCAACGTCAACTTAGCGGTCGTATCTCGGAAACGACCTATTACTTTTTTTACTAAAATTGATCAGAAAAGTTCAGGAATATTTTTTGGTCGTGGCTATAGTATCTGCTTTTTTAATAATTTTATATGGATTTTTGACGTTTACTGGCCTTATTTATCGAAGAGTAAAAGAGAGATGATGATTCTTGTGCAGAGCCGTATGGGGCTCTGCACAAAAATCTTCATCTCTCGTTCACTCTACCATGAAATTAGTAAACAACAAGGCCAGTAAACGTCAAAATCCCATACATAAGTGAAGTGTTAAAGTTCAATTTGTAGTTTTTTTCTACATTTGTTGATAAAAAGTATAAGGTACCGTGGGGTAAGTGGATACAGAAAAATAAAAAATCAAATTCATTGTTATGTACAGCTAACGTGAATAATGCAATTCAAACATTTTTCTGTGGATAACAAATGAGGGACTAATATTCTTCAAATCGTCATTTATTTCGATTTTTCTGATTGTTATGTATTGAGTACGAGGGACTTGAAAATTTGCGCCAAATGATCCAGTGGACCACCAATAAAAAAACTTTTGTTCTCAAAACAAATGTGGTATAATTATGAATAGTACGAATGATATTACTATTGATCTTGTAATTAGTGCTAGTAGTGTTATATTTTCATACTTTGAAATCAACAAGTATCTTTATTTAATCAAGATATAGAGTAAGGTGGGGCAAAAGTTCGACCTTAGTGGTATAATCAAAGTATCCAGGAAAACAATAGCAGTTAAAACAAAACAAATACCATGCAGTGAACCTTCAACATATTGGCTATAATTTTGCTGAACAAACTTGTGTCAAAATATTTACCCATTTTTAGTTATAACAGTTTCAAAATTGATTGTCTTATTCGAACTTTTGCCCCACCGGTGGGGCAAGAGTTCGAATCTAGTGTGGGGCAAAAGTTCGCTGGCTAAAATCCAAAATATCGATCCTTTTATGACAGGCATACTTTACACCAGCCGTAAACTTAAGTTTGCCGAAAAATACACACTAAATTTTCATCAAAAAATTGCCCAAAACCGGGTTAATTGTAATATACTCAAAAATAGCAGTTTTTCGCAAAACTAAGTGGAAATGTAAAATTTTGGTGACAGTTTTCACACGATCAGACAAATATAACTAAATTTGAAGATAATATGTGGATTTTAGGCAATTTGCAAATTTTTCCGTGATTTTATACATGGGTCGAACTTTTGCCCCACTATGGGCCAAAAATTGTTTTCAAGCGTTTATGCAAAGTCTAATACACTTCAAAGCAACCTTCAATTGGTTCCATGCAACGTAAGTTTGACCAAAAATTACAATATTCACGTCGAAAAACAACAAATAGCCATAACTTTTCCAAATCTCAATCGATTTTTATGATATTTGGAGTAAAAGTCTCTTACTTGAATAGCATTCGAACCACCATGACATTTATAAGATTTGTTTTGAATTGAGCTAGAAATCTTAAAAAGAAACTCTTACCCCACTCGAACTTTTGGCCCACTTTACTCTATGTATATACATATTTTATACATTGATTCCCACTAATTCGAACAAAAAATATATTGTAGCTAGAATAATTTGAAGAAAATTCATCCATTTATAGACATAAGTAATATAGAAGTATGGTAGAATTATTCCTAACGATGTTAGCGTAGCGTTAGCGTTAGCGTAATTACGGTATACTTCGTAGATTGGATACTAGCAACATTCATGTTTTTTTTTAATAATCTCATCCTGACTACTTTCATGAACAAGGCAGGGGAGTTTACCTTGTTCAAATCATAAACAAGAATACTAAAAGCATGAATATCACTATTCCCGGCCACGCCCATCTTTACCGTAACTTGGGATAGGGGAAGGAAATGTTGATGTAGCACTAGAATTATTCCTAACGATGTTTTATAAAAACACTCGTAGTATAAAAAAAATATTAGTTACATTTACTTTTGAATAACAAACTGAGATCCTTTTATTCCATTTATGAATAAATTTGTATCATCTGTCTAGAACAATTTATATGGTCAAATAAGGTACGGTTATATGCTTTCAATTGGAAAATTTGTATATTTCGCTCTTCTACAACTCAGCTTAGATAAACCACGGAAAGTTTCGTGTAAATTTAAAAATTATTATTTTTACTGATACATAAAAACTTAAAAAAACTTTTAGGTGGATTAATTCATATTTTCTATGGACATTTTGACAAATTTAAGCTGGGGATGAATAAAGTTAAGTGAAAACAACATTTGCGGATACTAAAACTTTTTAAAATTATCGTAAGCATTCTGCCAATAAAGATGTGGTGTGAGCAACGAAAAATCCGATTGTAGAATTTTTATAAGGGTGATCCCTTACTCTACAAGTATAATTGAATAAATAAATAAATAAATAAATAAATAAATAAATAATAATACTTGATCCACTTACCCCACCCCATTAAAAAGTAGGGGTAAGTGTACCATGTAGAATTAATCTGTATTTATTTATAAAAATCACATATTTTTAATTGTGAATCATTCAATTAGAACTGAAATGCTCATCACGTGTCGAAACAACTAATAGTATTCGACTTTAGACAGAGATACAGTGGATTTTTGATTGATGGAAAACAATTTTCAAAATAATTAATTTTTGTAGCTAACAAGTTTGCTTGTGTTAGTGTACGTGCAGTACTAGTTTTGCAATAGTATCAGTGTGGGCGTAAGAATATAACCTAAAACGAAGCAATGGTGCGAAAACATTCAACATATTCAAGTATTAATGCTTAATATTGACGAATGATCCACTTACCCCACTGATACACTTCCCCCACTGTACCTTAACAATGAAGAAAATTATTCAACTATTAGACAGTTTTTCAACTATAAGTCCGGGCTAGTACACGACACGGCGTTACAGTTTAGGTCGAAATACGCATATCTGTCAAAATTCAGTTTTTCATTTATTTATTATTTAAGTTTTTATAACAAAACATAAAAATTGGCAAAGGAATGTCTGTTTAAACATGTTCGTATTACAAGTTCAGCCCAACCTAACAGACAGTCATATCATATGCTTCAAACATAAATGTAATCTTTCAATGAAAAAAACTTTAATTCACCACCGTTGAAGAAAGACAATCGATTGCCCTTATCCATTTGAACGGAAATTGTCTCGATCATCATCTCACCGCACCAACCGCTCACTATATGTAACAGTACTCACCAACCTCTTGGGGCCGAGATCTGAACCGAGATACCCATCGATTGTTGTTACATTAATCTCTTCTCTTGGATCAGCATTGTTAAATAACCAAACCATCGCCAGCAACAATTACAATAATAAATATCCGAAAAAGGGCGAGCGTGGGCTCCTCCTTCTCCTCTTCCCTTCGACGCCACCCTCTTCCAAAAATAAAACCACTTTGGCGGAAAGCCCTACCACCAAGTAAGCCATGCATTTCAGCAGCGAAATCGAATCTCGGAAAAGACACCAATAAGAAGCGCACCAACAAGTTTCCGAACGCCGGACGCACACCTGAGAATTTTTGGTGTGATCGACAAAAAAACGGACCTTCAAGAAACAACCGAAAACAAAACATAATAAAAAATAAAAGTAAGCAAGTATAAGACGCTACCTTTGAGGTCTCCTACCGAGAAGGATGTGCGAAGAACCGAAAACGAAGATAATGGAAAAAATCTTGGAAGATATGTTCAATCTTCTTTAAAGGTCTTTTTCCTGTCGCGTCCATTGAGGTGCGCAACGTTCGAGAGAGGTGAGATTTCTTGGATTCCACATTTTTCCACTAATTGTAACACTAACCGGGTGGACTACTACGATGACATTCATAAAGCTATTTTGACCATCATAATCTACCGTGACATTTATACACTATTTTTGGCATGCTAAGATTAGAATGCATTTTTAAATTCCAGTTTCTTTCTAAATCCGTGCTGTTTTAAATAAAATCAGTGCCAACTTTTTCAGCGCTGACATCACAGTGCCAAAAAAAAACTATATGTTAAATCGACTTCCATAAATGTCCATCGGCTTGTGTTTTTGGTATTCCGCCGGGTATTACGGCCACTTGGGGTCCAAGGCGAATGGAATGGAGCAAAAAAAGGAGCTTTCGATGGACTGGAAACGCTCAGCTGGAGATCTTAGTGCGCCGATATGATCGTATGTATATGCCCAGAGAGCAACTCGCGATTTTTTTTTTTTTGCGGCTGGGTTTGTTTTCGGGATGGGTAACGTATTTCATTTAAATCGCGACTTGCTGGCGCCAAGGAAGTGACCAACGACGGCCAAGGGTTTGTTTGACTCGCTTTACGGAGCGATCGATGATGGAGTGTAGACTTTCGTGTGTATGGAGTGGTTTCCTATTGTTATAGAGATCATTATACTTTTGGTTAGGATTTGCTTTCCGGTCTTGTGGCTATTCTAATTCTATATTCGTTTTTGAAAGCCACAACAGTTTATTTTCAAACTGTCAATAACAGGGTTCCTCGTTTAACGCATTGAAATCTTTTATCATAGCTTGCATTAGATACTTATATATTGGTAGGTATTCAGACTGGACTTGATGATATTTTGACTTCTAAAGATATGTTTCTTATTTTTACAATGCTTTTGGATACAGATGCATTATCAAAGATAAACTCCATTATTATCGCAAATAATGCAAATATTTTGATATTTTGAAAACTTGGTCACGTTTTTCTGAAACCATTACAAATAACTTGCTGTAGTTTGTCTGAACACCACCCAATTGATAATTTGATTGATAAAGAGCAACAATTCGTTCAAAAACTTTGGTTTTTGAACGGCTCTGGTATAAATCGGCTGAAAATCAATGAGTGATATCATCTATGCGCATTAGCCTGGGACACGGTTATATGAAAAATAAGATTCTCGCTCCAGTCCACTTTTTGGATTGCATTTAGCTCCCTAACAACTGTGCAAAATTTCAGCTCGATCGGAGAAACTATATTTTAGCGCCAGCCGTTCAAAGTTTGTATGGGATTTACTATGGGAAAACTTACTTTTACAAAGAAAAATCGCCAGAGGTCGCCCATTGTCCTCTATAAAAAATTTAATCTCAGATCTCGATAGGTATTTTTACGATGAACAACATTGCCGAAGACCGCAAAGCAATCCGATGCTTGTGAAAAAAGTTATTAAAAATAGACTATTCGGAAAATTTGCCCGATTTTGTTATTATTGTTATTCCTTTACGTGTTAATCAACGTCGCCTTGCCAATAGGTTTTCATTGAATAACTTTTTTCTCAAGTGTCGGATTGTTTTGCGGTCTTCGACAATATTCTTCATCGTAAAAATACCTATCGAGGTCTGTGTTCAGAATTTTTATAGAGGTCAATGGGTGACCTCTGGCGATTTTTATTTATAAAAGTAAGTTTTCCCATAGTAAATCCCATACAAACTTTGAACGACTGGCGCTAAAATATAGTTTCTCCGATCGAGCTTAAATTTTGCACAGTTGTTATGGGAGCTAAATGCAATCCAAAAAGTGGACTGGAGCGAGAATCTATATTTTGTCCCACACTAATGCGCATACAGCGAGGTGGGGCAAAAGTTTGATCTTAGTAGCATAATCAATATTTCCAGAAAAACAATTACAGTTGAAAAGTGATAAATACCACACAGTCACAACTGGGGCAGATCGATTTTTTCGACGGCCAAATCTTCTGGTGTTCTAGATATGCATCCTAGAGGATTGGTGTCTTCGACAAAATACTTTGGAATCTGTATATGTATCTGTACTATATTCTGACTCCTTCGATATTGATCTGTATTAGGCCGTCCCTTAAACAAAAAAGTTGTTAAATTCAACGGGGCACCCCCTAGATATGTGCCTTAGGGTGAGAAAAAAGCTCTCTCAAAATTGCAACTCAAATGGTTTCCTGACTCAAACAGGAGATGATGTGCTGTTTCCCATATGTTTGAGCTGAAAATCCCATATTAACTTCAATTCAATTGCCAGCTCATAGAACGACCAAATGAGCTGCAATTTTCAGGAAGTCTTCCTCTAACCCTAAAGAATAATCCTGGGGGATGCCCGGCGGAATTATACAACTTTATTTTTCTCCCATACTAAGCTGGGCCAGTCTAATCAGCATGAATTGAAACTGATCTATGATCTGAAACAATGAACGGCCTAAGACTAATAACTTTCGCTGCAGCTAGAGGGGTGGCCATGAGCAGTACCTACAGTCACCCCACAGTTATGGATCAACTAAGGGGCATTTTTCAGAATAAAACATGATTATAAAACATTGTGACGTTGTACAGAATAAAATCACGTCCCAGGCAGTGGAGAATATAGTTGTTCTCGAGAATACACCTGAAAAATTGCGGTTATTCACGAAAAAGTGCCATTTTCTATAACAATTTCAAACGTTGTCTATCCCACAAATATGGATCAATGAGAAAGGATGATTCCTTAGGGCCTTCCTTAGCCGAGTGGTTAGAGTCCGCGGCTACAAAGCAAAGCCATGCTGAAGGTGTTTGGGTTCGAATCCCGGTCGGTCCAGGATCTTTTCGTAATGGAAATTTCCTTGACTTCCCTGGGCATAGAGTATCATCGTACCTGCCACACGATATACGAATGCGAAAATGGCAACTTAGGCAGAGAAAGCTCTCAGTTAATAACTGTGGAAGTGCTCATAAGAACACTACGCTGAGTAGCCAGCTATGTCCCAGTGGGGACGTTAATGCCAAGAAGAAGAAGAGAAAGGATGATCCTTATTATGGATCAAATCGACTCATATACTATAAAAGCAATTTATCTGCAAGCTAAACGAATGATGTGCTAGTGAAAGCATGCTTTTTGGCGTTTGTTTCGGAATCGTACTATGTTTGATTCATAACTGTGGTATGGTTTTCAATGCCCCACAGTTATGAATCAACTCTTCTGGGAATACAATTGACATTTTATTTCCTACGGATGGAAATAATATGCTTAAGCTATGTGTGCTATCCATAACTGTGGGGTGACTGTACTTTGCACGTGAAAACATCCGAAAGAAACCAAATGGCGAGCTCTGGAACCAAAAAGACCACGTTTTGGTGGACGACCGGCATTTCTCAGATGTCATCGATGAGCGGTTCCACGCCGTTTCGCAAACCCGATTATTTTTGTATTTTTTGAATCGCCTGAAAATTTGCATACAGTTGCTTTATGACCAAAAATGCCATTATGCACTTTCAGACCGCCATTTTGAACCTCGCCTTATTTTTGAGAAGGGCGTATCGGAAAATGCATGGCAAATCTTTAAAAAACTGTAACTCGAAAACGGTTTGTCCGATCGATTTGAGATCTTCCACAAAGTTGTAGGTATTGCTTAGGACTATATGGAGAAAAATATGCACGGTAAAAAAAATTACAGATTATTTTTTATTTCAAAAATAAAATTTTAAAATCGATTTTCTCCAGAAACGCAGTTAAAATATTTTTTTTTATATGTTTTAGGGGACAACTTATGTGATTTATTGCATAATGTTTCAAAATGGAAGAATTATGGACAAAAAAGTTATGATTTTTTAAAAAATTACAGATTTTGAAAAAAAATCGAAATAGAGGAAAACAATAACTTTTTATGTGATTATTTGAAAGTACAGAAAAATTGCAATCGAAAAGTACTTAAGTAATTTTTTTCTAGGTTGCATCAATTTCGAGATATACTCATACTTATATAAAATTTTCAAATAAAAAAAGAAAAATAGGCCCTTTTCAAACACATTTCGTGTTTCTCCATTCCGGAAAATTTTATTTTGATTTCAACAACACAAACCAAGTCAAGTACACAACAATGAAGACGGGTTTACAGTTGAGGTTGAAATACGCGTATCTGTCGAAGGATACAATAGTAGAACTAAAAGGAACAGTACTACTAATCTTTTTGTATATTTACAGGCATTCTACTAAACAGGCTCCACAAGGGTTTTCATCACTTTTGCCTGTGTTAGTAGGTATGATGAACAAACACGTTTTTCCCATACCCATACATTTGGACATGGTAAATGAATAAAAGAAAAACGATGCTTTTTTTTAAACGTACTTCAGGGGTACAAAAATAATGCGCTATGTTGTCAAGTTTTATCACTGTAGCAATCATCATTGAAAAAATGCGGTACAAAAACTTCGTGGTGTGATGTACCTATGTAGTATATAAGGTAAGTCTGAAACCGTGAGAACATTAGTGTTGTATCAACAGTGATTACACAGCGCAACAAAAATGACATGTTTGCGTGTCTCAAGGATCAAATTATGTGTCTCTAGTAGATTTGGGGTTGCTGAATCTGATGCCGTTCATAGAAATTTTCCAGCACGTCACAATTTTTAGCTATAGGTCGCCAAAGTTGTATAAAACATTGGTTTTACTGATGTTTACCTAAAATTTGAAGCATATTTTATCAAACTTTTGTGTGATCTTATCCACCAAGCATGCAAAAGAGGACTTAAACTTTCGTTTTAGATATATTTTGGTTCAAATTTCACGATCAAATTTAGATTAAACCGATCTTTTTGAACATGCTTGCAGTCTCCATACAAAATTATTCGTTTCTCTTATATGGCAAAATACAATACTTTTCTAAACCATCAAAAAATAACTTTTCCGCACCAAAAATATTATAAACATTGATGATAAGTATTGTTATACACATTAAGTTTGAATTCTGTGACAAATTATGCAAATAAATTGCCTTACAAGCTGGCAAACTTGCATGCAAGTTGGCTGAAATAGTCAATTTTTGCATTTTCAACAACCAATATCTCAAAAACTAGACGTGTTATGATATTTCTGTAAACGGCAATGGATTCAGCAACCCTTAATTGAGTAAATAGAGGTATTTTGATGCTGGAGACAAAAACGTGATCCGCAGTGTTATTCAGTGATTGTAGGTGACGTTTATTTGCCTGTGAAATTGACGTGCTACGAAAGAAGATACAGCATTATATTGTGGATTAAGGAGGCGTTTTACAGAGGTATTTATTTTTGTTGTGCGTGAAGCTGTACAAATATCATTTTTTCGCAATGAGTTATATCAGTTCAAGATGTATTAAAGTGTTCAAACAAAGTTGTTCTAAACATTGTCGAAATCTTACGGAAGATAATATTCAGAAATTGGTTTTGTTGGGATTTGCTGAACAGAATAAATTAAATAGTAAGCTTAAAATTTGTGATTTTTGTCGTTTAAAACTGTCTAATTGTACTCAAATATCTAGTAGCGATAACAAGAAAGTAGTTGATATAATTAAGAAATAAAATTGCAGTATATATATATAAAAAAAAAACAAAAAAACAAACAAAAACAAACAAAAAAAAAACAAACAAAAAACAAACTCTTTTTCCATGGTTGTACGATCTTGCCGCGATGAGAGGGCTTTACCCATTAGCCGGGCTTAGCCCTGGGGACCAAAGGTACACCGTTGTGATAGAATCACATTTCAGCTAAATTTTACTTGAGTATTTTTCGATAGAAATTTTTCATATTTAAAAATATATACCTAGTTATTTTTCTGTACTAAAAAAAAACGCACCAAAAATATCGTTTTATGTATTTTTTTAAATAATTTATTTTTTATCCAAAATTTTCCGTTTTGAGGCATTGTGCAAGAAATTTCAAACAATATGCTGCAAAACATATTCAAAAATTAAAAACATCAGTTTTGCGGTTTTTAAGAACAATTAACTTATATATTTTTTACCGTGCATACTTTTTTAAATACTTTAGTATATAGGTTTTGATCAAACAATAAACAATTCAGCTACGATTCACTCAATCAAAATAAAATATTTCTGGAATGGAGAAACACGAAATATGTTTGAAAAGGGTAATTTTTTAAAAAATCATAACTTTTTTGTCCATAATTCTTCCATTTTGAAACATTGTGCAATAAATCACATAAGTTGTCCCCTAAAACATATCCAAAAATAAACAAATAGTAACTGCGTTTCTGGAGAAAATCGATTTTAAATTTTTGTTTTTGAAATAAAAAATACCAGCGGAACCAACGTAAGCCACAATCTGAACGATCTCTGGGAGTCTATCCACGCTGCGATGAGCCCAGCAGCACGAGAAGTGATATATACTGCTCAGAGACGACCCAGAAATGGTTGGTTTGATGAGGAGTGCCAGAATAAGACGGATGAGAAGACTGTTGCCAGCAGCCGGATGTTAGTGTCTGGTATCCGGCAGAATAGAGAGCGGTACAAGGGAGCTAGAGCAGCCGAGTAAAGAATTCACCGCAGAAAGAAAAAGCAGTATGAAGAAGTTATTATTACTGAGCCTCAAAACAACAAAACAACATGGAACAAACAAATATGCGGAGATTTTACGAAACTGTCAATAGCGTACGGAGAAGAACAACGCCTGACGGGAGACGTAATGACCGTGAAAGTAATTTACTGACAGACAAAATCATGGTGGCAGCCAAGGGAAAAGAGCTTTTTAAGCATTTGTTGAATGGAGAGATCACGTCTGACCACAGATTTACCATCAACAACGATGGATTGGGTCAGATGAATAAAATTCTAAAAACCCAACATAGTGAGGCCATGGAGACCATCGATGATGGTACTCCTTCTCCTCCTTTATCTCCTTCATCTGTGCCTCCAGTACACTCAGGTACTGCATTGTCAGGAGATGTTACGGTTAATCTCTCTGTTCATGACTCATCGCATTCGTCTTAAAAGCAAACGGTTACAAATTCTGGTCTGCTCGGCAGTTCAAGCCAATCCCATGCGTTCTCCCCCTCTGGTTCCTCATGGAACCCGGCGCTCCCCCGCCATAAAGCTTACCCACCCGGATCTAAGGGTCCCTTTCTGGTTTTCTTTCGGCCCAAAGCGAATGGAAAACCGTTGAACAAACTCCAAATTGAAAGGGATCTGGCAAAATCGTTTCGAGGTATCCTCGAGATAGATTCACCCAGCCGTGATAAGTTGCGTGTCACAGTCAGTGATCGCGACCAGGCGAACACAATTGCTGCCTTTGAGCTCTTTTTGATGGAGTACAGAGTCTACATTCCCAGTCGCGAGGTCGAGTGTTACGGAGTGGTCACGGAGCACAATTTGACTCGCGCAGACATCATGTCAGGAGCTGGTGGGTTTAAAAATCGTGCCGTTCCGCTGGCTCCTGTTCTTGATGCCAATCAAATGAACAAAATGTCGCCTGATGGCTCAAAACAGCCGTCAAATTCGTTCCGTGTAACATTCTCCGGGTCGGCCTTACCAAGCGTCCTCGTGATTGGGTGTCTTCGGTTACCTGTTCGTCTCTATGTACCGACGGTTATGCATTGTGAAAAGTGCCGGCAGTTGGGCCACACTGCACCTTACTGCAGCAACAAACCACGTTGTAGTAAGTGTGGCGAACAACATGCCGAAGGTTCCTGCAATATGGAGTCAAAATGTACCTCTTGCGGTCAAGCTCCTCACGAACTCAGTGCATGCCCGAAGTACATAGAGCGGGAGAAACATACCATAAACTCCCTGAAACAGCGGTCCAGGCGTTCTTATGCAGATATGCTGAAAAAGATCGCTCCGACTGTTGCTCCATCGGCCCATACCATTCAAAGCAACAATATCTTCGCATCTCTGCCGGATAACGATCAATGCTCTGACTCTGAGGATGGAGAAGAGTATACAATAATTGAGACAGGGACGAAAAGGAAGCGTGCGGTTACAAAACGGCGCTTGAAGCAACAGGCTTCTCAGAACGTCCCTGTTGATCAAAACGCTTCTTCAAAGCCTTTGACAAAATCAAGAAATGGCGGAAACACCAAAAAGGGGTCACCTCCAGGCTTCAAGTTTTCAGCTGGAGAATTTCCGTCACTTCCGGGAACATCTAAAACCCCAGTTGTCCCAGTTTTTTGCCCAGAAGAACAACCAATTCGTCAGCAGGAGCAAAATAATGCTTCGGGAAAACTGACTCTTTCTGGGATAGTGGATTTCATTTTCGAAATGTTTCAATTCTCACCCGAAACGAGGAACCTGCTCAACATGGCACTTTCCTTGGTGAAACCTTTCCTGAAGCAAATAGCTTCAAAGTGGCCGATTCTTGACTCGTTCATATCTTTCGATGGCTAATATGGTCAATGAGGTCGGAGATATGATCGAAGTACTACAGTGGAATTGTAGAAGTCTTATGAAAAATATGGAGGCATTCAAATTTTTAGTACACAGCACTCGCTGCGACATATTTGCTCTCTGTGAAACATGGCTCACTTCTGATAAAAATATCTCTTTCCACGATTTTAATATTATTCGTCTGGATCGAGGGGATGGATATGGAGGGGTGCTCTTAGGGATTAGCAAGCTTCACTCCTTTTATAGAATCGATTTCCCCTTGATGACAGGCATTGAAGTAGTTGCATGTCATATTACAGCCCGAGGTGAAAGCCTCAGATAGCCAGTGTGTACATACCGCCAAATGCTAGGGTATCTCGCAGAGAACTTGCGGCAATATACGAAGCTATGCCTGCGCCATTGTTGGTCCTAGGAGATTTAAATTCTCACGGTACAGCCTGGGGGTCACCGATGGACGACAATCGCGCAACCTTAATATATGATCTTTGCGACTACTTCAATCTGACAATTTTGAACACTGGGGAAGTAACACGAATAAAACCTCTAGATCCTCCTAGTATGTTAGACCTCTCAATCTGTTCGAATTCATTATCATTGGATTGCATGTGGAAAGTAATTCAGGATCCCAATGGTAGTGATCACCTGCCTATCAAAATTTCAGTTACCAATAATTCGTGTCGAACACACCAGATCGACGTAGCGTATGACCTCACGAAGCATATCGACTGGGGAAAATACGCTGAAGCAATCTCCGTAGGTGAGCAATCGGTCGATATACTTCCTCCGCTGGAAGAATATCAATTCTTATCCGCGTTGATTATAAACAGTGCTCTTCAAGCTCAGCGTAAACCGGTTCCAGGATCTTCAGTACGACGTCGGCCGCCCACCCCGTGGTGGGATGGCGAATGCACCGGAGTCTATCGCGAAAGATCAGATGCGTTTAAAGAATATCGGAAACGTGGCACTCGCGATAACTACGATCGGTATTGTTCTCTTGACCGCAAGTTCAAGAGCCTCTTGAAAGCGAAGAAACGCGGTTACTGGAGAAATTTCGTCAACGGATTATCACGGGAAACGTCGATGCAAACCCTGTGGACGGTCGGTAGAAGAATGCGGAACGTACAATCGGCAAACGAGGATCGTGAAAGCTCTTCTCGATGGATATTTGATTTCGCGAAAAAAGTTTGTCCGGACTCTGTCCAAGTTCAAATGACTATTCGTGATTATCCAGAAGAAAGGAATGCAATGGACTCAACTTTTTCGATGGTAGAATTCTCACTTGCTCTCTTTTCATGTAATAATTCTGCCCCGGGTATGGATAGAATTAAGTTCAACTTACTGAAAAACCTCCCAGACGTCGCAAAGAGGCGCTTGTTGAACTTATTCAATGTATTCTTGGAGAGCAACATTGTTCCGGATGATTGGAGACAAGTGAGAGTTATTGCCATCCAAAAGCCAGGAAAGGCTGCGTCGGATTACAACTCGTACCGTCCTATTGCGATGTTGTCGTGTCTCCGAAAGTTGTTAGAGAAGATGATTCTCTTTCGACTGGACAAATGGGTTGAATCGAATGGCCTTCTCTCAGATACTCAATTTGGATTCCGCAGAGGCAAAGGAACGAGCGATTGTCTTGCGTTGCTTTCTACTGAAATTCAACTGGCCTACGCTCAAAAAGAACAAATGGGCTCAGTCTTTTTGGATATTAAGGGGGCTTTTGATGCAGTTTGCGTTGATGTCCTTTCAGACAAACTCCACGAGTGTGGACTTGCCCCGATTTTGAATAACTACTTGTACAATTTGTTGTCTGAGAAGCACATGTTTTTCTCACATGGAAACTCAACAACTTCTCGAATAAGTTACATGGGTCTCCCCCAGGGCTCATGTTTAAGCCCTCTTCTTTACAACTTTTACGTAAGAGATATTGATGATTGTCTCATGGGAAATTGCTCGCTAAGACAGCTTGCGGATGACGCCGTTGTTTCTGTTACAGGACCAGAGGCGGACAATCTGGAAGGACCATTGCAAGATACTCTGGACAATTTGTCCGCTTGGGCGGTGAAGCTGGGTATCGAATTCTCTCCGGAGAAAACCGAGTTAGTTGTCTTTTCTAGAAAGCGTGATCCGGCGCAGCTAGAACTTCAGTTTATGGGTAAGGCACTGACTCAAGGTTTATCGCATATGTATTTAGGGGTCTGGTTTGATTCTAAATGCACCTGGGGAAAACAAATTAGGTATCTGTATCAGAAGTGCCAGCAACGAATCAACTTCATGCGTACACTCACAGGAACGATTCTACCCCATTACCCCGAATGCCATTTCCCCGAATCCCATCACCCCGAATTCCATTACCCCAAATGCACCATAACCCCGAATTCCATCACCCCGAATGCTATTTCCCCGAATTCACAATTATCTTCACATGATGATATTGATGACATTTCCCAATGATTTTGAAATTCGGGGTAATGTCATTCGGGGTGATGGGTCGTTCGGGGTTTTGGAATTCGGGGTAATGGCGTTCGGGTTAATGGCATTCGGGGTAATGGGATTCGGGGTAATGGGGTAGAATCCACAGGAACATGGTGGGGAGCCCACCCGGACGATCTGATAAAGCTATATCGTACAACGATTCTGTCGGTTCTTGAATACGGTAGTTTTTGCTTCCAATCCGCCGCGAAAACACACATTCTGAAGCTCCAGCGTATTCAGTATCGCTGTCTTCGGATCGCGTTAGGTTGCATGAATTCGACTCATACCATGAGTTTAGAGGTATTAGCTGGAATACTGCCTTTATCAGATCGGTTCGTGGAATTGTCGTTAAGGTTCCTAATCCGCTGTGAAGTGTTGAACCCGTTGGTAATTGAAAATTTTGAGAAGCTAATCGAACGAAATGCTCAAACAAGATTTATGACATTGTACTACGCGTACATGACTCTGGAGGTTAACCCTTCTTTGAATCTTCCCAATTACGGTTGCTTCCCTGACTTCTCAAGTTCTGCTGTAGTTTTTGATCTGACCATGAGACAAGACATCCGTGGAATTCCAGATCTGCTTCGTTCGGAGCAAATGCCAAAAATTTTTGCTAGCAAGTTCGGTCACATCAGCTGCGAGAAAAGGTTTTACACCGACGGGTCAAAAACGAATGATTCCACTGGATTTGGTATGTACAATGAGTTTCATAGCGCCGCATATAAACTTCAGAATCCTTGCTCCGTATATGTCGCGGAATTAACGGCTATACATTACGCATTAGAGCGAATTGCCTCTCTTCCCTCTGATCAATATTTCATTTTTACGGATAGCCTTAGCTCCATAGAGGCTATACGTTCAATGAGGCCGGTGAAGCACTCCCCGTATTTTCTCAGTGAAATACGATCTAAATTGAGTGCTCTATCGAATGATTCATACACTATCACCTTGGTTTGGGTCCCTTCACATTGCTCGATCCCGGGCAATGAGAAAGCGGACTCGCTCACCAAGGTGGGCGCTATGGAAGGTGATATTTTTGACCGACAAATTGCCTTCAATGAATTTTTCTCAATTGGTCAGCTGGCAACAAAAATGGGATGCCGGAGAATTGGGCAGGTGGTTACATTCCATTCTCCCGCAGGTATCGAAGAAGCCGTGGTTCAAGGGGTTGGACTTAAGTCGAGACTTTATTAAGGTAATGTGTCGACTTATGTCCAACCACTACTCTCTAGGCTCTCACTTCTATCGAATAGGGCTCACAGATAGCAATCACTGCAGCTGCGGTGCAGGTTACCAAGATATCAACCACATAGTTTGGGACTGCCCCGAATATGGTTTTGCCAGATCTGATTTTTTTGCATCCCTCAGGGCCCAAGGGAAACCAGAAAAGGAAGACATTAGGGATGTGTTGGGTAAACTTGACCTTGTGTTCATGAAGCTTTTATACGATTTTTTGAAACAAGCTAACATCTGTGTTTGATTCCCCCATCTCGTCGGTCTACTTGTCCACCTTGTATCCCCTCGAAATTCGTCTTGTTGTATCGTTACAGGTTGTCATTGTCCACTCCACGTTCGACCAGCAGCAAAGCAAACACCTCGTCACATCTTCAAGCTGCTGAATGTAAACGGAACGATCCCATTGTCCTATCCCTTCCTTGGAATTATTGTTACCCCTAACCTCGACCAAACCGCGAGTTTTACGGTTCCCCAAAACTAACATAGTATATTAAGAAAACATCATGAAATTGTTGAAACAAGCAAAAGAAGTCGGCTCCGTAATGCCTAATGGCGCATGAGCCTAGTAAATAAAGATTAAGAAAAAAAAAAACAACGATGGACAAGCTGTGAAGCCTCCGACGCTAGATGATGTTAGAAGAAGGATCAAGGAGTTGAAGAACTGTAAGGCTGCTGGGCTCCAGAAGAAACTGCGGTCAAACAAAATTCACCACCGCACCAAATGCACGATGTACAAAACGCTCATAAGACTGGTAGTCCTCTACGGGCATGAGACGTGGACTATGCTCGAAGAGGACTTGCAAGCTCTTGGGGTCTTCGAACGCTGAGTGCTAAGGACGATCTTCGGCGGCGTGCAGTAGAACGGCGTGTGGCGGCGAAGGATGAACCACGAGCTCGCTCAGCTCTACGGCGAACCCAGTATCCTGAAGAATACGCTGGGCAGGGCATGTTGTAAGAATGCCGGACAGCAGCCCTGTAAAGATGGTGTTCGCCATGAATCCGGATGGAACAAGAAGGCATGGAGCGCAGCGAGCTAGGTGGATTGACCAGGTGCACCAGAACCTGGAGAGCGTGGGTCGCAGTCGAGGAAAATCTTAAGGTGCAATTAAAAATGAAGCAAATGTCAAAAATGAAAAAGCAGTTTTCGCCCTTGAAATCAACAAATCGGAAAAAATAAAAACACACAGCCTTTTTATTTTGGAAATAAAACAGCTTTGTGTTTTTATTTTTTCGATTAGTCGATTTTAACGACGAAAACTGCTTTTTCACTTTTGACATTTGCTCCATTTTTACTTGGGCCTTAATCTTTCAGAGCAGCTGGAGAATTATTACCCAAGATTGACGAAGATTTTGTTCTAGATTTAGTTTTCCTCAATTATTGCTTATCATAACTTGTTTTTTTTTTCGGACAGCCTAAAATCACAGTCACCACTGCAATCGTATGACCAACATTTCGCACATCTTACCGGTCACCATCATCGGGCAATCACGCCACAGTAAATGGAGGTATTGTTGTTTTCCTGCTTCGTAACGTTCCTTGTCTGACTGAAGTCGTCGTCGTTTCTTTATTTTTTTGCACTCACCATGTCTCCTCTCGGCCTTTGCTATTACAGTGAGAGGCAAAATAAAGTGCCCACCTTACCAGTTTTCGAATTTCTCTCATTGATTTGGTTCAAATTAAAGTTAACACACCTAAATCTTTTGTGATATTTTATTTTTGATGTTCTTTTAAAGTTGCACTTACGAAATTTTGATTAAAAAAAGAATTTTACTTAAAGAAAAAGAAAATCAATTTGTATTGAAAAAAAAGTAGTGACAAAAATAAGTGCCCACTTCCTTCTTGGCCCCAGAAAAGATGATTTAAGAAAAATAAAAAGCAATTTAATAGTTAATGTGTCCTCCTTTGGCCTTAAGGACTTGCTGGAGGCTCTTCGGCATGCTTTTCACCAGGTTTTGTAGGTGTTGTGGATCTAGTTCTTCCCAGGCACGCTCCAAGGCTTCAAAATAATTATTTTTGTTGGTAACACCAGTTTTTTCAACCCTAGCATCGAGAATCGCCCACAAATTCTCGATGGGGTTGAGGTCTGGGCTTTGTGGAGGCCATTCCAGCGGTTTAATCCGACAAGACCGGAAGAAAGACTTGGTCTTCTTTCCAGTATGCTTCGGGTCGTTGTTCTAGAGAAATATGAATTTCTCTTCAAGGCCCGTCTGGATCAGCGAAACCTCCAGATTTTCCAGCAAGATGTTAATGTAGGAATCTGCCGTCATTATTCCGTCGATTTTCACGACGCTTCCTACTCCACTCCATGAAAAACACCCCCAGACCATCACATTTCATCACATCACACTTCCATGCGTCACCGTTCCTTGGATGTGGCGCTCCTGAAGCTCGAGCTGTCTAACCGAGAGCGGCGGGCTCGTGTGTGATGCAGAGCACCACATCCAAGGAACGGTGAAGCATGGAGGAGGAAATGTGATGGTCTGGGGGTGTTTTTCATGGAGTGGAGTAGAAAACCTCGTGAAAATCGACGGAATAATGATGGCAGATTCCTACATTAACATCTTGCTGGAAAATCTGGAGGTTTCGCTGATCCAGACGGGCCTTGAAGAGAAATTCATATTTCTCTAGAACAACGACCCGAAGCATACTGGAAAGAAGACCAAGTCTTTCTTCCGGTCTTGTCGGATTAAACCGCTGGAATGGCCTCCACAAAGCCCAGACCTCAACCCCATCGAGAATTTGTGGGCGATTCTCGATGCCAGGGTTGAAAAAACTGGTGTTACCAACAAAAATAATTATTTTGAAGCCTTGGAGCGCGCCTGGGAAGAACTAGATCCACAACACCTACAAAACCTGGTGAAAAGCATGCCGAAGAGCCTCCAGCAAGTCCTTAAGGCCAAAGGAGGACACATTAACTATTAAATTGCTTTTTATTTTTCTTAAATCATCTTTTCTGGGGCCAAGAAGGAAGTGGGCACTTATTTTTGTCACTACTTTTTTTTTCAATACAAATTGATTTTCTTTTTCTTTAAGTAAAATTCTTTTTTTTATCAAAATTTCGTAAGTGCAACTTTAAAAGAACATCAAAAATAAAATATCACAAAAGATTTAGGTGTGTTAACTTTAATTTGAACCAAATCAATGAGAGAAATTCGAAAACTGGTAAGGTGGGCACTTTATTTTGCCTCTCACTGTACTTTATGACCGCGCGCAAGGCGATGGCGACAGTTTGGCGGGAGCACACCTGCATCGTTTCCTCTAGGGTATAAACACCGGCTTTGGCCAGCCAGTTCAATATGCACTGCAAATACGCCGAGTAAAAACGTTCAATTCATTATATGTATGAAAAATATCGGAACTGAGCATAAACCTTATTTTCTCAATGAAAATCGCGTTGGTCAATATAGGCCACCAGAACCAGTTTCCGACATATTTTTAGCTTTGATTCCTAAATTTACCAATAATTTTGATTTCTTACGGAAGTGGCAAATTAGTTGTATTGAAGTTGAAATAATAAGGAAAATGATTTCTTCTTTTATTCTATTCGATTATTCTAGTATTCGATAGGTTCAGACGAATACATAAATTTAGCTCTAACATGTGAATGTGATCTACTATAAACAGAAAATGTTACGTGCTAATGTGCTGTGTAGAACGGTGTATAAGCTAATTGACTTCAATTGGCGCTCTGGACAAAACCAGTGCTTCTACCCTACATGAGATTGAACTTGTTCGTTGGTCTTTATGGCAACCAACGGATGCAAAGAAGACGGCGCAGTTCGTGTTCAGAGTTGACCTCTAATACCTCTGAGGCTAACGGCGGGAACGGATTAAAATACCCAGCTTCTCCTGTTTAGTAAGATGTGCGAAGACGGGGAAGAAGTCGTAGCGCAGATTCGAACTTCAGCAGGTCGTTTTGCGTTCGGAGGTCTCGGATTGAGCTCATACTGAGGGCGCACATGTGGTCTATTAGAAAGACGCGAGTCACTCTCGTCACGATCACACACCCACACGCGGTGCGCCACTCGACGAGATAGTTATTCAAATGAGCCGTTTGTTTTCCTTTTTTGCAGTCGAACAGAGTGTGTCTCAAAAACGTTGTAATAAGTACAAAATCTACACATTAAACCAGTTAAAGCAACTTTCATGTGGTTCACACATAATGCAACACACAGTTCAACATTTCGCCACACGCATGATGTAAACTGAATTAATACTTCAATTCCTAAAAGTACACTCGTACTAGCAAAACTCTGTTTGAGTTTTGATAGTTGAGTTTGAAATTTGGAGCTACGCTCTTTTCAATTTTCCAGCTAGATTTTTCTTTGCACGGTAAAAAAAATGAACAATAGTTCTGTTCTTGGATTGGTAGGGTAACTGGGGGTAAAACGCGCCTTCTAAGGAAGGAAGCGTTTTTAGCTATGAAGAACATTATTAAAAGCCTTTTTTTATTCACTATCTCATAGATAAACATGTTTTCTATCAAATAGTAGAAACAGCTATTAATTTTATTTTTTCTGGAGTTGATAAATCAATTTTTATAAAATGCTTGCTTATCTGCAATTACTGGTGTACTAAACTGACTCGGTCGAAGAATTTTGACACTACACGCTAAGATCAGTCTACCCAAATATGGGTAAAGTTTACTCATAATCGGCGAAAAGTGCACACACTCATTTTATGGGTAAAGTAGCATTTACTCATTTATGCGTTTAGCACCTTTTTCTTAAAATGGGTAATGGGTTTTACCCATAAATGGGTATTTGTTTATTATTTGTTCCGGTTTAATTATGTCTATATGATATACGATAGATTGTTAAAAAATAATAGTTTTTAAACCGACATCAACCATTTATTACATATATGTTCATGATCTTATACAAAAACATGTTCATGTGCAGTTTATTTATCAGCAACAGATGTCTCCAGGAACCACAGATTTGACGGCTGGACGGACTTCCTGGCATTGCTCTGGGATCCTCGAAAACTAGACTAGATTAATTTTCATGCGATTTCCTGAGCTGTGACCAAACTGTGAATAAATAATTAGAGAATTATTCGCGGTTTCTTAAACAATTCTGCTTATAAAAAAAAACATTTAGACTCACCATAAAGATTCCGCAATCTTGCAAGGTTAGTGAGATAGCTCGATTTGTAGTTCCTTCTTGATAACACTGTTCACGGTTTCAAAAATTATAAAAAAAAAACATGAATAATAATCCACAGGAGCAATTTCTAGAATACTTACAAAACAAAATGAGGAATGCTGGAATTAGGAAATAATATTAAAAGTAGGCAATACCAGCTGATAACAAAGTGCAAGTGTCACCCAAACGACTGGGAAATAAATTATTGTTTTTCATCCATAATTAGGTAAATTCACATTATTCCTAATATGAGTGAATTCTACCAATTTTTCTCAGTAAAATTTACCCATAAAATAGGTTTTGTATCAAAAACTCAAATATGGGTAAAACAAGTACCTATTTATGGGTAAACTGATCTTAGCGTGTAGAGCGGGTCCAGATCACGTGGGGATCATACGGGAGCGTGCCCCGCTCAAGTGTCACAATTCTCAGACCGAGTGAATTTAGTACACCTGTGGATTAGACCATCATTGCGTTTAGAACTGTACGTAAGATCACAAATAGACTGGCAATTAGGAGCCGTTCAAATATTACGTAACGCAACAGGGGGAGGGAGGGGGTCTTACATTGTGTTACGGTCCATACAAAAAATTAAAATTTTCCATACAAAAGCTGTTACGTGGGGGTGGGAGGGGGTCTAAAATTGGCAAATTTTGCGTTACGTAATATTTGAATGAACCCTAAGGCAATCCATGAGACAGCTGCGATCAGCTGGTTTTTTGTTTACCGTGAGCTTTTGACATTTCGTGATTGGAGTGACCGTTCGCTCACAAAGGAAAATGTAAAGCTCCGATAACACTTGTAAGTTTTGTTTACCATTCCGTTACGGTTGCATCCACACTTTCAGCTGTCAGTCCTATCGAGAAAAGTCCTCATGGTTAGCCTTATAAACTAACTTAAGTTGTAGTTTTTTGTTGAGTACAAATAATAATACACCCCAACCTCTTTTTACGACCGTTATCGGGGGGTCGTAAAAAAAATCGGTCGTAAAAAAATCAGGGTTATAATTATGTTTTTGAAAAATGCAACGTCTAGATGCGGAAATACGACATATTCGGCAAAGTTGAAGCTTGGTTTGAGAACTTTCCAAAATGGCCGTTCAAGTTTTCATATTTTGGTAATCGATGGCAACACTGCTCGATTGTTATCAAAAGAGCCAATTTTATGGGAGTGTGATATGCGAATACCAAAAAAAATTAAAGATAACGATACCGAATGTTCACCAAAGTTGAAGGAAGTGTTGCGTGCCATACAGTCGGCCGAATCACAAATGTTCATGTGGCTGGCAACACTGTTTAGGAAGAATAAAGTAAAGATCAAAACCATCAAACTTGAGCGCTGAGCGGAACAGAAAAATATAATGCTTAGCAACATAGCAATACTCTTCATCTGTAATCCAGTTTTTCATGAAGGGTTCAAATTTTTTTTCGTAGCTGGCAACACTGCTTAAGTGAAATTGCGCCACCAGGCAGTTGCGGATATCTCAGGATCCTGACCACTTAGAAAGATGGCGTCTTCGGCAAAGTTGTTCAGCAGCTCAAGGACTATCATTATTCTAGCCAAGAGATTCAAGATTTGGCCACCAGGCGGCGCTAGTGAGCATAGAATTTTTGTTTTGCGGATAGCTCAGGATCCTGACCACATAGAGGGATGGCGTCTTCGGCAAAGTTGTTCAGTAGCTCAAGCGCTATCATTATAAAGGTTATGAGATTCGAAATTTTGCCACCAGGTGGCGCTAGTGAGCATAGAGTTTTTGTTTTGCGGATAGCTCAGGATCCTTACCACTTAGAAAGATGGCGTCTTCGGCAAAGTTGTTCAGTAGCTCAAGGACTATCATTTTACTAGCCAAGATATTCGAGATTTGGCCACCAGGCGGCGCTAGTGAGCATAGATTATTTGTTTTCCGGATAGCTCAGGATCCTGACCACTTAGAAAGATGGCGTCTTCAGCAAAGTTGTTCAGTAGCTCAAGGACTATCATTATTCTAGCCAAGAGATTCGAGATTTTGCCACCAGACGGCGCTAGTGAGCGGATCCTGATATACCTAAAAAACAAAAGTTTCATGCTCACTAGCGCCGCCTGGTGACAAAATTTTGAATCTCATAGCTTTTATAATGATAGTCCTTGAGCTACTGAGCAGTTCTGCCGAAGACGCTATCTTTCCAAGTGGTCATGATCCGGAGCTATCCGGAAAACAAAAATTCTATGCTCACTAGCGCCGCCTGGTGGCGGAATTTTGAATCTAATAGCTTCTATAATGATAGCGCTTGAGCTACTGAACAACTTTGCCAAAGGCGCCATCTTTCTAAGTGGGAAGGATCCTGAGATATCCGCAAAACAAAAGTTTCATGCTCACTAGCGCCGCCTGGTGGCAAATCTCGAATCTCTGAGCTAGAATAATGATAGTCCTTGAGCCACTGAACAACTTTGCCGAAGACGCCATCTTTCTAAGTGGCCAGGATCCTGAGCTATCCGGAAAACAAAAAATCTATACTCACTAGCGCCGCCTGGTAGCAAAATCTCGAATCTCTTGGCTAGAATAATGATAGTCCTTGAGCTACTGAACAACTTTGCCGAAGACGCCATCCCTCTAAGTGGTCAGGTTCCTGAGCTATCCGGAAAACAAAAAATCTATGCTCACTAGCGCCGCCTGGTGGCGAAATCTCGAATCTTTTGGCTAGAATAATGATAGTCCTTGAGCTACTGAACAACTTTGCCGAAGACGCCATCTTTCTAAGTGGCCAGCATCCTGAGCTATCCGCAAAACAAAAGTTTCATGCTCACTAGCGCCGCCTGGTGGCAAAATTTTGAACCTCGTAGCGTTTATAATGATAGTCCTTGAGCTACTGATCAACTTTGCCGAAGACGCCATCCCTCTAAGTGGTCAGGTTCCTGAGCAATCCGGAAAACAAAAAATCTATGCTCACTAGCGCCGCCTGGTGGCGAAATCTCGAATCTCTGAGCTAGAATAATGATAGTCCTTGAGCCACTGAACAACTTTGCCGAAGACGCCATCTTTCTAAGTGGCCAGGATCCTGAGCTATCCGGAAAACAAAAAATCTATACTCACTAGCGCCGCCTGGTAGCAAAATCTCGAATCTCTTGGCTAGAATAATGATAGTCCTTGAGCTACTGAACAACTTTGCCGAAGACGCCATCCCTCTAAGTGGTCAGGTTCCTGAGCTATCCGGAAAACAAAAAATCTATGCTCACTAGCGCCGCCTGGTGGCGAAATCTCGAATCTCTTAGCTAGAATAATTATAGTCCTTGAGCTACTGAACAACTTTGCCCAAGACGACATCTTTCTAAGTGGTCAGGATCCTGAGCTATCCGGAAAACAAAAATTCTATGCTCAATAGCGCCACCTGGTGGCGAAATCTCGAATCTTTTGGCTAGAATAATGATAGTCCTTGAGCTACTGAACAACTTTGCCGAAGACGCCATCTTTCTAAGTGGCCAGGATCCTGAGCTATCCGCAAAACAAAAGTTTCATGCTCACTAGCGCCGCCTGGTGGCAAAATTTTGAACCTCGTAGCGTTTATAATGATAGTCCTTGAGCTACTGAACAACTTTGTCGAATACGCCATCTCTCTAAGTGGTCAGGTTCCTGAGCTATCCGGAAAACAAAAATTCTATGCTCAATAGCGCCACCTGGTGGCGAAATCTCGAATCTTTTGGCTAGAATAATGATAGTCCTTGAGCTACTGAACAACTTTGCCGAAGACGCCATCTTTCTAAGTGGCCAGGATCCTGAGCTATCCGCAAAACAAAAGTTTCATGCTCACTAGCGCCGCCTGGTGGCAAAATTTTGAACCTCGTAGCGTTTATAATGATAGTCCTTGAGCTACTGATCAACTTTGCCGAAGACGCCATCCCTCTAAGTGGTCAGGTTCCTGAGCAATCCGGAAAACAAAAAATCTATGCTCACTAGCGCCGCCTGGTGGCGAAATCTCGAATCTCTGAGCTAGAATAATGATAGTCCTTGAGCTACTGAACAACTTTGCCGAAGACGCCATCTTTCTAAGTGGCCAGGATTCTGAGCTATCCGCAAAACAAAAGTTTCGTGCTCACTAGCGCCGCCTGGTGGCAAAATTTTGAACCTCATAGCGTTTATAATGATAGTCCTTGAGCTACTGAACAACTTTGTCGAAGACGCCATCTCTCTAAGTGGTCAGGATCCTGAGCTATCCGCAAAACAAAAGTTCTATGCTCACTACACACTTAAACAGACTCTATGAGTTCGGTAATTGAAATTACCGAAAAAGATCGGTGATTAAAAAAGTTACAGACGTTTCGGTATATTCCGGCTGGATTACTGAAATCTGTGATTAAAATCACTGAACTTCAGTGAGTTGATTCAAGTTTAACGATATCGGTGAAGATATTTACCGATTAATCGTTAAACAAGCACAAATGCTGACTTCGGTGAAATATTTAGCTGAACTGTCGGTAATGGATACCGTAGTCGGTAACTCAGGACAAGAAACGTCAAATCCGCCATAACGGAATTTTCAATCGACTCTTGTAAATAAAACGCGAACTAATATGTAGACCCGTTCCATTACGTTAGTTTTTACGGGAAGTTTTCAAACCTTTGATTAAAAGAAGTGATTGGAAGGTAACATTACAGGTTTGTAATTTCTTTTTTGACTAACATCTGAGCAAGATCTGTAGTGAATATATTTACTACATATTTTAGGATGCAAAGGAGCAAAAAACGATGAAACTGGACCCTTCAATATGCGCCTGGAGTCAGCAGCATTCAATGATGGAGCAGAACATGTTCAATTTTGGAGTAATGCTGACATCTGCGATTATGTAATACATTTGTGACGATTTGGCAAAAATGCAACGGTTTGCAAGCGAAAGAACCTAACGTTGTTCTGACATATTGGTGATTTTTAACATGACTCTACACCTCTAACTTTAAGTTGGTAAGCGAACTAATCACCCGGCTGGTTAGGTTCTTCAACCTGAGGTGATTATTTATGCCATATAAATAAATGTTTGTTTTAAAAATATGAGTACGCATTGACTTTTTCCCTAGCAAAAATATCTGCAATTTGGCTTCCTCCATCAAAAACAACCGAAGATTCGGTAAATACAATTACAGAGTAGCTGCGGAAATTCGGTAAGCACTACCGATCTACCGGTAGTTTTGACAGCTCATCCGCCGGGTACAAAATTACAGTCCATTCGGTAAATTTTTCGTTTACCGAAAGGATTACCGACCGTTCAGCTGTTGAGATTTCGGTAAACGAACTACCGACGTCGGTGATTTTTTCTAACTGTGTAGCGCCACCTAGTGGCAGAATTCCGCAATTGAGTGACCACCATATGTTAGCCCTTGAACTACTGAACAATTTTGCTGAACATCATGATCCTCTATTTTGAATACTTTTCAAGATAATGATCATTTATAAAAACGGTCGTTAATCTGAATTTCGGTCGTAAAAAAGTGGTCGGAAAAAGAACCGTCGGTAAAAAAACGGTCGTAAAAAGAGGTTGGAGTGTAAATAACTGAGAGAGAGGAGATAGCTGGCTTAGATTGCGAGCTCCCAAAAGTTAAGGGAACCTGTCACCAACTGTCACTGGAAAACCAACACAGTTATTACAGATAATTTTTCAAACCGTTTGCTTCACTCAAACACGTCTGAACATTTGACCAATGCAAGAGTGAAATAATCACGTAAGTCTATCAGCCCGTTCTGGCAACAAAATCTTCTACAGATTAACAACTACTGAAAAACTAAACATTTCATATACTTTGCAATTGGATTAAATGGACAAATGCAAAGCATATGTAACGTTAAGTTTTTCGGTAGTTGTCAAACTTCCACTCGGCTCATTAGCCATAAACCACGAATCATTATTAATCAAAAACAAGTATTCTACAAATTACTTAGTTTTGCTGGACCTCTTCCCCTACCCCTTGGATCAGGATCTAATCAATTGCTGTTTGCTATAATTTGTGCAATGCTATTGAGTTTGAGAGATATAAGTTAATGTCCAAACTATGACAAGGTCGACAGTCTTATTAAGAATAAAATAAACATGATCATACCTCTTGCCGTTGTACACAATCAAAAAGAGTTGAATATGTATGGGATCGTCCATTAATCATGTAAGCGGTAATGGGGGGAGGCGGGAGATTTGAGGTATCTTAAGTGCCATACAAATTATTTTTTTTATTTTCATACAAAAATTTTTACCATGGGGGGAGTATATATGTCTATCAAATTTACATAGAAAATTCTTTTAAGCCATATTATATAAGAAAAAGGAGAGATCTATGCAACTCTTTTAAGTACGTTGTTGCTAGGACGTGGCCAGAGCATCTCTCGATTGTTGAAAGATGGGCCAATCTTATTCAACAGAACATGCTACGTTTGAAAACTCAAATTGAATAATTGCATGAGAAGAAGTCAAACCTTATTAAATCGTATATGACTTGACATCTACCATGTGTCGTAGATGCTCAATATTAACAAAAAGACGAAAATTCAACTCTGTGGTTAAAAAGCATTTCAATTGCTTCAAATTAAGTATTTAGTTTATATTCGAAACATTTTGAGAATTTAAAAAAATCATTTTTTTTTGTGTTGATAAAAACGGAATAATTTGTTGACGAAATCGGAACGTGACAAAATCGGAGCGTGACAAAATCTGAACGTGATAAAAACGGTACATACCTGTACCAAAAAAGCAGCTCTTAGATTCAATATTGCGTGTTTTAATCTGAAATTTAAAAATAGAATCAAATAAACGTTTCCACCCGGTCCAGACTTGAACCTTCAATCTATTGATTGCAAGTCTTGTATTTTACCTCGACACCAAATCGCATCTGTTAGAAAGGGTTGAATTATTATCAACAACTTCCTACAACGAACTGTCAAATATTGCTTTTATACAAGAAGCAGGATGTTCAAGTGGTTGATCTTTTACTTTAGAGTGTAGAGCTGGAGATAGTAGAGAGCTATGTTAGAACTCTCTTCAAATCTTGGTGATTGGTGTTTTGAATATAGTCAACAGTTCAAACCATTAAATCGAACGTGCTGTTATCTCACCTTATTGTTTGCTGGCAGAATAGTTTTGAAAAATGTCAGAGGTTACTGTTAAAAAAACTGTGTGTTGGTGTATGTTTGCCAACGACGATTAAGTGGTAATATAGTGCCAATATCACAAGAAAGCATACTGTAAAAGTGGTGAGTTGGTTCCATTTTTTAATTTATAGTACAAAAAAGCTTCAAAAGCATGGACTGTTGTGTGTTGGCACGGTGTGGGACTCACCTTAGGCGTGCTTAACCACTAAAAAACTTTCCTCACTGCTCCTGTGCCTCGATCTCCACCGAACTACATCACGCCACTTCATTGGGGAAGGGCTGCGCTCATGCACTTCGTCAGTCTCAGCCTCCAGCTGTTCTGCTAGTTCACTGATAGAGCATAATACCGTCAAAAACGCTGCTCACTACGACATTTCTACGGTGTCTTTGCAACTACTCGTTTTGCCCAATTGGCGGTTGAAAATCTTGTGCGACGACGCATAACCTCACGTCAGATTCCTGTTCAACTACTACTGGATGCACATGTGCAGTTTACTACTCTACGATGACTCGTTCTTTGCTGCTGCTATTCGAGCTCTACTGGTTGACCAATTGGATGCCGAAGTCGGTCCAGCGATTCCGATGGAAGGAAGCTTCCGGTTCACAGGCGCCCCGACGACCATTTGCCGGTGCAACAATACGATCTACTCAACTAGTCCGCGAAGGTGGACGTAGTCAACTCCGAAGCTGGCCGGGTAGATGTCGAGGTCGGTCCTGCGATTCCGGTGGAGAAAAATTTCCGGTTCACAGTCCACTCCGACTCGACGGTGGTCGGCCAAGTGTCAGGGTCTGTTCTGCAATTCCGGCTGGAGAACGACTTCCGATTTGCAGGCGCCCCGACAACTCATTACCGATACTACGCTACGCCCACTTTACTCGGTCTAGTCCCTCGCCTACTCAAATCGCGGCCCGGAGCTCTCTGGTCTCCACGCCATATCCTTTGCAGCGACGACAAAATCTGCGTTATCCCTCTGTTTGCCGCATTCCAAGTGCTTTCATGCTACATATAACCCTGAATCAAGGGCAGTAAATTATGACATGCTCCAGTATCTACTCGATATTTGGACTGGTTGGACAACGTGGAGACTGCGTGTCGGAATCTGTGCAGATATTTTCGGAAGCATCCATGGCCTGACAAAAACTGTGTCAGGAAGAAGTCAACTTCTCCATGTTTTCTGGTCGTCCACACCGACACGTTATGAATGAGCCTATGGTCCACCTTCCTTTCTCCGAGTTATTTCACTCCTGCTGCTACTTGCCCATTGTATCCAATCTGATGGTATTCCTCGCATTCCGTGTGTCCCTTCGCTAGTAGCATGTCCTCAGCGAGAGTGTGCAGATGGGGATCGTTCCGACGATAACGCACACATGCCTCCGACTATAAAGTGCGGTAGATACTCGCCACCCGTATAGCCATGAGCCGGAACGTACCTGCCAGCATCTCTCGGTTACGTTTGATTACCAACGCTGCAGCATAAGCCGGAACTCAGTATCTCAATATGGACGATGATCATTGGCGTAGGAATAGGGGGGGCCAGGGGGGCCTGGCCCCCTCCAGAATCATCCAGCCCCCCCCCCCCCCAGAATTTTTGATGACAAAAAAAATAAAACAAAAACGATTTACGACGACGCAAAATCTTCTGAAATTATGTACATGACTCTTATTATTAGCAAAAAAATCGCATTATCGCATTCGTTATGTAATGTTGTACAACTATATTGAGAAAACCTCATTTACGTTACACAGCATCAGCGCGATTGTTCTGACTTTGGTGAATCGTGCGACAATCGAAAGCTTAACCGTTCGGCTGTCGATCGATTGATTACTTTAGAACCAGTTTCTTGTTAAATACGAGAAGCGCAATTTTTCGACATGTCCTTTGCAAAAAATACCGTGGTACCAGAAAGCGTCAATATCCTGGAAATTTGATTCTCAAAATTCATTTTTTTTTCTGCATAATCCAAATAATGCTGTTTCAGCATAAAGCAGCACATTCACTGCATTCTGATTTATCATGTTTTTTCATGATACCCCGCTCGAGGTGTCCGGTGATAATGATTTCCCTTATGAGAATTCACTAAAAATATCCATACATTAACATCAGAAAATAAATAATTGAAAAAACAGACAAAAATTTTGTCACAAAATTACTAAAAATACTACAACGAAAATTAAGGTTTAACTTTCAAGGAATTTCGGCAAGAAAAGTTTTCCATCAGATTAACGGCTAAAAACAATGTAACAAAATCGGCCATAATGTTATTCCAGCAATAAATGCTTTCTTTATTTTGATACAATGTTCGAAGTATTCGCATGATTAAATTTATTGCTCAAACTATATTATTTCAAGAGAACTTATTATTTCAAAAACTATTTGATTAATGTCCAAAAGATTTGTAGCAAATTGTTTTCAAATAACTTTTCGATATTATTCATAGAATTTTGGTATTATCAAATTCCTCAAGAAACATTTAAGGGTGGCTTCAGAACTTTTGCAAATCTCATGGAAATTAGTCAAATAATATTGTGGGACTTGTTCATACCTTCAAAGCGAATTCCTCCTGGTGGACATCCATTCCTTCTATGTCTACTTTTTATTAGCAAATTGCTTCCGGAATACGTTCCCGGATTTGCCAAAAAATGTTACTTCTGTCAAATCTAATGCTGGGATATTTCACTAAAAGTTATACTAGAAATTCTTCTGTGAATCTGTTTCAATGTTTTTCCCAAAAAAAATATTACAAATTCTTCTGCGTCGCTCATTAATGGTCCTTAATAAATGTTTCCAAAATACATCACAAGTTGCGTCAAATTCTTCTTTGCTTTTTTCTAGAAATTTTGCTTTAAATCCCCAGTTGATTCATAAATTGGAAAGAAAATTGTATTTGAAACATCTCCTGCCTTCGAATCTTCAAAAGAAATTTGTTGAAATGCTTCCAAAGTTAGCACAGCGGAAAAGTAATTTGTAGAGAAACATGTAGCAAAATAACTGGGAAGGGGGAAAGGATATTTTAAGATATTCATAAAGAATTTTTTATTGATCTTTCCTAAAACACTTCCTTAGAAATAATTTTACCAATAATTGTCTGATTCCAAATTCGCATATTTTGGTGCGATACGAGGCCGGAATTTCTAGAGGCAGAATTCTAGAAAACCAGAAGTCCATTAAGGATAGATTTCAAGGATAATTTATAAAGATGATTCTGATGGAATCTTGAAAAAGATAAATTGTAGGAGTTTGTAAAAATTTCAGAATTTTTCAACGTGTGGTTCCTGATTTCTGAAAGTTCATTAGGACAACAAAACAAAATTCAAAGTAATGCACTATACTTTAAAAATTTGTTGCTATATTTACGGCAATATTTCCACGTTTAACTTCTACTGTACTACAAAATAATCGATAATAGACTATTCAAGTTAGTTTGTTTGATATTTCTAAAGGTAGGAAAAATTGTTTTTTCCTACATCAATATGTTCACAATATAGTAGTTAAGTATTGGGCTATCGGAGATCAGTTTTTAAAAAAGAATTAAACTTATCACTTCCACGATTGAACAAAGAATGAATTTATTGGCTAATTAATGCTATAATGAAACCTACACTTGCCCTACTCTGCTGACCTACGTTTATAGTCCAGTTTGCATACTCTGCATACTTCCGTCGTCCGGGGTCCGTCTGTTGCTAGGTCGATTTGCTACGTCGTCGTTTGGTGCACTTGCCGTGGCTCCGCCTGGGGTTGGACTTTGGTGGTGATGTGGACTTATGCGATGTGACCGGATGATACCTTTGGTTGATTATCGAACTTGATGACCGTTGCGAATTTGTGTGGGTTGATGTCCTCCGTAACTTAGTATCATAACACTTCGGAGTTCATACAAAATATTTTCTAAGATTTTGATTTTATTTTACTTTCAGTAAAACATCCATGCGTTTTAACACCTATATTTTTTTATTATAAAAGAAGATTATGAATGTTACGACAGGAATGTAGTAAATTTTTCCGAATTATATGTCAGCTGCAATTATTGAAAAAAATACCTGCAAAGTTCTTTCAAACCTTTTTTGTATGTGTTTCTCTAGAAATCTGAAATGGAGTGATTCGTAAAGGAATTTGTAAAGCAATTCCTAAAAGTATTGAGATATTCAGGGAGTAGTTTTCGAACCAAAATATGGAGAGTGGATAAATTTTTAAATAAATACCAATAAAAAAAGAATTATTTCTAGAACCTTAAATAATACTTGATGGAATTTCAGGAGAATTTTTTTAATAAGTTCAAAAATAAATTGCAAAATCTTAGTATATCGATGGAAAAATTTTTCAAAAAAATTCTTTCTAGAATTTTCGGAGGCTTTTCTTTTGGGAATTTTATTAGTGCGGTTTGAAGAAAAAAAATCTCTGGAAAGTACTTAGATGAATCTCTGGTATTTTATTCGGGAGAATCTTAGGGAAACAATAATTTAATTCTCAAAGACATCCCTGAACAAATTACTCGGAAAACCTTTGAGTATTTTCGTAGAAGAGTTTTTGAAAGAACAGTTCAACGGTTTCCACTAGGAACTTTATAAGAATGTTAGATTTTTTAAAACATTTCTTATTTGAGCAAAGCAAAGAAAATAAAACAAAAATGCTGAGGAGATTTTGAAGGAATGGGGGATGTTGCTGCTTGATTTTATAGAAATATAAAAAATGCAGGTAGATCTGCGTTGATGATAAATTGGCTTTTCAGTCTTGACTAAATTTAACAAAAAATATTTTATTTAGTCCAACGTTTCGGTCCGTTTGGGACCTTTTTCAGATACTCAATTTTAACAGTTCCAAACAGAGAAGTTTTGATATTTTTTATTGTGATTTTTTCAAACAGAACTGTAGAGCTTCAAATGTAAACTGTTCTGAGGAATTCGTGGAATGAATCCTTGCTTGGTGATCTTGAAGACATTTTTGGTGATTTTTCTGTACTATTTTTTAGATAAATACTCAGTTATTGATTGAAATCCTAAACAAATTAATAATTAGCAACCGGAGGACACTTTAAACTAACAGTATATATAATAAGTACGTAGAGGACCTTCCAGGAGAAATAATAAAAAAGAATTTCTAATGCATTTTCTAGGTGAATTCTTCAAGAGATTGTTTAAGCAATGCGATACAGATTCTTCTAGAATTTTTCTGGTGAGATCAGAAAGTCTGGGAATGATTTCTGTGGAAAGCCCAGGACGAACTTCGTGACCAGTTTTCACGAAGAGTTCTTGAGGAAAGCACTGAAAATTTTGAAAGTAATTCATAAAGAAATTTCCGTTGGAATTCTAGGAGGAATCTCTTCAATGAACATGATTGAATACTTGAAAAATCGTGGAAGAATCACAAAGGACATTCCTTGTTATTTTTTCGCTAGAATTCTTGAAGGATTACAAAAAGAATGAATTTGTATATTTAAATATACAAATAAAACTGATGTGCCGCGAAATGACACAAAATCACAAATTATTAAAATCAATACAAATCTGTTAAATATACGAAATTTGTGACATTACATCTGTAAATTGGAGATGAACCAGCCGTGGGCTGAAATTCTCCCTAATAGAGATAATAATAATAATACATCTGTAAAACAGGTATATGCTAGGCCCCCCCTAGGCCCCCTCCAGAAAAAAATCCTAGCTACGCCAATGACGATGATACGGCAGAGTTGCTTAATATCAATCATATCAGCTGATGGCTGATGCTGTAAAACTATCAATATCATTTGCGAGCTATCAATATCACTTTGATTTGACAACCAACAGCAGTGATGCAACAGCGCACTCTAGATCATAATCACTGCAGAATGAGTGATCACGTGGTAATTATCCATGCTATTATTGTTTTTCAGTGACCAACATATAGTTTTAATCTATCTGAAGCACTGTCAAAAATATCTTACTGATAAATTGACATTTTATGTGCTTAATATAAGGCTAAACTTAACCCATCAGTGATATCCATAGTCTATTGCCATCAATGCACTGGTGATGGAATAACCAGCATGATGCTGATGGGATACAAAATGATCCGAATTGTATCGCAGTCGGCCTGTCGAAATCGGCATATTTTAGGCGTTGATAGTGACAGCGAGCAACTCTGTGATACGGTCGTCATGGATCAATGCACGCGTTCACTCGTTGACGTTATAGCGGTGCCGTGTTATTTACGTGACCATGGCAACAAGTGAATTCGGCACCGCTCAAATGTCAAATTATTGAACTCATGCATTGGTTCATTAGACGTCTCGTACTGCTTCTTGGCCCTCCAATTTTGGGCATGATCCTAGCTACAGGTTTAGCTGCATTCGCTGCTTTTTTGCAAGCATAGTCTGTTGTCATCCATTACCACAAGGTGCGTCAGAGAGCGCTTCGATGAGATTGCGTGTCCTCCGACGCTGATCTCGACCTGGTAAACCGCATTGCAATTACTGTTCAGTACCACCTTTGTTTTATGATGAGCCAACTATAGCTTGACTCCAGTCATCCACCATTGTCTAGCGATTCCGCCGTAAGCATTCATTGTCGAAGTCTTTTTCCGGAACCCAAACTGCCGTTTCGTCAATCCGTTCTCACTTTCCATGTAGATCGTCAGCCTGCTTAGTATGACCTTTGCCAGAAGTTTACCAAGAATATCCAGCAAGCATATTACTCTATATAAAGCAGTATCTCCTGACGGTTTTCCCAGTTTTGACAGCAACACCAGCTTCTACGCTTCCATATGTCTGGGAAGGAGATGATTGCCTTTAGCTCTACGTTAGCGATACCATCTGTACCGGGAGCTTTATTCGGCTTCAATCCTTTCGAATCCGTTATCAGCTCGGAGTAGAAACTTGGATATCGCCATGTTCTTCACCTACGTCAGCATATGGTGTGGGCGGCCACGCGCTGGGAGCATGCGTAGGAAAGAGGCTGTCTACTATCAACCTCAATTTTTCGGGACACATTTTAGCTGGTGTTACTGGGCCTTGATCTTCACCATCCCCATTCGATAGGCAGTGCTCCAGGGATTTGCGTCAGATTCCCGGCGCAACTCCTTGTAGCAGTTAGATATCTCCCGTTTGAACACAGCTCTGGCCAGCTGGTAGGTCAACTTTCGTTCTTCCATGCTGGCCTCTGCACGCGTATTCTGGCTCTTAAGCAGGCTGCACGGAGGATGCTGAATCTGTCGTTCCACCAATATGCAGGTTGCCGCTGATTCCTTGACTCCAATTGTCTCGGCATAGTCGCGTCACACGCTCTCGCCAACGTTTCGTATAACCCTCCTGCATCCATGTTTGGAGCGTCGTTTACTACTCCTTACTACGCTTACTACGATCCTTGTCGAAATGCTTCGTCTTCCACCTACGTTCTCCATTCCTCTTCTGAAAACGTAGTAGTGGATCGCTTGATGGTCACTGTGGTTGTATTCTTCGCTAACTTGTTGATCAGAGACGATCTGCAATAGCTCACGTCGATGATGATGAACCGTCTTTGTGAAATGTGCTAGCGAGACCGTCGTTGCACAGCATTACGTCGAGCTGAGTTTGTTCCACGACACATTATACAGCCAAACCTCTTTTTGCGCTCACTTTTTTTACGCTCCCTCTTTTTGCGCCCCCTCCATTTACGCTCCAAATTCCAACTTACGCTCTCTCTTTTTACGCTCGAAATTCCAAATAACGCTCCCTCTTTTTACGCTCCAAAAATTCTATTTACGCTCCTGCCTGATAACGACCCACGAGAACCAATTTAGTAGCGTATTTTTGGAACGGGACCGATGAGTAGATGTCGGAAATCGATGTCCGATGCCATTTTGAATTCAAGATGGCGACTTCCGGTTTGTGAAAATCACTTGAAACCCACTAAATATGGGTATTTTTGGACCGGGACCGATGGGTAGATGACGGAAATCGATGTTTGACGCCGGAACCGGAAGTCGCCATCTTGGATTCAAAATGGCGTCGGACATCGATTTCCGTCATCTACCCATCGGTCCCGGCAAAATGGAAGTCTCATTTAACAATCAAATTTCGATTTGAGTGACTCAAAACCTCAATTTCCAGAAGCTCTTTGGAATTATTATTTATTGGTTTCCAGTCCTGCGGTTGATCATGATCATGAATTTTACTCTGAATACGCATAGCATAGGGAAGAAATTACATAGATGAATTGCTTATATTTTAAAGGGGAGTCGAAAGAAAATTTTAAAAGGGGTTGACAAAACTGGGTCATCTATGTATCTCCAAAACTAGATGACCAATGTCCAACATCGATACAGATTCCCAAAATAGATGAGTGTTTTAGGAACTTGTAAAAAATGGTGCAAAACTATGAAGAAACAAAAGGTATCGTGGTTTGATATTTACTTTTGGTGAAAAAAGTTGGGGGGTTAATCTGTTATCATTATTTAATTCCGTTCAGAGCGTGAGCAACGGCGCTTAAGCCTAGGCTAATCATCACGAACAAAAGATGGAAATTCCTTTGTCCCAACCCAGAGTAATGCGCACCAATGGAGTGACATTAACTTTATTAGTCACGTCCTTTTAAATTACAAAAAAAAAGTTGATTACTTCTTCTTCTTGGCATTAACGTCCTCACTGGGACAGAGTCTGCTTCTCAGCTTAGTGTTCAATCAACACTTCCCCAGTTATTAACTGAGAGCTTTCTTTGCCAATAATGCCATTTTCGCATTTGTCTATCGTATGGCAAGTACGATGATACTCCATGCCCAGGGAAGTCAAGGTTATTTCCATCACGATAAGATCCTGGGCCAACCGGGAATCCAACCCCACCTTTTGCATGGCTGTGCTTTGCAGCCACGGACTCTAACCACTCGGCTAAGGAAAGCCCCTATCGTTGATTACATTATTCGTGAAATAGCATCGTAGCTCCCAAAATTATCAATGTATGAGTGTTATGGTTGATTTGCCCGATAGCACCGACTTCCTAATAAATTTACAATATAAATGACTGTTAAAGTCTTCAATTCCTATCGACACATCCTGTATTCTCTTAAGTATCCAAATACAGCCAGCACGACCTCACTGTCGTCGTCTACTGAGGGGTCTCTAAAGACACATTTGCGCGAAATACTCAGCATGAGGCGCGAAAATCCTTTTCATTCGTGGTCGACAGACGGGGAGGGGTTGTTCGCTTGCGTGAGATGACTCCGGGAGATCAAAAATTGGCCCCAGGTTCCTGCCGAGGGTTGATCGTAAATACCATTCCCTCTTCACAGCTCCACCACGCCAACACGAGCAAAAGCCCAACGCTTGATTTGTCCGTCGAAGTGGCGTTCGTTGTCGCGTTCCTGACCTGCTGGAGTCTGTGGCCGTGGGCCATCTTGCCAGATATTTGAACAGCTGCCATCACGCGAAATGGTCCACGCATGCGCTAGTGGCTTCCCTCCGCGCGTCGTCAAACATGTGTTCAAATGAAATGATCTGCTCATGCTCTCTGGTACACTTCGGTAGGTAGAGTAAGGTGGGGCAAAAGTTAGACCTTTCTGGAAAAATAACATTGATCAGAAATTTATCCATAGTAGGTTTTATATGGCTTTTGCCCCGCCGATTAGATTTTTCCCCACTATGGACCAAAAATGGGTACCAAATTTTTTTGCAAAAGCTAATACACCTCAAAGCTTCTTTTCATTTCTCTTTATCCAATGAAAGATCTACCGCAAATTGCAATTTCTGCATATAAAACAACAAATAGCTACAACTTTTCCAAATCTTGTATTAGTCCTAGTATTCGAACCACCATGACATTTATAACATGTGTATTGTGTATAACATACGAATCCAAAGGCTAGAAATCCTAATAAGAAACTTTTTTCGCACTCGAATTTTTGCCCCATTTTACTCTATCCTATAATAAATTGCTTGTTCGAGAACAAGTCGCGTACGTTGTTTGCTCCAATAAATTCAAACGGGGAAAAAAGTGGATCGCACTCGCTAGAAGATTTGGCCCGAATTGTCTGCCCGCGTGCTTTTGCATGTGACAGCTGTGTTGGACACGACACCTTGTTTCTTTGAGTTTTAATGTTTTCACGCAAGAACAAGTGAATTTACATGATGCTGTTTCGTGTTATTGGTGTTTGGCTTGCGTTCGGAAAAGCTTGCGTTTGATAAGAAGAATTGACGACTACTAGTAGGGCAATAAATTTGATCAGGACACCATTAAATTTTGGGCAACATGACAAGCAAACGCTGTTTCAGAAGTCGTTATTATTTTGGGTATCAGTGCTCGCTTGTTCTTCTTCTTTCTGGCGTGACGTCCCAACTGGGACAAAGCCTGCTCCTCAGATTAGTTTCTTATGAGCACTTCCACAGTTATTAACTGAGAGCTTTCTTTGCCGATTGACCATTTTTGCATGTGTATATCGTGTGGCAGGTACGAAGATACTCTATGCCCTGGGAATCGAGAAAATTTCCTTTACGAAAAGGTCCTCGACCAGCGGGATTCGAACCCACGACCCTCAGAATGGTCATGCTGAATAGCTGCGCGTTTACCGCTACGGCTATCTGGGCCCATTATCATGCTCGCTTGTACTTAATTTAATGTTTAGGTTGTGCTTGTCTTTATATCTTGTACTTCGTTGCCAACAGCGGGAGATGCTTATTAGATTGATGCAAATTTTGAAGTTCCTGCTCCTCTATGCTTGAACGATGTCAATTATGAAAATAATCATTCTCCCAAAATTTAAAGTGATTTGGAAGAGATTTGGTTGGGCACACGCCATTTGAAGTTTATATGGAAATAAATATGGAAAAAGCAAACATTTTGTGTTCAGTCCCTTAACTGCTCGTAATAATAATCTATGGAAAAGTGAACATGCTCTGCTCATGTGAATTCGTCCCAGCTACAACTTTGCTGAAGACCACATTTCGATTGGACGTGAGGATAATTTGTTATCATTGATAACAAAGTGTAAATCATGCTGAGATGATCAGAGCAACACTGCTTTTTTGCTGTAGAACATAGTAGCCTGGATTACTTTGATCTATTCTACCCGCCAGGTGCACCCCTGTTGCCTTTTGAGCAGTTGATTAAGCATGCCAAATGCAAACCCACTTTATGATTGTGAATAGCAATTTGTCCTGACGTCCAATCGAAATGTGGTCTTCGGCAAAGTTGTAGCTGCAAGGATTTCACATGAGTAGAGTTTGTTCACTTTTCAATAAAATATTATGACGACGAGATATAGGGCTGAACACAAAAGGTGAGCGTTTTCCATAGTAATCTCCATATAAACTTCAAATGGCGTATGCACACGGGTAGGGTCGGTGTTCCCTTAGTGGACAGTCCCCTATAGTCGCACTAGTGGCTTTTTACGGCCGTTTTGCTATCATTTCAAAACATTTTTTGACAGGACGGGGTTGGTGGTCTGATGGCTACCGCTTCTGCTTCATATGCAGAAGGTCATGGGTTCAATCCCAGGCCCGTCCCTTTCCTCGTACTTTGTAGTTGTATATCTCTCACCTGCTTCTATATTCCATTCTAAATATATCACACTCAAACTATTCGTTCATAGCAAACGCTAGAACCAGAGACGGACAAGAAACCGTTTCCCTAACGCTTCCTACTTCCACGCGCACGCCTTTCTTACGCCTGATACATAGGCAGTCTGCTAACCACAAAAGCAAACCTCTCTGCCATGCCTTTCCCGCAATCCATACACTCCCGCATGAACTGACGTGGATGCAGTGGAATATACGGTCTACGTGGGAGTCAGTTCCAATGCATCATCAATTCCTCCCCCTTCCCCTCATTGGTCTGCATTCTGACGTGGCAGGTGCCATTGTTGCCTAAAAATAGAAGATCACCAGCACTTATACACTGAGGATGCCTGTTAGTCCCAAGCAGTCATTCCGGTTGGTTCCTTGTGTAAGTGCAGCTGATCTGGCGATACTGGAGTGCATCCACGGGCGGCCAATCAAGCTCAAGCTCAAGCTCAAGCTCAAGCTCAAGCTCATTTCAAAACATTTTTTGACATGTAGGTCAGGAGCTATTTATCTAAGTACCATTGAATTACAGTTTGATTTTGTTCAAAAAATGATCGAAATAATTAATTTTGCTTAAAATTTGAGCTCCCTTGCGCCTATAGTAAACCTATTGTTCCTATAGTAGCACTACTGAGAGAAACTATTTTTTATTATACGAAATAATTGATGAATTAAGAACTTTTTTTACATCAAACGAAAGCTTTCGATCCACACTTTGTAGGAAAAACACAAAAGTTCTGTAAAAACACTGTTTTGATAAGTATTTTGCCAACGCCGTGATGCTAGTGCTACTATAGGAACAGAAATTAGAAATAGTGCTACTATAGGCACATGTATTCCTATAGTGGCACACGCGATAATAAATACAAACATTTGAGTTTTCGTAGATTTCATAATTTTTCCCACAAAACCAAGATAAAAAGCTTTCAGATTATGTAAAAATAATGACGCTAGCGTTATTTTTCAATTTCATAAGAATTTTTGTTCTTAGCTATGCGGTTATTGGTACATCGACCCTAGAAATCAGAATCCAAAAACAAGATTATGGCTCATGATATCATGATTCCGGCTTGTTTTCATCTTATGAAAATACACCATGATTTGGACTCATGATATCATGAGTCAGATTGCCGTAACGCAACACACGCTGTTGCTGGTTGCTCGGAATCATGATTCCAATGCCAAAAAAGCTGAGTCGTGCATCCGTTTATGATCGACAAAATAAAAAACAAAAACTGAGAATCGAACCACGAACCTTTCGTTTAATAGTCCTGTATCATACCACACTACCACTGTATCATGTTGAAATAAAGGTGATCGAAACGAATGAGTTGAAACAAAGCGCACCGCCTATTTTTTTTCACCCTGGATGTTACGCTTATGAAGAATCATGATTATGACTCCAGGAACCATGATTTGTGATCCTGATATTATGACCTAGCCCATTTATGAATTTCATGATTTGTAAATCATGGTCTGGGGATCAGATTTTTATCCGTGCACAGTCAAATTTTTTCCGAATCACTTCAAATTTTGGGAGGATACTATTTTTTACCATAATAAAAATCGTTTAAGCATAGGGGAGCCAAAATTTCTAAATTTGCATCACTCTAATGCTCATCTATTTTTCACAACATGAGAAACGTCGTTATTCAAACTTTTCAATATTAAATACAAAAAAAAATATTAAATACAAAAACGGATACAATGGATTACCCAATTTAGATTCTCGCTCCAGTCCACGTTTTGGATTGCATTTAGGTCCCATAACAACTGTGCAAAATTTCAGTTCGATCGGAGAAACTATATTTTAGCGCCAGCCGTTCAAAGTTTGTATGGGATTTACTATGGGAAAACTTATTTTTGCAAAGAAAAATCGCCAGAGGTCGCCTATTGACCTCTATAAAAATTCTGAACCCAGACCTCGATAGGTATTTTTACGATGAAGAATATTGTCGAAGACCGCGAAACAATCCGATACTTGTGAAAAAAGTTATTCAATGAAAACCTATTGGCAAGGCGACGTTGATTAACACGTAAAGGAATAACAATAATAACAAAATCGGGCAAAATTTCCGATCGATCTATGCCTAATAACTTTTTTCACAAGCATTGGATTGCTTTGCGGTATTCGACAATGTTGTTCATCGTAGAAAAACCTATCGAGATCTGTGTTTAGAATTTTTTTTTGAGGTCAATAGGTGACCTCTGGCGATTTTTCTTTGCAAAAGTAAGCTTTCCCATAGTAAATCCCATACAAACTTTGAACGCCTGGCGCTAAAATATAGTTTCTCCGATCGAGCTGAAATTTTGCACAGTTGTTATGGGACCTAAATGCAATCCAAAACGTGGACTGGAGCGAGAATCTAAACTTTTCATATAACCCTGTCCCAGGCTATTACCCATAGGTGCGTGCACCTTATGTCTGTTTAGCGAATTGTTTATGGCTAATTTTGGAAGCATTTTGAAAATAAAAGATTTTTTATCATTGCTACTATTGCTGAGGTAAAAAATCGGGCAAGGAATTAGAAAAGGCATTAGCGTATGACTTTAAATTAAAAATGGCCGAACATGTTTTCCAGGATGGACATCAAATGACAAGCGATAACATACACTCCCGTGCATTAGTTAGGGTTCACCCCCTCAAAAACACACAAAAGTGTTCTGTCTATATCTCTGTGATTACACGTCCAATTGAAACTCTTAAAGTCGCATTCGAAAGGCAATGAGTTATTCTATGTATTTTTCCAAAAACATTCTTTGAATTTTGTATACTAAATTTTCACTTATAGTTGTTACATTTTTCAAAAAACACACTGAAAAATCATATCTAATTTCCTCAGCATTGGATCGACCAAAATTTTAAATCAAAGTGTCATTAGAATCGTAATCTTATATTCTTTGAAGATACCCTACGAAATTTTGGCAGACAAATCTGGAAAGTATTCGAAATCAATTAAACAGTCAGTCAAGTCATCGTGCAAAAGTTTGGGTTCACCCCTCAGTATGATGCAAATCGTGCAAAAGTTTGGATTCACCTGAGCCGCACGCACATCATTTTTGTCAATATCGCTTCCATTTTTCAACCGATTTTTTGAGCGCAAATGATGGCGCGTACATGATTGGTTTGGGATTTCACAAATTTAAGTAGGTTCAGGTGAACCCAAACTTTTGCACGATGACTTGACTGATTGTTTCATTGATTTTGAATACTTTTCAGTTTTTTCTGCAAAAATTTCATGAGTGCTCTTCAAAGAATATAGGATTCATACTCGGTAAGTAGGCCTTGACAGGGTTAAACGGTTTTTTCTTCGCTTGTCAATTTTTTTCATCTTTTTCAGATTCCAATTACGACCGAGGTTTTGATTGATCGATTTTGTAGACTTACGTAGTAGATTCGATTCAAGAGTTGCTGCTTACTTGGATTATTTGATTCAAGAGTTGCTGTTCGCTGGGATTGCTTGATTCAAGAATTGTAGTTCGTTCAATATTCCCAAGTCTTTCACCGTACATTCAAGTTCGTTGTTATTTGCGTTGGTTTTTCGTTTATTTGAAGACAGCTAAGTATATTTATTATTTATTTCTCTTTTTCTTACTCCTGCTCCAAAGAATAATTCTGACCATTTTTCCATTGTTGAGGGAGAGGGGGGATCCAAAGAAAATGTTCAGATTAACGAATCCTCTTCATTGAATAAACCTTTTCGAGTGAAGGTTTATCCGTCTAGTTTTCCTGGACCATTTGTAGTCTTTTTCCGAAATAAAGAAAAACCCATTAATGTTCTTTTGATCTCATCTGAGATTTATAAATTGTACAAATCAGTGAAAGAAATTAAAAAAAAATCACTTGATAAGTTACGAGTAATTTTTGGATCCAGAGATGAAGCCAACGCTCTTCTGAAATCAAAATTGTTTTTCAATTCCTATCGCGTTTATGCTCCTTATGATGCTTGCGAAATCAATGGAATTATTTATGACGAATCTTTAGACTGCGAAGATATCAGATCTCATGGTTCAGGAATTTTTAAGAACAAATCCATTTCCCCTGTTAAGGTTTTGGATTGTGTTCGATTATCAAAATTATTATTTGTTGGGAATGACTCGAAGTATGTTCATTCAAACTGCATCAAAATTACGTTCTCTGGTTCCGTTCTTCCAGATTGCGTAATGGTTGATAATGTCAAATTTCGCGTGAGACTTTATTATCCAAAGCTTATGCATTGTAACAAATGTCTGCTTTTTGGGCACACTTCTAGTTTTTGCTCCAACAAACAGAAGTGTTCGAAATGTGGGGAACCTCATTCATCTTCTGAATGTAACAAAACATCAGATTTATGTATTTATTGTAAACAAAAGCACAATTCATTGAAAGAATGTGTTGTTTACATTGAGCATCAATCAAAATTCAATCAAAAAGTTAAACATAAAAATCTTTTGTCTTATAGAGAAACTTAAAAGTAGATGGAGTACCGTGTACCTTTTAATTCCGCTCCTAAATGCTTATCTTTGACAGATACGCGTATTTCGACTACCACTTGCAGTTTTGCACTTGTTTTGCAGTTTGCAGTTTTGCACTTGCAGTTGCAGTTACTCCATCTATTTTTAAGTTTCTCTATTTGAGATTCTGCTCAGAGGATTCGAACATTCATTAAAGAGTTTTGTCTTATGCTGAAATCATGAAATCATCTGATAATTTTTCAGCTCCCAATACATTTGAGATGGCATTGAATCATCGGAAAATTTTAATTATTTTGCTTATAAACCTCCCAGCAACAGAAAAAGAATTTCAACCAAATCTATGAACGCTCATAATAATGTATCTGAACCTCAACCATCTACATCTTATAATGTAAATTTCCCTCCCCTTAGTGCATCAGTTCCTTCTAATAATATTCCCGGCTTCCAAAGAATTGACGCTGAAAAAACATTCAACAGAAACGATCTAAATTCGAACAATACTACTAGTGATAAAGAAAATGAAAATTCTCATAATTCAATTTTGAAAAATTTGGAAGGAATTGTAGAATTTTTGGAATTAAGTGATTTTTGGAATAAAAAAATCATTAAATTTATTTTACCATTTTTGGCTACCCTTTTAGATAAATTGAATTCGTTTGTTCCCCTCTTTTCTTCTCTATTCTCGTTTTAATGGCTTCGATCAATTCCAATAATTACAATGGAATTGTCGAAATATTGTTCCTAAAATTCATAGATTGAAAGTATTATTAACCAATTTTGATGTAGATGTGTTCTGTTTAAATGAAACATGGTTAGGAACAGCTAATTTTTTCGTATTCCAAAATTCAATGTAATTCGGAAAGATAGAGATTCATCATTTGGAGGTGTTTTAATTGGAATTCGTGATAATATTGAATTCAAATATTTAGATATTTCTATTCAAACGCAGCTAGAATACGTTGCAGTTTCTATCAAAAAGGGTAGATTTGAGTTTTCAATTATTTGTTTTTATATTCCTCCAAATGCAAGTTTTTCTTTGTCACAAATTAAAAGTGTTTTGAATGAAGTTCCTACTCCGTTTTATATTCTAGGAGATTTCAATGCACATAATTTTGCCTGGGGTAGTGAAAAGACTGATGGTAGAGGTTCTTTGATTATGGATTTGATTGATGATTTAAATTTAAATATTCTCAATGATGGATCGATTACTAGGATTGCTGTGCCTCCAAATAATCATCCATGTATTGATTTATCTTTGTGTTCAAAAAATTTGTCAATGCAATCCTCTTGGAAAACCATTGATGATCCAAATGGTAGTGATCATCTGCCTATTTTAAGGTGAAAATGAATCGAAGCCAAAGTTCAAATTTTCAAGAACACGGATCCGTTTGAACTGAAAGCCTAATCGATTGGTCACCACCAGCCGGTGATCAATCGATTAAGTTTTTAGCTTGAACGGATGTTCGGTTCTCCAGATCCGTGCTCTTGAAAATTTGAACTTTGGCTTCGATTCATCTTCACCTTAATTGATATACATACTTCTGAACAAAATGAAATTTTTAATGAATCATGTGCTCCTGATCTTTGTAAAAATGTTAATTGGGTGAAATTTTCAGACCTTATTTCTATTTCATTGATTAACGTTATAAATTCTTCAATTTTTCAAAATTGTTAATTGATTGTTTGCAAAAATCTCAATATAATAAATTAACTAACGGTACTGTTAGAAAAAAACGGCCATCTTTTTGGTGGGATCATGAGTGTTCCGTTTCGTTAATAAACAAATCAGAAGCCTTTAAATTATTTCGCAGATCTGGCTCCAGAAAAAAATATTTTTTATATTGAGAAGCTGAAGCTCAATTCATAAGGCTTACTAAATTCAAAAAGAGAAATTATTGGAAATTTTTTGTTGAAAATTTGGACAGTGAAACTTCGCTATCCACAACGTAGCCCGTAATTTAAGAAATTATAATTCTTCTGTTCCTCCTATTTTAGAATATTCGGACAAATGGATTAATGATTTTTCGACAAAAATATGTCCTGATTTCGTTCCTCCGTTCATTAATTTTAGAACAACATCATTCAATTATTATCCTGAACTTTGTGATCCATTTTCATTGGCCGAATTAAACATGGCTTTATCAATAACCAAAAATACTGCTCCGGGTATTGACAACATGAAATTCATTGTTCTCAAGAATTTACCAGAGGAAGCAAAAATTCATTTACTTAATATTTACTTTAATATTTACTTTATATATTTTTTTTTTCGATTTATAATTCCTTCTTGTGTCAAAATATTAACGGCGTTTCATCAAAGTTATTAGTATTGTCAAGCCTGGTAAAGATCCCTTATTTGCTGATAGTAGAAGACCTATCAGTTTATTGTCATGTTTGCGTAAATTATTAGAACGTATGATTTTGAATCGCCTTGAATTGTGGGCTGAGGACAACAATATTTTTTCATCTTCTCAATTTGGATTTAGAAGAGGTCGAGGCACCCGTGACTGTATTGCGCTTTTGACTTCACAAATTCAACTCTCATTCAATAAAAAACAGGATGTTATTTCAACTTTCCTTGATGTTTTAATTGATTTATTGTATAATAAAATGCATAATTTGAAAATTCCAAACTTGATTTCAAATTTTTTTATTTAATTTATTTTCTTTCAAAATTATGAAATTTTATCATGATGGAATGTCCAAACAAATTCGTTATAGTTATTTTGGTCTTCCACAGGGATCTTGTCTAAGTCCTTTCTTGTACAATTTATTTACAAGTAACATTGCTTCCATAATTCCTAATGGATGTTATTTATTACAATTTGCTGATGATAATGTTATTTCAATCAGTGGCAAAAACAGAGAGATCATTAGACATTTTATGCAATGTGCTTTAGATAATATTGATATGTGGGCTCATGAAAATGGTTTTTCTTTCTCAGTTCAAAAAACGAAATATATTGTTTTCTCAAGAAAACATTCTTCTACAATTATAAACTTATATCTTAATGGCCTTGAAATTGAAAAAGTTGATAGAGTAAAGTGGGGCAAAAGTTCGAGTGGGGCAAGAGTTTCTTTTTAAGATTTCTAGCTCAAATCAAATCAAAACTTAGAAATGTCATGGTGGTTCGAATGCTATTCAAGTAAGATACTTTCACTCCAAATATCATAAAAATCGATTGAGATTTGGAAAAGTTATGGCTATTTGTTGTTTTTCGACGTTAATATTGTAATATTTGGTCAAACTTTCGATGCATGGAACCAAATGAAGATAAAATATTTTTCAATATTTTATGTAAGGGCGTTTCTAGGCCTATCATAAGGATGCTTTGACGTGGATTAGTTTTTCCATAAATAGTTGGAATCAATTTTTGGCCCATAGCGGGGCAAAAGTTCGAATCTGTGGGGCAAAAGTTCGACCCATGTATAAATCTACGGAAAATTTTTCAAATTTCCTGAAATCTACATATTATCTACAAATTTAGCGAAATTTGCCTGATCGTGCGAAAAATGTCACAAAAATTTTACATTTCCCTTAGTTTTGCGAAAAACTGCTGTTTTTTGGGTGTATTACAATTAACCCTGTTTTGGGCATTTTTTGATGAAAATTTAGTGTGTATTTTTCGGCAAACATAAGTTTACGGCTGGTAGAAAGTATGCCTGGCATAAAAATATTGATATTTTGTGTTTTAGCCAACGAACTTTTGCCCCACACTAGATTCGAACTTTTGCCCCACCGGTGGGGCAAAAGTTCGAATAAGACAATTAATTTTGAAACTGTTATAACTAAAAATTGGTAAATATTTTGACACAAGTTTTTTCAGCAAAGTTATAGCCAATATGATGAAGGTTCGCTGTATGGTATTTGTTTTGTTTCATCTGCTATTATTTTCCTGGAAACTTTGATTATACCACTAAGGTCGAACTTTTGCCCCACCTTACTCTATATACAAATATCTTGGCATATGGTTTGATTATAAATTAAATTGGAACACTCACATTACATTTATCCAAAAAGTTTGTGCCAAAAGAATTAATTTTCTTCGTACAATTACAGGTACTTGGTGGGGAGCAAATCCTTCTGATTTAATAACACTTTATAAAACGACTATTCGTTCAGTTATGGAATATGGTTGTTTTTCATTTGGGAGTGCTGTACAAACATATTTTGTCAAACTTGTAAAAAAAAGCAACTTCGTTGCTTGAGAATTTGTTTGAAGCTTATGAATTCAACACATACTCAATCAATTGAAGTTCTTGCCGGAGTAGTGCCACTTAAGATTCGCTTTCAAGAATTAAATTGCAAATTTGTGATGAATTGTTTCTCAAACAATCATCTATTATCAATATTTTGAAATCGTTATTTGAAATTAATCCTTCGAGCAGAATATTAGATTCCTTCATTCATTGCTCTAATGAACAAATTGAAACAATTCGTTTAAATGCTTTTTATAATTCAAAAATTACAATTCACTCATACCAACCTATCATTGACTTCACCTTGTTTCATGAATTGAAACAAGTTCCAAAAATTCAACATACTCATTTTGCGAATTTTTTATTTGAGCGTAAATTTTTTGGAGTCACACCTGCGCAAATTTATTATACGGATGATTCTTTGATTCAAGATGTTGCGGGATTTGGTGTATACAATTTTCGGGTCATTTTTTTAAATTACAATCTCCTTGTTCCATTTTTTCGGCAGAACTGGTTGCTCTATGTTTTGCGTGCAACTTGATCAAAGATTGTACACCAAATATTTATTTCATTTGTTCTGATAGTTTAAGCTGTCTACAGGCATTGGATACGATAAATTTCAATTTTAAAACTCATAATATTATATTTATGATGAAAACATTATTATTTGATCTTAGTTCTAAGGGATTTATTATTAAATTTGTATGGGTTCCTGCTCATTGTAAGATTTATGGAAATGAACAGGCAGATTCATTAGCTAAATTTGGCGTTCATCGGGGAATAACCTACAATCATCACATATTACCATTTGAATACTATCCAAAACTGAAAGTGAAATCTCTTTTGGATTGGCAAATTTGTTGGAACTCTAGCGATAAAGTGCGATGGTGTCATTCTATTTGCTCAAAAGTTAGTAATTACCCATGGTTCAAAAATATATCAGCGAGTAGAAATTTCATTTGCTCTTTTTCAAGGTTGATATCAAATCATTATATTTGCAACAGCCATTTGTATTGAATCAACATCAAAGATTCTAATCTATGCGATTGTGGAGAATCTTATGAGGATATTGATCATATTGTATTTCAATGTCGCAAATTCATTTTACCGAGGAAAAAATTAATCAACAACATAGTAAATTTGAATCATCCTATTCCCATATCTGTTCGTGACATATTTGGTACTAAATGCTATCCCGTATTGAAAATTTTATTTGAGTTTCTAAAAGAGTTCTCATATTTTGTTTGATACTTGTTGTTGTTTTTATACATTTATTTTCAGATGTCAAGAATGATTCGATTCTGAAGGACCCTCTCCCTCGCCGACTTTTGATGATCTTCTTCTTCTGTCTGGCGTTACGTCCCAACTGGGACAAAGCTTGCTTCTCAGATTAGTGTTCTTATGAGCACTTCCACAGTTATTAACTGAGAGCTTTCTTTGCCGATTGACCATTTTTGCATGTGACTTTTGATGATACTCTTCACTTAATATCGGATTGATGTTCATATTACACGATTATGGCTCTGTTATGGTCTGTTGCCGTGTGAGCTTCTAGTTTTAAGTTTGATTTGTAACGTTTCTTGAAAAGATAAAGAGGTTTTGTGCCTCTTTGAGAAAGATTTCAAAAAAGAAATCACTCAACGGGGTTTTTCCCTCTTTCAAAATGTTATGTTAAAATAAATAAATAAATAAATAAATAAAGAATGAATATAGGATTACGATTCTAATGAAACCTTGTTTTAAAATTTTGGTCGAAAGTTGCTTGAGAAAAAAACATATATTGAGCTAGTTTAGTTCGGGATTTTTGCAGAAATTTGTTAAACCATGTAGTTAGAAGGTTAAAAGGATGTAGTTAGATTCTAGCAAACAAATTCATGGATATCCATTGAATTGAACTGTTATCTATCTAAGGATGGTAAAAAGGATATGGCTATTCAAGGAAAATCAGCATCACGTCTGAAAAATGTCGTTATATGTTGGAGAATATTTACAATTCTACCGTACTATATATTTTCTATAATTGAGTAAGCTATATAAAAATACGAAATCACTCTAACATTCTCGTTGCAACATTGTAGCCATTGAAAAATGATGGTCCTCGAGTCACATAACATTCGATTGAACTGTCAAATACCTGGACTGCATTCCGGCCTATACCCACAACACTTCAGAACATCTTAAGTTCAATTCGATAAAATGTTGCAGCAATCTACCGAATGGGTAGTTGCTATCATCATCTCCTTCGTCGTTCCTGCCTTCAAATCGTATCTCGAACCGTAGGCCCAGCGAATGCACAGAAATCGATTATCAGGGCCCACCTCCTTCGATTATCGTCATCAGCATCGCCATCAAATGCCTGGCTCGAATAAACAACAACAGGAAGGAGTGTCCGCTTCACATCGAACACTTTGGTTTTATGCGAAATGGCTAAAAGGCGAAACAATTTCAAATAAATTTCCTCCCCGGACTGCTACGATCCCCGTTAGTGCGGCGGAAAGGGCGAGAATCGATGACATGTTAATGTCAATTCTCTGCACGTTCTGTGCGCTCCACGGTAATAAGTGAGTATCTACCGTTAAATGGGATAACTTTGAAAGTTTTTAGAAAAAAATCTATATTTCTGCAATATATATTGAGGTTTTCCATGTTATAGTCCTAAAAACAAGTACTGCTATAATGAATCTTCGAGGTGTTATCTTTTGTAAAGTATACTTGTAGGTACACATATTTACTGCCATGAATCGCAAGTCAGTCCCATCTGCATTTTCGTCAAAATTCAGTTGAGTTCAGTTTTCATCATATCTTCTTATGCTCTTTCAGCTGCACTAATGAGATAATACGATTTGTTCGGAAAAAAAGTAGGAAAGAATAGCTAGTCAAATTGTCCCATAATGAAAAGTAATAGCATATCAGTCCCACTACAGAATTCCGCACCGTGTAACACAAAAACGAACCGTGTTTTGATCATCTTTATATTTTTATCAGAAAGGTATCGTATTGAAAAGCAAATTATGAAAGTTTCATTAAAATTTGAACATGTTCCAATCCTCTGGAATTTTTGGAATATTCGTATGGATAATAGGTTTGGATAGTTCACACCCCATTTTCTCAATGCCTACTTTTTACAGATGGGACTGGCTTGCGATTCACGGCAGTTTAGTTTCCAAAAATGGACCTCGGGAAGTCGGGGAAGTTCCTGTTTAAATAAGTATTTGCTGAGCGGTGAGAGATTTAGTATTTTTTTTTTCCAATAGGCCTATACGGGTTGAAACAGCTTGTAATGCAAAAAAAAAAAACATTTAATCATATTTATTTTATTTAACTGGTTCACGTAAGATGTGTCATCATTTCACTATCGAAGTTATCCAAATTAATAAAGCTACCCCGTTTTACGGTACCTTCAGTTCTTGGTCCAGTTCGGACCTCGCGGTGATGAAGGACCGGGACCGGAAAGCACCAGATGTCTATGTAGCCCCAGCATCAGCCGTATTTTATGAAATGTTTTAATTCATGATCTGGTTTACGTTGCGGACAGGAAGAATTGGCAGCAATTGGCATGACAACGGTTTGTTCCCCTTTTCTTGAGCGCCTTCAATATTTGATCTGCACAGCACAAGAAACACGTTGTAATACCGTTAGTCATAATAAATATGTTAAGTAGATGTCGCATTGTGTAGCAGTTCACGCTGTTCTGGGGTCCCCACCAGGGTCGGTCCAGCGGTAGACCTGGGCGCCGACACTGTCGATTCATTTAGGTCCACCGACACATGCTGGCAGCTTCATTTTTTACGGCTAGAAAAATTTTCAAATTGCGATAACTTTTTTGTTTTTCTGTATTGATATTGATAATTGGTAATCTGTATCACGTAAATATCTCCGGCTGCAGAATTTTTATCGTATTCGAATATTCACACCTCGGAATGATACATTATTGCGAGTACCTATGTTGTGAAAAAATGAAGCAATTTGGTGCAGCCGTCTTTGAGTAATAAGCATTTTTGTTTCTGGTACCACACTGGACAAATAAAGATCTTGAAAATTCTAAAAAATCTCATATCGTAATTTTTAGATTCCTCCATGAATACTGAACCGATTTGAATGATTTTTTCAGAGTAGCTCCTTTTTACCTGGCGTTGTATAGTTCACATTTTATTTTTCTGATAAATTGACCAAAAACAAAATGGCCACTAAAGACATTTTGTATGGGGAACATCGGAATATTTTGAAAAATAGATCACCAATGTTTAATACCGACACGGATTCTTATACTAGAAGAGTTTTTTGAGGTCTTGTGAACTGTGAATAAATGGTGCAAAAATATCGATAAACAAAAAAGTTATCGCGATTTACAGGAGTTTGACCAAGAATGCGTCTAAGAATTTCTTCAAAAATTGCTTTATGCTTACTCCAAAGTATCCCCAGGAATTCGTCCACGGATTACATCTAGAATCCTTCTAGAGGTTTTCCAGGGATACCGAAGATACCTACTACTATTCTCCATTGATTACACAAAAAAATTTTCCCGCCAGATACTCCACTTAAATTTCATTACGAAATTATTCACGGAGTTTCTCATTTAGCTCCACCAGGGATTCCTCCAAAATTCCACAAATCGTATTTGCAGGAACTTTTTCGAGTGATTTTTTCTGCGAAGTTATCTCCGGTGGCTGGTTTGTCTCCGAAATACCTTTCATCATTTGCTTTACATATATTACTAAAAAAAATTCTCATCAAAAAATTTGAAAAATTTCATCCAGGATTTTCTGCAATTATGATGAACTAAACGAGAAACTTCTCCTAAAATTTCAGAAATTTTGCAAAGATTTCTTCATGTACTACTCCAGCGATTCTTCCATGAATTCTTTAAGCGGTCCCTTTCGAAAACAATCCTTTAATTTAATTTCACACATATGTTTTTGTTGTTCACACATATGGCCATCTGTTAAAACAAATTTTCAACTTCTATTCATTCCTCTCGTCGCTCGCTTGCGGTTCTATCCATCTTGTCATTTCATTACTTTCGTTACTCCCTTTCACTCTGAGTATAGGTATTGCATTCACCGAAAAAAGGTCAATAAATTTTCATAATATTAAAGTCATGCGGTGATTAAACCTTATATCTTCTTCTTTCTGGCGTTACGTCCTCACTGGGACAAAGCCTGCTTCTCAGATTATTGTTCTTATGAGCACTTCCACAGTTATTAACTGAGAGCTTTCTTTGCCGATTGACCATTTTTGCATGTGTATATCGTGTGGCAGGTACGAAGATACTCTATGCCCTGGGAATCGTGAAAATTTCCTTTACGAAAAGATCCTCGACCAGCGGGATTCGAACCCACGACCCTCAGCATGGTCATGCTGAATAGCTGCGCGTTTACCGCTACGGCTATCTGGGCCCCAAACCTTATATATGATAATTACTATGGGAAAACCAACTGATTTATTCAACAGATTTCAACTTTTCAGACAAAATTAAGATATCTGAATTTTTTTTTGAATTTTAATTTTTTTTTTTTTGATGTAAAAAATATATATTTTTTCAAAGTTTTATATATTTTCTGAAAAGTTGAAATTTTAAGCTTTCATCCTATAAAAAAAAAGATTGGAAATCGGTTGAGCTGTTCGAAAGTTATGATTTGCCGATGAAAAATGACTGATGTTTTATTTTCAAAAAAATATATTTATCTCAAAAACTAAAAAACCTACATCGCTGAAAATTTGACAGTAAACGTAAAATTTTCTGAACTTTCAAGAAAAAATGAGAACAGCAATAGCTCCTTTGGTTCCGAGGCTTTCAAAACCCGAAAAAACGGAAATTATTGATTATTTTTTCATGTAAAATAAAAACAAATTTTGTGAAATTTTATATTTTTTATGAAAAGTCAAAATCCAAAAAGATTGAAAATCGGTCGAACGGTTCAAAAATAAAAAAATTGCGAGATCGCGGTTTTTCTGGTCAGTCTATTTCGGAAATGGTGTGTGTGTGTGTGTAATCCTTCTAACCCCCACTGTCCGGCAGTGGTATTATGGAAGAAAACTTTCTGCATTTCAGAACATTCTGTTTGCAAAAAGTTTTAGTCCGGGAGTTAGATGGCGATAGCTCTATTGCAGATCCCATGACCCATTTCAGAATGGCTGGAGAGACACGTCCATTCAGAAGTCACTTTCACTTACAATAAGCCCCGCATGTATATATTGTCTTTATCAAATGGATAATGGCAATATATTCACACTTCCTGGTTTAAAGATTTCTTCTTTATACCTGGCGCGTATTTAGTTAATATTCATGATAATATGCATGTTAATATAATTGATTCGATCTCACCATTTTCTGCTTTTCCATTCCTTTTCCGATGCGATAGCTTCCTCTGAGATTCTCTGTATCTCTCCTCTTTCTTTTATTCGTTGGATCAATCTTCTCGTCTTTCTCTTTCCATCTTTCTATTTCCTTGATTCGTTCTCCCGTCCTCCCTGTTTCAACCTGCAATTTATGAAGGGACATTTTATGAGTAGTTATACTGTTCACAGTTTATCATAATATAAATTATAAGCATTATAAAACGGTTCTAGTCTTTTTTTTTTTTTTTTTTTTTTTTTTTTTTTTTTTTTTTTTTTTTTTTTTTTTTTTTTTTTTTTTTTTTTTTTTTTTTTTTTTTTTTTTTTTTTTTTTTTTTCTCAATGTTTCTTTTATAGTAATAATTATTAATAATATTATTATTTTTTTTTTTTAAGTGTGCTTTATTAGTTCTTGATCACATACATATCTTATTATACATATAATTAATATTACTTTTTTTTTTTTTTTTTAATTCCTTGTAATCAATCTGCACCTTGGCCCACCGAGTTGCTTATTGGATGTTGAATGTCCGTGTCATTTTGCTAATCCATTTGAATGCTCATCAAACATAATTTGGATGCTCCTCAAACGCAATCATTTGACCAGGTCCAGCAATACTGAATGAGCGCAGTTGATCATTACACATGATTACATAATTTTACAAAATATATTTAAAGCTGTGTGAATCTAATGCTGTTACACTTCAAAATATTAAGTTGTATATTATGTTTTCCTAATCCTCCGTAGTATTCAAAAATTAAACGTGAATTCATGTTTTTTTGTCTTGCTCTTCTCAACATTTTCTTTATTCATCTACACCTGATTCCGATTCTTCTTCACTACCCGTTGTTTTATATATCTGCTCTGCCTGCCTTTTTAATTCGTACTTATCTTTCACTATTCTATTCCAATCCTCCTCTGTTATGTTTGGTAGTCTATCTTTATCTTCTCTAACCGCTTCATTCCATGTTTTGGCAGGTCTACCTATCTTTTTCTTTTTGCATCTAAGATTTTGTGCTATTTTTAATGGATGTCCTTCTACTCTTCTCTGTATGTGTCCCCAATAGTTAATTCTCATGACCCTTATCTTTTTTACTGCTGTTTTACCATCTAATAATTTTGATGCAGTTAATCTCCCTTTTGGCCTGTCTTTACAATACTTAATCATTTCTTTTAATATCTGCATTTCATACTTCGTTATTGACTTTCTATTTCTTTTAATTAATGTTGCTGTCTTAAGTCCGTATGTGATTGCTGGTGAAATTACTGTCTTATACATTAATTTCGCTAAGCTCCAGGGTGGTTTATATCTTCTCAGAAATTCTATCATTATTTTGCTACTTCCTATTGCTAATTTACATCTCTTCCTTGAAGTTTGTGGCCTATCTAATGTATCTGATAAATATGTTCCTAGGTATCTCATATTATTCACCACTTCATAATCTTCTCCATCTATGTTCACTTGTTTCGGTATATTTCTGTCCGAAATTGGTTCTCTTATCATAATTTGGCTCTTGTTATTATTTACTTCTAATCCAATTTTTTCCAATTCTGTTTTAAGTATTTTAACAATATCCTCTATCTCTTTTAGCGATTTTGCTATAATGAGTATGTCGTCTGCAAATACTATGATTACTGGTAGTTTATCGTTATCAGGCTCTAACAGATTAATTTTGGGATACTTTTTTTTTATTTCTCTTAATATGTCCTGTATAATTAGTGTGAATATGTAAGGTGATAATGGACACCCTTGTTTTATACCCTTAGCTTTTATCCTTTCCTCTGTGCATATCCCTTCCCATAATATACATGTTTTTTCTGCATTAAGTGCTTGCATTACCCTATTTGTAATGTGATCTGGTACTGCTAATTTTTTAAGTATCTTAGGAACTGTTGTTATATCTACATTGTCAAATGCTTTTCTTAAATCGATTGCTGCTACTATTGTTGTTTCCCCACCATTCCATCTCTCATCTAGAAATCTTCTAGCGTAGAACATTTGATCATCTGTAGACCTATCTTTGGTGAATGCTGCTTGATGGTAATCTGGATCTCCTGCATATTCTCTTAGTCTCTGCATTAACCATTTGGCGTATATTTTATATCCTAAGTTACATAAGCTTATTCTTCTAAAGTCCTTAGTTTCTTTCGGTGTTTTACATTTCGGTATAGGTATTTGGGTTGATTGTTTCCATTGACTAGGTATATCGTTTGTTTCCCATACTTTTTTCATTATTTTGTACAGTTCCTCTCCTGTCTCATTATTTGCATATTTAATATATTCGTTTCTTAGTCCATCTCGCCCAGCTGCTTTTCCGTTTGCTAATCCTCTGATAATTTCCATTATCTCCTCTTTGCTTGGTCCTTCTGTCAATTTTTCTCTATCAGCTTCTATCACAATCGGTTGTCCTTCTGTTAGTTTCAATTCTCCATCCCATTTTTTAATCGAAATATTTGGTTTCTTGGACTCTTTTCCCTTAATGAATTGCTTAAGATACCGATACGATCTTTTTATCCTTTCTCCTATTTCATAATCCTGTAACTCATTATAAAACTTATATACTTCTTTCTCACGGTGCTCTTTTACTTTTATATTGTATTCTTGTCTTCTTATATTTATGTTGTGCCTATACCACTCTGTGCCTATACCTCTTTCTTTAGCTAACCTCATTTGCGTCCTTGCCCTCATAAGATTATTCAAGGCTCTTTTTCTATTAGGTGTCAATGGAGTTTTAGTTTCTTCTAAAACCTTTTTTGCACTTAAATTAACTTTCTTAATAAATTCTGCATATGCTTTAGTAGTATCTATATTGTCTATTTCAATTTTCTTGTGTTTCTCAAGTTCTTCTGTATATTTCTTATGTTTATCTTCGTACTGCAAAATACTTGGTTGTAGTTTTTTCTTTATGGATTTTAGCCTTCCAAGTTCTTTTTTTTGTTCCGTATAAATACCAACTTTCAATAATTTGTGATCATTTTGGATAGCTGTCCATGCTGCTCTTATAAATTTCACTTTCACTGTTGACTCTTCGGCTATTATTACATGATCTATCTGTGATTCTCTATTTCCATTAGACCAGGTCACTAATACCGATTCATCGAACCTCATTGATATAATGATCATTCTGTGAATTTTCAATAAATTTTTCATAAATTCCCCATTTTCATTTGTTTGTTTGTGTCCGATAAATTTACCTAATCTTATTATTTCTTCTTCATCTGAATCTTCTTTACCTATCTGAGAGTTGAAATCTCCTAAAAGAATCATTCTATTCTTTCTAGGATGTCCATTAATGAAAGCTCCTAATTGTGCATAAAAAGAATTAGCATTTTTATTTGGCACATGTACATTAACTATTAACCAATCCTCTTTTTGATCCTCATGTTTCATAATCGCTGACATGATATTACTGTTAATTTCTCTAATATCTCTGATATCTATTTTTCCGTCCTTCCTGGTAAGAATAGCTAGCCCTCTCATATTATTTGTGTTGTCCCTGTCTGATAAAAACCAATTATAGTGCAGTGTGCTTACTCTATTTCCCTGCACATTTGCTTCTTGTAGAACTGCTATATCTATTTTAGCCTGAAAGAGCTCTTCATCTATTTCTGATCGTTTTTCTTTTAGACAACAACCCCTTACGTTCAGAGACCCTATGTATATTTCCTCTTTTTGCTGTACATTGTTTTCTTTCTTTTCCACCTGTTTCTTTTTGTGGTTGATACTCCTAACTTTACCGTTTCTGATTTCTCCGATTCTGCCTTTCAATGTTACAATTTCAACGCTATCAACTTGTGTTCGGTTCCCTTCTTTGCTACAACACAACTGTATTTTCTCTATTTCATCTTTTTCTCTCAATCCTATTGGTCTGTACTTAATCACATTCGACTCCTTACTGTAAACAATAACCTCCTTCCTAAAAAAATCTGCTATAAATTGCCATGTTTCTTTCCCTGGACTCCTTATGTTGTTTTTTACTTTTTCATTAGCATATTTTAAAATATCTTGTTGAAGCGCTATCGGCAGTTCTTTAAATATTTCTAAATCAGGAGAAAGTTTACTTAACTGATGACTCACTGCCCATAAATAGCTCTTATTGTCCTTTACGATTTGTTTTACCTTCAATCTATATTGTCTTATTCTAATCCAAGTAGTGTTGTTAATAATCTTTATTGTAGGATCTTTTACAGTTTGTACTACCTTGATTTCTTGCTTCGCTGCTCCGTCTATTAACTCTATTTCTTTATCTTGCTCATTTATCACCTGACTTTGTTGAGTATCAATTGTTTGATCATCATTTGCTTTTTCCAAGTTCAACCCTTCATTGTTTATTTTAACTGTTTCTCGCTCCTTTCTGTTTTCCCTGTACGTTGACTTACTCAGTTCTTCATTTTCTGCATCCTGCTCATCACACACTCGATTTGTTAATTTTTCATCTCTCTTTAGCTCTGCAATGAACTCATTTCCTGATTTTTCCTTTTTCTCCCCGGATCCTGGTTGTTTCCTCCTTTCATTATGTGTCATCATTTCCGCATTATCTTTATCCTGTCCTCGTTCATTGAAAACCTCCTTTGTTTGAGTGTTGTTTGATTCTATTTTATCTCCTTTATCATTATTCACTGTCTCCTCAATCAGTTGTCCCTTGTTAACAATCTCTACTCCTTGTTCTACACTATCATAATGGTTGATTCCATTGTAGTAAATTTGAATAGTTTTTCCCATTCCATTTCCGTGTATCAGCTCCAACGGCTGATAGTGTGGGTTATATACCCTGATATTCACTCCCAAAATTTCTTTAATAGCCATCAGCGCCTCTGCTCCGGCCCATGTTCCGTCTCTCGCTAGACTTTGAAGATGTTGGTTTATTTTTTCTTCAAGTTGAAGATCAGTTAGCTGGTCCACGGATTCGTTGGCTGCCATGATAATCTCGGATATTATCACATCCCTCATCTCAGCCATGTGTACTTTGAGGTACTCGACTGTTGCCTGACGCAAGTTCATGGCTTCTTTGTAAAAAAGCGCATCGAATGTTTTTCTGCCGGACAGTTGCTGGATAATCGCATAAAAAAGGCAATTACCATCTCCTGGCACTTCGATCACTTTTACCCGCCCATCCTTTAGCTCCATTTTTACAGCCTCTGTGTAATTTACCACACTCACCTCACAATTCAATCCACTAATCCGCTAATCTGGGATTTTCACAATATCACAATCTGCACTTTTTTCACTAAAGCACTTGGATTTTTTCACTGCACTTTGACTCCGTTCTTATTGACAGCCGAAGAAATTATGGTTTTTTTTTTTCGTTGATGTCATAAACTTTCGCGCCTTTCACCGTTGTAATAAAAAGAGAAAGAAAACTGCTTCATTCCGTGAAACTCGCGCAACGGAATCAATTTATCTTCTCTTTTACACTGTTACTGTGATGCCATCTTTGATTGTCATGCTTCCTCCCCTTAATAAACATCGACCCTTAATAGCTTGTCTAACCGAACCCTAATCTTTGGTGCAATATTTTTTACAGTTTGGCATCCCTTCCTGTTTTCTCTCAAGTGACGCTGATCACTGCGCGCCATTAGCTACCTCTTCCACTCCCCCCAGCTTCTCAGCAAGGCAAACCTTGACGTAACTGTTTGCTCTGCACCAGAACAACGTGAGAGTAAAAGAGAGCACCAGTGGCACGCGCCATCTGAGAAAATCCATATCACTGGTGTATACTAAGGGCTCTCTCCGTTATTTGATTCATCTACAATGATAGGAGAGTCGTGAGCTAGTTGTATTAGTTTCATTTCATTCATACTCCCAATCAGAAAAAAAGACCCTAGCCACGGTTATCCACCACTACTCTACTAACACACCGCTCCCCTTCCCCTCGCCACTTCTTACTAATCATGCCCTCACCCGGTGAACCAACTTGCTCCTACCTGCCTCTCGTTCTGACTGACCTATTTAGGCAGTTGGTGAGGGTGAGCCACTTTCAGGGCTGGTAGTGGCTATACAGCAAAATAATATTGTCTTTAGCAACCAATTTTTTTTTTTTTTTTTTTTTTTTTTTTTTCAAATTTTGTGAAGGTGACAAACTAGGGTGCAGAGCTACTTGGACACTTCCATGATTCACTTTGGCATGGGGGTTTTTGTCGGCCGAATTGTCTGAAGCATTGGTGGAATTCCTTGTAGACTACACAATTCAAAAGTAAAAACGACATCTTAGACAAAGTTTGCGGCCGAATTTCTCTACCTAAAATTTAAACTTTTCTTTTCCATGATAATCCCAGAGTGCCATTTATTTTCGACGATTTTCGAAAATTGATGTTCCTAATAGTCGAACTATTGTAAAGGATCATATCATTATTGGTTAACAATCACGCTAACCCTACATAAAGTTTATCTATGTTAGATTTAGAAAACAGTGACTATATCCACTAGTTTCTTCAGTCAGTGACCAAGTCACTAAAAAGTAACTCGCTACCAGCCCTGCACTATCCATATTTGAGCTTCCTTCCAATCAAAATCCAAAGATGTGCTTTGCGCTTACCTTGTTGTGCTCCCATACACTTACTCCATTTCGTCATTTCGTTTTACCACCCGTTAACCTGGAAATCATCCATCGCTAGCTTCATAGATGATTACCAATGGGCATGTTGCGCTGAGTACTGCTCCCGGATGTTTTCGACGATATTCTACCTCTCCTTTTACTGAGCAGGAATCTTCCACATATTTCGCTCTCACACCACATCACTTTCGCCCGTGCTATCTTTCACTAACACCACTACTGAGACCGCGCTTATTTTTCCCCACTCACGCTGCGGGCATCCATTTTTACGCCACAATCTCTCGTTTTGAAAATCCAAATTAAGACACTTTCCATAAATTTTTCGACTATTTCGGAAATGGTCACCCTAATAATAAAAATCCAAAAACGCGTGTATCCTTATTTCGGATTAGGAACAAAACAGTAATTTTTCACGGAATTCAGTGACACACTAGATCGGTTTTTTCATGGAATGGCTGCAATGTGTTATGTGCCCTTGTGGAATAGTTCTATGCTTATTAGACTGGCCCAGCTCAGTATGGGAGAAAAATAAAGTTGTATAATTCCACGGGGCACCTCCCAGGGTTATTCCTTAGTGCTAGAGGAAGACTTCCTGAAAGTTTCATCTCATTTGGTCGTTCCATGAGCTGGCGCAATTGAATTGAAGTTAATATGGGATATTCAGCTCAAACATATGAGAAACAGCACATCATCTCCAGTTTGGGTCAGGACAATTGTTGATCGCGTTCAATTGAACCCAGAATGTCAAAAACACTACTTGATACCATAGCGAACAATATTGTAGAAGGTTGTATCATGATTAAAATTAATAAAGTTTGTGTTTTACCTATCTAAAGTAGATCTGCAATACTGCTCTGTATTTTATCAACATAGCATGATGGTTACCATTAGGCGCATCATAGCCACCTATGATGCTGGGCGATGATTTTTTACTTTAATTGTAAATCATTGGCTGTAATAATTAGCTGAATATATGCAGTGAAAAAAAGTAGCCATGATTTTTGTATGCTATTTGTGCTCTCAGTTAATAACTAAAATCATAGCAATCTGAGGTTTGCCTAGACCGGACCTGGGAGGGAGGCACCGATACTACACACGAAATATAGAACAAAGTTTGTTTGAACTGCAAGATAACTCCAGCTTGCCAACAACAATCAAGGCAGGTTTGGGGAAAATCGCTAGTTTTCTTTTGTCGTGTACTTTCGATCTTTCCTGACAAACATGAAAAAAGGGCCAAAGTTTTCTATGCACCAAATATTAATTTTCATTGGAAAAAGTAAAACCATGCGTTTTTCAATACTTCATATTCAATTAGTTGAAAGGTGCTCACGTGACATTACTTGCATTATGTGCATGAATTGATTTTCATTCAGTTTTTGTCACTTTTGATGAAATGCGAAAATGTGTTTTAATCAGTTACGCGCTTTTTCCATGTTAGTCCAATGTTTGAGATCTGGGCTCACAGTGACAGTTCGTGACAGCGGAATCCCGGCTCACTATGACGTACAGAAATTTTGTATTGGTTTCTCCCTCCCAGGACCGGACACGTCAGTCGAGTCGGTCATAAATTCGTAGTCAAGGAAACTATAGTAACCGAATCAACAACCGGGAGGGTAATAAATTGCTCGGATAAAAGAGGGAGCTTCGATGCGGTTCCACCTGTTGGCGTTCGACTATTTGGTAAGGCAACTCAAAACAGCCGGTGCGAAACTAGAGGACGGAGATCTGGTATCCCAGCGGTTCCTAAGCTTGCCGGAATCGTTCGGTCCCCTCGTGACGGCACTGGAAAATATCAATGAAGACGACCTCAATTTGGATTTGGTCAAGCAACGGCTACTGGCGGAAGAGCTAAAAATGCCACAAGTGCGGTCAAACCGGCCACATGAAAAAGGACGGCAAAGAGAGGGAAGTTCAAGCTGCCACGTGTCAGAAAGGGGTAAGTTTCATGGCCAACCGTTATGCGCCAATCACGCCGAAATGTAATGTCATCAATTTCAAATTGCGAGCGAGCGAGCGACCATTTGGTGAATGTGAAGAAGTTTTATGACATGGTAGAAAAGCTGCCGTATTCGGTGGTGATAAACGTGGCCAAGGACGCCGCAGGTCTGGTTGCAAAGGAAGAGGGCGTAATTAACGGTATCAGCAATCGTGGCGTCCCCCAGAACATGCGTAAGGTGCTCTACGTGTCGGACCTTCGAGATAATCTGCTGTCGGTTAAAAAGTTGGCTGCTGCTGTTCCTCAAGAAATTAGCGGTGCTCAAAGAAGGATGGAGAAATCATCGCTACCGCACCGAAAAGGGGCAATCTGTACGAGATATAAATCAAGGTGAGTGACTCAACTGCTAACGTTTGTCAGGTAGAACCAAACGATGTGTGGCAATGTCACCTGAAGCAACTGCAGAAGGAACTGGCGTGAACTTCAAGCCGGGACAGAATCGATTCTACGATACCTTTGCCCAGGGTAAGCAGTGTGGGGAACCTTTCGATTGCACACGTCCGCGAGCAAAGCGGCCCTCGAGCGCATTCATTCAAACGAGACGCACTTCTCCAGAAAGGTTTCTACAAGAAGAAGGGCATCCCAATCAAGCCACTATCGCCTACACGCCCCAGCAAAATAGCGGGGCCGAGCGATTCAATCGGACACTGGTGGAAAAAGTGAGGACCATGCTGATCGATTCGTCGATGCCGATAGCCATGTGGTGTGAAGCGGCACTAACGGCGGTGTCCAACAGCAGCGTTGCCGGGAGACACTACGCCGGCCGAATGTTGGATCGGATCCAAACCGGATTTTTCGAAGTTGCGCGTATCTGGATGCATCATGATTGGAGACGCCCCCAACGGAAACCGTCTGTTGAATCGAAAATCCAGGAAGGTCATGATTGCTCATGCTTTCGACAAGAACTGTTTCCCACTTGGTTTCCCATACTTTTCTGAAATGAACAAAAATGAGAAACCGTTAGTAGTGCTACCATCGTACGAGCAAGAGGGTGAAGCAGAACCAACAGACGTGTTGGTGATTAAGGCTGGACCAGCAGATGAACCGATCTCAGAAGAGGCTGCTGGTGATGATGAGGACAGCTTTCACGAAAATACCGACGATTCCGAGGAGTATGAGCTTGCTGACCCAACTACCGCCGCACTCGCTTCGCAAACAAATAGCATTTTCCTCTGCAGTAGAATTTTCTAAAACGCACCGTGAGGCCCTGAATCGTGACAACCGTGACGAGTGGCTGAAAACCATTCAGGACGAGCTGCAGTCGATGGCGAAAAACCAGGTGTTGCAGCTGATGCCATGCCCTGCCAACGTGAAACCGTTAAAAACCAAATAGATTTTTCGCATCAAGGACGACGAGGACGGGAATGTGATGCCTGTACGATACAAGCCTCGAATCATCGCCAAGGGTTTCGAGCAGAGAACGGGACTGGACTACGACGAAACGTACGCACCGGTTGCCAAGCTTGCGACGATTAGTATCATCTATGCGGTAGGCGTCCGTGAGGGCTTCTTCTGCCACCAGATGGACATGAAGATCGCTTTTTTTTTAATGGCTGGAAGAAACCTGAGCACCATCAGGTTGATCAAGACGATGCTGGGGTCCGTGTTCTAAATAACCGACTGTAGTGAGTTGCAGCGTTTTCTCGGGATACGGATCGACTTCATCCGTAGTGAAGGGTGAAGCTATCACAGGAAATGAGCATCGAAAATTTCCGAAATCGCTTCGGGACGAACGAGTGCAATCCGACTAGGACTCCGATAGAAAAGGGCATCCAGTTATCATGCGGTGGGCCTGCTGCCGGTGAACTATATGGGAAGCTGGTCGGTGGCCTGATGTACATCATGCTCTGTTTCGGGCCGGGTCTGTGTATGGTCCACGAAACAACGAATCAGATACGCTAGTCGACTATGTTGATGCCGACTGGGCAGCCGACCTTGAGGACCGAAAATCGGTAAGCGGATCGATTTTAAGGTGTATGGATGCACCGTTTTGTGGGGCAGCAAGAAGCAATCTACCGTGTCGTTGTATTCAAGCGAAGCTGAGTAGGGGAACTCAGGGTAAAACCGACACTGTGGGTAAGATCGACACCCTCTAATTTTTCATGTTTTGTGCAGATTTTCATGCAGTTTCCACCACGCTCTATCTTTATTTGTGAAATGTTGTGTTTCGGATGACATCACAACTGAATTTACCAATAAACTGCCAACATAAACAACAAAATCATATTGGATAACATAGAAGCAACAGCAGTCGCAATATTTCGCTGTTATTCTTTAACTATTTCGCGTGTGAAATTTTTAAAATGCCATTATTTGTTCTGCGTCTACATCATCATTTACTATTATTACGTTCATACAAAATGGAGGAGAATTTAATTTTTGGGTTTTCGACAGCTGAAAACGCTATTGAAAAATAAATGTCCACTCGGGGTAAGATCGACACTTTCATTTGGGGTAAAATCGACACCTTTCTTTGCTAAATAATCTAACTTCAGGGAATCTTTCTTGTCGGAAGACTTCCTCTGTAGTTTATGTGAGTCTTTATTTTCGAATTCCAGTGAAATTCATGGATGGCAAACTTGTTAACATGTAAAATATGACACTATATGACTTGCCACAAGCTATCATTAGGAATTTAAAAAAATGTTTCTATGTTTCACGTTTAAACTTAATAGTTTGAAGAAATGTTTCTCATTTGAAATTGAAGAATTAATAGAATTTTAAATGTTTTCACATAAATTAATCTTATTGTTTTTTTTTTTACAAACCAAGAGGTTAGACAGTTTTAAATAACTGAATATAATTACACTTTTCTGTCTTGTTGATATAAAACAGTATTTATTTTTAAAACCAATCACTCGTCACAACTTCATCTTTGTAAACATTCCATGAGAACAAAATAATCATATCCATGTGTATTCACCCTTATTTCATATTCTTAGCATAGGACATTTGAAATTTTAACATGTATTTAATGGATCTTCGGCCTTTCTTCAATAATTTACGTAATATGTGTATAATCCTTTAGAGGAAGGGGTCATAAAAGTCTAAAGTCATGTTTAAACCATTCTTTTTAATATGCCATGTGATGGTGATGTTCACAACGTATAAATTCTAGTCAAAGTGCATGTGTCGGTTTTACCCCAACAGGGTGTCGATCTTACCCGCACTCTCAATTGTCTCGCCTAAAAATGATGAAATATCAATTTGATTTAAATCACTATATAACATTAATATACCATCCAGCGATCGCAAGGATTGATAGATTTATAACCAATATGTGATTCTACAACAATTTTAGGTTCGTTTAACAAGCGAAAGTACACCAAATTTATCAAAAAGCTTAGGGTATCGGTTTTACCCCGAATTCCCCTACGTCGTTCTCAGTGCGATGGCAGCATAGGCTGTGTTGATTAGCGGCATTCTGGAGGACTTGAACGTTGTTGCCAATCCTGTGACAATTTTCGAGAACAATCATGGCTGTGTGTGCCAGTGTTGACCAGACTCATTTCCCCGAAATTCGAATTGTGAAGCCATGAACTGTTATAACTGTGCGTTGTATTCCTGAGATGGAGGGGGAGGTGGTTGGGCTTGAGTGTTGCACATGGGATCCGACAGCTTCGATCTCGGTGGGCCGCAATTGAAATCGAACTTCGCACTCACTCACTCACTCATTTCATTTCACCGAAACTTGAGTTGTGGCTCTCTGGGATCAAAATTGATCGATTTTGTGTGCAGTACTCAAGCTTAACCTCAGTCCGAGTTGAGTGCTCGTCGAGTCAAGATGTGGTTCGTGTTTGCGGTTGACGTTGTGCTCAAATATACAAATGTTATAGTCTTCAGACGTGCGGGTTCGCGCTCAGTGAATTTGGTGATTGTGTGGGGAAATCCTTCGGGAAGTGCTATTTTTACTTGATAAAACAAAGTGTTTTTTTGCATGCCATTGTGCGGACGCAAGGGCGAAATTGTGAACAAATCCGAATAGCAAAGGTCGGAAGTGTTTTGCCGGAGAAAGGGGAAGTGTACATTCATGTGTGCGTGTGTGTCTAGAAGTTCATTCAATTCGAAGCGAAAAAAAACCAAACCATACACGGAGAAAACGGAAAACCCATATTTGAGTATTTTTTAACTTACTTTTGAGTAATTTTTCTCTCCCTATTTCATTCGCTCCTTCTATTGTTGTCAGAGAGCGAAGAGCAAAACAACCCAAAAACCGAACCTTAGTGCGTTACCTCAAATTTGAGTAAGTGGCACAGTACTGGAAGTTGAGTTATTTGATCTGCCGATTGAGTGAAAAGAACTTAGCCAGTAGGTATTTTTTCGCATGGCTGCAAATGAAAACAACTTCTACCCCATCAACTCAAAATTAGGTTAACGCACGAACCCCCGGAATTGAGTGGAATGAACTCACTTTTGAGTACTTCATTTTCTCCATGTAGGTCACATGAGTGCCGATTTTGTACGGATTGGATTGCAGCCACGATGGACCATCGACGTCACATCAACTTCAAACTTGGTGAGATTTTTCCTGAATGCTTTGTCTGTATTGTGTAGTTAATTTGTAGATTAGATTTGTGTGTGTGTTTTTGTTCAATATCTTAGTTTCAGGAAATATGACACATTTCGATTGCGATGCTTGATATTTTGATTATTTCCATGCACCGGATCATTCTCGTTCGATGTGGAGTGTACGACAGTTATTTTGGTTGTTTTTCATTGACTTTGCATGTAGTTGTCTATCCGCTGTCAATTCGGCAATTGGATGCTATGTGGTTTGCGAGTTTTTGTTCATGTATGTAGGCGTCGCTGTTCCTAGCACTCAGTGAGTTCATTAGAAGAATATTTCGAGAGAGACTCGTGATTAGGGCGAAACAATAACTATGAGAAAATTATCAAGTGCAATTTATGATCACAATTGATTTTACTCAAATTTAAACCTTGTCAATTTAAAATTCGCAATTCATAAACCTGATTCAAATCCCCTATGAATACCACACATAACTTTTTCATATTTTTCTTGCTATTTCGTTCTCAACAATCTTATTAAGTTTCGTTGAAAAAGTATTAGACAATGTCAGTATCGTCAAACCTCATATGTCTTCTAATCGATATCATTTCCATATCGCCTGTTACTTCATGCGTGTTTACATTTTTATTTTTATTTCATCAACCATTATTGCCTTATTTATTTTTGTTTGTAGTGTCGCCGTATTTTGTTTACGATTTCAGAATCATCCATTATTCATAATCATAAAAACGGACATGGTTAAGAACTTTAGATCAACTATTATACCATAAAGCTACAATTTCATAAACATTTTCTTCGATTGTGTACATTTTATTAGTATCGCTTAAATCGCAAGGCACTCCGGATTTGTCTTCTAGTTGCAACGACGACGCTTGAGTGCCGGACGGATGGTTAGGAATGAATTCTTGTATTAGAACAGATAAATGAGGCGTCATTCATTTCGGATCGATTGATACACATACCAATCTCATGGCAGGTTTGGGTGTATGTGTAACGCGTTATAATTGAACACTGAATTCAATCGATCTGAGGATTTTGACACTCGAGCGGGACACGCTTCTGAATGCTCCCCCACGTGTTTCATCCCGCTTAAGTGTTAACATTCTTGTACACTTAATCTTTCGTCATTGTTATTTAAAATAATATTCTTAGTAAACAGTTGTAACTCGTTGTTATCGGGGTGAAGGTGAAAATAGAATGTATTTTTTCTCCTATGCTACAAATGTATGGATTTTAATGTCGTTTTCCGTTATATTTTGACTATTTAGGTTTTATTAGAGATCGATGAATATTTTTTACTCTGCATGGTATTGTGTTAATTGTAATACACAGGAATTTATTTTCCAGGAGCATCGTAAAGACACATAAAATTATCGACAATGAGCAAATTATCGCCCTTTTATCTTGCAGCTTTATACAATGTTTTCATGCCATGCGGTTTATTTTTTTCTTTTAATTTACTAGGATTTAACTCTTATATTATCTCGAAGAACAACTACACATTAATTCAAATAATAGGGTAATACTACCAAAATTCAACCCATAACAAGTTTCAGACCAGATTTTCTAGATGTCTCATTTAATTGATGGAGAGACACATTAGAGAAGAGAAAACACAAGAGTTACTGCATTATGTTTCCTGTTGACGCATTTAGGACACCTCTAAGGGCACATAAGAATTCGCAGTCATCGTCCAAAAAATATTACAACATATATTATATTCAATTTTATTTTATATTATATTACATTATATTACATTACATTGTGTATTGCCTTATATCATATTAGTTTTTATCATATTATACAATATTATGTTGTAGAGTTGAGCGAGCGACGAGGGCAGGATCAAACATGTCGCGCGTCGGTCTAGTAAGTGAAAAAGTGGCGTGATCGGGGAGTTCAGTTGGAGTAAGTTAAAAAGTGCCGCGATCGGTTCGTTCTTTTTGATCTTTCGACGACCTTGACGCTTGCTCCTGGGCAGTGCGTCAAGAAAGCCCGAGCTGTCGTCCATGTTTTTTTTCGGGTCGCGCGCCTATTTTATTTTTTTTCTGAGTGCTAGCCGAGCAAACGAGTGAAGCTGAAAGTGGATTGTGGCTGCTCAGTCAAGGATAACGGATCAATTGGTGAGCTCGTTTCATGCTACTATTTCTAATCTATAAAATATGTATGACTGCACATTTAATCGTTACAATGGTGGGATGTAAATATGATGTTTCAACAAACTATGGATGGTTCGTCACTGTGAGTGTCGACACAAACTCTGATTCATGATTTATTTATGTTTCACATTTTTTTTTTCAGAACACCCCTTATATACCTTTATTTTTGTAATTAAAAAAACTTTGAATGGTTCGACACTACAAGTGTAGACTTGCGAAAGGTTCACTTTATTCAACAAACTTTGGATGGTTCGCCACTGTAAGTGTCGGCATGAGAATGAGAGTGTTCTATGATGTCCCAACCAATTGAGTCTTTTGTTTCTTTTCAAATGAGTAAAATATAATAACACATGCTTTCGTACTGACAGCTGTAGGAATGTTACATTTAGGTATTTGTTGAACAAACTTTGAATGGTTCGTCACCTCAAGTGTCGGCATAATTTTCCTCTGCATAGAAATTATATGAACAATTATATTTACGTATAAGCATGTATATATCTCACAAATCATTGTTTATCATGGTCTAATCGCTTATCAAAGTGAATCCTTTGACCCAACGATCCTCCTCATTAACAAACATCCCTCCCAGTAACCTTTGTGGAGATGCAGAGGCAAACACGGTCTCCAAATAGCAAAGGTTATACACTAACATTCCTTCCCTCAATCCCACCTGACTGCAAGGACGTGGCCGGCGCCGTTATTGACCTTGTATAAATAGAGGCACTGCATTATGCACACTGAAGAAGATTATGGCCAATCCCAGCTGAACTTCTAGTTGATTCTTTGTGCATTTTCACTGACTTCGGTCAATCACGGAATAGCAACCATTGATATGTGTAGTCAGTCTAAGCTAAGCTATTATACAATATTATGTTGTATTATAGACATCATGCACGGATTATGGTAGAGCATTATAGATTCTCACACAAAAATCATGACAAGAGAGGTTGGACGAGATCGAAAATGTTGAACTTTAGCGTAACATAATTTATGTAGCAACCCATATTACATCTGATTTTGGAAGTCATATTTCCAATGAAGTTGTTTTCTTCAATTATCATTCAATCCTACTACATTTCCTAGCTTTATTGATGTTTTCTAATCGAAAATAGGATCAAGCGCGGTTACTGGAGATAGTCTTTGTTATAATATTCTACCATATTAGGTGGATCTAGTTTTCAGCTTCGGATAAAGCAAAGTTTTAAATGGAGTGAAATTTCATAATAGGATTCACTCTTTTAGTTGTACTATGACATAAGTTTAAGTGAAGATTATTGACTTCATATGATACAGTTTTACTACATTGAATTATATAACATCATATTTGTTACAGGAATCCAATTCTATTTGGAGCATCGTGAAGTCGACATATCGGAGATACTTACTTTAATCATTGCTCTTTATCTTTCAGCACTTTGTTCATCTCTACTAAATGTATTTTGTCCTTATTTTAGATGGTGCTGAATGAGGTTGAATTTATCATATTCATTTAATTCAATTGAACATCTATATAAATTATACATGAAAATTATTTCCATTTTTATATACATTTCATTATATATCTATGCCAATTCATAATATGTTGGAGGGTGCATCAGGGCATCATTGAAGTTGCAGCTGGACGATGGAATGGAGTGCCAACCGGAGTCTAGGAGAATGTGCCGTAACATCCTCGAAGATGGGTGCATATCTCCAACAGTTGCAATGGATTTAACGCGCCCTTCTTATAACAAACCATCTCGTGGAAAGCTGAACAAGCACTGCGATTCTCATTATTCTAATTGTTGGATTATACCGTTGGAAGAAGATTCTCTTTTTTCCCGCGGGTTTCGCGTAAGTGTCTCTGCTTACGAGTCCGCCACACCCCTTTTGACCCTTCATACAACGGTATCATGAATACAAATTGATAATGAAAATTGACCTTGCTATCCAGTGGAACCGCATGCAGAGGCAAGGCTCAAGCTAGGGATGGTGGCTATCTACATACACATACACATAGTACTCAAGCTTAACCATCTGCTTTTCTATCTTAGGAGGATAGAGCCTGGTTGTAGTAGCTCGTGGCTTCGTAGTTCGGAAAATGTTATTTTCTGGGAAATGAGTCTGAACAACACTGGTGTGTGCATGACCAGGAACCTGGAAAATAAGAGGACGAAATACATCGATGTGAACCATCTTTTCATCCGGGACCTGGTCGAGAGAGGTACGTTGAACATCGAACCCATCGGCACCCGTGATCAACTGGCTGACCTGTTCACGAAATCCCTGGATGTCACCCAATTCCAACAGCTGGCAACCCTACGTGTCGGATACAGAGGGGGTGATATCATAGCAATCTGAGGTTTTCCGAGTCTGGACACGTCAGTCGTGTCGGCGTCAACGTCGTAGTCTAGGAAACCATGGTAACCGAATCAACAACCGGGAGGGTTATAAATTGCAATTTTTTACCCTGCTCGGTTAGTTCAAAACCAACCATCAAGCTGTATCTCTATCTTAATGAATAGTTTTACCATTGTAAAGCGCGTGTTTCTCTGCTACCTACGAGAATAACTGAGGAAGAGCTCATAAGAACTGAAAAGCTGAGAAGCAGGCTCTGTCCCAGTTGGGACGTAATGTCAAAAAGAATAAGGAGAAAAATTATGATTTTCATGAGCTGTCCCGAATTTGAGTCAAAGTGTCCGGAATATGAGGCAAAAGTGAGGAAACGTCAGGAATAAGATTCATGTAAAGATCACACATTTCTATTTACATTCAACTCTCCCTAACTCGATATTTTGTATCTCAATATCGAGGTGGATAACCATAGCAAAAGTTGGTTTACATGGCTATCTTGAAGCTTCACTGTATTTGTGTTCTATTACTCGAAGGTCCGAGTTGTTTTCATTCTACATGATTTTACTTCTGCCATGATTTCTGCTGATCAACTGTAAACATGAGTTGAGTAAGCATCATTTCATACAAGAATTGCCACCACTGATTTCGGCGCACAGGTCTATCCAGCGGTGAGTGGGTTTTGGGTAATTTTCTGCCTAACTGAAAAATAACGGTGTGCTGCGCTTGACATTGAACGGCACACCCGGGGTGATTGGAGAGGAAAGCTTACGGAGACCATAATTTATGCTTATCGAGTTCCCACGGGCAACCGTACAATCAGTGCAGCATCAGAACAAGGAAATTAGGGACACCGAACCGGTTCGAAGCTTTCTTGACAATTTTGAACTTTACGAAAAAAAACACTCATCGGGCACCTAACGGTAGCATCCACTTGTTGCAACAATGTTGAAGTTGCAATCAGCAGCGGATAAGAACTCGCATAAATTTGGCCCGTTTCCTTTTGACACACTTACAATTAAACTTACCATTCAGAAGGTAAAAGCGACTGGAATTCAATTAAGAAACCAGCTAGATTCTTTTCGCGGCCAGCTTGATCCCAGAAGTAAGTGCAAAGTATGATATAATTGAGCCGCTGGACCGGTACGTTAGCCTACTTGGACCGGGATCTGAGTCAAAAAAAAGTTCGCACGGTCAACAGCGAGTCCCCGACGTCGAACACCATCAGAAAGGAGAGGTATTGGGGAGCCAGAGGAAAAATAAAGGATGACAACAACAGTTTCTTCGACAACGACCGGGGCCAGGTGCAGTCGATTTTTCGCCTCCGAAAACCAGTACGGCTTCCCACGAGATTTTTTGCTCCGAGATGAAGAAAAAAAAGCTCCCCGAAAATAACTGCATAGCCCTGAAGATATGAAACCAAGTTGTGGCCAACGTGACAAGCGCAGCGTTCGAATCCATGGGAAACGGAACATAAATTGGATGATGGGGGACAACTTTCATTGCGTTAAATCACTGCGCACTTGAAACGGCTGCGGCTCTGGGTATTGTTTTACCTTGGATGTCGTCGTTTCGTTTTAAATTATATGTAATTTTAAACATTGGAAAATAACTGCACGTGTACTTTTGTTGGTGGTAGGCTGTTAACGGTACACCCTACATTGATCGAGCATCTCTGCTGAGTGCGAAAGACCTGATTGGAAAGACCTAGTACAATAAGCTTAGCCTATAGTTCGAACTAAAAAATTGATTTCCGATAGAGAGTTCGGTAGGTTAACCAATCGACTTAGTTCAATGAATCGAAGTGTTGTCTATATGTATGTTACAACTGTTACATAGTGTACTCTGTGCGTTTTCGTCTTTAGCTACTTTAAATAGAATTGGTTCCGCTACTAGCATGAACAAGCTGGTATTGCAAAAGGCTTAATCCTGCCTAGTATTGGTAGTTACTACGGTCTATCTAGCTCAAATCCCAGACGACCAACACAGTTTACGCAAACAACTGCCTATTTATTCCATATCTATGTAGGAGCAGGATCTTATTCTTGGCATTTTTGATTCACTTCGGCCGAGGAGTCTTTTGAAAGCCACTGAGCTCATATTTGGCAACAACATGTGTCGTATTCAAGTGCTTCTTATTGCAAAGTTTCATACAATTCGGCCGAGAAAAACTTCCCATGCCAAAGTGAATCATGGAAGTGCACAAGGTTTTTAATTTTACAATCTAGCTTTCATGCCAAACACTATCGAATGCGTTTTCTGTGTCTAGAAGAGCAAGACCAGTAGATTCAGATTTGTTGGAACGAATCAAATTTGTTACACGTAAAAGTTCATGAGTGGTCGAATGTCCATGGCGGAATCCGTACTATTCATTGGCAAAGAAATGAATTTTCATTGATTTGGACCATCATTCTGTTCAAAATTACCTTTTCAAAAAGTTTAGTGATGGAAGAAAGCAGAAATCTTTGATTTGACGATAGCTAGAAGCTTCTGCAGGAGTTTTGTCTGGTTTTAAAATTGGTACAACCTTAGCTTTTTTCCATTTTTCAGGAAAATATGCCAACTGAAAACAATTCTCACTACTTTCAAATCAGTCTCCCAGGCATTATCGAAAACGTTCTCTTGATTGAGAATATTTTCGAAGTGCTGAGTAACTTGTTTTTTTTGGACTAGTAAGTTCTAAATTAAAATTGTGCGCGCTTTTAAACTGCATAGCAAGTTTTTGAGCTTTTTCACAATTAGTTAGTAATAGTTTGTTTTCCTCTTTCAATGCCGGTATTGGCTTCTGAGGTTTTTTAGATGAATTTCCAAAAGAGCTTAGAGCCAGGGTCCAATTGAGAAATTAAATTTCCAAAATATTTGTTTCCTAAATGTTAAAATCGTTATTTAATTTCTTTCTGCAAATCCTGCCATATAATTTTCATAGCAGGATCGTGAGTGCGTTGAAATTGCCTTCTCCTCACGTTTTTAAGACGGATCAAGAGTTTAAGATCATCGTCTATAATCACGGATTCAAACTTTACTTCACATTTTGGAATTGCAATGCTTCTGGCTTCAACAACGGCTCTAAACTATTTGAAAGTTGAGCTGATAGGATTGAAAATTGCTTTATGGGATATTTGAAATGTAACAGGGACATGGGCCTGCAAAATGGTGATTCGACAATTAGGAAGGAGCGACCAACACAGCTCTGGTCCTCGCAAGTTCCTACCTCGCGCTTCCACGGGTCAAATGATGACAAAGACCGCCAGCTAAGGGTTGCGTACTTAGCTGGTAGTGCAGCCTGGGCACTGTTGTCCTTCTGACATCAGCTAGAGTGAGGAGGTGCGTTTTGAGCGTCTGTACACCAGGAGGTGCGGCTACCGAATCAATTATCCACCACGAAAAATGAAGAAAGAAGAAGACACGAACGTTATTTTCGGCAACCGACCTGGCAACGAAATAAGGACTATGATTGGAAACTCGGTACCTGGAACTTCAGGACCTTAAATGAACCTGGACGAGTGAGCCTTTTGGCTCGTGAATTGCGAAAAGTTGGCGTGTGCGTGGCTGCAATTCAGGAAGTGCGTTGGCTAAGATCTGGAGAACGTGAATTCAGAGCAGTAGACCCCGCTAACACCGCTTTCAAATACAACATCTACCACAGCGGTGGCGATAAAGCTGAACACGGAGTCGGTTTCATAGTGATCGGGAAGCAGATGAAGCGCGTTATTAGGTGGAAGCCGATCAACGAGCGGATCTGCGTATTGAGAATTCGGGGCAAGTTCTTCAACTACAGCCTGATCAACGTATATGCACCGACTAACGACAAACCCGATGACGTGAAGGACGCGTTTTACGAATGTCTCGACAAGACCTATGGAAAATGCCCAAAACACGACGTGAAAATTGTCATCGGCGACGCTAATGCGCAGGTCAGAAAAGAGGACTTCTTCCGCCCTATCATTGGTGAAGAGAGCCTTCACTCTGTTACCAACGACAACGGCCTACGTTTAGTGAACTTTGCTGCCACCAGGGGGATGGCCATCAGTAGCACTTACTTTGTACCGTCAAACGGGGTAACTTGCAACAGGGGTGAAACTTGCAACACTTCGACATGTAACCGAATTATCGTTTCGTTCAGCATTGAGTTTAATTTTTAAAATGTATTCCGCCACTTATTGACCTCAGGTATACAACAGAAGATTTTGGCAAGGGTTTGGGTATTGTTTGTTTTTTGCTTGGTTTGCTGGAGGTGAAAATCATATTAAACATTGAATTGCATGAAATGTATGCTGAAAAACGTTCTTCGTACCACAAAACCGGTTTAAATTTGTAATTCGAGGCATTTGCTAACAGTTACAGTACTTAGTAGTGTACTAATTGACAATATAAAAGTTTTGAGAATTTGATGCTTAAACACTATAAAAATTCAAAAACCTTTTTGACTACCCTTATGGGGTAACTTGCAACAGCTATTTTGATCTCAATTGTTTGATATTTTTTTGCCGTTTATCATAGAAAACACATGAAAAGGAAAAATTGAACATAAATTTGTTCATAAACATAAATAAATAAATAAATAAACATAACATAAATTCAATACACGGTTGGAACTAAATATTGAAAAATTTACATGAATCGCATTATTATTAGATTTAGATTTATTTTGTTCATGAAAATAATGAAAAAATTGAAAATCTGTGAAAAATCTAATTTGCAGATCTGCCATTGGGGACTTTTTGCATGAAGTATGCTAAAAGTTGTTTTAGTACACCAATAGAGACCATTTTAAAATATACATATCAATATGTGATACGTCGCTTTGATTTGAATTTGTATAAACAATAAGTTATGTGAAGCATATCCTAAATTACAATTGTATTTGTAGAAAATTTGCTTCAAATCGTTTTAATGGTCTTCCAATTATTGTCAAGACTTATAATATGCTAGAATATCCCCGTGTGGACACCCTATGCAATACTAATGAAATTTTCAATCAAATTGGTTTAATACTCATAATTCAATCAATAATAATTAGTTTTGTAAGAGTACAGTAGTCGTTTCTAATTATCGTCATACTTTTATTGCAGAAAATATAGGTTATGTTTTCAATAGTGTACTTCAGGTAGCACTGTGTGTTGCATGTTACCCCACATCAGGGGTAGCATGAAAAATGTATATTTTTCGTCTCTCCTGATCCCAGAAAACCAAATACTGATAAAATTTATACCGCGTGGTATTCTTCACGTGGCGATTAGGATACTAAATGTTTTTTGTCTCATCGGAATCCTCAAATTTTTCATCCATATAACTTTGAAGTTGAAAACTGTTGCAAGTTACCCCGTTTGACGGTACGCAAGGATATCCGCAAGCACACCAGGCAACACCCAAATGGCGAACTTTGCAACCAAATCGACCATGTTCTGGTAGACGGCCGACATTTTTCCGATGTCATTGATGTTAGAACTTTCAGGGGTCCTAATATCGACTCAGACCACTATCTCGTTGTAAGCAAAATTCGAGCGCGATTATCAACCGTTTCGAGTTCTAGAAATCGACAATCGTTGCGTTTCAATATCCAACACCTGTCAGCAGATGGCGTAGCAGCGGACTACCATCAAAATCTCGACGAGCGGATTAGCGAAATCGACGAAAGCGTCAACCTCAGCGATCTGTGGGAGTCAGTCCACGGAGCGGTGAGCACAGTAGCGCGAGAAGTGGTAGGTACTGCTCAACGGAGACCAAAGAACCAAAGACAAATTAAAGACCTCCATGTCTCTTGCAGTTGCCCAAAATTTTATGGCTATGTACTGCGATGTGTCAAACTTGGGTACCTTTTGTACTACCGAGGGACCGAATGCAGTACTAGAAGTGGTACCCACTCTGAGCCCGAGTGCGACGGACCTGAAAGAACGGTTGGTTCGACGAGGAGTGCCAGAGAATGACGAACGAGAAGAACTTAGCTAGAAGCCGGATGCTAGTGTCTGGTACCCGTCAGAGCAGAGAGCGGTACAAGGAAGCAAGGGCAGCCGAAAAACGGATCCATCGCAGAAAGAAAAAGGAGCATGAAGAGGCAGTAATTGCTCAGGCGCAAGAAGCTATGGAACAGAACAACATGCGGCGGTTCTACGAGTCCGTAAATGGTGTTCGGAGAAAAACAGTGCCGTCTCCCGCCATGTGCAACGACCGCGAAGAAAACTTGCTGACGGATAAAACAGTGGTGGCCGCCAGGTGGAAAGAGTACTTCGAGTCATTGTTGAACGGAGCTAATGGAAGTGGATCTGGTAGCAGAATTCAAATCGATGACGATGGACAGGCTGTGGAACCTCCAACGCTAGATGAGGTAAAAAAGCTATCAATGGGCTGAAGAACAACAAGGCTGCTGGGAAGGACGAGCTCCCGGCTGAACTTCTCAAACACGGAAGTGAGCAGCTTCACGAACTCCTTCACCGTATCATATTGAGGATGTGGGAGGAAGAACAAATGCCTACTAGTTGGTTGGAAGGTCTCATTTCCCCTCTGTACAAGAAAGGGCATCGACTGGAGTGCGCCAATTACCGAGGGATAACACTCCTTAATTCGGCGTACAAAATCATATCTGGAATTCTGTTCAACAGATTGAGACCGTATGAGGAGTCCTTTGTCGGCGAATACCAAGCTGGTTTTCGAGAGGGCCGATCAACGACGGATCAAATGTTTACCCTGCGTCAAATCCTAGATAAATTCCGGGAGTACAACTTGCAGACTCATCATCCGTTTGTAGATTTCAAAGCAGCGTACGATTCAGTGAAGAGAAACGAGTTGTGGCAAATTATGTCCGAACATGGCTTTCCGGCGAAGCTTATTAGACTGATTCGTGCAACGCTTGATGGATCGAAATCAAGTGTGCGGGTGGTGGACGAGATATCGTCATCGTTCGTAACCTTAGATGGATTGAAACAGGGTGACGCTCTTTCTAACTTGCTGTTTAACATAGCGCTCGAAGGTGCTATCAGGAGAGCCGGTGTGCAGAGAAGCGGTACCATTATCACTCCTTCTCATTTGCTCCTTGTCTTTGCGGACGATATCGACATCATCGGGATTGACCGTCGGGCAGTGGAAGAGGCGTTTGTGCCTTTCAAGAGGGAGACAGCGAGGATTGGGCTCACGATCAACACCACAAAAACGAAGTTCATGATAGCTGGTGGTCAACGTAGGTCCGGACGTGTTAGTGGTAGCGAAATGGTGCTAGGTGGTGAGAAGTTTGAAGTGGTGGAAGAATTTGTGTATCTTGGAACACTAGTGACATGCGATAATGATGTTACCCGCGAGGTGAAAAGACGTATTGCAGCTGCGAGTCGGGCTTTCTACGGGCTCTGTAACCAGCTGAAGTCCCGTAGCCTGCAAACGAAAACAAAACTCGCGTTATACAAGACACTGATCCTTCCGGTTGTCCTATATGGCCATGAATCATGGACATTGAAGGAAGTCGACCGGAGAGCTTTCGGGGTGTTTGAACGTAAAGTGCTGCAAACAATACTCGGCGGTAAACTAGAAAACGGCATCTGGCGGCGTCGCATGAATCACGAGTTGTACCAAATGTATAAAGAGGTGGATATTGTCAAGCGCATAAAACACAGCAGGCTGCGTTGGGCTGGTCACGTTGCCCGTATGCCGGAAGAACGACAAGCAAAGATAATATTCAACAGAGAACCCGGACGAGGCCGCCGACTTCGTGGCAGGCCGCGCACACGATGGCTTTTTGCGGTTGAGGACTTAAGGGCACTTAACGTTCAGGGCGACTGGAAGCGCTTGGCCCAGGACCGAGCCCAGTGGAGAAGACTCATCATCTTAGCGAATTGTAGCCCATCAAGTATCAAGTAAGCAACAGGGACATGATCAGAATCAAAATAAGCGTGAGTAACCAGTTGGCTACAAAGGTGACAAGAGTCGGTTAAGACAAAATCAATCGTAGATGGGTTTCTGGAAGAGGAAAAACATGTAGGGCTATCAGGGTATTGAATTGAGAAATAACCTGAAGAGCACTCATCAAATAAAATTCTGCCGTTGGAATTACTTTGAGAATTATTCCATGACCGATGTTTGGCATCAAAGTCACCAATGACAAAAAAAATGGCTTATTGCGAGTCAATTTTCGCAAGTCAGTTTGGAGCAAATCAACTAGCTGTCCAGAGCATTGAAAAGGCAAATAGGCAGCTATGACAATATATTTACCAAGCTGTGTTTCAACAGATTCATCTAAAGTTTCAAAAACTTTAGTTTGAAATGACGAAAACAGTTGATGTTTTATACTACTATGAATGATGATTGCAACTCCTTCACATGCCCCATCAATTCGATCATTACGATAAACAAAAAAGTTAGGATCTCTTTTGAGTTCAGATCCATACGTTTAAGTAATAACCAAAGACAAATTAAAGACCCCCATGTCCCTTGCAGTTGCCCAAAATTTTATGGCTCATGAGGTAATCTAGAATGCCGTTCAAAGTGTACTGCGATCTGTCAAACGTGGGTACCTTTTGCACTACCGAGGGACCAAATGCAGTACTAGAAGTGGTACCCAATCTGAGCCCGAGTGGGACGGACCTGTAATAACTGTTATATGCACATTATCAGCTGTAAGGAAATTAAATTAAATTACCATTCAAAGAATGAGCATTCCAATTTAAAATATTTAAATTATTAATTATTGGATCCATTAGAATAACGTAAACCAATAACAATTTGATTAGTAAAGTTTACACCGACTTAGACTGCTTCAGTCATAGTGGTGGCTTTGAACATTGCATCAATTAATCAATCGATCAAGCATTGCATCAATCGAAAGGCAAGCCCAAAAATTTGACTTGTGATTGCCCCCGCAATTTGCGCATATGAACTTAACGGTATCTTCCTTCACTGGACAGACGTGAGAAGAACCTCCGCAAATCATGCATTTAGCATCAACGCGGCAATGTTTTGTACCATGACCCCACTTTTGGCACCGACGGCACTGAGTGGGGTTCTGGAAATTTCCTCCAGGTTTCTGGACATGTTCCCATGTCACACGGACATCGAACATAAGTCTAGCTTTTTCTAAAAGTTCAATGTATTTAGATCTTTTTTATTGAAGTGAACTAAATATTATGTGGCATCGTTCGGCAAGGACTTTCTCAAGAATACTATTTAGTAAATAATATTCTTGAGAAATCCTTTTCCCATTAATGCCAGATTGGGTTCTCTTTTTCATAATGATTACCGTAATCCGGGGGCAAATTGATCACTGGGGCGAATTTGATCAGGTCGGTACCATAAAAAATTTCCTTCCAAGGATGCTGAAGGTTTAATTGGCACCACAGATATTCCATGTTTTCTAGTTTATAGTTGTCTAATGATGATTTTGAGCTATTCAATTTTTATGAAGGTAAGTTTTGCATAGAAATATTCACACTTTTTGAAGAAAATGTAGATGCTAAACAATCAACTGGTGCTATGACTACATGTCATTTATGAGTGTTTAAAATGTTGTGTAAACTTTGGAATGAACTACTGAACTCATTTTTGATATCATACAGCATAGCAAGTATAGTGTTTTGCTCATAAAACCGTTTATTCTCAAATAATTTGCGTATTTCAAGGGAAATTGCCTACATTTAGGCGTATTATGCAGATTTTCAAAGTTTGATTTTGTAATAAAATGATCAAATACTCGAATTATAAGATTTTTCACGACGGATTGAGCTTCTTTTACGTTCTCAATTATAAGCGTTCGTTAAGGGAATTTCTAAAAATTTCGTAAATGAATCCTGGAATTAAATCCTTCAGTGAAGATGTACGAAGGTTTTCCATAGTAGAGATAAATGTCCGATGAAGTAAGTCACACAGGATGGCGGGAAGAGGTGTGAATCGTAATGTGGCGTGGCCCACTCGATCGCTAATCAGATTCTCTCCGTACGTATTCGTCCATTCGATTTCGGTGAAAAAGTGCAAAGTGGATAATTGAGCTGCAGCTATTTATCGAAATAAAGTAGTTTTATTGCATTTTTGATGTCCAAGAGGACGAACATTACCAGCTTCCACTAAATTTCACTTGGAAAATGAATCTATGTTGCAGGTTAGTTTGAACATCCGTCGTAGTGGAACAGTTTATGTTTGATACGACGAAGTAGATTGAAAGCCTAGCATGCTTTTATGTCGATTCAACAAACCGATTGTTAATGTTATTTATATTTTTTTGCAATTTACCATCGTAATATGCTGATTTTCATCACGTCAATCTGTCATGAAACAGCCTACTTTCCTGCACTGAAGTATGCAGTGCGGGAATAGTCATAACCTAACTGAAACCAGTGCTGTAATGATTCATTACGCAACGCTTTCTCATTACGCCACTGTTTTGAGTTGCGTAATGAATCATTACACAACAATTTCTCAGAAATTGTAAAATAATAATGAACACATTCTGATACAATTTCTGATACCCTCAAATGGGCTTCTACGAAATTGCAAAAAATGCTGTACTTAACACGTTGCAGAACTTGTAACCAGTTGTTACAATTTTTACTTGCTGGCTCCACCGCAAGTGGATATTCCCTTTTTCCCGAAATAACATTACGCCCTTTCCAAAAGTAAGTCTCCCACTAACACTAGTGTATGGGACAGGGGCGGCACTCAGTGGCTTGATGAGTGTTCGAGCTCTGCACCACTCACAACATTACATAGTGTGGGTAGCGGCTTTTGAGCATTGTAAAACGGCTCTCCGCGGTGTAACATAAGTTCGCCCGGATATGTGCTATTCGCTCATAGGGGGAGCACAAATCGCTATTGGGGTAAACCGCCATGTTATGAGCATAACTGTCAAAAATCGTTCGTGACTTTTAAGCACGAACGATTTTAGATAGTTCGGCTCCACTGATAAATTTTAAGTTCTTATAAATAGTTTGAAACTGCTAAGAAAGATCTCTTTTGCCTGGAAAATCTGAAAGTGATAAGAAGTGCGCGTTGTTAGTTGAAAGTTTTTTACAAAGGTTAGAAGTAAAGTAATAAGAAAAGTGGAAGTGTTAATAATTAGTGCTTTTGTTTCTTTGTAGATAGGTGGTGATTGTTAGTTGGACAATAGACAATTGTTAGTATTGTTAGTCTATTAGTCAATAGTCAAAGCTGCTTAAATAGTGTATTAGCAGTATTAGTATGGTTAGTAACAAAAAGTGATCATTGTTTCCTAAAGCTAATGTGAATAAAACCAATTATAGATAACACGCTAAAAACATACGAAACAGTGTGAAACAACAGTTATATTAAGACAAACACAAGAAAAAGGTAATTTAATGTTTTGTGAATAGTTGCTAGTTTGTTAGAGGCTAAAATATGCGACGTCACAGGGTACTAATTTTGTGTGCAGGTCCACGAAGCGGGCCTTTTTCTTCTCCTTTTGAGTTTTTTCTTCGGCAGACGAGTTCTTGGAAAGTGCTAGTGACACGGAGTGAACGGAAGTGGCCAGAATCGAAGCGCAACCAGGCAGAGACAGTCCAGACGCCATCGCTGTCCGAGAATTCGGGTCGTTACCGTCAACGAACGACCGTTCCGTTACACCACCGCCATCTTCCAAGCCCCAGTGCCTCCGTAGTCCACCGCCATTGCCTCCGTCGCCATTCCATCAAGCGACCAGTTCCCCGTCGGGACTCTTGTTCTTCGCCGCCATCAACGTACACCGCCGGTGGCCCGCTATTGCCATCGGGTCTCGTCCGGATTGTGTCACCGCCAATCGACCGCCTTCGTCCACCATTGAATCCATGGAAGGTCCAGTCAACCGCCGGTGAAATCCGTTAAAGCCACCTCCAAGAACCGCATGCCACCGAACCCGTCACCAACGCCACCAGGACCGTGATCCATTTAGGCAGCAAGCACGCAAGTACCCCTGTGACATGACGTCAGCAATAAATTGTAATCGTTATTATGAAACTTTGCCTCAGAAGCTATTAGTTCGAAGAGCATAGCCCTGGTTAATTAATATTTCCACTTCTTTTCGTATTTCCGCTTTGTCGGGTTCAAAAGGAACCGAATTTGCTTCCACTTTCGGATTTCCCTAGCAGTTTCACTATTTCGAATTTAAAAACCCTTTGGTGTCGAACATTGCAGTTTAGTTCAAACGACACGTGTGAAGCCGGTGGGCTGTAGTCCATTTCGAGACGTTCCAGCTCTTAGTGAGTGCCTCTCAACTGTGTGGGTGTTGAGGGAACAAGCCGATAAGCGACCCTGAGGATTCCTTTAACCCCTAGCTAGCAGGTAACAAACTCAATTTTTACAGCACTCGTCGTAATTATTCTACTCGGCAAGCCTCGTAGGATAAATTTACGACTCGTGCTGTAAAAATCATCATTCTGCAACTTGTTTCGTAAACTACTATTTTAAACGTCCTATTATATTTATTTTTAAACTTGAATAGTACACATAAAATAGTTTACTAACCAGAAAAATTTTAATAGAGACAGCTCTTTTAAAATTTCATTGTTTTTTTTTTATTGGTTTATTGATAATATATTTCCGTAGAGTAATGACATCGTTTATGCACAGGAACGCCAAAACTTCGGAATTGGAATCAGTCTAATACACACTGTTATGTAATTTAATTTATTGATCCAAGAAAAAGTGCTACTTAATTCCCTCCCATTAACAGATTTGCGATCTACCTAATTTGCATTTCACTTAGTTCCAGTCGTGAACGTCATCTTAGCGATCATATCTCAAGGGTCTCCAGTTTCAGCGACGTTCGATCAATTTGGCACCTCCTCGGCGCAAGTTGCAATTTCTCGTCGCCTACTAGACATAACGCGCTGTCTAATCGCGTAGCGTCTGAAAGGGTGGTCCAATTTTTCTATGACCCAATCACACAGTAGGGCAAAATGGTCCAAAATGCCACTTTAAGGATTTGTGTCGTTTTCTCCTAATGAGATCCACATTTTTCGCCATTCGAAGTCCTAACAGTAACTTTACAATATTTGCTAGCTACCATCATGAAAACATTTCCCAAATTTGAGTTTTTTAACGGATCGTGTAGAAAAGTTGGTTGAAAAATAGGGGTGGTTCAAAATGACCAAATGGATGGGGTAGAATGCCATTTAGTATGGAGAACTACTAGTTAGCAACAATGTTTCTCCATGAGTTTGCTCTGTGGTATGGAAACGCTTATTCCTTTATAAAATCATCGAAAAACCTTAATGTTCAGGCAAAAAAGGGATAAATGTTGAATTTCACCGAAAAATTGAGGAAAAATCTATAAGTTTATGTCCAACGGTTGTGGCGACAACTCATAGCTAAACATATTTTAATTTCGTTTGGCAAAGAATACAAATTGAAACGATCTAGGAATGATTTAATGACGTGGGCCATATTACCCCATCAGTGCGTCTTGGACCATGTTCCCCTATACCCAACGCCGGCTTGATCAGGCTTGAGGCATACTACCATTCGTAACCGTGCGCCCATCAGATTGGCCCCATAAAATTGATCAACACGTCGCCGCCGCCGTTGGTGGCTGTTATCAAGATTGTCGGCGCCCAGTCTCACTCTTGGTCTTTGCCGGTGGGCTTTGTAGCTGAACCCTGTTCGAGGGGTCATAAGTTGAACCGTTTACGACAGAGCTCTGAATGGGGCCGACGAATTTGATGATTTGCTAATGCGATGGCGACTATACAGTTATGGATCAACTAAGGATCATTTTTCAGAATGACATATGATAAAATATCATGTTGACACTGTACATGATTATGGATCAGAACTAGTACTGTGAACATTAGGCATTTTCGCATCATTCGTTGCGCATCCATGGTCAGCCGTCAAATTATTTCTCTACATTCATCCGCCACTGTCACCTCTCACACATTGCGCAAGCGACAGAATGAACATCAAGGAACACAAAATCTGTGGAACGAATGTCGTCTGACACGATGAAATATTCACAAATCATGAATTTTGCATAGATTTCAGAAATGTCTGTCACGAACAACAAACGTAGTTTAAATCTTGCTTGTTATGTCGAATGTGACACACATACAATCAATTTATTATGAAAAATAATAGAAATAACAATACCATTTTCTGGCGACGCCACGTGGTCAGCTGCATTCATCTGACATTTTTATTTCATTGACGTTCGATCGTTCGTGTTGTGAATGCATACGTTTTGGCGTTTTTTAATCGTCTTATCTTTGATTCATAATTGTGGTATGGTTTTCACATTTATGAATCAACCTTGCTAGGAATACGGTTGACATTTTATATCAAACGGACAAAGAAAAAGTATACTTGAGCAAATTATAATTGATTTTGACGCTGAAACCGGGTTCTGCGTAATTGCAACTCTGTTCGATAAGATATTTTCCGTTTAACCCAAACCTGATCCATACCAGTATGGTATCCATAACTGTGGGGCGACTGTATTCCTAGATTTTTCATGGATTACGACGCCTAGCAGCGGTTCTCATGTTTAATCATAAAAAATTTGCATTGATCAAATTGATAGCCGTAATCCGATAGTTGCAGAGCAGAAAGATTTCTAATTTTACGGCTCACATTAATCTAAGGAGGACACGCATAGCCGGAAATAAAACAAAAATCCCCACGCAGATTCATCACCAAGACGGCCAGCAACTTCCCCACTTCGCAAACGCAACTTCGCACACCTGCGTCCATCAGACTGGCACCTCACACTTGATGAGCTGCCATTAATTTCTTCGGAAACATAACTTCAGAGAATCATCATCAAACATCCCATTCAGCTTCGGTCCAATTCGATCTCCTGTCGCGACTTAATTAACCAGTAGTGCCTATTGGTAGATATTTGTATGGGCCGTACGGTTTACGGACGGCGACATTAGAGAAGGTGACGCGGCTACTTTTCCAGCAAGCCACAACGCTAACGGATGCTAATGGTCACTCTAAAGCCATCGATTTATCAGTTGACTTGGTGAGTGAGCTCCGGTGCGCACGCCAGCCTTCCTGCGCCGAGAAGCGTAGACATTCCAATCTAGTAGGCTCTGGAAGGCTTGGCGAAGAGATAAAGCCGAAGTGGTCGGTGGAGGCAGTAGGCCAGATTAATTTGCATATTTCGGCGACAAGGAAAGCTCAATTCAGAGCCGACAGGTTTAATGGCCTCCAAGCGTGTCGCCGCCACGCTCCTTGCCGCCATCAGAGAATTTGCATCACTCTACAGGTCGCCTCGTAACGCTATGCAGTGACGTCGAAGAGGCGGGCGAGGCGCTTGATCCATGCATTCGAAGTCGCAGGTGTTTGCTCTGTGAGAACTAGTTTTGATGCGATAACACTGATTGAATTATCGGGCAGAATTTTACGATTTTCTAATTTTGTGAATGTGGAAAGGTCGTTATTTTTTTGGCAATCAGTTTTTTTATAGGTTGGTATGCATATTTCTGGAAAATTATTTGGGTTTATAGTTTGTCTTTCGACAGATATTTTTGAATGCAAATTGAGTTCGCTGACTGGCCGAGTTTCGTTCTACAGTATCAGAATCGTGATCAGGGATTGAATTCTGAGAAAATTGAGAGAATCTCTCACTTATCGCAATCATAATCCGCAACACATCATGAGAGTTTGTTTATCGTCTACTGATACAGCTCTGGTTATATAGGGGGGTAACAGTGCATGATAAAACCCATCTAAACAAGCTCCAAACCTTGGGGGCACTATTGCTTTAGGATGTTCGGGGATATTTTATCATACCAGTAAAGTAAAACACTTACCTCCAATGGTAAATGAGCGAGAGAAATGGGTTTTATTATCACTCTCTATTGAATTGTTATCTAGCATGAACCCTAGTTACTTAAAGCTCAAGATCCCATCATTTAATCATCAGCAATCATCTAAAATTAAAAAAAAAAAACAGTTTTTGTCTAAATTTACAGATAACACATTCAATGAAATGAAAGATTTTCTTGAACATTGCTTCAATTTCGAGCAAGCAAAAAAAAATTTGAAAATTTGTAAAACGATGATTGATAGTTATTTTCCACGTAACTTCATCAGACCAATCCAACATAAACACCCAAAGTTTCAAAATGACGAAAAAAGGTGATGATATTATACGTCTTTAAATGGTGATTGCAACTCTCCAAGGCCCATTGGCGTAAATAGGGAGGGGCCAGGGGGGGGGCCTGCCCCCCCAGAATCATGGGCTTGCCCCCCCGAAAAAAAAATGGAGGAGAAATGACAATATAGTTAAAACTAGGTTTTAGTATCAAACATGCACTTATGATACGAAACGCGTTAAATGCATTTTGAATATAAATTTCTGTATGATCATTCTTTGACAGGCAAAAGCAATATGTGATTTTAAAACGTCATATACTGCCATACTGTTTCCTTTTTGCACTTTCCCGATATTGAAATTCATTGAAGCATGTTTTAGAAGGCGGAGAAATGGCTCGATCTATTTATAGTGGTATTGTCAAGTAGAAAACCAAAATCTCTTCATTTTTTAAAACAAGCTACGATATTTTGTGATCAATTATCTAGATCGAATAGTTGTTACTGGGAAATGTTTGTGTATAATAATAGTTATAGTAAAGTTTTATTTAAAAAAAAAATTCAAAAATAAACAATGGTGCAACAAGCAAACTTTAGTTTGTATACATTTTTGCAAACTTCTAAATGTTTCATATTCAAATATATAAGTCATTCAATAAATTTGTCTCTGAGACGTCGGGAACAGATATAAACTGCTGGTAACTAGACGACAGTGAAGCATTTGCATTCAATTGTTCTTGAATTAGATGACGTTGCGTTATTTGTAAGGAAAATAGATGAAAATTGTTTCTAGATTAACGACGAGATATCGATGATTTACTGCTTTGTTTTGTATATGTGTTTTTTATTTTATTTTATTTTATTTTTTTGCACGTTTAAACAAATCTAGAAAGCCTAACTGCAATAAATTTTCTGTAAGTCACACTAACATTAGAATTTTATGCATGTAAAATCACAAAACATTCTTAAATTTCTTTTGGCTCAGATTCCTTATTTAAATTATAATTTTTGGTCAAACTTTCATTGTATGGAAAGAATAACTATGATTCCTTCTTTGATTTTTTATTTAAGGGCGTTTTTAGGCATCATGAGGATGCTTTGAGGTGTATTAGTTACTACATATTTGCTTGGAATCAATTTTTGGCCCATAGTGTGGCAAACGTTCGAATCAGCGGGGCAAAAGTTCGACCCATCTTATATCTCGCAGAGAAATCTACAAATTACCTCAAACTCACATATTATCTTCAATTTTAGCGAACGATCAGGCAATCGTGCGAAAAAAGTCACCAAAGTGTCACATATTTATTTGGTTTTTCGAACAACTGCTTTTTTGGGCTTTGGGAATTTTTTTGATGAAAATTCAGTGCGTATTTATCTGTAAACACAAGTTTATGGCCATTGGCGTAAATAGGGAGGGGCCAGGGGGGCCTGGACCCCCCGAATCATGAGCTTGGCCCCCCCAAAAAAAATGGAGAAAAAATGACAATATAGTTAAAACTAGTTTTTAGTATCAAATATGCACTTATTATACTAAACGTGTTAAGATAAATTTTGATCATTGTTTGAAGATAAATTTTGATCATTGTTTGACAGGAAATAGCAATATGTAGTTTTAAAACGTCACATACTGCCATACTGTTTCCTTTTTGCCCTTTCCCGTTATTGAAATTCATTGAAGCATATTTTAGAATTAGCAGAACTGGCTCATCGATTTGTACTGGTATTGTTAATTTGAAAGCTAAACTCTCTCCATATTTTAAAATAAGCTGCGATATTTTGTCATCAATTATCTAGAATGGGTGGTTGTTACTGGGAAATGTTTGTGTATGAGAGTTATGGTAATGTTTCACAAAAAAATCTCAATAATAAACAATGGTACAGCAAGCAAACTTTAGTTTGCATACATTTTTCGCGAATTTTTTAAATGTTTCATATTCAAATTTAAAAGTCATTCGATAAATTTGTCTCCGAGACGTCGGGAACAGATATGAACTGCTGGTAAGTAGACGTCAGTGTAGCAGTTGCATTCAAATGTGACAGCAAAACTGTGAACATTTTTAATATAGTACAATAGTGGCACGAAAACAACATCGAACCGTGTAAATTCGCAACAATATTTTTTTTTTTTTTCAATGTTATATTGACACCAAATTTCTGAAGTTTTTAGATTGAAAAGATAATAGTAATATGGTCTACTATTTGTTTCTGAACAATAAACGTAAAACCTTGTTCATATTGAAGATTGTTTTTGGACACGCTTTGAATTCTTCTATAAGTGTTTATAATATGACCTTTTTTTTATTTATTTTTCTTACGCAATATTTTTTGGTGTCTTTCGTAGGTTATATGGATATTACATCATTTTTTTTTTTTTTGTAACGAGATTTTTTTAGGCTATTTTTTGATTTTTAGTAGCCCAAAATTGAACATTACTAGAGAGAGTGGGGCAAAAGTTCGAGTGGGACATGATTTTCTTTTTAAGATTTCTAGTCCAATTCAAATCAAAGCTGCCATAGTGTTTAAATAAGAAACTTACACTACAAATATCATAAGAATAGTTTGAGATTTGGAAAAATTATGGCTATTTGTTGTTCTCTTTTTGGCGTATGGTCAAACTTTCATTGCATGGAAATAAATAAGGATAAAATCTTCTTTGATTTTTTATGTAAGGGCGTTTTGAGGCATCATAAGAATGCTTTGAGATGTATTAGTTACTACATAACTACTTGGGATCAATTTTTGGCCCATAAATGGCAAAAGTTCGAATCGACGGGGCAAAAATTCGACCCATATAAGCTCGCAGAGAAATTTACAAATTACTCCAAATTCTCATATTATCTTCAATTTCACATTTTCACATTTTTTTGGGCTTTGGGAATTTTTTTTATGAAAAATTAGTGTGTATTTATCTGTAAACTTAAGTTTACGGCTGGTATGAAGTATGTTTGTCGTAAAAGTCAGAGTCTATGAATGGAGAGTTGCGCAAAGAGACTTCTTTGGATGGTTGTTCTTTTTCATCTTCGAAAACAGCCCCTATCTGTTTTGCTGGTCTGCTCGATAGGTAGACGGTTTGATAGTTCGATAGGTAGATTTGATTTCACTCTTTGCGCAACTCTCCATTCATAGACTCTGGTAAAAGTGTCGGTATTTTGTGTTTAAGACAATCAGCGAAACTATAGCAAATATGTTGAAGGTACACTGTATGGTATTTATTTATTTCTTTTCAACTGCTTTTGTTTTTATGAAAATTTTGATTACACTCCTAAGGTCAAACTGATTGGATGTTAATAAATCAATGAGCAAAATACCTTTCATCCTGCTGTCTTCAAACAACTGTTATCGTACGAATTTGCTGACGACAGCTTTATTTGAATACGAAAAAACCTTCATTCCTTCAATATGATGGTAGCCAAGCAGCTTTAGGATTTAAAATTTTTAACTCTAACAAAAAAGGTTTTATTCAATCCTATGTTCAAATTGTGGTTTTATGAGGTTTAGAGAAATGAATCGTTCACTACAGAAGTGCTGAGCAACAATAATCCATATCTTCACACTAGCAAGCATTTTTTTTTTCAAAAGCTTGTTTTTTTTTTGACTTGTCGGCTTCAAGAGGTTTGAATTTCACATTGATCTTGAACCTTAATTGAATTGGTACATTTAAATCTTTATTTTGTTTTATAACTTTGCAAAAATTCAAGTTCAAATCGAATTGGAAAGGTAAATCCTAATTATAGTCTGCTTTTAAATTCTTGTATCCTATTCGAGATCTAAAAGATTGGGTTGAATACGTTATTTTGGCATTATAAAACGAAAAAATAGATTTTTAAATATGTTTACTTTTTTTTAAAAAATTACATTTGGTATCTAAGAAAGTTGATCAATCGGTTTTAGACGATTTTTCGGTTTTGATCTTCCGCTGTGTGAAAGTGCGCCACTATAATCGGTTCACAAATATTATCGAAACAATCATTGTTGAGTTATTTAAATCCTTTACGACTTTTATCTCTCATGGGAAGGGACCGTGGCCCCCCTCAAGTCTGATGGCTATTTACGCCCATGCTTCAGTAATAACTGCTTATATGTATACCCATGAGATCTCTGAATTGCTTTATCTCAACTATTCCCGCAAGCTTGCAGTTGATCCATGTCCAATTTCATTACGATTCCATTTCATTCATCACGTTACACGTACGTGCCGTGATCGTTCCTTTCCGATTCCCAACTGGACAGCCGCACAAAAAAACCGAAACCAATCAAACTCAACGAACAAATATAGTAATATACTCAAGAAAAAAAATACCATGACCACCATCGGCGTTGTCCAATTCCAGCGAACCACCCGAGAGGACTCCGCTCGGAGGCGGAATGCAATAACAAACCTGCGCGACGTGCCTATAAAGAAAAGAAAAGGAGTTTTTCCTCTTTTATCACGTTTTTATTTGTAACACGATCAACACCCCAGAAACGAATCTCGATCATATTGCATTGGAGGCTGGATGGCAGCGAGATTTTAATGACTTAACCTCAACAATCGTCATCCGTCTTTGGTGGGACTTCGGGAGGTTCAACACCCCCCCTGCCACCTTGACGATGACCTGACACGTCGAGACCACAGATAAACAGCTGTATCACGTTGAATCTTTTCATTCTAAATCAATCGCTGATTTCGAACAATGTGCAACAAGATCTGCAGAAGGCGCTAGTGTGAAATGTCAAACAGAATGTCAAAATTGTAAAGTATAAAACATAGAAAATTTTAAATGCCCGTTGAAATCGGAGTCGATGGAAAAACTATCAGTTTTCCATCTGTTTGTCCGTGTCGAGACCACACGGAGTCTAGTCCAGGCCTGCTTCAGTTGTTACCATGGTTTCGGCTTTTGAGTTATTGCATCACAGAGCCTACCGAGGCCATGGTCGGACACTAATCCAAGTAGGTGAGCTTTCGGGTCATTTTTCTTCTCCTTCAAACAAAAAAAAACGACCGTATGAATGTTGAAAGGGTTGGTCGATGGTTTTGTTTATTTTACGTGCAACCATGTCCACTGCTGGAGTCATAGCCCAACTGTGGCCGCCAAATGTGGAACAAATTGGTTAGTTACGAATTAATATGAGAATATGACGGAATTACGTTCACCATTATTGTGGCGGTTCCTGTGTAGGGGGTCTACGCGATCACACATGACTAATGGTTGCATTTTAGTTACAGGTGCTGCACCTGATTCATGACGATTCCAATGTAGACTAATGAATTTTAGATGTAATTTAGACAGAACAATTTTAGGCGCAACTAGCGGAATTTGGGGCAAGTGTGCCAAGTTGTTCTATCAATTTGTCTATCCAAAGGTTTTTAATACCACCATTTATGCATTATGATGTTAGTTTCAAATCTTCTCATAGGCATTGCAACATTTTAAATGTAAAGAAATTCTAAAAGTATTGCGTATAGAGCTTCTCAAATACCATCGGAATGAAAAGTCACCCGGCCGAGAAATAAGTCGAAGAGAAATCGATCATTGCAGTTACGCCCTTATGATACTGAACGCGAGATTTGTGTATTTTCTAATTTTATTAATTACAAAACAAAGTCCTACTGCCAGTTAAAGTTTCATATTTAAAATTGCTTTATTTGGCAACAGGAAAATATGTGACACTAGTATAAAAAAGTAGTAATGTTCCTTCAAAAATGTCAGAATCAGATACAATCTTTTAATTCATAGAATTTAAAAGAAAAATTCTTTCTCTCCCACCCAGTTTCCTAAACCTAAACGCACATGCGTTCCCAAGGAAATCGAAACCTGCTTGAGCATACGGCGCATACCTAAACCTACAAACATGTCGCAAGGTGGCCGGGCGAAAATTTTCCCATGAGTCCTTTTCGCATCGTTGTCGCGCTGCCACCGGTCGGTCGTTGGGTGAGTCTTCCGCTTTTGGGCAATTTAAAAAGCACTGAACTGTTTTTATTTTCTCTTTCGGTTCCCACACATCACTGATGATGCTTGCAAAGTGGCATATTTACGAAGGTAGGTCGGTTCGGTTCGATGCGTTCCACAACGGGCAGGCTCCATTTAAAAAGGCGGTCAAAACAACCAAACACAGAAAGTGAACAAAAGTGTCTCTCAATATTGGATAGGTCCTTTTGAAAAGTTACGCTAGAATTCATGTTTAAGCCTGATTTGCTACTGAACAGGAATCGCTAAAGAAATTTCTCGCCGATTCCTTGCAGAAATTTTCTACAGCGACTCCCAGTTGAACTGACATTTCTTTTCAACTGCGTGCTGCAATCAGTAAAAAGTGCATTCTTGATCGAGTCCTTGCAGAAATTTCCCACGCATCAAGATAGGCCGAGAAATTACTTGTCAGCAGCAAATCAGGCTTTAGGAATCGACCGATGCACGAGTTCACTAATGCCGAATTCACTGGTTTCCATGGTCACATAAATAACACGGCACCGCTAAAACGTCAAATAATGAACTCGTAATATAATAATGGTCCATAGAAAAATGCATGAGTTCAGTAATTTGACGTTTGAGCGGTGCCAAATTCATTCGTTTTTTTTTATGTCTTTATTAACGAGATTTTTAGCCCTGGGCTAGTTCATCTCGGGACCAACGGCTTTACTTACTTTTTAGCGACTATCTCGGGGATGGGATTCGATCCCAGGTCCTCGGCGTGAGAGGCGTTTTTTTCTAACCACTACACCAGGTCCGTCCCCCGGTGATTTGGGTTTTTCATTCGTTGCCATGGCCACATAAATAACACGGCACCGCTCAAACGTCAAATGATGAACTCGTGCATTTGCATTTGCATAGTTGAGTATTTCCCCTTCTGAAAGCTTATGGTTCAACGCTTTCATCGCACATCGGAATGGAAAAAATTGGTTTATTAATATTGAACTTTTGTAATGATAATGAAAAGTAAGAAAACTGCAGTGGTTTTTTTTTTGTTGAATTTTGTTTCGCATTACCAAACAGCCTACACACAAGGTTTGTCGGGTCAACTAGTTATATTGTCCATCCGAGTAATCGCTGCAACGTCGCTCAACTGTCGCGTCGCTGGACTGTTGAGCGCTTTGCAGTTTAGTGCTCCAGCGACGCATTGAAATAGCCTGTTTCGCTCGAGCACTAACATGAAAAGGTCGCCAGCGACCAGCGACGTTCTGGTCGCGCGAAAAAGTTGAGCGAAGTTAGTGTTCGTTCTTGATTATGTCTGCACTGACAATACATATAATTTGACATTATGTTCTTAAATTGCTTTATTTGAAAACTATTTATCCACTTTACATACACATTTTGATCGAATATGAATACAAACGAAATAGGGAGTCGGATCCAATCTTGGTACTTTTGATTCTCTTCGGCAGTGGGTTTTTTTAAAGCTGTTGAGCTCATATCAGACCACAATATGCGCTGTATTGAAGTGCTACTTATTGCAAAATATCATAAGGACTGTTCATTTAATAAAGTGGACACTTTGTTTGTGCTATATCTTTTTAATTTATTGATAAAATCGTAATCGGTTTTCTGTGCATCGTTCAACTATTATTCTACAATGCTATTAAAATATAAGATCTTTGAAAAAGCTTTTGGTTGAAGAGCTAAATAGTTTGTCCAAAAACTCCTGAGAAAAGCTGTTCGTCAAAGTTTAACATTATTTCTCGCAAAATAAAAATCCTCATTTTTAAGAACAAATTGTATGTTTGTATCTTTTAATATTCTACTAAAGGTATAGCTTTAAAAAAATCAATTATATTCCACCATTCTCTGACATTAGGTAACTTTAGTGATTTACCCATTTATGGCCAAATTTGCTGATACACCGTCCTTTCACTCCCAGCAAAAGAGAAAAGTAAAAATCGTGTTCAAAAATAGTTTGGATTACTAAAGAAACTATAGATGTATAAACGAGAGCTAAATCATGAGTTTAAACCACAGTCTTAAGTATAAATTTTACTCTTTATGGTAGTTTTACTAAAAAGTCTCATACTTTTAAAATCATGTACGCATGTTTATCGATCTACAGCAAATTGTAAACGGGTTTCTCCGAATATTTCAACTGGTATTGTCAGAATAACATATTATGTAAATAATATGTGGTAAATAAAATCGATTTTATTACAGCAAACAATTTTGATGATTGTCAATGTACTTTGAAAGGTCTTCTGAGAATAAAGCGATTGTTTTTCTATTGTGCTTCGAATGTGACGTGGGGACTATATAAGTAACTCTATGAAGGCGTAAGTTATTTATCATAATAGTACTATATTAGCACTTCCGTCAGGACGTACTTTTACCAAAAAAATTCCACTCATATAAGTTCTTTTCAAATCTAAAATATTTTTCTCTGAAAAATATGGGGAAAAAATGATTTAATTATACCTATAATATTGTTGCTCCATTTTTTGTTGCTTGATTTTTTCCATCAAGCTTCTGATTGATGATGCTTTCGGAGAACAAGCCTTTTTTGAAAATAAAAAATATAAATTGTCTAATTTTCCAGCCAATTTCTAACAATCATTGATTTTGATAACCACCAAAAATCGACCGTTCTAATCGTAGTTCCATATTCGTGTGAAATTTAATTATTTTGGAGATTTTTTTATTATCACAACATTGTACAATACTAGTGGAACGATGTACAGAAAACCGATTGAAATTTCATTGATAAATTAAAAAGATACAGCATGCACAAAGTGTCCACTTTATAAAATGAACAGTCCTTATCATCAAATCATAAAATATCATTCGACTTAGAAAAACCCCAAATGCCAAAGCGAATCATGGAAGTGCCCTAATAGCTCTGCGCCCTATGTGTTTTCAATCTAGTTTGAATGCATTTATTGTGAAATCATGCACCTAAATGAACGGTTCAAAAAAGTTAGGCAGTATGTCAAGTATCCTTTCTGAAACAATAAAAACACCAAATAGCATATGAGGATTAGATAAATATCAAATATAAAATTATAAATTTTCTTCAATTAAGGCCATAAAACTTGTTTTGGCCAAACTTGATGTTTTTCCGACCATAGTGCCGTTCATTGAAACGGGGAATTCTCATCGTGAGAAATGATTTGTTTTCACCTGTTTTCCCACTGTTTTTAGCAAGCCCCCTGTTCGTCCACCTTCTCTTCTTCATCGTTTGCCCGGAAAGGTTACCTTCGAAGGCTCTAGATTTGTTGTTCCGCTTTGGGCTATTATGCGCCATGCCGATCGATGATAATGCGATACGCGGCGAGCAGAGACATGCGAAAAAGGATACCATTGGTTTCCCATCGTTGATGATGAAATCCAGGTGTTTTGGTAATGGTTGCTCTCGAAATTCGCACCTAGTTAGTGAAGTCTAAATCTAAATTTTTTTTTTTTTTTTTTGGTTTAATCCATAACAAGTTATAACGAACGAACCCTTCCCGAATTACAATTATTTCATCAGCTGAACCTATTTAATCAGTAATAAACCTATGGATCACTCTACACGGAGTAAATGAAGTACTCAAAAGTGAGTTCATCCCACTCAATTCCGGGGGTTCGTGCGTTAACCTAATTTTGAGTTGATGGGGTAGAAGTTGTTTTAATTTGCAGCCATGCGAAAACATACCTACTGGCTAAGTCCTTTTCACTCAACCGGCAGATCTAATTACTCAACTTCCAGTACTAAACCACTTACTCAAATTTGAGGTAACGCAAAAAGGTTCGGTTTTTGGGTTGTTTTGCTCTTCGCTCTCTGACAACAATAGAAGGAGCGAATGAAATAGGGAGAAAAAAACTCAAAAGTAAGTTAAAAATACTCATACATGGGTTTTTAGTTTTTTTTCGTGTACGGTGTACAATAAGGTCTATAATTTATATCTAGCTAAATTTATGATCTCGCCCTAAAAGCCATTGGTAACCAAGTTTGTTGTTTCAAGAAACATTTGCTTATTTTATAATCATTTATTAAGCAATTTTTCATAACTACATACTGAATAGTTGCTTTATTATATTACTTTGTAGCTGCTCAAAATTTCAAGTTCTACCGCTTTGCTTAAGCGCATATACCAGTATTTTTGCAAATAAAAAAGTTGATTATATGATATGTGTGATATTGTGGACCACCCTAGTTTCAAATGACACAGTATAAAAGCATACATTTTTAGAAACAATTTTGTAGAAGATCATTTTTGTCTAAAATTTCATTTTCATGCTCAAAATGCAAAATAATAAATAAATACATACTATGAAAATCTTCAAAATAGTTTTAGAGCCCTATCTTTCTTATTTCAGATTTCTCGTCAAAGCGGTCTATGAAAGACTTTAAGAACTTAACAAAAACCAAACTTTCATGTAAAAATATTGATGATATCTATTTTAGTTCAAAAGTTATTAAAGTTTTTCTGCTTAAAATCCTTTGTTTTTCAAGGCATTTTATTAGAGTTACAAAAATAACATATCATAACATAATAACATTTTATTAGAGTTACAAAAATAACATATCTATAATTTTTTGATATAATATACAATTTTATTTTGTCGTTTGAATGCCGCCAAAAGATATTTTTTATGTTTGCCCCAATCAGAGATATTCACAATCAAAGTAGGCATGTTTTTGAGAGAAAAACAACAATAACTCCTAAACGGAAGGAGATAGCGAGTTTCTTCACTCATTAAATTACGCATTTTTTTAAAGCCCTAAAAGTGTCTCATAGACTACTTTGATGAGAAATTTGAATTGAAAACTCTAGAGCCAGAAAACCAGTTTTGTTCGGACCACCCTATGTCACTGCAGGAAAAAAGCTCTAAATCGGTCAATTTAACAGATACAAAAAAACTTTTTTGGCAAAGTTGCTTGAAATTGAATGGTTTATAACTTTGCTGAAGCATGTATAATATAACTTCTACAAATAATAAAGTTAGTTACACAATTTCTATGAAAATTTTTTTTAAAGCCCTAAAAGTGTCTCATAGACTACTTTGATGAGAAATTTGAATTGAAAACTCTAGAGCCAGAAAACCAGTTTTGTTCGGACCACCCTATGTCACTGCAGGAAAAAAGCTCTAAATCGGTCAATTTAACAGATACAAAAAAACTTTTTTGGCAAAGTTGCTTGAAATTGGATGGTTTATAACTTTGCTGAAGCATGTATAATATAACTTCTACAAATAATAAAGTTAGTTACACAATTTCTATGAAAATGTGGACCACCCTAATTTTCAATAAAACCAAACAAAGGGCTCAACTAATACAAACAACTTTGTAGAAGACCGTTTTTGTCTAATGCAGTGGTTCTCAACCTTTATGGATCCGCGACCCCCTTTGAACTTTTACAAACGTCTCGCGGACTCCTATTTATGGTTGCCCTTAAAATCAATGTTTATGAAAAGACCGAATCATTCAAAATGATTTACCCTTCCGGTTGTAATGCGGTTGACCATCGCCAGACGCACCACTCTGTTGTCAACTGTGTTGTGCAAGGCGAATATTTAAGTATTATTTGATGTCCTGAGCAGGCATTCATACAAATCATGTCTGTAATTCAAAAAAGATGTTAAGAAATCGTCAATGCAAGAATTCTGCTGTGATCTTTCGGAGGAGTCCACTAAGAATTGAGTCAAAAATCGACCTAATGTTTTTCCAATAATACAACAAGGAGCTTCCATAAAGATTCTTGACAAAATTCAACAATTAATGCAAAGCAAGTAGAAACAACAGTTATTTATGTACGGTTTAGAATAAAATAAAGAATTTTGGCATTTCCCGGATCCACTTTGACGGGATGAATTTTCTTGACCGAATTGCCTGAAACTAAGTAACAAAAAGAAGCTCAGCAGTTAAAAAAAAAAAACCTTGTCGAAATGAATGAGAAAAATAAAATACTTCTCAGGCAAACATTCCGAGTTCCGCTAATAAATCGTCAAAAATGTTCCCAAAAATCAATTGCAAATTTCGTGGGTTGCTTAAAAGCAAACTATCTTCCTTTTGAAGAATTATAAAAAAAAAAGTTCAGTCGGCTGCCAAAATCTACCAAGAATTAAATCACAAATGTTGCAGATATTTCTTAAGGATACATCCAGGAACTATCATTGATTTTAATTTTAAAGATCTCACCGGATAGAATTTGAATGGATGTAGAGTAATCATAGCTGACATGCAATCTTTGACCATCCAGTCGTCGCCCGGTTCAGCACCGTTAAAACCACCACTCTGTTATTGTGAATGAATAGCGAGGTTTTATCAATAGTGTTGTATAAAACACAACAGCGCGATGACTGAAGTGTTAACTGACAGTATCACAGTATTTTCACAGTTGAAAGAAGCAACACAGGTTTCAATTTAAAAATTCACAGATAAAGAATTTGCAACTTGGTCATAATGTTCTCTTGAAACCAAATTGGATTCAAGAGTCCTCACATTTATTCACCAATCTGGAGAAACGACACTTGTTTTCGATGGCTTTGCGGACCCCCTGAGAACGCTTCACGGCCCCCTAGGGGTCCGCGGACCACCGGTTGAGAACCCCTGGTCTAATGTTTCATTCTAAAGCTCAAAATGCATTTTTCCGCGTAAAACTGATTCCTGGACCACTGTGCATTGTGACCAAATATGAGCTCAGTAGCTTTCAAAAAACCCCACTGCCGAAGTGAATCAAAAGAGCCAAGAATGGGATCCGGCTCCTTATTATAGTAGTGGGATTTTCATAATCTGTTGTAAAAGAATTTGCAATGCTGAACAGATAATAAATAACAAACTAAGTAAACATTTAGACCTAAATCACGTAAAATATCACGTGATACCAATATTTTTTAAGGAGTTCCAATCAGAACATTGTAAGCTTTTCAAACCGTTTTCATACTGAAGCAAAAGTTTTTAGTATTTCAAACTGAGTCCTAGATCTAGAAGGATTCTGATTTAGAAAACCCTCAGAATTTAGACTTGATTTTTTGATAAATTTTGCAGGAATACAAAAAATGTTTGATAATAGAACAAATGCAAATTATTGAAAGATTCTGAACAGAATCATGTGAGGTTTCCTAACAGTATTGTGAGGAGATTCTGAACCAGAACATGAGCTCAAAAATCAAGCTAAGATATTGTGAAAAATTCCAACCGTGAATAATGTGAAAATTCTGATTTTAAACAGAATTGTGTCAAAATTCCGGCTATAGGTAAATCTGTGGATTCCATAAAATTTTATCAAAAAGTAATCAGTTACTGCCATGTTGAGTATGAACCGAGTTATGTAAGGATCCCATTAATATTTTTCAAAGTATCAAGATGAAATTTGTAAGAATAAAAACCAAGTTCTGTAAACATATTGACTAGAATCCTGGATCTTGATAAGAATATTGTTAGTCCATGGAGAAACCTGGACTACTCATGTGGATGTTAATTTTGAGTTCCCATATAACATTGAATAACATTTGGTTATCCCTACAATCCGGGACGTTTTCCGGGACGATTGGTGATGCGGGACAGGCTGCTTAAATCCGGGACTGTCCCGCACAATCCGGGACGTCTGGTAACTTTACACAACACGCACTATTCCGGAAGCCCCGGAACTCGGCAGCTATCGTCTGACTTCCACTCAACACTCTAACTATATATCACTCAATAGTTGTTACTTTCAACCTGTGTCAAGGTTTATACACTTTCGTGTCAAGGTTTATACACTTTCGTGACAAGGTTCATACAGCATTGTCAAGCGTAACAGTCCAATGTAGCCATCTGTAATATCGCAGGGTACCACAGCAACCATTGATATGTGTAGTCAGTCAGCTGATACTATCAATACTTATTTCAACAATCAATTTAAAATTATTTCAAGAATTTCAACCATTTTTTTTTGTTTTAAGGCGAAGTAGGCCGTCATTGAAATGTGTACGCACCGTTGATGATTGTTGCTAAATCATCTCACGATTTCGAATTAAAGGAAATCAGTTGGTTTTGCACTGGCACAGCTGAAAAAGTATCAGAATACATTAATGTAGTGTACAGAAGTTTGGTAATATGTCAATATGCATTACTTGATTCTCAAATTCTAATGAAGATTAGAATCAAGTAATGCTGAAGAGTTAGTTTACACACTTAAATTATTTCACCGACCTCAGTAAAATTTTTCGCCGAGAACCCAACAGCTGAGAGCTCGGTAAATTTTAACGCCGAATCTCGGTACTTATTTTACCGAGATTTCGGCAATCCGAATTTTTTGCCGAGATCTCGGCGAACGTTACCGAGATTCGGTAAACGTTTACCGAGATCTCGGTAAAAGTTTTACCGAGAATCGTCAAATTAGTACCGAGATATGAGCTGTTGGGTTCTCGGCGAAACCGTTTAAGTGTGTACGGCAATTATGTATGTTGGCGCGTACAGTGATACTTTTTCAAGTCAATATAAACTATCAAGAATGAGTTTTATCACTTTGAAATTGCACGCAGCAGAGTCATCATTGCTGCCAAAACGAATGACGGGCTACTTCGCCTTAAGGTTATTTTTCTAGGCATTACTTCTAGTATTTTCATGGGACTGCGCCACACATGTTTAAAGATTCCTTCATAGTGGAGGAAATTCTTTAGAGATTTTAAATGAATAGAACAATTGATTTCTTCTCTGAGAAAAATTATCGAATTTCTTCTATATTTTTTCAGGTTTTCTCTCTGATTTACTTTCTGGGATTCTTTCAGAATTAACACCAACAACTAAAACAATAATCAAAAATAACTATCAAATCTCAATAATTCCAACAGAGATATAATATATAAGAGCTTCTCTGTGGATTTCTTTAGAAACTCATAACAATCAGTTCCGGATTTGGGCTTCGGGGGGCCCGGGTCAGATCACATAAAGGGGGCCCCTTTATACAAAATTCAGCACGTTTTGGCATTCCACAAACTATCGAATTGAATTCGAGTTTTGAACAACATGGTCGGTCCAAACATATGAGGGGCCCAAATTCAAAGAAGTGTAAGTGACATTTTCGGTTGTGAGCTATATACATTGCAACATTCGACTGATTATAAGTTCCAATGAGGTAATTTTTCCGTTCAAAGGTAAACATATAATAATTTTTGAGAGTTTGGCTCGTTTTTTGACTTAATAATTTGAATGCTTAAATTGACCAGAAGAAGCATTGAAGCATAATTGACCTGAAAATTGAGCTGCACGCTGGAAACAACTGGAAAAAATGAATCATCAAATTATATGCAAAAGTATCCAAGTTCTTAAAATCCACCCATGACAAAAAAAAGTCCAAATTACTGATACTTTCATATTTTGAAAACAAAAAAATTAGGGTAAGTATAATCTTCCACAAAGTATTGCATTTTATCTAAGTGAACAAATTATCAGAAGCAGACCTTCATCTAAATTTTCACATTTCAAGAATAATCGAATTTGACAATTTCGGCATTTTTTTTTGAAACATTATTTTTTAATAGCTTCCAAACTGTTGAATAGAATTTGGTTATTATCTCACAAATCACATTTCAAGTTATTTATGAGATGTAGGTAGTTCAAATTTTAGGTTAATCGGTTTGTTAGAAGCTGTTTTCAGTTCCCTAAACTTGACCATTTTTGTATTAAAATCGGCCTTCACGTACTTTATTCTTGGCAGTACTGTATATTATATTAATTATATTCAAAGCTTACTCTAAGCCTTTACTGAATTCAAAGAAAACTTCATCAACTACGTAATACAAAATAAAAAAGTTTTTTAAAAATAAGCATAGAAGATTTTCCCTTACGCTTCATGTTTGTGATAAAATTGCAAATATGTTTAAATTTTAAAGTTCTGTTAGGAACCAGATAAAATCTTTGAATTGAGCATTTCTTTAGAGGCTTAGCCGTATTTTTAAGATCCTGCAAGTGAATTTTCAATTCAAACATTTTAAAAAAAAAACTAACTAAAGAAGAATTTCGAAGATTTTAGCTTAATATTCATAATGTTTCTGTAATATATTGAAGGATAACAATTGACCATACTGTGAAATTAGGTAATAATGAAAAAAAATATTGGAAAGTTGACTTTGACGTTAGAATCATATGTTCAAATGTTTGAAGAAAAACTATTGTAAGGTATTTCAAAATGTTTTGGTTCTTAATTTTAGTTCCTCGGGGGCCCCCCTTCATCGGGGAGCCCGGGGCATTTGCCCCCTTGGCACCCCCCAAATCCGGGCCTGATAACAATTATTTTGTCAGGAGTTCGTCTCAGCATTCCTTTAAGCATAATTTCTCGTGATTTTTTGTTTTCCAAAGATAACAATTTATGTTCCCACCTATTTCTAAAAAAAAATCCATCCAGGAGTCTTTTTCAGGAATGTTTTCTAAAAATACTTACGGAATTCTTCCCGGAGTTCCTTCAAGGAGCAATTCTGAGAAAAACATAAATATTCTATGGAAGTCACAGGATTAACTTCTGAAAATATCAATGAGAATTTTTTAAGATAAATTTGATTACGAATCCTGGAAGAAATCAAAACATGACACTTTGTGTATTCTTGGATTTTTTTTTTTTAAATCTAAATATGTATTTTTCAGAAGTTTATAGATGAAAATCTTCAAATCCTAGAGTAATGCCTGGAGAAAGTATTGCAGGAATTATTCTGATATTTTTTTTTTTTGGGCTACTATTCACAGTATAATTAAAGAAGGAAAGCTTGGAAAAATTCCTAAACAAATTTCAATTATCGGGAGAATTTCGCAAATTTCTTTAAAAAGGAGCCAAATCAGCAATGATGTTAAAATTACTGGAATATTATATAACTTTGAGTATTTTTTGGGAAATTCCTGCCTAAACCATTGCTTGGAGATCTTCTCAGTGAAACTCTCAAGACCAGCAGAAAGACTTGGTCTTCTTGGCAGTATGCTTCGGGTCGTTGTTCTAGAGAAATATAAATTTATCTTCATGGCCCGTCTGGATCAGCGAAACCTCCAGATTTTCCCGCAAGATGTTGATGTAGGAATCTGCCGTCATTATTCCGTCGATTTTCACGAGGCTTCCTACTCCACTCCATGAAAAACACCCCCAGACCATCACATGTCATCACATCACACCTCCATGCGTCACCGTTCCTTGGATGTAGCGCTCCTGAAGCTCGAGCTGTTTAACGGAAAGCGGCGGGCTCGTGTGTGGTGCAGAGCGCCACATCCAAGGAACGGTGAAGCATGGAGGAGGAAATTTGATGATCTGGGGGTGTTTTTCATGGAATGGAGTAGGAAGCCTCGTGAAAATCGACGGAATAATGACGGCAGATTCCTACATCAACATCTTGCGGGAAAATCTGGAGGTTTCGCTGATCCAGACGGGCCATGAAGATAAATTTATATTTCTCTAGAACAACGACCCGAAGCATACTGCCAAGAAGACCAAGTCTTTCTTCCGGTCTTGTCGGATTAAACCGCTGGAATGGCCTCCACAAAGCTCAGACCTCAACCCCATCGAGAATTTGTGGTCGATTCTCGATGCCAGGGTTGACAAAACTGGTGTTACCAACAAAAATAATTATTTTGAAGCCTTGGAGAGCGCCTAGGAAGAACTAGAACCACAACACCTACAAAACCTGGTGAAAAGCATGCCGAAGAGCCTCCAGCAAGTCCTTAAGGCCAAAGGAGGACACATCAACTATTAAATTGCTTTTTATTTTTCTTGAATCATCTTTGCTGGGGCCAGGAAAGAAGTGGGCACTTTATTTTGTCACTATTTATTTTTCAATACAAATTGATTTTCTTTTTCTTTGAGTTAAATTCTTTTTTTTTATCAAAATTTCGTAAGTGCAACTTTAAAAGAATATCAAAAATAAAATATCAAAAAAGATTTAAATGTGTTAACTTTAATTTGAACCAAATCAATGAGAAAAATTCGAAAACTGGTGAGGTGGGCACTTTATTTTGCCTATCAGTGTACTTTCAATTCTGGAAAACGAAAAGCCTGAAGCTCCAGCCACTCTCCAGTCGTTAATTGACGAGTATCAACGCCTTGTCAACCTGAAGGAAGACACCACGATCATCGAACAGCAGGGCAGTTCGAAATCAATGGTTCACGCCGTCAGGGACAGGAAGAGCGCAACGCATCAGAAAGTTTCCGTGAAGCATGAAAGTAAGAAGCCGAAGTCTCCTTGTTGGCAATGTGGCCAAATGCACTTCGTGAAGAAATGCGGCTACAGCACCCACCTCTGCAAGGAATGTAATCACGTCGGTCATAAGGAAGGATATTGTTCCTGCTCCATGAAGTCTGCAAAGCCATCCAATTCAGCTCAAACAAACAACAGCAAGAAGCGGAAAAAGGGAAACTAAAGGGGTATTCATCGTCAAGAGTCCCAAGAAGATTCACTGCACACTTTTCTCACCGTATACCACTCCACTTCAACACAAGATCTCGGAGGACAGTCACCAGCGCAGAAGATGCTAGGACGGCCAATGCGGACGGTGGCAGCTCTATTGAAACCTCCAGATAGCCATATACGTCAGAACCCCGAAGCAACAGAACGCCAGAATAATGCTACCGAACGAGAGCATAGAAACTTCGACCGAGGTGATACGGTGTATGCCCAAGTCCACCAAGCCAATTCATGGTCCTGGATGCCCGCTGTAATCATCGAACGGATTGGAAAGGTCAACTACAACGTATTACTGAACCAAGGCAAGCGATTAATCCGTTCTCACATCAATCAACTGAAAAACCGAGTTGAAGCAGAAATACCCCGCTCTAATGAATCCCCACTTTCCATTTTCCTTGACGAATTTGGCCTGTCCCAGGAACCTGCCGAATTACCCCCAATCAACATTCAAGAACTAAATGCTGTTCATGATCAAGTTCCACTCGAAGAAGTACCGTACACCCCCGTTAATTTGAACGATACCTCATGCAAACCATCGGGGTTAATTTTTAATTTGAACATCTAGTCACCCTAGAATCGTGTTTCTGGTCACCTCTTTCACTGTTTTGTTTTGATTCTGAGTTCCGTTTTACAGCGTTCCATTTCACTTTACTCCGTTCCAGAAGCTAAATGACGTTTGAACCATTTTTAATCTGAATGATGTGCAAATTAGCGGGGTACAAATTAAAAAGTGTTCAGATTAAATGTGGTCAAACCAACGGGGGTACCCGGTACCAGCTTTACTAATACCTGCAAGAACAACACGAAGAACCTGAGCCAACTCCAACAGACGAGCCGGAAGTTCCCGATCGACCTAGACGATTACTTAGGCTTCCGTCAAAACTTCAAGGATATTGGCTATTCTAAGGGGGAGATGTTACATCAAGGCAACCCATGAAATGTTGGCCTTGACAGAACAAATAATTTTTCAATTTATTATATGTCCAACCACCAAATAGAATAGACGTTAAACTGGAAAGCACCTGTGTTTTATTCTACGGACGTATCAATCATTTTAAGACAAATGATTTTTGAACTTTCAAAGAAGCTTTGTTGGGTTTTTAAATGCAAAATTTCGAGAGAGAGTCATCAGGATCAATTTCTAAAAAATATCTTGAGGGAATATTGAAGATATCTGAAGAATTTTACAAAGAACGAAAGAAAAAAAAATCTGAGAAAATTTATAAAAGTTATTATGGGTGTAATTTCCGATCAAGTTCAGAAGGGGATGCATAAAGATATTTCCTTAAAAAAAACATTTAGACTAAAACATGGAGAAATCCTTACAAACTTCTCAAAATGTTTTATTGAACCAATAACTGAAACAACTCATGTTGCAGTTCTATTTATTAAAGCAAAAAAAAATGTCAGTATTCCTTAGATGAATTCTTAGAGGTGTCGTGTGAGAAATTCTTCGTGTATTTTTGTAGATATTTCATGACAATTCTTCGATAAAACCAAGGATTATTTTCTGAAGAAAATTTGAGAGGCAAATATTTGTCCACTGATTAACTTTATCACTTTGAAGGGCTGTAACTTTATTGTTAGTGAATCGATTTGTGATTCTTTCACACATTTGAGCATATCCACTAGTTGTTTATTTTGCACATGAACTTTTTTCAAATATCTTGAAAATCAGTCTTCAAAAATTATTTTTCATAATGTTTTTACAATAACACCAAAACTGAAATAAAGGATCTTTCCATAACAGCAGAAAAATCGGAAATCGGTTGAATTTCCGTGAAGTTAATATTACAATTTGAATTTGGGGTCAATTTTACCCCCTCGCGGAGACAGAAGGTTATAATGCCCGTTCATTGTCTTACAAAGCTTAACAATCGGACTTGCACGTCTGTTATCAGCAGAGGCGCGTCCACGTTCGAAACCATGGGTAGGACAAACGTTGGCAAATATTTTGTGCACAGTGAAACTGGAAATTGAATGTTACTATATTTAAGGTGATTATAGAACGAAGCCACACCTCAAATTTTCAAGAGCACAAGACTTGAGAACCAAACAGCGCTCCGCGTTGAAAATCTATCCCGTTGGTCAACACCAGGAAGCAAGCAATTTGATTTTTTTTTCAACGCGAGCTGTTGTCGGATTCTCTCGTCTTGTGCACTTGAAAATTCAAAGTTTGGCTTTGTTTTATAATCACCTTAAAGCTCAAACGCAAAGGGTATCACAAAACCGGAAAGGGTTCATTCAAATATTACGTAACGCAAAATTTGGTAATTTTAGACCCTCTCCCTTCCCCACGTAACAGCTTTTGTATGGATTTTTTTTTTATTTTTTGTATAGACCGTAACACTATGTGAGACCCCCTCCCTCCCCCTGTTGCGTTACGTCAAATATCATTAATCTCAATATACCCCACTTCTGCAGTTTCCATACAACACAAGAAGGACACGAATGTAACGCCATCTCTTGACAGAAAAGTGCGTGAACGATTACTCTTAGCTATTTCCAATTTAGCGTGCATTGAAAAACGAAACGTCACACATCTAAAATCAAAACAAACATTCAGCCGTCGGTGGTGTAACGTGTTAACGTTGACCCCGACCTATAAGTTTATGCGTACGATACGTGGGGTCCCCTCTGTGTGCGGAGGTCCCTCCGGGCGTTCTGTAGGGTCGTACCCTCGGTTGAATCCTAAATATAAATAAAGCTGTTTTAGTTCAGTGTAGGATGATGGATGGTAGAGAGGAGAGAGGGGAAGAAGATCAGTGTCAGCAAGGGAAGTTGGATGTAGCGGTTGTTGAGCAAAATATATACTGTGTATAGAATTCGTGAGAAACGTGAAAGTGTACTTCTACGAGTAATCCGAACCCCACAAAGTGGCGACGAAGATAGAGGATTGAAGGTAAGAAATGGATTTCCGAAAAATAGTGTTTTGAGATTATCATTATACCATTGTGTTCCGCTGGCAAAGAGGTGGAAGATGGCGTCAGATTTTCTTGGCTCATACTTTCATTTTACTGACGGGCAATAGTATGTGTGTAATGCCGATTTTCTGAAGTCGAAGGGGTGTATGAGAAAATGTTGACCTGTTGAAAATGTTCGGATGAAATAAAATAAACAGGGGAGCAGTTGATGATAGTCTTTGAGATGGATGCTAACAAAACATTGACTTATATGCTACAAATGGGGAGTGATAAGAAGAAGCGTTATTTTCTAGAGTGTACCTGTTGGGGCAACAGGAGGGGATCAAAAAGGAAATTTGGTCCCGGGTCACAGTGAAGTTGTTTGTACCTGTAAGTGTACAGGAGGTGAATGTCTATTCACGGGTACCGTTGTAAAATATGAATGTACCTGTTGGCATAGCAGGGGGGGAGTGTGCGATATGCTCCCGGGTATAATTTACAAATTAGTATGTGTACCTGGTCAATGGACAGGAGGTGAAATATAATTTCACGGGTTCGGTTGCAAATGTATTCTAAAAGTTAATTAGTTGAAGTATACGAATCAAATAAAATATGATTTTCTCGTGTTTTGCTTTATTATTTTATATGACGAATTGAGATAAACAAATATGACAATAAACATATTCAAATGCAAGCTCGTGAAACGGTTGGTTTAGAATTTCGAAATTGTGTTATAATTGCAGATGGAAGACTCACGGCCACTCCCACAATTTCGTTGCGAGGAAATTGAAAAGCAAAAGCTTTTCAAGGAGTGGAAGACCTGGAAAGGAGCTCTTGAGTGCTACTTTGATGCTTATGGAATTTGTGACCAAAAGCAGAGAAGAGCGAAGTTACTACATCTAGGCGGTCCACAACTGCAACGGGTGTTCCACAATTTGCCGGACAGAGAAAACTTTCCATTGGTTTCTCTTGAGAGGCAGTGGTATGATGTGGCGATCAATGCATTGGATGCATTCTTCCAGCCGTATCGCCAAGACTGTTTGGAGAGGTACAAGTTGCGGCAGATAAAGCAGAAGGAAGGAGAACGGTTCGCCGATTTCATTCTACGTTTGAGACAACAGATTTCCGATTGCGGCTTTGACAAATATCCGGAAGAAGTTAAAGAGGTGTTGAGCGAAATATTCCTTATCGATACTATCATCGAAGGGTGCCAGTCTGAAGAACTGCGGCGTAGGATACTACAGCAAGATAGGTGCTTGGCGGAGATTGAGTCGTTAGGTGTGACGTTGGAAGGGATAGATCATCAGGTGAAAGGTTTTAACAGGAGGAACGAACAAGCAGGTTTTGGACAGCAGGTTTTGAGAATTGGAAACGAATCGGGTTCACTTCAGAAGAAGTTTCGCTATCAGTCTACGGGATTCAAGGGAAAGTTTAGTGGAAAGGACGGATATACTTGCTATAACTGTGGTCGCCGTGATCATATTTCTACTTCCGAAATCTGTCCAGCAAAAGGAAAAGTTTGTCATGCCTGTAAACGAGTTGGTCACTTCGAGTCGAGCTGTCGATCCCGAAAGAGGAAGCAGCCACAGCTGACGAAAAACGTGAGAGCTGTAGAGGAGTCCGCCCCTGAGCTAGCTGTCCAAGAGGCTGAATCATCGAAAACCTACTATACATTCCATTCCGGCAACGAATCCAACGTAGTGCCATGTGTGGTTGGCGGAATTCAGTTGGATCTACTAGTTGACTCTGGATCTGATGTGAATCTTGTTCCTGCCAATGTGTGGGAGAACCTCAAGCAGGCTTGTATTGTAGTACACCAGTGCGTGAAAGGCAGCAGTAAAATTCTCAAAGGCTATGCAAACGATAATCCTCTGCCGATACTTGGAACTTTCGTGGCTGATGTTAAAGTTGGGCATAAGGCTGTTCGGGCGGAGTTTTTCGTCATCAAAGGTGGACAAAGGAGCATTTTGGGAGACCAAACGGCCAAGCAACTGGGGATCCTTCAAGTAGGGCTGCAAGTCAATAGTATCGCACATCAGGTCGAACCTTTTCCAAAGATTAAAGACGTGCAGGTACACATCCATACAGATCCGGAAGTTAAGCCTGTTTTTCAACCGGTTCGACGCGTCCCAATTCCACTCGAGGCTGCAGTGGACAAGAAGTTGAATCAACTGTTAGCAACGGATATTATTGAAGTCAAGCACGGCCCTGCCACTTGGGTTTCCCCTCTGGTCGTAGTGGGAAAAAGCAATGGAGAGCCGAGAATTTGCCTTGATCTGCGGCGAGTGAACAAAGCGGTTCTTCGTGAACGTCATCCGATGCCTGTGGTGGATGAGTACATGGCCAGATTAGGTGAAGGTAAGATTTGGAGCAAGTTGGACATCAAGGACGCATTCCTTCAGGTAGGTCGTTAGAGATGACTAAATAAAGCAATTGCAACTATCTATGATGTGTTTGTCAGGTTGAATTAGCTCCCGCGTCAAGAGATGTCATCACATTTATCACGAACAAGGGGCTTTTTCGGTTTAAAAGACTTCCTTTTGGATTGGTCTGTGCTCCGGAACTGTTCCAAAAGGTCATGGACCAGATATTAGCGGGTTGCACTGGAACATATTGGTATCTAGATGATGTAGTAGTTGAAGGAAAGGATCTACAAGAACACGACGAAAGGCTTAATGAAGTATTGAAACGTTTTAACGATCGGTCAGTCCAACTCAACTGGGAGAAATGCGTATTTCGTGCAAAGAAAATTGATTTTGTGGGTTATACTATTTCAGCTGAAGGTATATATCCATTGAGTTCAAAGATTGAAACAATACTGTCCTTCCGTCAACCTGATTCTGAATCGGAGGTCCGCAGTTTCTTGGGATTGGCAAATTATTTAAACAAATTCATTCCTGATTTGGCTACTCTCGATGAACCTCTGCGACAGTTAACAAGAAAGGGCTGTGCGTTTGTTTGGACTGAGCAACATCAACAATCTTTTGAACAAATCAAAGCTGCAATGGCCAATGCCGGGTCATTAGGATTCTTCAACACTGAAGACCGCACTGCAGTCATGGCTGATGCTAGTCCAACGGGGCTAGGGGCCCTGCTCCTTCAAACAGATAGGTCAGGATGTAGTCGAGTCGTCAGTTGTGCCTCAAAATCTTTAACAGAGACGGAGAAAAAGTACTGCCAAACCGAGAAGGAAGCCTTGGCTATCGTATGGAGCGTTGAGCGTTTTTACACCTATTTGTACGGAAATGAATTCGATATTTTGACTGATTGCAAGGCCTTGGAGTTCTTGTTCACCGTGCGCTCGAGACCTTGTGCTAGAATCGAACGTTGGGTATTGAGGCTTCAAGCATTCGACTACAGAGTTATCTACATACCTGGCGAGAAAAACGTAGCAGATGTTTTATCTCGGCTGGCGACACTCAAACCGATCCCATTTGATCCATCAGAAGAAATTGCGATCAGACAAGTTGCTCTGTATGCAGCAACAACAGCTGCATTAGACTGGAAGGAAATAGTTAAAGAGTCACGAGAAGATCCGGAGATTTGCCAAATTCTAGAGTGTCTGGATCAAGATAAGGTCGATGAGATTCCGTTGGCTTATCGTATAGTTGCCAACGAACTATGTCGTTGTGATGATGTCCTTTTGAGAACTGACAGAATTGTTGTACCTGCTGTGCTGCGTCACCGTGTGTTGTGTGTTGCCCACGAAGGACATATCGGTATGCGAATGATGAAGGCTCATTTGCGTTGTGCTGTTTGGTGGCCTAAAATGGATTCAGCGGTAGAGGATTTTGTGAAGAAATGCCGCTCATGTGCTTTGGTTGCTGCTCCGGATCCACCTGTACCGATGATTCGTAAGGAGATGCCTTATGGGCCCTGGGAAGAAGTTGCGGTAGATTTTTTAGGTCCATTACCAGAGGGACAGACACTGTTCGTTGTTGTGGATTTTTACAGTCGCTTCATAGAAATTTGTGAGATGACACAGATTACAGCAAACGACACTATTTTACAGCTGTCTAAGATTTTTTGCCGTTACGGGGTGCCCATAACTTTACGCGCAGATAACGGTCCTCAGTTGAGTACTTCTTGTGAAGAGTTCAGCACCTTTTGTGAAGAGATGGGGATTCGTCTGGTGAATACCATTCCATACTGGCCACAGCAAAATGGCGAAGTGGAGCGACAGAATCGATCCATTTTGAAACGACTAAAGATTGCTCAGGAGTTAGGTCAAGACTGGAGAAGAGTTCTGGATCAATACATCTTGTCCTACCATTCTACTCCTCATCCTACAACAGGACGGTGTCCTTTTGACCTAATGTTTGGAAGGCGAATTCGCAGCAAACTACCGCAAATACCACGTGAGGTTTCAGCCGATGAAGGAGTCAGTGATCGCGATCGAGAACAAAAAGAAAAGGGGAAGGTTTACGCTGATCAAAAACGACGAGCTTGTCAAAGCAACATTGAGGTGGGCGATAAGGTATTGGTTAAAAGATTTCGCAAAGAGAATAAGCTTAGCACAAATTTCTCACCAGAAGAGCATTCTGTTGTTCGAAGACGGGGAGCGGATGTGACCATAAAATCGTTGGAAACTGGTAAGGAATGTCGCCGTAACATCTCACATCTCAAAAAGTTGTCAGATGTGACTTCAACTTGCGAGAGCAGCAATGATGCAGTGCCTTCAAACGAAGAAGCAGAACACAGTCTAGCTGCTGGAAATGAGGATATTCAAGTTTCAACTGAGGCTAGGGAACTAATCGATCGAAGATTACATTTGCAACGAAATAGGAAAGAACCTGCTAGGTTTTTGGACTACCTGCCACACTAAAATAAGTTAAGGGGGGGTTGTAGGGTCGTACCCTCGGTTGAATCCTAAATATAAATAAAGCTGTTTTAGTTCAGTGTAGGATGATGGATGGTAGAGAGGAGAGAGGGGAAGAAGATCAGTGTCAGCAAGGGAAGTTGGATGTAGCGGTTGTTGAGCAAAATATATACTGTGTATAGAATTCGTGAGAAACGTGAAAGTGTACTTCTACGAGTAATCCGAACCCCACACGTTCATGTTTAGGCATAGTGCCAGAAATCGGTCCATGTACGCGTACACTAATTTGACGTTTGAGAGGTGCCGAATTCACTCGTTACCATGGCCACGTAAATAACATGGCACCGCTCAAACGTCAGACAGTGAACTAGTGCATCGGTCCATAGGCGAAAGTAAAACTGCGACTGATGCCAAAGGATGCCGATTAGCCAGAAAATTGAAAAAGAAGAACAATCATGCCACAAAGTTTGTAGTGTTTTAGTATACTTTTATGCCAGCGTGGCGCTAGTGTGATGTCTTCAACGAAACGGAAAAGTGGGGTATATTGAGATTAACAGTATTTGGTTACGTAATATTTGAACGTTCCCAAACAAGAAAACAAAGCGAAACCTGATAGGATCCAGGAAATAAGAATTTGATTTTGATTATGTATACTATCAAAGCAGATATTTTTATAAGATCTAAGATTTTTTTTGAATTCCTCGTTATATTACGACAAATATTACTGCTCATATTAGTGCAAGTGCATTTTTATGATCTTCTCTATGAATTTCATCAGAAATTATTTAAGGTATGTTCAGATATTACTTCGAAAATTTTTAAAGGTGTACATTAAGCAATTATTTTCCAAGGAATCTACGAATTTGACTTAGGCTGCCTCAAAAATTCGGCCTGCATTTTCCCAAGAAGTACTACATAAATGGAGTTTATCCAAAGATTATTTCGGAAATCATAAATATTCCTGCAAGATTCTTTGAGATTTTTTTTAAGAAGGTTCTATTTCCTTCAAGATTTTATCTTTAGATTTCCCTGGGACATTCTCCAAGATTCCTGGTCAGAACATCTTCTTAAATTTAATCAATAATTTCTCAAGAATTAAATGGTATACTACATTCGGTTTTTTATTTACTTCTCTAGAAAAGCCTCAAGAATTTTTAAGAATTTTCCTATGAAAATGTCTTTTAGGATTTATATAATTTTTCAACTAGATATTTTTCTTAACGATCAACGCTCAACTTCAAAAGCAGTTTTTCTGCTCAAAACAAAAAAATATTCGATGAAAATGTGTTCATTGTGTGTCGGTTGGAGAACAGAAAACAGTGAACACATTTTCCAGTAAATTTTCTTCATTTTGAAAGAAAAAAACTGCTTTTGAAAATTCCGAAATCAAGATTCTGGAATATAGTGAATTTCATCGGAAGAAATCATGGAAATCTTTGGAAGTTATCCTACAGTAAATAAAAACTGGAGAATTCTGTTGAAGAATTAGTGAAAACATATCTGGAGGAAATTCCAGGATACTTATGGAAAAATTATATTATACCTGAGGAAATTAATGGAGGCTGTAGTTATGGAATTCTCATGGATTTTCTGGAGCAAATTCTAGAGAAATTTTTCTAATGATACTTTGAAAAATTGCTGGAAAAATTTATGGGAGAATGGACAGAGAAATCTTAAAAAAAAATCAGGAGATATCCATTTAGGAGACTCTGAAAGTATTTTAAATTAAATTACTATAATTTCTGAAGCTTTTCTTCGGGGAATCTGAGACGAAATTCTTGAAGAGCCCTATTGAACCCGATATAGCCTCTGGGCTGTAATATTTTGCATCGGGATGCAATGCAAGCAGAATAAGGAAATAAGAGACTTTAGAGACCATCCGTTGGAATAGACTTGCCTTAAGATGAAGATGAATCGAAGCCAAACCTCAAATTTTCAAGAGTACAAACCATCAGCTGGTGACCAATCGATTCAGTTTTCAGCTCAAACGGATGCGTCTTCACCTAAAAATGGAGGCCGGAAAATATCATTGGGATATTGATGAAATCATTTTTCAAGAATTAACTAAGAAATAGTTCCATAAATTTCTACGGCAATTCTGAATCAGCCAAAAACTTCTTGACATTCTGGGAGTTCTATAGGAATTGTTCTGAAAATCGTCAAAAGGTTCACAGCAATGCTTAGAATATAGATTGTATCGAAACTGAGCTTAAATTCATAACTTCTTCAAAAGATTCTTCAAGAATCTTCTGATATTTCTCTATGGATGTTCAGAAAACTTCTCATGAATTACTTCCAGGAATACTCACGGAATTTTGTCCCAGAACATACATAGGGTTGGTCGTTGATATTTTTAAGGAACCATTTATTGATTAATTCAGAAATGCCATAGAGGATTGCTACATTAGTTTTTCTAACGATTAAAGAAGTTTCTTGTAACAATTGTGACAGTTAGTTTCAAAAGATTTTCACTATAGATATTATCAATCGTTCTCCAGATTTGTTTGAGTGTCATGCACAAACCATGTCACGCTTCTCTATGCATGATAATTCACGAAAAATCTTATCGTGTCTTCCATTATTCATAGGAATAAATACGACGTTGATCGAGTTTGCATATATATTGAACAGATGATTGAATCGTGCGTAAGACAATTCTTTGACTGTCCTACCATTGTTTTTTTGTGCGTACACTGAGGCAAAAATACTTAGGTTTTCCATAAATCATGACTTACGAACCAGCTAAATTATGGTTTCATTGCACGGTTAAACATTTCGAAAATGGGATCATAAGTTTCATAAGTGAGAGCTTTGAATTCTTTAACAACAATCACTTGAAATAATTATCATAGCAATCGCTAGAAGAACTATTCCACTTTCGATGTTGGGTAAAACTTAATCGAAAGCAGATCACATGTTATCACAACATGTCAATTTTTGTGCTCGCCTGAAATAAAAGGCGAACAATGTCATCGATTGATAATTTAGATATTATCAGTGCGCTTATTAACGAATTTCATTAATTGACTTATGAAATTTATTACTGAAATTCTTCACCAAAATCATAAGTAAAACTTAAATTTTTTAACAATAATCGTTGTGGCGCCAAATTATAATTATTCCTTAAGAAATTATTAAGTTGTTTTGCCTCAGTGTAGTACATGTCTTATACACTGAGGCAAAACAACTCAATAATTTCTTAAGGAATAATTATGATTTGGCGCCACAACGATTATTGTTAAAAAAATTAAGTTTTACTTATGATTTTGGTGAAGAATTTCAGTAATAAATTTCATAAGTCAATTAATGAAATTCGTTAATAAGCGCACTGATAATATCTAAATTATCAATCGATAACATTGTTCGCCTTTTATTTCAGGCGAGCACAAAAATTGACATGTTGTGATAACATGTGATCTGCTTTCGATTAAGTTTTACCCAACATCTAAAGTGGAATAGTTCTTCTAGCGATTGCTATGATAATTATTTCAAGTGATTGTTGTTAAAGAATTCAAAGCTCTCACTTATGAAACTTATGATCCCATTTTCGAAATGTTTAACCGTGCAATGAAACCATAATTTAGCTGGTTCGTAAGTCATGATTTATGGAAAACCTAAGTATTTTTGCCTCAGTGTACCTGTCCTACCCACTGCCCGCGCCACTGGTTATCAGTGACCTAGCATTTACCAACCTGAGTGATAATGTATTAGCGTGAAATAAAAAAAGACAAGTAGCTGGAAAACTTTTGTGCGCCATCTCGGCTCAGCCACTAAAACAAAAAAAATGGAATGATAGTTTTTAGAGTGGAAATAAATGGTGCAGCTTTTGTAAAGCGCCATCTGTGCTCGACCACTGAAACCTCGCACGATAAGAATTTTTCACTTGCAACGAGTAACGTCTACCTAGTTTATTCGGTTTATTCAACCTAAATATATGAGTAAATGTGAAACATCTATGGTGGTAAGCTCCTGGGAGGGAGGCACCGATACTACACACGAAATATGACACAACACTTTTCCAAATTGCAAGATAACTCCCGCTCACCAACGACAATCAAGGCAGGCTTGGGGAAAATCGCTAGTTTTCTTTTATTGTGTACCTTCGATCTTTCTGGACAAACTTGGAAAAAGGGCCATAGTTTATGTGCATTCAATTTTAATGATGATTGGAAAACAGTAAAAAGATGCGTGTTTCATTACTTTATATTCGATCAAATTAAAAGGTACAATCGTGGCATTGCTTTTGGGTGTTACAGGAATTGATTTTCAACCGACTGTTGTAAACTTTGTTGGAATGCAAAAAATTGTTTTGATCAATTACGCGCTTTTATCAAGTTTGTCCATTCTTCAAGATCTGGGCTCACAGTGACAGTTCGTGACAGCAGAATCTCGGCTCACTATGACGTACATAAATTTTGTATCGGTTTCTCCCTCCCAGGTAAGCTCCATCGAAGTTAATACGCCAATCGCGTATTATCCTCGATTTTACTATAGTAAAATCGAGGATAATACGCGATTGGCGTATCAACTTCGATGGAGCTTTTTTTTTGTTGGGATTTGAACCACTGCGACCATTAATTGATCTATTGTGGAGCTTACCACCACTAGCAATATAATGTAGATTGACTCAGAATGATGAATTAACTCTCACTTAAATACTTCAATTTGAGTAGAATCTAGTTCAATTAGAAAATTAAATACAACAAATTAAGCAAACTATTATGTAGAACACCACAAGCGTGTATTACAAGTTTGAAAGCACTCAAAAAGTGCTCGAATCGTTGTTTACCGAAGGTGTCCTTTTGTTGACAGTCGCTTTAAATTGCAAAAGGATAAAATATGTTTTTATTAGTTTAAATTGTTGTTTTCGGGTAAATCAATACATTGTAGGTAGTTAAAAGCTTCAGGACAATTACTATGACAAGGTAAGGTGCGCGAGTTTCGTGAAGTTCAAGCGGTAAATAAGCGGCGTCGTTCTTCCACAGCACTTTATTCGAAAGTGATTCGTTCAACCGGCGGTTCGTTGAGAAGTTGGTCGAACAGCGAGATCGAATCCTGCGAGGTGACGAAGTGTCCGTTTGGCAGCAGATTGCCTTGGAGCTGTCACAGGACTGGGAATTGGATTGTGGTGATCTCCGGTGGCAAGATCTGAGCCGGTACTTCAAGCGCAGTTTGGTGTTCAAGTTGAGCCACCGGAAGTGGACCACGGATCAAGGATTGATCGATCGGTTGCAGTATCCTTACTTGAGGAAGGTGTACGTGGTCACGATTCAGTTCTATGACCGAGCATGCCCGGCTATGAGGGTGATTGAAAACATCAGTGAGATTCAGGACAATAAACTGTTCATCAAGTACACGATGGATGGGAGGTTCGATCCGGATGTGGTGGCCGCATTCAAGCGACGAAGCAGGAAAGGGGTGCGTATTTACGTTAACATCAATGTGGGAGATCCGGTTTACAATCTACCGGAGGATGCGAAAAAGCTTCTGCTGCAGATGGAACATCACCGGAAGGAGCGTCCCCATCGGAAAGGAGATTCCCACGAAAGAGTAAGATCTCCGGTCGGAACCCCGACGGTAATCGAAAGTGGAAGTCCTCCAGAGAAGATTTTTTCCCCACGCGATCTACTGGAGAAGGAATCGTTCTCGGTCAACACCCAAGAATACGACGAGATAATCAAGGAATCACTGGAACGGGAATTGCCACCGTTGCCCAAGAGACGACGCTTGAGTCCAGGATGTGTCGAAGTATGGCTGGAATCATGCGAAATCCTAAGCTCCAGTGCGTCCATGGTCGACGGACAGATTGATCCGCTGCACATGTCCATCAGGAGTGGACCGGAGAAGATGAATCAATCGAGTCGGGTAGCTGGAGGTTCACTTTCTGAGCCACAGATGAACCCGGCTTGTCTTCTGGAGGAACTGACGGTCGTTAGGAGTCAACCTCCGACGCGAATCATGGCTAGTCAACCGACAACGCTAGCTCAGGAATCGATTCATATAAAACAGGAACCGGAAATTGAGTCAGCAAGAGAGAAACCACCGTCGGCAGCTGGGTGTGATCCTTTTCTCAATGTAAGTATACGACTCAGATATTTTGAAATTAGTGTGAGCTTCCTCTTATTTTCCGGTAAATTTATTCCGTTTCTAAATAGGGGTTTATTGCTCTGAATTTCTCTAAAAATCTCTATTCTAAATACCGTGTACGCACCTAACTTTGCGCAGCTCCAAACTTTGCGCATTTTTAACAAGCATGAAAAAATGATAATTAATCAATGTGAAGTAGGCTACTTGCCTACTAGTAGACTTGGTGGTGGACCCGTTCCAGGCAGTGATATTTTACTTAATTAATAAGCTTAATTAAGTGTTGATGATCAGAGACCATCGGAATCAACTGACTGTATTTGGCTGGACAGGGGTATTTTATACCCGTCCAGCACTTCAAAAGTGTCGCACTACATTTTACAATTACATAGGGTCTATCGGAAGACTTCTGGAGTGATTTGTGCTTTGGTCAGCGCGTGACAATTAAAGTCCATCAGGTGGATGGCTCATAGCAAACGAACATATTGCAATCGAACTGTGCCCCCAATGCACAGTGGGCAAAAACGACCCAAAAAACGGATCTTTTATGGCCGCTGGTTTTCGATCGTGAAGTAGACTGTTTCTGACATAAAAAATTGCGAAAAATCGATTGGCGTCGGTTTCATCCGCCGCAGGACTTGGCAAGTAGTCCATTTGTTCCCATTTCGATCTGGTGTGCCATAAATCACCACATACTATAATAAAGAAAACAATGATACTCCCATGCAAAAGCATAACTTTCGATTGCGTGCATCGAAAAAGATGAAATTTTGACCAGACTTTTATCCAACTTGGTTCCTAATGCCCTCCAAATTTCATCGAAATCGGTTAAGTAATTGCCATTTTATGAATAAACCAAGAAAAATAATGTTTATTTATTTAGGCCAATTATAGAATATACATACATTTTGCTGTAACTTTGTTCCGAGTAGTTCAAAGTGTCTGAAATTTTGACTGGAAGTTATTCACTAACGTTTAGTTTTGCCCTCAATGACGGGGTTGGTGGTCTGATGGCTACCGCTTCTGCTTCATATGCAGAAGGTCATGGGTTCAATCCCAGGCCCGTCCCTTTCCTCGTACTTTGTAGTTGTATATCTCTCACTTGCTTCTATCTTCCATTCTAAATATATCACACTCAAACTAATCGTTCATAGCAAACGCTAGAACCAGAGACGGACAAGAAACCGTTTCCCTAACGCTTCCTACTTCCACGCGCACGCCTTTCTTACGCCTGATACATAGGCAGTCTGCTAACCACAAAAGCAAACCTCTCTGCCATGCCTTTCCCCCAATCCATACACTCCCGCATGAACTGACGTGGATGCAGTGGAATATACGGTCTACGTGGGAGTCAGTTCAATGCATCATCAATTCCTCCCCCTTCCCCTCATTGGTCTGCATTCTGACGTGGCAGGTGCCATTGTTGCCTAAAAATAGAAGATCACCAGCACTTATACACTGAGGATGCCTGTTAGTCCCAAGCAGTCATTCGGTTGGTTCCTTGTGTAAGTGCAGCTGATCTGGCGATACTGGAGTGCATCCACGGGCGGCCAATCAAGCTCAAGCTCAAGCTCAAGCTCAACGTTTAGTTTTGCCCTCAAAATTTCATCAAAATCGGTTCTATACAGACATTTACAGCATTGAAAAAAGAAACACCTTTTTTGTGTGTTTATTAGGACGCAAATCTTCAATGTCATAATATAAAAAAGTATTTATTAGTTCTTACTCAAAGTTTGAGAAGATATAACAAAAAGCTTGCTCATCTTTGTTCAAATTTCCACCATTATGATGAAGTATTTACAAAGTAATACCTATTTGAATGCCAAATTCACATGAAACTATGAGTGTTAAAAACACATTCTAAGTCGCAATCACTATTTATCAATTTAATAGGGCCATCGATTGCGCTAGTCAAGTGTCAATGTTGGTATTCACTACAGTATAAACACAATATGTTTCAATAAAACCGGTATTGTAGGCCTTGAATTTCATCCAGAAAAAAAGGAAAATTGAATTCCAAATGCTCAACAATTCGATATAAAATTGTTCGTGCTTTATGTCAAATTTGTTGATAAATAGTAAGGCTGTCAAAATGCAACTGCTACTGCTGATATTTCTGGTCAAATAATATGTTTATATACTAACATGTATATATATAAAGCTCCCTACAGATGTACAGATTTTTCAGTGGAATCTACTATTTTACCGACAAAATCCGTGAAATCAACTATTTTACCGGAGAAAATCAGTGAAACAAACAATTTCACTGTAATCCTGTGGAATATTTATGAACATTCCGGTAACAGCATTGTTTTCACCGAACTTCTGTGAAATCGTGTGACAGTCGCTCTGGCAGGCATGAGCTTCCTTTTGTTTCAGTTTTTGCACCTCATTAACAAGCAGTGAAAGCTGGCTTAGTGGTAGCAAGCCTACTTCCTGATCGGTAGATCGGGAATTCGATCCCCGGTCTGAACCAATTTGTTCAAAAATTTTACAGATTGTTTGGTGAGATGAGCAGATGTTGAGATTACGGTGAAATTTCACCGAAAACGAAAAGTAATCTGTTTTTTAAGTGTGTAGACCAATCATATTTTTATCATCTGAAACCATAGTATATTTTGTCAACATTAACAAAAAATCTTGTAAATGAAAGTATTAATTAACAATCAAAATTCGCTACCAATCGCGATTTACTGAACAATGGCGTGACGCTACGCTGTAGCCATCAAGGTATCAAGGTATCGCTATTTACTCAATATGCTCACAAAAAGAAACCCTAAAAGAAAAATGTACAAAAAAAACTGGTATACCACCTACCAAAGCCTGCTATTGATTTGATATTTTATACAGATCGAGTTCTACGTCACTTTTTAAATCCTATTTCAGTAATCATGCCTGTAAAAGAAAATAGCTTTGAGTAATTTTCAAGCGTAATCGCCTTCAGTGTACCTGTAGCCAAGGATGTACCCCATACAGCAACAATTTTCAGAAATCAGACTGAGTTTAGTTATTACATAGACAATGACTTTAGAGCCAATAGCATTTTTAAGTTTTATATCAGAAAGTGACATTTGCCTTCGTTTTCGATAGGTTATAGCTCTCCTGCACTCCTGTTAAAGTGCACTTAAACGTAGTGCAACGAACGGAATTCTTCTGCACACGAAGTTTTAGTTGTTCATACAAAGTATAAAATAACAAAAACTGTAAGCACTGAATTTGGAGATTTGAGCAAAGTTACTATTGGGAGTCCCACGACTTTGATATCGAGAATAATAATATTTTTTAAAGGAAACAATTTTTTTCGGTTTATTGTTTCATTCTCGGTGGGATATTTCACTAATGTCACCATACTAATGTCATCATACTAGTGTCAGACCGCCGTTGAGTAACAAGATCGTTTTTTGTGCCGTCTTAGATTGCTGATTTATTTCATACGTCGCTTCATTAATTCAATATTCTAATGCAAGTTATGAGATTCCGGTAAAATAAACCTTTTTGCCACAACATTTTCTGGATTGGAACGCTGGAAAGCCTTGTATATTTAAAAAAATTGTGGGTGCGATAGCAGGAATCGACGAGAACAAGAATGGATGACCAGTGCAAGAAATGTTTCGCTAACATCGACACCATAAAGAATCTGTACACTGTCTGTGAAGGAAGATGTGCGGGAAAGTTTCACGCATCATGCGTTGGTGTTAGTGAGGACCAGTTGTGTTCGTTCTCCAAAAACATAATTTGGATATGCGACAACTGCATGAAAGATTTTTGTCAATATAGAGATGGCACTTCTGGTTCACGCAAAACTTCAACTTCTCCTGAAACTTCGATAACCGCTGAACTGGAAGGAATGAAATCCCAAATAGAAATGCTGAGTAGCGCGGTTGCCAAGTTAAGTCTAACCATTGCCCCGTTTGAAGCAGTACGACAGCACTCAACTCCAGTCACCTCGCCCGAAACAACGAACAATAGTAGTGTGTATGCGTCTGACTGCACAACTAAACATAACACAGAGAAAACCTTCACGTTACTGCTAACGAACGTTGATAGACACGCCAGTGAGAACGAAATTGTTTGTTTAGTGTCGGATACTCTTTGCGCGCCAAGACCCGAATGCATGAACGTGACTAAATTGGTGCCGAGTTGGAGAAACTGTGAGGATTTGGATTACATTTCGTTCAAGATAATTCTGCACGAAAGATGGAAGCAATCAGCTCTGAATGGAAATACCTGGCCACGAGGACTAAAATTTCGAGAGTTCGTTAGAAGGCCAAGCTCGCCATGGAAACCTTCGGCGAATACAAACGCAACAGTTTAGGCGATAAAACGAATATATTTGTACATTTGTTAATTAGAAATATGTTGTTATCTGTATTTAACCATAATTGTTTTTAATGTCTTGTGCATTCTATTCTTGATGTGATTTTTTGTATGAAGTGAAGTATTTTTCATTAATGTTGATTTTAGTCCTTGCATTCAGAATGAAGTTGTCGCACATGTATGGAGTATACCCTGATTATGTTGAATAGTATGTAATTAATTAGTTTAAGAATATACAGTCTGTACAGTAAGCTGAAGACGGTGAAATAAATAAAAAAAAAAAAAATAACATTTTTTCTTTAAAAAATTTGAAAAAAGTCCGGTCAGCACAGGCCTCATTTTTGAATTTGTTAAAACTAGTAGAATTATTCGCATCAAAATCATTCGAGATGGTAAATTCCAATGTATTAATAAATACAATTTTAAACACAGCTTTATGTAAAACTATAACACTTGCAAAATTTGGAAAATCTTGTAAAAAATCATTGAATTTTTCAATCAAATTAATCATTATCACAAAGTTGTAGCTTATTGCATATAAATAAAAGCCTCAATAAAAATAAAAGTACATTATTTAAGATAAATTTGAATCAAATCTCAGGATATATGTGGATAGGCTACCTAAATTTTTAATAAATACATGATTAACAAATGAATTTGTTATTTTCATATTAATGGTAGTTCAAATCGGATTTTTAGTTTGTCAAAATACCCATTTTTATTTTCATTTAAATAGGCGAAACTCTGTTTAATAATTGTATTAGCGCTGATAAATATAGTGTGACTTGGAAATATTTTGTTTAACATGGAAGTCTTCCAACAATAATGTGATTTATGCAAAGCTAGTTTGAGGTATTTAATTTAAAGCAAAATGATTCCATAAATGTTCAACATCCTATTTTATAGTTCAATGCTGTGCCCATAAAACTTGACCATTTTACTCTATATTTTTTTTAACGTGGTTCATTTTTGAGTTTTTTTCACGATTTGTTTGTACCCTAATTTTAAAAAACGACGTAAAAAATTTTCTGTCAGATTTTTTTCTATACAAAACAATGTTCTACATTATGATTCGTATCTTAATGGAATGTTGAAAATCATGGGTCTTTTTATATGTCGTTTTGTGTTTACGTGGAACATTGACCGAAAAAAAAACCTTTAAGAATATAAATTATAATTCGTTGAAACAGCATGCATAAATATTCAAGTTTTCTTCGAAAACACTATCAAAGCTACCCCGTTTTACGATAGTATGTTTCAGAAATTTGTTTTTTTATTTATAAAAAAGGCCGCTTATGAGCCAACACCATTGAATCTCTTTAGCAGTGTAAACCTAAAAAGCACACAGAAATTCATGAAAATCATTTCATAAACACATAGAAAATGATGACAGTATACCTATTTTTTCATTTTTTTTTTCTTAAATATTATAGATTCATGTGAATTCGGCATGCAAATTGGCACTACTTTGTAAATACTTTATCAAAATGGTCAAGATTTGAACTGAGATGAGCAATCTATTTGTTATTTCTTCTGTCAAAATTTGAAAAAGATCAAACAATTTTTTTTTATATTATGACATTGAAGATTTGCGTCCTAATTAACACACAAAAAAGGTGTTTCTTTTTTCAATGCTGTAAATGTCTGTATAGAACCGATTTTGATGAAATTTTGAGGGCAAAACTAAACGTTAGTGAATAACTTCCAGTCAAAATTTCAGACACTTTGAACTACTCGGAACAAAGTTACAGCAAAATGTATGTATATTCTATAATTGGCCTAAATAAATAAACATTATTTTTCTTGGTTTATTCATAAAATGGCAATTACTTAACCGATTTCGATGAAATTTGGAGGGCATTAGGAACCAACTTGGATGAAACTCTGGTCAAAATTTCATCTTTTTCGATGCACGCAATCGAAAGTTATGCTTTTGCATGGGAGTATCATTGTTTTCTTTATTATAGTATGTGGTGATTTATGGCACACCAGATCGAAATGGGAACAAATGGACTACTTGCCGAGTCCTGCGGCGGATGAAACCGGCGCCAATCGATTTCTCGCAATTTTTCATGTCAGAAACAGTCTACTTCACGATCTGAAACCAGCGGCCATAAAAGATCCATTTTTGGGTCGTTTTTGCCCACTGTGCAATGGGGCGACGGTTCGATGCAGTCTTTCGCGCGCGTAAGCATAACTATTTGGTACACTGAAACAAGCATTGAAGTAATGAGAACCATGAACAAGTTTTTAAATTTACTATTCCAACCACGATTGAGATATCATGAACGCTTTTTATTTGCGTTTTGTTCCTTCTCCTTCCAACCGTATCGATAGCCGAGCGGTAAGCGTTCGCACTTGACAATCGCAAGATCCTCGGTTCGATTCTGGCTTGCTGCAAGTTTTTAACCATGGTATAGTAATTTTTACTATCGAAATGGTGCCATAGTAAAATTGAGTGCACACAAATTTGAAATAAATGCGAATTTAGTCTGCACAAATCAAGTGGCGTTGTGTATTTAATTAAACCCTCTGATATAGTATTTTCAACTGCAACGCTGTTTTCAGTGTAGGTACTATGTGTTAGCACCGAATTTAAATATTGCGCATGGGCACATGTTTTCACAAGTACACCACACCTCCCCCCTTTAAAGGAGAATGTTGTTAAACATTCTGACTAGCTATCACTCCAAAAGACTTTAATATATTGTTATTATTACAATTTTGTATTTGCTTTTGTTTTTGTTAGAGATTTTTTTTTATTCCTATGCCTACATTATCAAAAGAACTAATAAAATAATATTTAAAAGTTTTTGTTTTTTATTGCGTCTTATTATTCAGCATATATTTATATTGGAAAACATAAGGGTTCACATTCTTGGATTTAAAGTAAATGATTTTTACATTTTTATAATTCGGTTTTTGTGAATTTTGTTTTCTTTTTTATTGTTAATATTTACTATTGTACAATTCATGTCATCTATGGAAGTTTGGCTTTCCTACCAAACACAAGCTCAAATGGCGTGTATTCGGTATCAGTATGTATAGTGGTATTATACGAAAATTCATAAAATTTTGTCCATTCATCCCAGTCATTATGGTGAACATTGGAGAAATTCCTTAGGTATTCGTACAGACACCTATGATTCCTCTCTAAAGCACCTATTGACTGTGGATGGTAGGCTGTTGAAAAATTTTGTTTAAAATTGAGAATTTTACTAATTTTCTTGAGGACTTCGTTATTAAACTATGTACCTTGGTCAGACCTTAACTCTAAAAATGTCCCATAACTCAAAATAAAATTCTGCACCATAGCGCGTGCTATGGTATCAGCTTCCTTATTTTCTAGCGGCATAATTATAATATAGTTAGTTATATCGCATTGCAAAGTAATGCAGTACTGATTATTTTTGATAGTTCGTGGCAACGGACCTACCGTGTCAATCGAAATGATTTCGAATGGCTTGACAGGTGTTGTCGTTACCACTGATGCTTCTTTCGTTCGTCTCGTTACTTTGTTAATTTTACAAAGTTTGCAGGCCTTAACAAACTTTATAATTATGGTTCACATGCCTTTCCTATAGTAAAGGTCTCTGAGTTTAAGGTATAGCCGGTTTTGTCTTATATGACAACCTGTTGGAGTCATGTGGAAATCGTGTAATATGTTGTTGATCTCCTCAGAATTCGTCAATTCTTTTGGAGGTAAAGTATTAGTTCGTATTTACGGATGACGTCTAAAGCAATCCTTTTGAAATGTTGTAGTGGTATATGTGTCAAGATTTCATTATTTGTCGACATTGCTATCTTTTTATTTCTTAATATTTCATTCATCTCTGAAAGAGCAAACTCTAGCGTCTGACTTTCATTTTCGTGAATTATATCTTGTTCAAGTGTAATTAATGTTTTCTTCATATTTTGGTTCATTATTTTTATTACAATCATATTCTGTTGCATGCTTATACTCATTTTTTGTAATTTTCTTATTTCTGCCGGCGATTCTGTTTCATACACAAGAAGGTGATCAATCTTCTCTTTTGGTGAAACAATATGGTTTTTGTCATGTCCGTGTTGTTTCTTGGTCATAGCTCTAGTATGTACCATAGGAATATTATTGTTTTTTATCTCCTCCGATGTTACTATTCTGATATCAGAATCAACCATAAAGGTGCATGTTGAATTAGACATTCTAACATGTGCCTTAATGAAGTTTGAAGCTGATGTATTTATTGTGTATATCTTTGAAGTTGTCCTAAAAAATTAGGTTGTTGTTGTGTGTTTGGTTGTATATTTGGTTGTTGAGTTTGGTTATTTTGTCTATTCTGTGTTGGTGTTGGTGGTGCATTTTGTTCATTATCAGAATTTGCGTAGAAGATAGGTGATTGCGTGTTACCACGATACGATCCTCTACCGCGTTGGAAACGTGGGTTTTGAAAATTATGTTGGTAATTTCCTTGACCACGGTAGTTGGAAAAATTCCCGCGATTACTAAAATTGAAGTGATTTCCGCGACTGGAGAAATTTCCGCGATTTCTATTGTAGTTTTCGTGGCCTCCTTGACGATTGCTATCGGAGTTTCCGTAATGTTTTTTGTAACCACGGCGGTTAGTAAACATGATCTGATTTATGTGTGTTGTTGCGATTTTCTGTTGCTTTTAGTATTGCTGCGGATAGTGTAGAAAATTGTCCGGCTTTTAAAATGAGCTTGGTGTCGTTATTACGAATGCCTGAGCAGAGAGATTTGACGCCCTGCTTTGTAGCCATTTTGCTAGCAACATCTAATGGAATGTTATCGGTTACTAGTGACTTTTCGAGAAGAAGAGTTAGATTTTCAACTTCCGTGGTGAATTTGTTAATATCACTAGTTTGCTTTATTTGATTTAATTTTGATATGTAAACGTCCGGAGATGTGGCTAAACCACTATTATCCTTCAACTTGTCAATACTATCGTTTATTGTTGGTGAGTTATCCCCAACAGCTGCTCTAGCCTTTCCTGTAAGTCTTGTTTTTATAAATGTTATCAGTTTTGCTGGAGCTGCTGCTTTCTGGTCAGCAGTTGCCGTATTGAAATCCGCATTAACGGAATCTTCAAAAAGTCGAAAAAGTGCCGCCTGCCCCCTATTTTCATTATCAATATTGGCACAAAGCAAACCCGCGAGCTGTTGAATTTGGCCAATATTCCCCAGACCGAATATCACATGAAGGCTGTGAAATCGGGGACTCAGCTTAACGTCGCTAACGAAGACTATTTCAACGCTGCAATCAAAGCGCTTAGTGATGGGAACAAGGAATTTTTCACACACTCCCCAACAAGTAAACAACCAGTACGTATCATTTTTTCTGGGCTGCCGTTGTACGATCTGGATGAATTGAAGGAGGAATTGCACTTGCATGGTGTTCGCCCACTAGAAATGTGTTCTTCAGCAAAGTGTTCGCAATCGCAACCAGAAAATCGTGGATCGGCCAGTATCCACGCCAGCGAACCGAGTCACAACTGTCAACCAAATAATGTCGGCGGTTTGACTTTTTCCCAAGTTCTTCAAAGCCGAGCTCAACGCCCAAATACTCAGCAACACGTTGCTGAAGAAAGCGCCGATCTGTTCAGTGTCACCGAGTTCATGTGTTTGGCGAAGGATTTATTTCAGCGACTGAAGGGATGCCGAAGCAAAACGGAACAATTTCTAGCTCTTTCCGAGCTAATTTTGACATACGTTTACAATGTCTAATACAGCCACGTTACGATTGGTTAATTGGAATGGGAGATCCATTCACTCACAATAAGCAGTTGGAGTTTTTCGAATTCGCCGAACGGCATAACATAGACGTAGCAGTCGTCACTGAGACTTTGCTGCGTCCCAGTATATCTTTCCTCCATCCGAATTTCCATTGCATCCGTCTCGATCGCCCTTCGAATGATGAGGTTGACAGAGGTGGAGGGGTCCTAATAGCAACCCGAAAGGAATTACAGTACAGCCAATTAAATGTTTCTACAAAGGTTATCGAAGCCACTGGAATCTCCATCTCAACATTAAGCGGTCCTGTACACATAATTGCTGTTTATTTCCCCGGCAGCCGACGGTGTGCTGATTGGTCACTTTTTCGACGTGATATCCGTACTCTTTCCAATCGTACCGTGCCTTTCTTTCTGGTTGGAGATTTGAACGCTAGACACCGCCGCTGGAATTGTTCAAAAGGCAATAGGGCAGGCAACTTGTTATGGCAGGAAGCGGCTCGTCTCGGTCTCTATGTCAGCTATCCAGACTCTCCGACATTCATTCCTTTTGGACGTGGTAAGCCATATACACTAGACTTAGTACTATCCAACAATCAGCTCGACATGACAAAGCCAGTAACCCAGAACGAGTTGTCGTCCGATCATCTTCCTGTAACATTCGAAATCAAACCTTCTAGTGAGCCCGAGCAACTCGTGCATACTGTACGATGCTATGCACGAGCCAACTGGATTACGTTCCAAAGAATAGTAAACTCCAAACTCAATATAACCGATCCACCGATAACGGATATTCGTGACGAAGTAGGGGTCGATTATTTCAAAAACAGCGTGTTAGAAGCAGAACGTATTGCAGTTCCGACAATCGTCCCAAGGCCTTACGAAGTCGCCTGTATCCCGAATGAAACCAAACTCCTAATTCAACTGCGAAACAGACGTCGACGCCAGTGGATGCGGACCAGAGACCCTTTGCTGAAGGAACAATATTAAACAATATTAAAGAGCAATGTGCAAAGGCTAGGTACAACAAATTTGCTGAGACTTTGCAGAAAATCGACCGCCGAGACCATTCCGTTTGGCGTATTTCCAAAGCGTTAAGGAACAAATGCAAATACAGCCCAGCACTGCGAAGTGGAAACATGCTTTTTGCTACACCAACAGAGAAGGCTAAATTACTTGCAGAGAGCTTTGCCCAATCGCACAATAACACCATGGATGGCGACAGTGAAACCGTCAGAAGATCTGTCGATAAAATCAAACAACTAGCCAGCAGCAGACTATTCTTGGTTAGTGAAACCTAAAGAAGTCAGCAAAGTAATCCGTAATCTAAAAACAAAAAAAGCTCCAGGCCACGATGGGATAAGGAACTGTCTTCTGAAACACCTTCCAAGGAAAGGTTCTGTGTTTCTAGCAAAATTTTTCTCAGCTTGTCTCAAACTATGCTATTTTCCACCCAGTTGGAAACAAGCTATAGTTGTAGCCATTCCTAAACCAAACAAAGACTCCACATTGCCATCAAACTACAAGCCAATTAGCTTATTACCAACGGTCAGTAAACTCTTTGAGCGCATAATACTAGCGCGCATTGAAAAACACCTGGAAACAACTAGTATCATTCCACATAATCAGTTTGGTTTCCGCAAAGGCCATTCCACAAGTCACCAGATTGTCCGTTTGGTAAATGAAGTGAGGCAAAATTTCCAGCAAGGAAAATCTTCGGGGTTGGTTCTCCTCGACGTCGAAAAAGCGTACGACTCGGTGTGGCACGACGCTATTCTCCATAAGATGTTTCTGGGTAATTTTCCTGTCTATTTATTGAAAGTCGTACGAGAATTCCTGAAAAATCGAACGTTCCAAGTCATGGCTGTACATCAGATCGAATGGGAGTGCCTTTTGGTGTTCCCCAAGGCTCGGTGTTGAGTCCAACGCTGTACAACATTTTTTCTGCTGACCTCGCCAAAATCGATGGAGTTAATTACTATTGCTTCGCTGATGATACCGGATTTTTAACTTCCGATCGAGACGCACAAGTTATCGTGGAAAATCTTCAACGAGCTCAAGAGACTATCCAGCAATACCACAACAAATGGAAGGTGAAGGTGAATGCGCTTAATTCCCAAGCAATATTCTTCACTCGCCGAAGAAGTCCGAGACATATGCCCCAAAATCAAGTGATCTGCGGAGGCATAGTTATCCCGTGGTCAGATACCGTAGGGTATCTGGGAGTAACCTTAGACAAAAAGCTTAATTTTCGAACTCACGTTACCTCTTGTCTTCGCAAATGTGATATGCTCATCAAAACATTGTACCCTCTTATAAACCGACAATCTCGCTTGGACCCCAACATCAAGCTGCTACTGTACAAAACCGTGTTTCGGCCCACGGTTACGTACGGTTTTCCTGCGTGGTCCAACTGTGCCCGAATTCACCGGAAGAAAATTCAGGTGAAACAAAATCGCCTACTGAAGATGATGCTGAATCTACACCCGTCTCATCCCACCGATGAAGTTCATCAACTCGCCGAAATTGAGCTGGTAGACGATTGGTTCCTAAGACTGATGCCAAAATTTTGCCTTAGTTGCTTCGCCTCTGCCAATCCCCTATTACAAGAATTGGCCATCTAGAACTGTGATACTATATTATTAAGCTTTTTCTCTCTCTGTCTATTTCCTTCATGTAGTTTCTAAGGTTTTTTTTTCTGTATATTTTTCCTTATTCGTCAATTTTTGTTGCTTGGCCTAATTGTTAATGTTTAAACATGTTCAATATCACTGCTGTAAGGTAATCCACATCTCTCTGTGGATTACATCTCAGTAACAGCCCTTACCATCAAATTGTATAAGTTAAGGATAAATATGAAATGAAATGAAAAAATGAGATTACAAGTATAACTTTACCTCACCAGATTTGTATTTTTTTCTGTGCAAACTAGAAAACTAAATTAACTTCATTGAGATTCTTCATTGTTTCCACTCAAACCATTGGCAGAATCTTCTCGAATCTAATAACAGGTTTTTTATAAGATTTTCAGCTGATATTGATAGTAGTAATTCATAAAAAAATACGAAAATTCTGACAAAATTTTTAAAGAGGTAATAGTTAAATTCTTACAACGGCTGTCATCTGGCTCATTAGAAATGTTTTTAAGAATATTCAAAGTAGCTTGCAGAGGATAATTCTTGTCATATTTTAACTACAAATTTTGTAAAAAATACTCCTGTTAATATTTTTAAAAAACTTTTGGGAGTAGTTTTTGTTGAAATTTTCTCATCCAACTGATGTCTTGTTGGATTTTGATATGATCATGCAGAAATTTCTTATTGAACCCTTAGTAAGATTTTTGATAGATTTCTGGCAAGATTTTTGATCTTGGAAGAATTTTTACATTATCTGTGCTGGATTACAGACAAAACTTTTGTATGTGTCTGTCAAGGATATCACTTGTAGGGGTCCGCGGAAAGTTTGTAAAAAATCAAAGGGGGTCGCAGCTTCAAAAAGGTTGGGAACCACTGCTCTAGCGCTTGTTCTTGGATTAGCGAAAAAACAAACTTTTCTTAAGGGAAGAAGCTAACCCACAGCGATTATCCACACCGTACCAGTGAAGGACCAGAACACAGCAAGGAACATCGTAGCAAAGGCCATTACAACAGGGCAACGCAGCCAGGCAGACCAGGACGAGACCTGTGTTCTACATCAAGTCTCGCATAACTTCAGATCTCGCCCTAAAAGCCATTGGTAACCATGTGTGTAGCTCGCTGTTTCTGTGCATTTCAATGGATTTATACGATATTTAACAACTCTATGGTGAAGATTGAAGATGGATCATTCTCTACTTGCCAGTGGTATTGGTTTGGATGCTTATACATTCATTTGCCCTAAAACAACGAGCTACACACGTGGTTACCAATGGATTTTAGGGCGTTATCCCAGATTATACGAGAAGTAGTCTCAAGGCAATGCGGTCGTCATAATAGACAAGATGGATTTACGACGAACAAATAGAGAAAAGATAAACGAACCTACCGTCCGACATTTGAGAGTGGATCCACTACCCGGACTCCATCCACTACCTAGCGGAAAAAACTCTAAAAGACTGCAAGGCGATCATTGACGAGCCTCGTTTTAAAAATGACAAACCCCACGCTTCCACGAATCAAAGGACTTCCGAAAATTCACAAACCAGGAAAAAAAATCCGAGAAGTCATTTCGGCAAACGGGTCCCCACCCATAAACGGGTCTACCCCGTTTGGCATAATGCCATTTGGCATAATGCCGTTTGGCATAAAGTCGTTGGGCATAATAGTCGTTTGACATAACAGTCGATTGGCATAATTTGAAAAAGGAAGATACTGCAGTGGTACAGTAATATGCCGTACCATAAGGTGCGTCATAAAATTCCATGTTCCTTTTTTTTTCAAATGACATGGAATAATTTAGGCGTTGGATATATTTTTGTTAAAAATGCGCCATAATATCCCGGACATAATGACCCCGGAAGTCATGTATGGTGCAATTCCAAAAGAGCTTTATTGGATATTGGTTTCCTTGAAAAAATGATGATAAGAAGTATGTTATATCACTAACTGACAACGGAATGTACGATCGTGAGCAGTTTATACACACCCCTTTGCTTAATGGAAGGAATTTGATCAAATTCAATGTATTTCACAATTATGCCAAACGACCGTTATGCCAAATGGCGATTATTCCAAACGACCGTTATGTCAAATGGCATTATGCCAAACAGCTATTATGCCAAACGACTGTATGCCAAACGGCATTATGCCAAACGGGATATACCCCCATAAACTGGCGAAATGATTAGTCAAGGAATTCCAGAGTATGCCAAATCCCTTCCCCAGTCAGTTAAAAATACCCAGGAGTTCTTCTAGAAACTATTAGAGTCAGGAAACATCGAGGATGACGAGATGATTCTTTCAACGTTGGGGCTTTTCGCCCCAGCGTTCCAGTAAAGGATTCCCTAAATCTTCTCATGGACTCAAGACACAAGGATTTTGGATACAATCATCAGCGTACACAAAGATATCAAGTTCACCCTCGAGGAAGAGAAGTAGGGAAAACTACTGTTTTTAATCTACTTGTCATCAGGGAATCAAGTTCATCATTTGACTTCGAAATCTATAGGAAGCCTACAAACACTCAGCAAGTTATCCCCTATACATTCCAGCATAATACGGCAGCATTTCACCACATGGTCCACAGAATGCAGACTCTACCCCTCAGCGAAGACAGAAAAACTAAGGAACTATATCTACGAGACAGCAAGGATTAACGGATACAAGGAAAGGACGATAAAAGCCATCATCGACAAAAAGGAAAGACAGCATACTCGTAGTACTTTGACGATACTCACCCCTATCGCCGAACCCATGAAGAAAGCCTCCATCACATACAACAGACACAGTACCAATCTTCCCCTTCATGATGCTTCTTATATATTATAGTATTAAAGTGATCCTATTTCTAATTACAAGCTATTGGTGGCAATGATATCTCAGACAGATATTATGAAATCTTCCAAATTACTCAAGCTTCTGTATTTTAAATTTTACGCAGTACGTAGATTGATTGATATCTATGGTTATTAGAGTTTCCAATCCCGGGAAAAATTACCCAGGAAATAGTTTTTTGTTTCACGGTATTCCCGTACTTCCCGGGATTCCCATATCTCCCGAGAAATTCTATATCAATAAAACAATTATTTTTGCTCTCATTTTCAGAACATTCTAGCGGAATCTGATGACGAGGAAGAGGAAGATGAGCGAACTGATCACAGTTACGCCAAGGAGAAAAGCAATTCGGTAGTGATCGAGCAACATGGAGCTAGTGGAAAAGAAATCCTGGAATCTAGCACTATCATAGCGAGTAGAAGTCTTCACGAACCATTGGCTGTCGTCAGAAGGCAACCTCCGACTCTGATCATGGCTAGTCAACCGCTGAGCTCGCAGCAGAACTCGATTCAGCCTAAACAGGAACCTGAAACTGAGCCTTTGAGTGTCGCACCAACGTTGGAAACTGGTCATCAAGATCCATTTCTCGATGTGAGTCTTTTCTCTTAGAAAGCGGTCGGGTGGCGAGTAATAAGTGGTTTCTCCACCACCGCTTAGGCCTTAAATCTAGTTTAACCATATGACGAATTCCATCCAGAATGAGTCGAGAAAAATAAAAATCGTGCTCGATAGTCTTCGATTTGGATTAAATTTTGCACATGTTTTTGGTATGGTAGAATAAGTGTTTTCCATAGAAAAATTTATCATTTTGACTCAATCGTAACTTTTGAAAATGGCCTATAAATTTTTGCATGCAACTTATTTGCAAAATTCTAACTCTGAAACTGTTGATTTTAGAGAAAAATGTTCTATGAAGAAGTTGTAGTGAACCATTTGAACTATAAGAAAAAAATGTACACTGAAAAAATATTTTATTTATGTTCATATAAAAATCGAAAATAAAACTTGAATTTTAAATTACACAAAAACTCCATTTTTAATATTTTTTAAATTTTCACCATAGAATTTTGATAGTAAATAGATGCTTGGGACAAAGTTTCATGATGGAGAAATTTTTAATAAAAAAGTTTTTCTAAGAACAACTTTTGGTCGATTTTCAAAATTTTGATTTTTGTCAAAATAAATACGTTCTGATGATACAGTAAGCATCTTGAAATGATTCCAGGCCATAATGATTGTATGAATAATTTCTCTAGAAGTAGCCATTTTCGATTTATATCGAGTTTAATGCAAACATATTGTTTAAATATTAAAATAGGCCATTTTCATTAGTTATTCGTGATTCTCGATCAAGAAAAATAAGTAAGAGGAATGAAATACGGTCTTTACTCTCGAAAACGTACTATTACTAATGGAGAAACGCGAATAACTTATGAAAATGGCCTATTTTAATATTTAACCCTCTAATACCCAACCCCGCCTTTAGACGGGGTACACTTTGGAATTTTGTGTATTTTTTCGTAGCTCGGAAATCAAAATTATTTTATTTTTGGCTTAAACCTTGACTCATAACGCGCATGTAAGAAAAGTTTTTTATGACTTTTAAAACTTTTTTGTATTTTTGAAAATTGTTTGAAAAATTGTATTCTTATATGCCCTATAAATGCCCGGGGTTAATTTAACGTGTAATAAAAAAAATCATACCTTTTATATTTTTCTACGATCGACCTATCACAAAAGAAGAGCCTGGTGGTATCAAAATAATTTCAAACCTGTTTTTCCGTTAGTTACACGGAAAATAAAATACGCTCCGAAAAAAAATTAAAAATTTATTATTTTTGAAAGTACCGCAAAAATTTAAATTTTTATTATTGCCAAAAATCAACAACCAGAAAAGGCATAAAGACAAAATGAAAAAAGCTAGGGATGTTCAAAAATAAAAAATATAAAAATCAAAAACCAAAATTCAAAAATTCACGAATAAAAAAAAATAATTGCCCGGAACGTGTTTAGAACGATTTTAGATAACGAAAAATAATATTTAAATCGAAAATAAAAATTTGGGTATTAGAGGGTTAAACAATATTTTTTGCATTAAACTCGAGTTAATTCGAAAATGGCTACATCTAGAGAAATTATTCATACAATCATTATGGCTTAGAATCATTTCAAGATACTTACTGTATCATCAGAACGTATTTATTTCGACAAAAAATCAAAATTTTGAAAATCGACCAAAAGTTGTTCTTAGAAAAACTTTTTTATTAAAAATTTCTCCATCATGAAACTTTGTCCCAAGCATCTATTTACTATCAAAATTCTATGGTGAAAATTTAAAAAATATTAAAAATGGGGTTTTTGTGTAATTTAAAATTCAAGTTTTATTTTCGATTTTTTTATGAACATAAATAAAATATTTTTTCAGTGTACATTTTTTTCTTGTAGTTCAAATGGTTCACTACAACTTCTTCATAGAACATTTTTCTCTAAAATCAACAGTTTCAGAGTTAGAATTTTGCAAATAAGTTGCATGCAAAAAATTATAGGCCATTTTCAAAAGTTACGCTTGAGTCAAAATGATAAATTTTTCTATGGAAAACACTTAAGGTACCGCGGGGTAAGTGGGTAAATGGGGTAAGTGAAAACAATTGATATATTTTACTGAATATGTGAATTAACGTTTTAAACTCATGCGTAAACCTTTGAGGCCATTGAGAACATTACGATAGGTAATAGATTTCTGAGATTTTTCAGCCATTATTGCATAATAGAGCGAAAAATTGTTAACCTGTCAACTGTTACTCCGTAACAAGTTGGCGGCGTACAATCTTATTTTAATATTTTCAGTGGAAAAAAGTTGCGGAAAATAATTTCCTGTACCACTTCTTAGTTGTCCTCTGTGACAGTTTCAAACTGCAAAAAAGAAAGTTTTCGAATTAATTTGACGTAGACCTAAAAATAACTAAATTTAAACACCGTCAATTTTCTTATCAGGTGGGGCAAGTGAAAAGTTTATCATTAGAGATTGAATTTGTGTTTTCTCTTTAAGTAGCCATAAGTAAACATGGTTCGAAATTATCATAGAAAAACATAACGTGCTGATAATTCAAGAGACACTATACTGAAGCGTTAAAAGCTATTAGAAATCATGGAACTTCTCTAAAAGATGTTGCCAAACATTACAATATTAATATGTCTACTTCGGGCAGCCAATTGAAAGGAAGACGTTGACTGAAATGTTGCAATATTAGAGAACACAGGAAATCTCGTGGAATGTCTATGTAAAGCAAGTTCAAAACATAAAAATGGGGTATAGGTGTATCCACATAAAAAAGATTCTAAATACGTTATTGAAGGATTCCGTTTGATTTCTCCCGAAGAGTTATCCGACGTTATATCCGACTTTTTCAAAAACAAATAACGAGCGGTGGAAATTCTACAGAGCAGAAATGCAATTGCTGTCCTATAATGTAAGAACTCACATTGGAAATGTTGCAGTTATAATGTCGTCGAATCATTTCAACTAACTCATAACTGAAGAGAAAAAAATTCAAGTGAAAAGAATAACATTTTCTTTGTTTACATGTTACTTATGTTATTGTTCATTGGGAAGTCTTAACAATTGTTAAAGCTAATAGAAATCGTGAATATAACTGTTTGATTTTGAATTTATTGTTCAAAACGGTAAACTTTTCACTTGCCCCACTTTTGGGGCAAATGAAAAGTAAGGAGACATTTTTCAAAAACATTTTCTGTATTTTTTTCTTCAATTTTTCATAAAAATCAATTTCAGCACGCTGCTTATATTTGGTGGGAGTCAAGCTAAAAAATATACACGACCTCATTTGTTTAATTTAAAGTCTCTAGAATTTGAAGAATATCAACTATGCGAATTCCATTACCCACTTGCCCCACGGTACCTTATTCTACCATACCAAAAATATGTGCAAAATTTAATCCAAATCGAAGATGGTCGAGTTCTGTGACTGACCGATTTGACATGGAATCCGTCATATGGTTTACGTCTTGAGCAAAGGTGAAGAAAAGAAGCGGAAAATTATGTTTATCAAATATCAAATTTATCAGAGAATCCCACCATACATTTCCCTAAGGATATTTCAGTTTTTTTTTTTTTTTTTTTGATTCCTCGTAACATTACACTGTTCGTGTTACTGTTTGTGTTTTCATGATTTTCTAAAATCAATTCACGTATTTTCACAAAGTTTCCTTTGGATATTATTTCGAAGATTTCTTCTAGAGTTATTTAGTGATTCTCTAACGGAGGAATTTTGTTAAAGATAATTTTTTAGATTTTAATCTGACATATTTCTAAGGTATAAATCCATAAATTCGTCAAGAGATTCCATCAGGAATTCCTCCAAAGATTCATTTAACGAAAATGGGGGACTTAGTCCTCAAGAAACAATCCAGTGGTCTATCAATTTCTTCAGGATGCCTGAAAGATTATTGTTTAGGACATCTTCTAGAATGCAACCAGTTAGTTCTACTGAGATAATCACAGGAATTTCTTAAGATTCTCTTAAAAAAATGTTTAGAATTTTTTTCTTAGGGTACCATTAGAAATTACTTTAGATTGCTCCTAAGATTCCTTCAGGGATGCCTCCAGAAATTATTTAAGAAATTTCTTAAGAAACTCCACAAACAATACATCAAGCAATTTTTCCAGTGAATTGTCAAGGAAATTATTCAATAGTAATTCTGAAAAAAATCCGAGTGACATTTATGAAGAAAATCCTAAAGCAACCTTTGATTAGGAATTACTTATCTTCTCCTACGAGGATCTCTGAAAGAACTCTTAGACTCTCGAGGATGTCACGAATGTTTTCTAGATAATTTGCTTATATTATTATTGATTAAAAAAAATCTATCTGAACATAGGAATAACAGCAATACTTACTGTAGTATTTGCTAGTAAAGAACCATAAATTAACTTTAGAAGAATTTATTGGTATTTTGTTTGATAAATTAGCCATGTTCATGGATGAATTTCAGATGAAATTTCTGAGCAACTGGAGGAAGGAATCACTGGAAGAATTTTTGATGCAAAACTGTGGATGAATTCTTGGGAACTCCTGGAAGAGTTGAATGATTTTCTGGAAAAAAATCCTTGAACGAGTTTATTCAAAGACTCTTGAATAAACCTTTGTGGCTTTTCTTAAAAAAAAATCTCCTCTAGTAACAACTGGAATTATCGGACTTGTGGAATAATCGCTGGAGGAAATCCTAGAATAGTCTATAGGAAAATTCCTAAACAAATTCTGTGGAAATTACTGTGGGCAGTAGAGGTGTAGTGCTCAAGATTTTTTGGAAAAAGGAGACAAGAGGAATTTCTAGAGGAATCCCTGAAAAGGTAACTGAAAGTGATATGTAAGAAATCTCTGCAGAAATCACTTTGACCATTAGAACGATAGAAAAATTCTTGAAGTTTTTGCCCGAGGAACCAGAAAAGAAATTTCACTGATTATTTTTTTAAATTTTGCACCAAGATTCATTAAGAGAAGGAAATGAGAAAAAGTAACTTTAGAGACCATTTTGACTAAAAGAGACTTTATAGACCTTCTATCTAAAATAGAATCTTTTAATAGATTTGCTTTAAAATATTGACCAAGTAACAGTAAAAGAGATTTGCTATCAGCCCTGATGAAAGGCAAAATTCGCCAAATAATCGTATATGTCTATTTGCAGAGTGTGCTGACCGATTCCGATGATGATGATGAGGAAGAGAGGGAAAAGGAAGATGAATCGAATTCCAGAAGGACGACCTCAAATCCTACTGGAGCAATCGGCAATATTGATGTAGCTTTAATAGACAGTAGTCACGCTCCTATCTCCAACGATAATCGAAGTGAATCTCAAACAACTGAAGTAATTGCTCCGGTCGTTAGGAAGCAGTCCCCAACGGTAATTGTTGCTAAGCCAACTCAAGAATCTGTTCCTATCAAAAAAGAGATTAGCATTCCAAATGAACCATCATCTGCGGAAGCTTATCATGACCCATTTCTCAATGTAAGACAGGAGTACAATAAGGTACATTACGACATTATAATTGTTCATTACTTTCAGGGCGTATTCACAGATTCAGAAGACGAGGAAGATGATGACGAAGAAGAGCAGAATATCCCGGACAAGCTTCATAACGAATTGCCTGATATCATTGTTTCCTCAGAAATTCCCTACCCTTCTACTACCAAAGATACTGTTAGTACTCCGATAGAGACTGAACATCTCGAAACATCACAAAGTACAAACGTCGAATCAAACACCCAAAGACAAACGCATTCGATTAACACATGCTTCAATAGACATTCTGACAACACCATTGCGGCAGAAGCAGCCCAGACTCAGCTTCAACCTAGTGAAAGCGAAACCCAAAGTATTACGAACCCAACAGATAATTTGAGTGCTCCGAATCTATCGATAGAATCTACAACAGCCCTCCAGTATTCCGGTGTTGACCGTCTAGGGATTCAGGCGTTAGACAACTCCCTCAAATCCGTTCCCCGACACTTCATCGTGAAACAACGGCTTCCGTTAACTGTTCCAGTGGACCCACCCATTAATGGGCTTATTGGACAGCCCATCGTCGGTCCGGGCGACACTGAAGTCCAAGGAGTGACGAACAAAGTTCAGATGGTAAGTTTAGTTTGAATACATAATGTTGTACATAGCATGACGACTTTTCAACGCGTATATACGCATTTGGAACAAGGGTCTACTACTACGACTATCATTCACATTGAAAACAAAAATGTGAAATGAACACATTTTTATCACTCAAATTGTTTACGCTTATTCTACCGTTTTTGTGCCCTAAGATAGCTTAAAGCTTAAAGCTCTCAAAAATACGTATTTCGTATTTCAATGTCGTCTCTTCAAGTTTCAACAGCTGTCTCGTCAAGTTTGAATATATGCTCAGGGGTGTTCAAAACTGCATACTATCCTTCCGTAACTTACTTACTTTACTTTTGCTGGCGCTACGTCCTTCAAGACATGACCTGCGCCACAATGCTACGCCAACTAACTCGGTCCATGGCTGCTAACCTCCAATTCCTCGATCGCCCCACACTTCCAAGATCCTGCTCCACTTGGTCAAACCACCTAGCTCGTTGCGCTCCCCTTCGTCTTGTACCGGCCGGATTTGAGTTGAACACCATTTTTGCAGGATTGTTGTCCGGCATTCTCACAACGTGTCCCGCCCATCGTACCCTTCCAGCTTTGGCGACTTTCGTGATACTGGGTTCACCGTAGAGTTGCGCAAGCTCGTGGTTCATTTTTCTCCTCCATACGCCGTTCTCACATACTCCGCCGAAGATCGTCCTAAGCACACGTCGTTCAAAAACTCCTAGCGCTTGCAGGTCCTCTTCGAGCATTGTCCACGTCTCATGCCCGTAGAGGACTACCAGTCTTATTAGCGTCTTGTACATGGTACACTTAGTACGGAAGTGAAGTTTACCAGACCGCAAGGTCTTGTGGAGTCCATAGTAAGCACGACTTCCGGCGATGATACGTCTTCGAATTTCTCTGCTGCAGTTGTTATGTTGAAGCCCGCCCGTTTCATAACACCAATATTGAACAGGAGGCAGGAAAGACCATCGCCTTGTCGAAGTCCTTTGCGTGTTTCAAACGGGTCCGATAAAGCACCCGATATCTTCACACAGCACTGTACACTATCCATCGTAGCTTTGATCAGTCTAGTCAGTTTCCCGGGAAAACCGTTCTCGTCCATAATCTTCCATAGCTTTTCGCGGTCGATGGTATCATAGGCCGCTTTGAAATCGATGAATAGGTGGTGCGTAGGGACTTGATATTCGCGACACTTTTGGAGGATCTGCCGCAACATAAAGATTTGGTCTGTCGTCGATCGACCGTCCACAAATCCGGCTTGATAACTTCCAACAAATCTGCTTGCTAGTGGCGATAGACGGCGGAAGATGATCTGGGAAAGCACTTTATAGGCTGCATTAAGAATGGTGATCGCTCGATAGTTCTCACATTCTAACTTGTCACCCTTTTTGTATATTGGGTATATTATTCCCTCCTTCCACTCCTCCGGTAGCTGTTATGTATCCCAGATCCTGGCTATCAATCGGTGCAGACAAGTGGCCAACCTGTCCGGGCCCATTTTAATAAGTTCCGCTCCAATACCATCCTTTCCAGCTGCTTTGTTGTTCTTGAGCTGTTTGATAGCATCCTTAACTTCACCTATTGTGGGAGTTGGCACATCTCCCTCATCCGCCGTACTGATGAAGCCATTTCTCCTGCTGTCTTGATCTTCCTCCTCTGCGCCGTTTAGGTGTTCATTGTAGTGCTGCTTCTACCTTTCAATCACCTCACGTTCGTCCGTCAAGATACCACCATCCTTATCCCGGCACATTTCGGCTCGCGGCACAAAGCCTTTGCGGGATGCATTTAGTTTCTTGTAGAACTTACGTGTTTCTTGAGAACGATACAACTGCTCCATCTCTTCGCACTCCAACTCTTCCAGGCGGCGCTTTTTATCCCGGAATAGATGGGTTTGCTGTCTTCGCTTTTGTTTGTATCGTTCCACGTTTTGACGGGTGCCTTGCTGCAGCATCATCGCCCGCGCTGCATTCTTCTCGTCCAAAACCGTCTGACACTCCTCGTCGAACCAACCGTTCCGTCGATTTGCTTCCACGAACCCAATGGCACCTTCCGCTGCGTTGTTTATGGCTGCTTTGAGACTACTCCAGCAGCCCTCAAGAGGGGCTTCGGTGAGCTCTCCCTCTTCCGGCAACGCTGCCTCAAGGCTTTGCGCGTATTCAGTTGCGACTTCGGGTTGCTTGAGTCGCTCCAGATTGTACCGGGGCGGGCGTCGGTACCGAATGTTGTTCACAACGGAGAGTCGTTGGCGCACTTTAACCGTCACAAGGTAGTGGTCCGAATCGATGTTTGCGCCGCGATAGGTTCTGACGTCGATAATGTCCGAGAAGTGCCTTCCATCAATCAAAACGTGGTCGATTTGTGATTCAGTCTGTTGGGGTGATCTCCATGTGTACCGATACGGGAGGCTGTGCTGGGAGTAGGTACTACGTATGGCCATGTTTTTGGAGGCGGCGAAATCAATCAGTCTAAGGCCGTTTTCGTTCGTAAGCTGGTGAGCGCTGAACTTCCCTATAATCGGTCTAAATTCCTCCTCCTGGCCAACCTGAGCGTTGAGATCTCCGATAACGATTTTGACATCATGGCTTGGGCAGCCGTCGTATTCACGTTCCAGCTGCGCGTAGAAAGCGTCCTTATCGTCATCGTCACTTGCTAGGTGAGGGCTGTGCACGCTGATTATGCTGATATTGAAGAAACGGCCTTTGATCCTCAACTTGCACATTCTGTTGTCGATTGGCCACCACCCAATCACGCGCCTCTGCATTTCGCCCATCACGATAAAAGCTGTGCCCAGCTCATGTCTATTGCCGCAGCTCTGGTAGATGGTATAACCATCCCTATACGTATGTACCGTCGACCCTTTCCAGCAAACCTCCTGCAGCGCTACGATGTCGAACTTGCGGACCCTCAATAATTCGGATAGAATGCCGGTACTTCCCAAGAACTTGAGAGACTTACAGTTCCATGATCCGAGTTTCCAATCGTTAGTCCGTTTTCGTTGCCTGGGTCTATGCCGATTGTTCCGGTCCGAATTTACGTTGTATGCTTCCTGTACTGATGATTTTTATGGCTGGCTTGTAAGGCCTGCACCAACCCCCTGTCTCGCCGGAGGATCATCGTGCACAGCACTGTTTAGAGTCCCACGCTGGCACTAGGACGATGATCAGCCGCTCCTAACATGGAGAACAGACGCTGTTTTGAGCCGCCCCTAACATGGAGAACAGGCGCTCTGATAAGCTACACCCTCAGAAGAGAGGCGCCCCCCTTCCCTGTCAGCATACGACCAAGGTTCCACCAGGGTTGGTTACCCGATCTTCCCTACGGTTACTCGTATCCCAGGCGGCACCACGGGGAGGTAGGGATAGGAGTTACTGGACAAGAGGCTAAGGACCACAAATGGGGTCTATTTTATACCTGCCGGTACGCGAAGTACCAATGGTACGCATTGTCCAGTCATTTACCACCCAATCCTTCCGTAACAAAATATTCGAATGGTCTCTGTTGAGTAGCGTCGTAGGTATCTGTTTGCAAATTTCCAGACTATCAGCCCATATGTCAGCCACATCCAATTTCCAAGGTGGTGAAACATTTAGCAAAATTGAATCTAACATCGAGAGACCGCTTTGTTCGACCAACACTAGCCTTGTTCAGTGTGTTTACCGGATCCTTGGTAGAGTCTAACGAAGTCTTAAGTTGGTTGGCTCTGCTGGAAAACACCAAATCGATCCAAAATTCCTTAGCTTTGGGTGGAGCTGTTTGCTGATGTGTCTGTCGTATGGGATGAATACTCTCTTCGTGGGTTCGGTGATAGGGGTGAGTGTTTTTTTTTTTTTTGTTGTTTTTTACAAGGGGGAAATCTGCAAACAGATCCCCTGAGAAGGTAACTCAGGGAATGCGGAGATGACGCACCAACGATGACCCGCTAAAACCAGCCTATGCACTGTGCTTCAGCAATTCTTTTAGAATTGGTCAAGTGGTGAACAGTGCATCGACATGAACCTTGGACTCAGACTCTCCCCGGAACCACTTTACGGTATTTCTTCGGGGAGGGACCAGTGCATATAGCACAACACGTGAAGCAGAAGTAGCCTAGGCAAACTGCTTCTCTTAGCCGACTTAAACAATGTTACAAGGGACGAGCCTCAGCAGGGCTAACCCTCTGCAGCCAACTCTTGGTCGGCGCGCCATAGGCGCTTCAATTCTAAAATAATGTGAGTGATAGCCGTAGTTACTGCATTCCAGCACTCGGCATCCGCACACATTCTCTCTATTATTTTGTCGGAGGACGTGTCCCCTCCGCATGTATTGAGCATGCGACCTCTCACAACAATGAAACGGGGGCAATCGAACACGACATGCTCCGCTGTTTTCTCCACACCAGCACAATTGGGGCACGCAGGAGATTCTGAGTGCCCGAACCTATGCAGGTACTGCCTATAGCAACCATGCCCTGACAGAAACTGCGTCAGGTGGAAGTTAACTTCCCCATGGTTTCTATAACACCAATCTGACACATTTGGTATTAGCCGATGGGTCCATCTACCCTTAGTGGAGGTATCCCATTCCTGCTGCCAGCTTCTGAGCGTTTCCTCTTTACACGTGTCGCGGACTCCTCTGGTTCCCCTTTGGTTGAACATCTTCATTGATGATGAGCCCAATGGGCGTCATCCCGGCTATGAAGCACACGGCCTCTTTAGATACCGTCCGGTATGCACTTGCTACTCTTAAGCAAATTATCCTGTAAGTTTTTTTTTATTATTATTATTTCTTTATTAGTATCATTCCAAACACTACATTCATTTCTTATATCTAGGTGTTCTGTGTTATTAGACAACACTATCATCCTAATTTGGTAAAACAAATTTAAGATTTAATTAACATTTTGTTAACAACATATTACATTTCAGTTGCCGTAGCAGTTCAGTTTTTTTACAGGTGAGTTGATTTTACCTGCTTATAAGAGAAAAAAAACGTTTTTAATATACTTAACCTAACTTAACCTAAACATATAACGCATTAATCGTGGCAATAGAAGATTGTAACGATTTTTGCCAGAAATTATTTATTATTTTATTTGACATTTGTTCCAATGTTTCAACATTGGATATTCTATGTAACTCATTGTTACTATACCAGGGAGGAAGTCTCAGAATCATTTTCAAAATTTTATTTTGAATTCTCTGCAGAGCTTTCTTTCTGGTACTACAACAGCTAGTCCATATTGGTACAGCATACAACATGGCTGGCCTGAAAATTTGTTTGAATATCAAAAGCTTGTTCTTAAGACAAAGTTTTGATTTTCTATTAATAAGGGGATAGAGACATTTTACATATTTATTACATTTGGCTTGAATGCCCTCAATGTGATTTTTGAAAGTTAAATTCTTATCTAGCATGAGCCCTAGATACTTAACTTCATCTGACCAATTTATTGGAACCCCTCTCATCGTGACAACATGTCTACTTGAAGGTTTCAAATAAAGAGCTTTTGGTTTATGTGGGAATATTATTAGTTGAGTTTTGGAAGCATTAGGAGAAATCTTCCATTTTTGTAAGTGTGAAGAAAAAATATCCAAACTTTTTTGCAATCGACTACAGATGACACGCAGGCTTCGTCCTTTGGCGGAGAGGCCTATGTCATCCGCAAATAAAGATTTTTGACATCCCTGAGGTAACTCAGGTAAGTCAGATGTGAAAATATTGTATAATATTGGTCCCAAAATGCTGCCTTGAGGAACACCAGCTCTTACAGGAAGTCTTTCAGATCTGGAGTTTTGATAATTAACCTGAAGTGTACGATTTGACAGATAACTTTGAATTATTCTAACAATGTATGTTGGAAAATTAAAGTTTTTTAATTTTACAATCAAACCTTCATGCCAAACACTGTCGAATGCTTTTTCTATGTCTAGAAGAGCAAGACCAGTAGAATAGCCTTCAGATTTGTTGGAACGGATCAAATTTGTTACACGTAAAAGTTGATGAGTGGTCGAATGTCCATGGCGGAATCCGAACTGTTCATTGGCAAAAATTGAATTTTCGTTGATGTGGGCCATCATTCTGTTCAAAATAACCTTTTCAAAAAGTTTACTGATGGAGGAAAGCAAACTGATTGGACGATAGCTAGAAGATTCTGCAGGATTTTTGTCTGGTTTTAAAATTGGAACAACCTTAGCATTTTTCCATTTGTCAGGAAAATATGCTAATTGAAAACATTTGTTAAATATATCAACTAAAAATGATAAGCTACTTTCTGGAAGTTTCTTGATGAGGATGTAGAAAATTCCATCATCGCCAGGAGCTTTCATGTTTTTAATTTTTTTAATAATAGGAAGACTTACGGCTTCGGCACCATTCGACTATTATCGAAATACCAAATTTCAAACGCTAAATACACAGTATTTTTATCAAAACTCATCAGTGGAAACATTCAGATGATTCTTTGTTCTGCCCGCTTCCCGCTGGCGAGATTTCCGAGACTAAACAAAAGATATCGGCGGAGATGCCATCAATTCAAATGAGCACGCCTCAAAATGCGACTGATTTGGAGCTGCCGAAGAGATTCACCAGCAGTTGTTATGGAAAAGTTGCCGAAGAGAATGAGGCTGCCGACAATAGTCACACTGACAAGGGATGTTCGCAGCGTTGTCAAAACGTTTCCAAAAGCATTTTGACAAGTCTGTCGGTGTGAATCGATAGAGGATTGAGCAACGCATAAATGTAAATAGCACGGCATCGGCTTAAGCTGCCGAGAATACGTAAGTTCCCCTAGTTCTCACTTTTTCCAAATCAGTCTCCCAGGCATTTTCGAAAACGTTCTCTTGATTGAGAATATTTTCGAACTCCTGAGTAACTTCATTTTCAATTGGACTAGTAAGTCCTAAATTAAAATTGTGCGCACTTTCAAACTGCATAGCAAGTTTTTGAGCTTTTTCGCAATTAGTTAGTAATAATTTGTTTTCCTCTTTCAATGCCGGTATTGGCTTCTGAGGTTTTTTCAAGATTTTAGATAATTTTCAAAAGGGCTTAGAGCCAGGGTCCAATTGAGAAATTTTATTTTCAAAATTTTTGTTTCTTAATTGAGCAAAACGTTTCTTGATTTCTTTCTGCAAATCCTGCCATATAATTTTCATAGCAGGATCGCGAGTGCGTTGAAATTGCCTTCTCCTCACGTTTTTAAGACGGATCAAGAGTTCACACTACACACTAAGATTTTATTACCGAAATCGGTAAAATTTTACTGGGTTTTTGAACAGCAGAGTTTTCTCGGTAATTTCCATAAGAACTGAAAACTCCGTAAATCGACAAGATTCTCGAGCTGTCATTAAAAATGCTGGTTTAGTCAGTAAATCTTTCTGCAGCCATGTACTGGATTTTTCGGTAAATAAAATTTATTTGTTTACCATAATTTGCTAATTTTTTCAGCTTTTGAGCAGAGTCCCCTTTTTCATTCCATATTTTTGTTGGTCCCAATTCTTCATTCTGAACATCCAAACCATTTCCATCATGATTTTATATGTAGAAACTCGTTACTTCTGAAAGGAATTAAAAATCGGCAACAAATTGTTTGTCATAAGTAGATGAAAAAACCGAATTTAGTACTATACCATTTAATTCCACTAAAGTGTGTATCCTTTGACAGATACGCGTATTTCGACCTCAACTGTAAGGCCGTCTTCAGTGTCGTGTACTAGACTTGACTTGTTTGTCATAGGTTGTGCCGGGAACATCCCGGCTTCTTACCTAACCTTAACAAATTGGTGCTGTGATTGAGTTCCATAATTTACAGGTTTTTGAAACCTCAATGAATACTCGGTGTCTATTATCTTAATAGATAACAATATACTGCCGATAATCAATTCCTTACCTTGCACCGAGCCCACAGGAATCAGCATTCAGGAAGTAAAACTGCTTTTCATTTGGAAGCAGCTCATCAGTCTCGCACATACCAACTTCTGATTCAGAATCTATCCATAATTGTTTTTGTGTCAAATTCTCTCTCGCGCTTTTTTGTTTTCTTTGACTTTAACGAAAAAAGTCGGTAAAAAATAATTATCACTGAAAGTCAGTACTTTGATTTTACTGACTTTTTAAACTCACTGAGTTCGTACGATATTTTTTAGAATATCACTGAACGATCAGCTAAACTGGTTACCGAATTCAGTAAAGTGATAAATATTTTGCTGAACATCAGTGAGTCCGAATAAAAAAGCTGAAAGTTCGGTATTTTGTTGTAATTCACAGTGCCAACACCGTAAAAAATATTACCGAACAGATAAACTGAGATTGTGTGTGTAAAGTCACTTGAGAGACCTTTCAAGACAACTTTGAACAAACGTTCAGTTTTGTCGTCATAAGTAAAAAAATTGTGCTTCTTCTCTTCAAGATGTTTGAGAAGAAGTTCACGATCTTTAAGAGTTTCCGGCAAAACGCGACAGTCTCCTTTCTTTGCGATTTGGAAGGAAACCTTGATTCCCCTAATGGAGTTCAAGATCTCCTGCCTAAATCCCGCAAATTCGGAACAACTGACCACGATAGGCGGCACTCTTTGCTTCCTCACTTGAATCAAAGAGCCTGGGCTAGAGGCTGCTTCGATTTGGTGTTCGGAAAATTTGTCTAGAGCATCGAACTGATTGCTCATTTCGATACAATTATTCATTTCACCCTTGGAAGAAAGTTCGCATTCCGGGGAAACGTCCTTTCTTCCATTCTTGCCACGTGTAGTGACAGTTTTAAACCCCACTTTTTTGGAAGGAAGTAGTGAATTCAGAGATTCACCCTTCCTTTTGTTTGTTGTTGATACCATGTTTAGTTAATAAACGAAAGAAGACGTGACCTTCGAGAGGTTTTTTCCCAAGACGGTGTCCAAGAACGATTACCACCGCTAGCTTTCGCCAACGGGTCCAACGAAAAATCGAAGGCACGGGTCCAAACAAGGATCGTAAAGGGATCAATAGTAGAAATAATAGTACTGAAAAGTACTGTTTTGGTAGCACTGAAAAGTACCGTTTTTAATTTTAGCACTGAAAAGTACTGTTTTTGTAGCACTGAAAAGTACTGTTTTATTGCTTTAGGTAGTTTTTAAGAAAACTTCCAAGAGCAGAGAGAATTCGTGTACGCACAGCACGAAGGTACGATGCGCACTGATTATCCTGTACGTGCTTTCCAACTGCTTTAGGTTTCTGCTCGTGCTAAGCGTTTTTGACCAGATTGGTCCTCCACACCTTAGTATGGATAGCGCCACGCTCACCAGTAGCTCGCGTTTGCTGGCAATTAGCAATTACAGCAGAGCTGTTAGACATCATCCTCGAAAGCGCCGCTATAGCCGAAGATGCCCTTTTACAGGTGTATTCAACGTGGCTAGCGAAGCTGAGCTTGTCATCGATCATTATTTACCCCAAGATGCCTAAGGGATCGCTTGGACTATATTATTCAATCACCTACCGAAATAAGCGCCCGTTGCTCGGACTTGCGGTTGTTGACCACCACCACCTCAGTCTTGTGACGGGCCAGTCCTAGTTTCCTAGACTTCATCCATTCCTCAACTAAGGAAATAGAGTGCGCTGCTGTCAACTCTACTTCCTCCATCGATTCACCATAGACCACTAGGGTGATATCGTCGGCGAAACCAACAATCTTAACACCCGTGGGAAGGAGCAGCCTCAGTACGTCATCGTACATCGCATTCCATAACAGCGAACCCAGGATATAAGCATGAATACGCATTTGGTACAAAGGTCTCTACTACGACTATCATTCACGTTGAAAAAAAAGGGGAATTGAACACATTTTTATTACACGAATTACTAAGGCTTATTCTTAAAGCTCTCAAAAATACGTATTTCGTATATTAATGTCGTCTCGTCAAGTTTCAACAGCTGTCTCGTCAGATTTTTGTTGAAATCGTGAGACATCGCCTTGTTTATCGTCTTCTGAGCTTTCCCTATTTCCGCGAAGTGTTCCTTTGAATCTAACATCGAGAGACCGCTTGCTGCAGTGAGGACAGCTGGTTTTGTAAACGCCAGCCTAGTTCAGTGTATTAACCGGATCCTTGGTAGAACCTAACAAAATCTTGAGTTGGTTGTCTTTGCTGGAAAACACCAAACCGATTCCAAAGTTGTTTAGCTTTGGGCGAAGCTGATTGGTGATGTCTATGTCGTATGGGATGGAGACTCTCTTCATGGGTTCATGATAGGGGTTATGTCGTCAAAGCACTCCGAATTTGCTGTCTTTCCTTTCTGTCGATGATGGCTTTTATCCTTGTATCCGTTTATTCTTGCCGTCTCGTAGATGTATTCCAGTTCCTTGGTCTTTCCGTCTTCGCTGAGGGGTAGAGTTTGTATCCTGTGGATCATGTGGTGAAATGCTGTCATCTTGTGCTGGAACGAATGATTCGATGTGTAGGGGATGACTCGCTGGGTGTTTGTAGGCTTCCTATAGATTTCGAAGTTGTAAGATGAACTTTCTTCCCTGGAGACAAGTAGATCCAAAAACGGTCATTTTCCCTCCCGCTCTTCCTCGTGGGTGAACTTGATATCCTTGTGTATGCTGTTGATTGTATCCAAAATTTTAGCCAGATCGTTCCGCTTGATAACGCTGAAAATGTCGTCGACGTATCTCCACCATTTATCCGGTAATACTCCTTGTTTCTTTAAATTTTCCTCAAAATTCGCCATGAATAGTTCGCACAAAAACGGGGAGGGTTTTCCATGGGGACTCCAGGGAGCAGACTTCGTCTGCTGGTAGAAATTTCCTCGAAATTGAAAGTACTTCTCGTCCATGAATCTTGCCATCCTCATGTATGTCCTGACCTTTCCTCTTTTGGGGTAATAGCCAGTCCTCGAGAAGATTTAGGGAATCATTTACTGGAACGCTGGGAAAAAGAGTCGCTACGTCGAAAGAAACCATCATCTCGTCATCCTCGATCCTCCTGTCTCTAATAGTTTCTGGGAGAACTCCTGGGTGTTTTTAACTGACATAGTGGGGAATAGATTCGCCATATTCTGGAATTCCTTGACTTACCATTCCGCCAGTTTATGGGTGGGGAGCCCTTTGATTCGTGGAATAATGGGTTTTACGTCTTGCAAACGAGCTTCGCCAACGATTACCTTGCAGTCTTTCAGAGTTTTGTTCGTAAGCTTGATGAGTTCGGACTTTGGGTAGTGGATCCACTCTCATCATCTTTTCATCTAGTTTACGTAAATAATGTGTGAATACGATGGATTTCATCAAGTCCAGTTGTTCACGTCACGTATACGTAGGACGGCCTTACAGCTGAAGTCGAAATACGCGTTTCTTCCAAAGGATTAAAACTTCAGTTGAATTAAATGGTATAGTACTAAATTCGGTTTTCATTTTGTTGTTATTGATTAACATGAACAGCCTATCGAAATCTCACAGAAGTTGCGGTAACCACAAACAATCAGGTATCGAGTCGCTGTTTGATTATCCTATCCTTTTAACTGGGAACCAGAAAATTGTTCTTCACTGTTTGCTCTGCTATATATTCATCCGAGCGAATGAACAAGTAGATATTTAACTACCGTATATCCTTGTCTCACCTGTACAGTACTTCAAGACAAAAAGCATTTCTAATTATAAAAGGAGAACAAAGACAGCCTCAACTTATGACTTAGCAGATCGCCACCACTTAGTGGAAGCAGATGACCCTGAACTCAGCACTGAGCGCTTTGACGTTAACCTACCTTTAGGATCTCAATCTCCAAATGTGCATATCTACATGAACGATTTGCGAAGCGAAAGATCTCGAACCCCTTTGGTTAGTGCTTAAAACTCTCCTCTCATAGCTATCAAATGCAATTCGTTTTCACTTATCTTACAGATTCAGTCACCACTTAGAAGCGAATCCAGCAGAATAGAAGACCTGGCGGAAGATAGTGAGCCATTCGAACACAGTTACCAGTCACCTGATTCCAACCGACTGTTTATCGCATGGTCACCGAGTTCAGCCACCAACTCCTCCGGTTTTTCGAGAACCTCGAGAGCACCCGAACCGCCTACAACTTCGTCTCCGACAGCTTCGAAATTCCAAGCTGAACAGTACGACTCTATTCAGCCCAGTATAGAAAGCCGGCTTCGATTTCAGATCGTGCTGAGATCTCTGTGGCCAACACTCTTCGCGAGGGATGACAGTTTTTGCGATTTCCTACACCTAATATCAGTACTGGCTCAGAACATTTTTCCTCTATTGCAACCCAATACGGGTCATGCAGCGATGGCGCTTCTAAGGATGGTTACTCCCATTGCCAGTCGATTGGCATACGGAAGCTTCGAGCCGACCGAGAACGATAATTTTAGAAGTCTTACAGAAACAAATGACCGTAATCAGATTACAAATCGAACTGACAATGAGCGGGAAACTTCGAAGAGACAAATCGACACTCAAAGCAATTTAAGTACAGATGAAACTCCATCGTTGGTAATCTCCGATGACGATGAAGAAGGGGAACTACCAGTGCGGTTGGTAAGTTTTTGAATTGAAGCGTGTCAACAACTATACTGATTAGTTTAATTCCTATCGTTCCAGAAACGACATTATCGAGTCCACCAAACAGCGCCATCTCATACTGACTAGTAACGTCTGTATTTTTTACAAGAAATGTGATATTTTTACATTAAAGTTAACATTGCCGAATCGTGTTTAAATAATTCATACAAACGGCCTATTTATTTCCATTTAATTTGTTTTATAACCATCCTATCTGCGTATTTTTTTTTTCTTCCTTTCAAACACACTCAAACATTCCTCTGCCCAGATCAGTCAGAGCTTACGACTCCATCGTTCCATTCCATTTCCGTTTTTCTTTCTTTGATTTACTAACTATCAACCAGTCAGTCAGTCAATTTAGTATGTATGTGTGTGCATCGCTTGTGACGCTCCTTTTCCTCGTAAAGTAAGATTTATCGCGCGGCTATGACGACGACACTACGTCCGGCTCTCTACCAAGGTTCGTATCCCACGAATTATTGGAGGTTGCGATTCTACTTCAAATGCGGAACAAGACTTCAGACAACCAAACAATTTTACTTGAAAGAATTCCCTCGCAATCTATACTTTTGGTCTATTGCGACTGTGATTCGTGAGTTGGTGGGTTTGGAGCGGACTTTTGTTCGGTTGTTCAATTGTATTGTGTTATTTTGTTACAATTACTCTATACACTGTTGGACTCTGAAGGGAAGATTATATTTATACGGGGAGGAGGAGTTCATTTGCTAGTACAGTACCAGATCCAGAGCCAACACCGGCTAGGATCTTCAATTTTTTTGCCACAACAAGCACTAAATTATAAAGTAAGAGCCTGGAACATATCGGCAGACGACCTATAATACAAAACACACATAGAGCTATATCGACTTCGAAGGGCCTAAAAGTGGACTAACGAAACGAACCAAAAGGCGATCCAAGGTTTGTTCTAGTAACTATCACTATCGTACAGGTTTCCACTGAAAACGTCCAGCGATTCGTTCCGTGCATTGGCCGTTGAGTCGTCGCTAGAGGCCTGCTCCCCGCCGACCGAATAGTCCGGATCCGCACTGCTGCTGCCAATGTCCGCTTCGCCAAGGCCGACTCCTTCCAATCCACCTCCGTCCGTTCCTTCGGTGGTTGATCCCGTCGTCCCGGCAGCGCCCGACCTCGTCGCTCCTAACGTGCCTGATCCGCCGTCCTGCGTTCGCATGATGGAATCGAAATTATCCTTAATCTGATTGTTTGCCCCCTTCGAACCCAAATCAGTCGCCCAGCTCAGGTGCATCAGTGCAAGATCTACGTTTCCAAGCTTCTTGTAGATCTTGCCCATTACGTAGTATACTACCGCTTCCTTTGGCACGATCTGCTTCAACTCTTCCAGCTGATTCAACGCCTCCTGATATCGACCCATCGAGAAATACATCGATCCCCGGTGGAACTTGCACAGCGGGTTCTTCGGATCCAGTGCAATGGCGGCATTCAGCGTTCGCAAAGCCTGTTCTGACTTCCTTAGGAAGAACTGCATGGCGCCAATGTGAACCATAATCACCGAGTTCTTCGGATTGATCGTCAACGCCTTGCGGTAGTGCAGCTCCGCCAGTTCGTACCGCTCCTGCTTGCTGTAGATGGTCCCGATGCCGAACCAGGCATTATAGTGCCGCGAGTCCCGCAGGAGAGCATACCGGTACATCGAGAGGGCCTTTTCGAGCTCCTCGGTCATAACTAGCTCGTGACCTAGCAGAGTATAGCTGTACGCGAAGTCCTCATCCACCTGGAAAATAAAGAGTTTGGATTAGTAATATTCCGTTGAAACGTACTAGACACTAAGTGGTATTTTGTCATAAGCAGAGGTGGTAGCGAAAAGTAGAATCTACAAACACCTCATGCCTGAAAAAAGGCATCAAACTATGACTAGGAAATACTTCTACTAAGTTTCAATTAAGGTTTCACAAACAAATCGAACAGATACTTGTTAGAAAATATTACTGATAATTTCTTCAGGATTCCTTGTGATTTTAACAAAATATTACTCGCTATTATTTATTAATTTGATTCTACATCAATCAACTTCATAACACCTCGTAAACAATATTTCGCTAATTCACTCGGTTCATGGCCGCTTATCTCCATCCTCGTTTGCGACCCAGGCTCTTCAGGTCCTGGTACACCTGGTCAATCCACTTAACCCGCGGCGCACCACGCCTTCTTGTTCCGACCGGATTTGAAGCGAACACTATTTTTACAGGGCCGTTGTCCGGCATTCTTGCAACATGCCCTGCCCAGCGTATCCTCTCAACTTTAGCCACTTTCAGGATACTGGTTTCGCCTAGGAGTTAGACGAGCTGATGGTTCATTCTTCACCGCTACACACCGTTCTCATGCATGCCGTCGAATATCGTCCTTAGCACTCGGCTTTCAAAAACCCCAAGAGCTTGCAAATCCTCCTAGAGCATATTCCACGTCTCATGCCCGTAGAGGACTACCCCGGTCTTATGAACGTTTTGTACATCGTGCATTTGATGTGGATGGGGATTTTTCTTGATCGCAGTGTCTTCTAGAGCCCATAGTAGGCACGACTTCCACAGATGATGCGCGACCCGATACTCACAGCATTTCTGGAGGATTTGCCGCACGGAAAGGATCTGATCCGTTGTCGAGCGGCCGTCGATGAAATCTGTTCAATAGCTTCCCACGAACTCGTTTGCTAGGTGAGAGACGGAAAAAATCTGGGATAGCACTTTGTAAGTGGCGTGTAGGATAGGGATTAGACGATAGTTTTCACACTCCAGTTTGTCCTCCTTTTTCTAGATGGAGCACTTGCTTCCACTCCTCCGGAAGCTGTTTCGTCAGATTCCAACTATCAGCCAATGCAGAAAAGTGGCCAACCTCTCGTCCGTTCGTCGTGATGCTCCCATCCTTACCCCAGCACATTTCAGCTCGAGGCACGAAGCTTTTGCGGGATGCATTTGTTAAGTATTCCCGGTTCGGTAAATCCGCAGAAACCCCAACGGATTCTGATTGAACTACCACGAGCAAACTGTTCAGTACTGTAAATGTATGTGACACCAATGTGTATAAAAAGGAAGCCGAAATAAACCAAATAGTCAGTTCTTAACAGAAATCATAAAAGTTAATTTATTTCTTATAATAAGATACGTCTTGAAATATTTAATAAAGTTCTTGTTCACAGAACGGAACAGTGGCGACGAGATAAAATTAATTACAACCTTGTGCAGTGTTAGTGATCGGATATATCATAAGTGATCAAGCCACCGGCTGCTTTGTTCTACACGGGAAAAAAATCTGTAGTAAAAATTACTATTTTAGCTGACTACGCCCATTCTTGAAACTACCATGCAATTTCAGACCAAATTACTATGTTTACGGTACATCCCACCACATTACTGGTACATTTGACAGAAATAATTTACAACAATCTGATTTCGACTACAGACATGGTAAAATCAAGCGCATTTCTGGTCTGCTGAAAATTGCCGGTGCGAGCGCTTAAGTTAACCCCCTAAAATGGTAATTTTTACCGCACATATTTTTTGCGTGTACACTATAGTGCTACAGCGGAACAGAAAACTTTTGTTTCCAGCGCCGGCTGTGATTTGCAAAAGCCAGACCTAGCGTAAGCAATTGAATGCTGAAACGTAGTAGTTCGTAAATTACGGTGCGAATTAACAGAAAACATATTCGAAGCGGTAAGTGAAATTAGCAAATTTACAAGACCGTGTGCGAGGAATACTTAGTGAATCATTAAAACAGTGAGCAGTGAGAGGCGCGCAAAAGCTGATAACTCAATTGCTGTGAGTGGACGAATAAGAGCTCAGTAACCCAGGACGAGATCATTGAGTGGGTATATCCAGAGCAAACCGTAAGTGCATTTTATCTAATTTTTGTCTCTTTCTCGAAGCTCTCTCAGAAAATGTCTGCTATGGGAACGCTGGACCACTATGTGGCAGGTACTCCTTTCACTAATTACGTTGAGCGACTGGAGAGCCTTAGCCGGTTTAACAAATGGGACGAAGAGAATAAGAAATGTATTCTAATTGCTCTGTCTGGTTCGGTTGTATACGATGAATTAAAGTTAATGTTTCCTGGCGTCGAATTTCAAACGTTGAAATACGATGACATGATTAAAAAGTTGAAAGAACGTTTCGATAAAGTCGAACCAGACATGATGCAAAGATATCGATTTTATAATCGATATCAACGCCCTGATGAAACAGCTGAGAGCTACATTCTTGCTGTTAAGTTACAAGCTGAAAATTGTGATTTCAAGCAATTTAAAGAAACCGCAATTTAAAGAAATCGCAGGCTTATTATGGGACTTTTTGACAAAGAATTACAGAAAAAGTTGTTAATGGATGAGGAATTGAGTTTAGCAGCGGTCGAGAAGAAGATTATCAGTAGCGAAGTAGCAGGAAACCAAGCGAATTCTATTTTCGGGCCGGAGAGACGTGAATCATCTGAGATCAGCTCAATTAAGAACCGGTTAGGGAGAAAAGAGTATGATGGAAACCCCAGGGAATACGAGCGAGAACCCAGAGATTATGGGAGGAGATCCAGAGAGTTTTACAGGCAACCTAGAGATCATAGCCGAAGCACTGGTGAGAGAAAACATGTGAGCTTTCGTGAGAGGTCTACTTCAAATAACAGGGACGTGAATCCATATGCAAATGCAGTCTGTAACTACTGTAAAAAGAAGGGCCACTTAATTCGACAATGTTATTCTTATCGTAACAGAAATTCAATTAGGTTTGTTGGACAAGGTTCAAAAACTGAAACATCATATAGCTTCAAACGCGACAAAGAAAATAGCTCATCTGAAGTTGAATCTGATGGTATGGAATGCATGCTGATAACCGCTGTAAACAAAATTAGTGAGCCCTGCATGGTTGAGGTTGTTGTAGAAGGAAACAAAATGCGTATGGAAATCGATTCGGGAGCGGCAGTATCTGTAATAAGCGATATCGATTACTTGAAGTTCTTTGGGACAGTTCCTATTGACGCCTGTAATAGACAATTAGCTGTTGTAAACGGTGATAGTTTATATATTGTGGGAGAGATCAAAGTTAGGGTTGTCTTGAATGGAACAAAGAGCTATCAAAAGTTGATCATCTTAGAATGTGAAAAGAATTTTACGCCCCTTGTCGGTCGTACCTGGCTTGATTTCTACTATCCTGAATGGAGATCAGGCTTTATGCAGAAAGCTTCGGTTAACAATTTGATTCAAAGCAAAGGTACAGATAAAATTGTTGCAAGTTTGAAGCAAAAATATTCAAAAATTTTCAATAAAGATTTTTCAGAACCAATTGGGGATATGAAGGAGAGTTGCAACTAAAACATGACGAACCGATTTTTAAGAAAGCGTACACTGTGCCCTACAAACTCAAAGACAAGTTGGATCGTCATCTTAATATGCTTGAGCAGCAAAATGTAATAACATCCATTAAGGCCAGCGAATGGGCTTCACCGGTTATCGTAGTTGTTAAAAAAGATCAAGACATCCGCATGGTGATTGTTTGAGAAAAATCTTGTTCTTGGCGCACCGCAGGCAAAAAGGGACAGGTAGGAGCTTTCTCTGTGGAGAATGTTTGCGCGCCTAGGTTGAAAGCTTGCGAGAAGATGGGGAGAAAAGGAACTGCACAGTCTACGAAAGGGAAAGGGTAACTGAGGAGCAAACAAGTTAAATCATGCAACAGTCCACTAACAGGCTTCGTGAAGTTATGTTCTCACGCAGAAATCAAAGTGAATAAAGTAAAAGTTATATTGAAAATCAACCCACGCGTTCACAGTGCAATTTAATTCCAATCCGGTGAAAACCCCATTTTTCCTGAGCTACCGTCGGAACAGTGATTGATTGCAAGGTATCTATTAATCAAGTTATTATACCGAATACTTATCCGTTACCATTAGCTCAGGATATATTTGCTTCTCTGGCTGGATGTACGGTTTTTTGCTGTTTGGATTTGGCGGGGGCTTATACCCAAGTGCAACTCTCTGAGCGTTCTAGAAAATTTATGGTGATAAATACATCCAAGGGTTTGTACACGTAAAATCGGCTCCCACAGGATGCTTCTAGTAGCGCAGCAATATTCCAACAAATTATGGATCAAATTCTGCAGGGTTTGAAAAACATAAGTGTGTATTTAGATGACGTCCTGATTGCAGGGAAAGATTTAGCTGAATGTTTGAAAAATTTGGAATTAGTTTTAGAACGTTTATGTAAAGCTAATGTAAAGGTTAATTTTTCAAAATGTAAATTTGTTGTAAACAAATTACCATATTTAGGTCACGTAGTGACAGACAAAGGGTTAATGCCTTCTCCAGAAAAGTTATCAACAAGCTAAACCTCCTAAAAATGTTAGTGAATTAAGGGCTTATCTTGGCCTGATTAATTATTACCACAGGTTTGTACCGCAACTTTCAACTAAGCTGAGCAGTTTGCATGCTCTGTTGAAAAATGACAAACATTTTGAATGGACTGAAATGTGTGATAATGCGTTCAAAGACAGTAAGATTGCCCTTTTAAAGGCAGATATTTTGGAGTATTATGACCCGAACGAACCACTTGTTGTTGTATCGGATGCTAGTTCGTATGGTTTAGGAGGAGTTTTAGCGCATGAAATCAATGGAAAAGAAAAGCCGATATGTTTTACATCGTTCTCTCTAAACTCTGCCCAGAAGAAGTATCCAATACTACACCTTGAAGCTCTGGCGTTAGTTTGCACCATCAAGAAGTTCCATAAATTTCTCTTTGGGCAAAAATTTAAGGTTTTCACAGACCACAAGCCATTATTAGGAATTTTCGGCAAGAGCGGAGCTAACTCAGTTTTTGTGACACGACTTCAAAAATACATTATGGAGTTATCGATTTATGATTTTGAGATCGCTTACAGACCTTCATCACTAATGGGAAACGCAGACTTTTGCTCGCGATTCCCTTTGGATCAAATGGTTCCTAAAAGTTTGGACACGGAGCATGTTAAAAGTTTGAACTTTTCACATTCCCTACCAATAGATAACCGAAAGATTGCAGAAGGAACTACAACAGATCCTTATTTAGCAGAAATCCGGCGTTTTGTAAAAGAAGGTTGGCCAATGTCGATAAATGAACGATACAAATCTATGTATTCTTTACGAGCCGATCTAGAAGTCACAGAAAATTGTGTCATGTATCAAGGAAGAGTTATTATTCCTGTGAATTTGAGACCCAAAATACTAAAAATGCTGCATGGTAACCACATAGGCATAGTTAAGATGAAACAATTGGCCCGAGAGACAGTGTTTTGGCCTCGAATTAATATGGATATAGATTTCCTCAATGGTTGTGAAATCTGTATAAAATCATCTCCAGCGTCTTCTAAGCCTACGGAGAGTAAATGGATTCCTACGACTAGACCTTTCAGTCGAATTCATGCCGACTTTTTCTATTTTGATAGGAAAATGTTTCTATTAATAGTGGACAGTCACTCTAAATGGGTGGAAGTAGAATTAATGCAAAACGGTACAGATGCAAAACGTGTAATTGACAAATTCATGGCCGTTTTTGCTAGATTTGGGCTTCCTGACGTTGTGGTTACCGATGGTATACCCCAATTAATTCAAAGGAGTTCTTTTCATTTCTTGTGAATCATGGAATAAAACCTTTGAAAAGCCCTCCTTACAACCCAAGTAGCAACGGTCAGGCTGAACGACTTGTTAGGGTTGTGAAGGATGCTTTGAAGAAACATCTTTTAGATCCAGAGTTACGAAGGTTAGACATGGTGAGTCAATTGAATTACTTCCTATTCAACTACAGGAACCAAATCACTACAACGGATGGGTTTATACCTTCCAGCAAAATGTTTAGTTATAAACCCAAAATTTTGATGGATTTGCTTAATCCAAATAGACAATACAAGCAATACTTAGAGAACCCAAAACCAATAGACAATGCCTACATCCCGGCAGAGCAAGACCCAGATCCGTTTAGTAAGCTGGTAGTGGGGGATAAGATATTCTATAAAAAATTTAGGAAAACGGATCCGCAGCGTTGGATTGAAGCTAAATTCATTAAACAACTTTCCAAAAATATTTTTCAAATATCTCTCCATAGGAACGTTTTATCGGCGCACAGAAATCAACTTAAGTTGCTGAAGTCTACGAGAGGTTCTGCACTGCTAGTCCCGTCAAAACAATCTCGGAAGCGCAGTAGTAGGGAAATGACAGACGAAAATAGTGTTTGTATGGGCTTTGAAGTAGAGCCTAAGGATCAATCATTCAGCATGTTTATGGATAATCTAGAAAGATCAAGCGGAGCAAACAAACCCAAGAGACTGAAGCGCAGTAGAAGTCCAATAATTACAAGAAGTCGCTCGCGAACATGTGAGATGTAGTATAAGTAGATAGAAATACAATAATGAACTATTAGCAATAAGTAGAATTTTGTCAATATGAAATTATGATAAATTGTTTTCCAAAGAGGGAAGGATTGTTAAGTATTCCCGGTTCGGTAAATCCGCAGAAACCCCAACGGATTCTGATTGAACTACCACGAGCAAACTGTTCAGTACTGTAAATGTATGTGACACCAATGTGTATAAAAAGGAAGCCGAAATAAACCAAATAGTCAGTTCTTAACAGAAATCCTAAAAGTTAATTTATTTCTTATAATAAGAAACGTCTAGAGATATTTAATAAAGTTCTTGTTCACAGAACGGAACAACCATATATTGCAGTACGATGTAACGGAACCACAAAGTTTAGTGAACGACGTCTTTGGAGATTGGCAGGCTCACTGCGATGAAAAATCCTCCACAACTGCAAACATGCTCTCATTTCATAAAACCGGCGAAAAGTACAGCCAAGAAGATTTCTTTGGAGATTTCGAACAGAAGTGTAGCGATTCATGTTATAAACGTAGCGGCAACAGTCATTTAGAGCTACTTCCAGCTTCGAAAACATAGCCATACTCATTCCGAGGTGAACGACATCGCCGAAGATGAAGTGTGGTAACAACAAGGACTTGAAAAGCTGAAGCTTAATGTTTTGAGGCAGGTCTGACGTAGTGGCACGCAGAGTACGGAGGCCAGCATACACTTTTCCACATTGAGTTGATACTGCTTTGTCCCAGCTCAATTTACTTTGGAAAATAATCCCAAGGTTGTTCGCATAATCGGTGAATTGAATTTGTGCCGGTTATCACCGAACAAAGTCGCTTTAGTTTTTGTATGGTTTATGCGTAGAAAGTTTCGGGAGGCCCAGTTTATCACTCTTTGTAGATCTTCGTTCAGCATTGCCGCTGCAGTTGCAGCTTCCGGATGAGAACAGTAAAGTTGCACATCATCTGCGAACATTTGTACCCGACAGTATCGCAGTACGCCAGGGAGATCATCAATGTATAAGGAGAACAGCAAGGGTCCAAGTACTGAGCCCTGTGGTATACCAGAAGTCACGGCAACTGCATCAGATGATATATCGTTACAGCGTACAACTTGTGTTCTACCAACGAGATACGATTTGACCAACTCAACAGCCGATAAGGAGAAAGAGAAACGTGTTTGCAGCTTATGCAAGAGACGCTGATGAGAGATCGTATCGAATGCTTTGCTGAAATCAATCAGCAATAGTACTACTTTATCCTTCCTGTCGACAAATGTAGCAATATCGTCATAAACACGAAGTAGTGCAGTTTTCACGCTATGACCACGTCCGAAGCCAGCTTGGTCTTCGTTCACTAGATTTAGTAAAGAAATATGAGCACTTACTTGCTTTTTCAGCAGCTTCTCTAAGACCTTCGACAAAACATTCAACAAGCTGATAGGACGCAGATTATCCATTGAATTTAAGTGCCTCAACTTCTTCAAAGGAATTATCTTAGCACACTTCCAAATTTCCGGGAAAACAGATGATACGATAATCGTGTTGAATAGGTGAACTACGTGGTCGACAATTAGTGGCAGTATTGTCTTGATAAATCTAGTAGGAATCTCATCGATGCCAACCGCATTAGACTTGACGTCACAAACAGCATTAATCAAAAAGCTTTAATCTGACGAAAGTTGAAGCTCCCAACGGGATGTGGATTCTGGTATTCAAAGCTGGATCCATTGTCGATTGTAAAATGACTGGCGAACTTTTGATTCACCAATTCTGGGTCAAAAGGACAATCTGTCTGAGTTGCAGATTTTCCAACACCTACACTCCCGTGCAAAAGTTTGGGTTCACCTCCTAAAAAACATACAAAAGTGTTCTGTCCATATCACTGTGATTACACGTCCAATTGATACTCTTTAAGCCGCATTCGATAGGCCAAGAGTTATTCTTACTTCGTATGTATTTTTCCAAAAACATTTTTTGAGTTTTGTATACTAAATTTTTACTTAAAGTTGTTACATTTTTCAAAAAACACGCTCAAAAATCATATCTAATTTCCTCAGCATTGGATCGACCAAAATTTTAAATCAAAGTATCATTAGAATCGTAATCTTATATTCTTTGAAGAGACCCTACGAAATTTTGACGGAAAAATCTGGAAAGTATTCAAAATCAATGAAACAGTCAGTCAAGTCGTCGTGCAAAAGTTTGGGTTCACCCGTCAGTAGGGTGATGTGCTAGTATCCATCGTATTAAGCATTGATCAGTGAGAACTGCAATTTTCCCAGTATTGCAGTGAATGATGCTGATACAAACCGATGCCAAACAGTTCTTTCTCAAAACAGCTTTAGCATTGTACAATAACATTTTGATAAATGTTGATCTCGTTTTGGAAATAATGCAAATAAAATGCATCTTACCGTATTCTCAATCCGTCGTATCGTTTTCAACTCCGTCGCAATCAGTTTCCAGATTCGTTTCACAACTTACGGCTCACTGTGTGTATTGAGTGGTTAAAACACAACATATCAACGCTATAATAAAATGTTTTACTAGAATATATAGATCTACGGGCATCTCCCTCCATTCCTTCAGCATGATGGAATATACTAATTTCCTTTAAAATTAATTGTTCGTTATCAAAATTCAGCCCGAACATATGAACACAATTCATTTTGACCGTACAATTATGGCATTTGCTCACAGTACAGCGAAAACAACACAATCAAAGGAACCGTATTTTTACGTCGAGCGTCGCGCACACATTGATGCGCACAAGCTTTTTTTTCTCAGTACGACGGACTGAACTTTGTTTACATTCTCAATTATACGCGGCGGTTGAGGAAATTTCGTAAAATTTGGTGATTTATTGAAGTTTTACGGCGTGTGATTGGAATGAAATCCTACGAAGGTTTTCCATAGTGAAAATAAGTGCCCGGCGAAGTAAGTCATCCACGGGGGCGGGAAGAAACTTGTGTTGAAAAGTGGTGTGGCTCAGCAGATCGCTAAGCATTTCTCTAAAATCGTGTTCGTCCATGCGATTTCGGTGAAAAAGTGAAAAGTGGATAATTGAACTGAAGTTATTTATCGAAATACAGTAGTTTCATTGCATTTTTGGTGTACAGGTGGACGAATCATAAAAGCTTTCACAAAATTACATTTGGAAAAGGAATCTTTGTTGCAGGTAAGTTGGAATACCCGCCGTAGTGGAACATTTTAAGTTTGATACGACGAATAGTAGCTCTTACGACGAAGTAGAACGAAACCCTATGATGCAAATCGTGCAAAAGTTTGGGTTCATCTGATCCGCACGAACATCATTTTTGTCAATATCTTTGCCATTTTTCAACCGATTTTAATAGTTTAAAGCTTTTTTGAGCGCAAATAATGGCGCGTACATGATTGGTTTGAGATTTCACAGATTTAAGTAAGTTCAGGTGTACCTTTTGCAGGATCACTTGACTGACTGTTCCATTGATTTTTAATGCTTTCCAGATTTTTCCGCCAAAATTTCGTGGGGTCTCTTCAAAGAATATAAGATTACGATTCTAATGACACTTTGATTTAAAATTTTGGTCGATCCAATGCTGAGGAAATTAGATATGATTTTTGAGCGTGTTTTTTGAAAAATATCACAAATTTAAGTAAAAATTTCGCATACAAAGTTCAAAGAATGTTTTTGGAAAAATACATACAAAGTAAGAATAACTCTTTGCCTTTCGAATGCGGCTTAGAGAGTTTCAATTGGACGTGTAATCACAGAGATATGGACTGAACACTATTGCATGTTTTTGGGGGGTGAACCCAAACTTATGCACGGGAGTGTAGATCTCTTACCATTTTCCAGAGAGTGGTAAGCGAACCAGACAATATTACTGATAATTTCTTGAAGATTCCTTGTGGTTTTAACAAAATATTACTCGCTATTATTTATTTATTTGATTCTACATCAATTAACTTGATAAAACCTCGTAAACAATATTTCGCTCGGTTCATGGCCGTTTCTCTCCATCCTCGTTTGCAACCCAGGCTCTCCAGGTCCTGGTACACCTGGTCAATCCACTTAACCCGCGGCGCACCACGCCTTCTTGTTCCGACCGGATTTGAAGCGGACACTATCTGTACAGGGCCGTTGTCCGGCATTCTTGCAACATGCCCTGCCCAGCGTATCCTCTCAACTTTAGCCACTTTCAGGATATTGGTTTCGCCTTAGAGTTGGGCGAGCTGATGGTTCATTTTTCACCGCTACACACCGTTCTCATGCATGCCGTCGAATATCGTCCTTAGTACTCGGCTTTCAAATACCCCAAGAGCTTGCAAATCCTCCTCGAGCATAGTCCACGTCTCATGCCCGTAGAGGACTACCGGTCTTATGAACGTTTTGTACATCGTGCATTTGATGTGGATGGGGATTTTTCTTGATCGCAGTTTCTTCTAGAGCCCATAGTAGGCACGACTTCCACAGATGATGCGCGACCCGATAATCACGGCATTTCTGGAGGATTTGCTGCACGGAAAAGATTTGATCCGTTGTTGAGCGGCCGTCGATGAAACCTGCTTAATAACTTCCCACGAACTCGTTTGCTATAGGTGAGAGACGGAAAAAATCTGGGATAGCACTTTGTAAGCGGCGTGTAGGATAGGGATTACATGATAGTTTTCACACTCCAGTTTGTCCCCCTTTTTCTAGATGGAGCACTTGCTTCCACTCCTCCGGTAGGTGTTTCGTCTCTCAGATTCTATCAGCCGATGCAGAAAAGTGGCCAACCTCTCCAGGCCCATCTTGATGAGTTCGGCTTCGATATTATCCTCGCCAGCGGCGTTGTTGTTCTTGAGCTTGTTGAGCATCGTTAACTCCCCTCATCGTGGGAGCTGATTGGTTTCGTCTGTCCGTTGTGCTGACGTAGCCATCACCTTCGCTGTTTTCACCTTCTGTGTATGTGTTTTCTCCGCCATTCAAGTATTCGTCGTAGTGCTGCTTCCATCTTTCGATCACCTCGCGTCCGTTCGTCGTGATGCTCCCATCCTTACCCCAGCACATTTTAGCTCGAGGCACGAAGCTTTTGCGGGATGCATTGAGCTTCTGATAGAAGCTTCTGCGTATATTGAGAACGGTACAATAACTCCATCTCTTGGCATGCCACATTTTCCAGGTGGCCCTTTTGTCCCAGAATAGGCGGGTTTGCTGTTTCCCCTTCAGTCTATATCGTTTGTCGCGTACCATGCTGCAGCATTGCATCTCGCACAGTATTCTTCTCCCCCAAACCCTCCTGGCACTCCTCGTCGAACCAATCGTTTCTTGAACTCCGTTCAACGTATCCGACAATGCTTTCGGTAGCGTCGTTAATGGTTGCTTTGACTATCCTCCAGCCGTCCTCAAGAGGGGAATTATCAAGCACGCCCTCATCCGGCAACGCTGCCTGAAGATGATGCGCGTACGCATTTACGACATCTGGTTGTTTCACTCGCGATATATTGTACCGAGGCGGGCGTCGTACGGTACTGACGTTGATGACGGATAGTTTTGGGTGCAGTTTCACCATCACCAGGTAGTGGTCGGAGTCAATGTTATTGAGGGAACGGCTGGCACAGTTTATGCAATAGAGCAGAGAACCGGAAGCAGAGCGTGTGACGATTCGGCCTAGGCTTTCCAGATTGTTTGCTCCTGTAGAACCGGAGGAAACGGATGAGGAGAGCGTAAGAGGTAGGGGGCCGAGCAGCCGGCATTACGAAACGGCTCGAGGTCAGCAGAGGACTATGAGAAATCTATGAGCGCGAGAAGACGTCCTGCTCTTCGGAGGTTTTAGACGGAAGTAGCTTTACCTCACGCAGAAATGAAGGTTTTCGGAGGCGAGATCGAGGACGAGACCTGGGTATGAGAGACCACCTGAACTGGAGGGAGTTCCTGAGCAACAATTGCTGAGGGACATCCATCTTCTTTTAGAACAGTGCTTCCCAAACTTTTTTGACTTTCGCCCCCTTGAGGACAATATTTTTCAGAATCGCCCCCCTGATATGTAATATATATTTTTGTATTAAATAACCGCGATACTGTGTTGAGATTAAGATCTTTTTTTTATCTTTATTATAGTGGCTTTTCGCCCTGTGCGAGTTCGCCACTCTGATTAAGATCTACATCTTATCATAAGTTTATCAAAAATTGATTAAACTTTCAAAATTACTATTGAAGTATTTTATATGTGATGAAAATGTTAACCATTTTTGATTTTAAAGCATGTATAGATCTTGTTGTTATGAATGCTTAGAGTACGTTTTCCAGAAATCACCAAAAAACACTTAATCCGGTCTAGGTACGTCAAAAAAGATCCTCGGCTTGCATATCCGTAAAAAAGTAAAATAACTACAATATTTATTAACTTTCCAATATCACCGAATCTATCGTCTCCATTTTTTTCTAACGCCAAGAAAACTTTCCAGCATATGTATTTTTTTAAATTACGATGATGGATAATTATTGAAATAGTCAACTGGTCATTAACCTATAATTGCAAATGCTCAATCATCTTGCGTTAATTACTGGCTTCTGATTACTGGTTGAGTTTTCAACTACACCCACCGGTATACTTTTGGTCAACTTCCAGCTTTTCAAATCTTATAAAGATTCGTAAATATTTTATTTTGAAAAACCTGATATTGCTAGAATTGTGAAAATAAATTTTGGTTAAATATTTGGCGATCCTGAAGACGCTTTTTTATCCTTTTCAAAACGTGAAAGAAATATTAAAACATCCAGAATATTTTACCACTTCTATTTCTCTGCAACATAACGTAAAAAAGTATATTTTTTCAAAAATTCAGAAGAGCTCAGTTTTTAAGGAAATTTTAAAATGTGTAGTAGATATAAAAGTATCGTGAAAAATTGCTACCTAATCCTTAAATTTCCTTACAAGATATTCATGGAAACATTTGTTTAAGATTTTAAAATATTTGTTTTTGTTTCGCATATAGTTTTAACTTCGAAAAGGTATCTGTGACAACTAATTATTCAGATTTACGTTATCTTTAAGGTTTTAGCACTTGTTTGCGTAATCAAAAAGTTTCATAAATTTCTTTTCGGACAAAAATTTAAGGTATTTACGGACCACAAACCTTTGCTGGGGATTTTTGGTAAAGAGGGAAAACATTCCGTCTTTGTAACAAGACTACAAAGATATATAATGGAGCTCTCAATCTATGATTTTGAAATCGAATATAGACCTGGTTCGAAAATGGGGAACGCAGATTTTTGCAGTCGTTTTCCCCTTAATCAGAAAATCCCCGGGTATGTGGATCCAGAAAATATTAATAGTTTGAACTTTTCAAACGAATTTCCGTTAGATTTTGCGTTGATTTCAAAAGAAACTGAAAGGGATAAGTATTTGGCAGAAATTTTCAAATTCGTGACAACTGAATGGCCGAAAAATATACCAAAACAATTTAAAAACTTATTTGCGCTTAAAGAAAAATTACAAATTGTCGAAGGCGTCTTGTTGATAGAAGACAAGGTAATAATACCTGAGAACATGAAACAAGCTGTGTTAAAACTTCTTCTTGCTAATCATGTTGGGATGACAAAAATGAAGCAATTAGCTAGGAGAACAATATATTGGTATGGACTGAATTCAGACATTGAAAGATTTGTTAAAAGCTGTGAATCTTGTGCAAAAATGGAAATCGTACCAAAAGTAAAATCCACAGAAACATGGATACCAACAACGCGTCCGTTTAGTAGATTGCATGCTGATTTTTTTTACTTTGACAAAAAGGTCTTTTTGTTAATAGTTGACAGTCATTCAAAATGGATTGAAGTAGAATTGATGCGCTATGGAACGAATGCTAAATCTGTGATTCGAAAATGTATTCCTATATTTGCTCGCTTTGGTCTCCCAGATGTGGTAGTAACGGATGGAGGGCCGCCTTTTAATTCTATGGAGTTCATTTCGTTTCTAGAAAATCAAGGAATTAAAGTTCTCAAAAGTCCACCCTATAACCCTCAAAGTAACGCTCAAGCAGAAAGGATGGTTAGGGTGGCGAAAGACGTTTTAAAGAAGCATCTGCTTGATGAAAAGACGAGGTCCATGGATATTGAGGATCGATTGAATTTGTTCTTAATCAATTACCGTAATAGTTGCCTTGGAACGGAAGGAATGTTTCCTTCAGAAAAGATATTTTTATTTAAGCCCAAAACTTTGTTGGATTTGATTAATCCACGTAAAAGTTACAAAAACAATTTATATAAGCCGACTACTGAAAAATCAGTAAAAATTAAGGATGGACCTGACGAAACCCTGCATCATACAGATGCTTTTGACAAGCTAGTGGCAGGGGATAAGCTGCTTTACAAAAACGTTGATAAAAAAGATTTACCTAGATGGTTGGATGCCAAATTTATTAAAAGGTTTTCTAAAAATCTTTTTCAGATATCTCTTTGTGGCCATAAGCTAACAGCTCATCGGATATAGAGTGCATGAAGATAGGAGGTAGTTCTACAGTGAGCAAGCCGTGCTTAGTAGAGGTTGAAGTTCAAGGGCGAAAGTTGTTAATGGAAGTGGATACGGGATCAGCAGTTGCTGTGATTAGTGAAAAGTTGTATAAAAAACATTTTCGTTCTGTTGATGTTAATGCATGTACCAAGAGATTAGTAGTGGTTAATGGAACCAGACTTGAGGTTACTGGACAGCTGTTAGTAGAGGTTAAACTCAATGGACGTAGTAGCTTGGAAAAACTTGTAGTTTTAAAAAGTGAAACTGATTTTACACCCCTACTGGGCAGAGACTGGATGGAGACCTTTTATCCGGAATGGAAACAAGTTTTCATGAGTAATGAAAACGTTAACCATCTAGCTCTTGAACAGTTCCGTGAAAAAGCTATAGGTAACATAAAACATCAATTTTTAAAAGTTTTTAGTAAGGATTTTTCCAAACCAATTATAGGTTTCAAAGCCGATCTCACCTTTAAGTCAGAGCAACCGATATTTAAGCGTGCATATCAAGTAGCATACAAACTTAAGGAGAAGTTTTTGGACCATCTTAACATGCTTGAACAACAGGGGTGATTTCAGCCACTAAAGCTAGTGAGTGGGCATCACCCGTTATTGCAATTCCAAAAAAAGATGGAGAAATACGCATGGTAATTGATTGCAAAGTGTCTTTGAACAAAATTTTAATACCTGACACTTATCCTCTTCCACTCGCTCAGGACATTTTTGCATCATTAGCAGGTTGCAAAGTGTTTAACAGGAGCATATACCCAACTCGAATTGTCTGAGCGTTCAAAGAAATATGTAGTAATTAATACTGTCAAAGGGTTGTTCACGTTCAACCGTTTGCCTCAAGGAGCAACATCAAGTGCTTCTGTGTTCCAACAGGTCATGGACCAAATTTTGGATGGACTTGAAGGTGTCTGTTGTTATCTCGATGACGTCCTGATCGCGGGAAAAAAATTTGATGAATGTTATGACAAATTGGTTCAAGTACTCAAAAGACTTGCCAAAGCAAATGTGCACATTAATTTTAAAAAATGCAAATTTTTTGTTGAATCGTTACCGTACCTAGGACATTTGATAACTAAAGACGGTTTATTACCGTCTCCGGAAAAACTATCTACAATAGAGCAAGCAAAACCACCAACAAATGAGAATGAATTAAAAGCCTATCTTGGTTTAATAAACTTTTACAATAAATTCATTCCAAACATGTCGATTAGGCTTAGATGTCTATACAACCTTTTAAAAAAAAGATGCACAGTTCAATTGGTCGAAAGATTGTGAAGAGGCATTTCAACTAAGTAAAAAGAGTTTGTTAGCAGCTAACATACTTGATTTCTATGATCCGGCAAAACCGTTAGTAGTAGTAACGGATGCCTGGACCTGGGATCGAATCCCATCCCCGACATAGTCACTTATGACGTAAAAAGTTATAGTGACGACTTCCTTCGGAAGGGAAGTAAAGCCGTTGGTCCCGAGATGAACTAGCCCAGGGCTAAAAATCTCGTTAATAAAGTCAAATCAATCAATCAACGGATGCCTCTTCCTATGGATTGGGGGGTGTACTGGCTCAAATAGTAGATGGATTAGAAAAGCCAGTATGCTTCACTTCGTTTTCATTAAACAGCGCACAGAAGAAGTATCCCATCCTCGTCGCCACTTTTTTATCTTGCCGATTAGACTTATTTTTGATTTATAATTCTTTTAAGGGGTTTTCTCACTTCTGCTGTAATAAACAGTACACCGATATAAATAGCCTCCGCTTACAACTGCGGCTGAAGTTCGACTGAACTCAATTCTATTTTCTCTCATGAGCCGATATCTTTTAGTACATCTTCGATTACACGCATACAACGTACAACTGACAAATGTTAGGATATAACAGATACTTTCAGCTACTGATTCTGATTCGTGTTTTATAATTCGCAAAAGGTACAAAAAAAACTTAATACATTTCACAAATATTAAATTTTTGACAATCGTCAAGTTTTACCTAATATGATTTCGAAATAGCATTCTTGGAGGTATGAACAAAATGAGATGTTAAATTAATATTTTTTCAAACGAATGAAAGTATAATTATCCATTAATATGAATGTCTTCTACAAATATTATGAGTTGTTATTTTCAATTTCTCATATAGTAGCATTTTCGCCTCCTTTCAGGCTTTTTCGCCCCCCAAATTCAGTTTCACAAATTTTCGCCCCCCTGGCACTGAAAATCGCCCCCAGGGGGGCGAAATTCGCCCCCTTTGGAAATCTCTGTTTTAGAAGAAGAGCGCACCGAAGCTACAGCAGAACAACAACCCCGGACAATCAGTGTCCAATACAGAGCGGCCATGAATGGAGGGACTGTCCAAATTTACCACATTCGTGTGAGTGGCACGAAATGTGCTCACATTAGAGTGCAAGTATACGAGACGGAGTTTGAGGCACTTCTAGATTCCAGTGCCGGCATCAGTGTCATTAACTCTTCAAATTTGGCAGAACAGTACGGCTTGAAAGTTCAACCGGCAGCCGTACGTGTTAGTACAGCGGACAGGACGGAGTACCGATGTTTGGGGTACCTAAATATACCGTTCACGTACAAAGGAAATCGGACCCTTAAGGGAACGGACCAGAGTGGATCGAAACCCTCAACAAGGTAGCAGGACCGTACCTCTGCTTCAATATAGAGCCATCCGGTGAACTTCCGAAAGTGGAGAAATAACCGGATGAAACCTTAGACTTGCCAACTTTTGAGGTATCAGAGAGCATCGAAACCGAACATGAATGAACGTTGCGAGAAAGGATGAGTCTGATTGAGACCATCAAGAGGTTCGAATTCACAGCACCGGGAAATCTGGGACGAATCGACCTATCTAGCACGAGATCGTGCTTAAGGAAGATGCGAGGCCGAGAAACCAGCCTATTTATAAATGTTCGCCTTTCATTCAGGAAGAAATAGAGGCGGAGATCAAACGCTTCAAAGAGGTTCATGAAACGTTTATTTCTGAACATTTTAGCTAAACGACGCTCTATCGTAAAAATACAGAACGATAATTTGAACTTAAGCCGATTGCACAGCCAGCCTGACGCCCTCTCCGTCTAAGGCCATTTCATTGCCAAAGTATTTTCGAAAAACCTTTTTTTTCAAATTATGTTTTTGGTAGGCCCGGAGACGATTATTCTTGATAATACAGTTAAACCTCCATTAGTCGATGTTCCATGACTCGATATCGACTCATGGAACCATACTAAAAATTAAATTTCATGGTTACTATGATGGTCCCCTCAAACAACTTTCTGTAGCATTGCTGTTCCATGACTCCATATTTCCATGAGTCGATGCTCCCTTCAATGTCGACTCATGGAGGGTTGAACTGGAACTACAGCTACTCTGTAATCCCTGAATAGCACACAACTTCTTTTTATCCTTCCCGCGCCGTTGCTTGTTTGTACCATCGTTGTTCTCACATGGAGTAGATGAACTGCCGTTCCCGTCGTTGTCGTCGTCGCCTTCATTTGTGCTCTGTTGTTCTATAGGTGTTTTGTTGTGCAGTTCGGTAAGCGCACGTTTACCTTCTGCTAATATTTTGGCAAACGGATCACTCGCATCAGGAGAAGATGGGGTCGATTGCTAATCGGCGAAAAATCCGCCTGGTTGAAAATGTGTTTGGTTGTTGAAGCAATTACTGGTGCTGCTGTAAAAGTTTCGCGTCCAGTTAAGGACACCTGCAAACATCTTTGTTTAGGATGTGCTGACTTAGAGCACCGTCTACGTGGAACAACCGAAGCAGGTTTCATTGGATAACGTGAGATACGACGGAATAGAGAGCTTTATTCGTATCTGAAGCACTCGAACTCCGTAAGGTATTCCGGCAAAGTAGTGTTTCCAACGTTCGGACTGTATTGGAAAGAACTCCCCAATATCTCGTTTAATATTGTGCGCTTTTTCATAGCGCAGTGTTGTACTCTTGTCCACCATCTCGATGTACACTACCCGTCATAAATACGGACTCACTAAAATAAGTATTGCAACACTCAGCTGAATATTGATTCACCCTGAAAAGTTTAGCATCACCTCAAAACAGGTTAATTCACATTGCTATATCTCGAGATCCTTATAACTTGCAAAGAAGCGATCTTCAGCAAAGTTGTTCAGGGGATCAAGGACATCCGAAAAGGGCACAGTTTAGTTCACGATTTTGCCGCTAGGTGGCGCTAGTGAGCATGCAAAATTGAGCCTTTCAAACTAGTTCTAGCTTGTGATCCATAAGAGATAGAAAGTTCGGGTCTTCGGCAAAGTTGCTCAGGGGTTCAAGGACATCCGAAAAGGGAACAGTTTAGTTCACGAATTTTCCGCTAGATGGCGCTAGTGAGCATGCATTCAAAAATGAAGTGTCACATGACATGAATCATTTGGATATAAAGCGAATCATATCTGAATAAATTGAACAAGAATGTAATCGGTTCTGAATTACTTGTATATGAAGTGAATATTATCTTAAACACTTGACTATGAAGTGAATCAGACATGAATCACATTAAGTGATTCTCACCTGAAACACTTGAATATGAAGTGAATTAGACATGAATCTCTTGGATATGGAGCTAGTTAAATCTGAAACACTTGAATATAAAGTGAATGAGACCTGAATGCCTTAAATTTACTTCAAAAATCAAACATCAATCACTTGGATATTGAACTAATCAAATCTGAAAAACGTACATTAAGTGATTCAAGCATGAATCACTTGAAAATGAAGTGAATCAGCCCTAACCTGCTTGAATATCAAGTCATACCTGTAAAAGTGGAAAATTCTAGATAAATCAAACCTGAACTACTTGAATATCAAGTAATGCGTACTTGAAATACAGTCATCTCTCCCTTACTCGATATTGAAGGGACCATCGAGTTAGGGAGGTATCGAGTTACAGAACACAAAAGCAGTGCAACAGCGTTCCAAGGGACCATCGAGTTAGCCATGAAAACCAACTTTTACTATGGTTCTCTAACTCGATATCGAGATACGGAATATCGAGTAAGGGAGAGTTAACTGTAGCTGAATATGAAGTGCCTCAGAGAATATAAAGCGAATTGTCGAATGGCACAGCGAGTAACAGCGGAGTTCAGCTTATGCCGGAGTAGAATTCGGACGGTCCAGACCCAGGTAAGTAACACTGACCTTCTTCCAGGTTTCTCAGACGGCAGGCGGCCACGGTAAGTAATTCACTGACTCACACGCGTTAACTTAACAAAAACGAACTTTATTTTTCTTAATTTACTCTATTTCAATAAATTCAAATGACTAAACTTTCACTTCGTATATAAATTCCGTTGTTGATGTCCACTCGATGACGTTTGGATGTTGAACCAAAAAAAGAGGATGACACATGTCACGAAGTTCCTTATATAGCAAGGTTAGCCGGAAGAAGGTGTGCAGCCATGCTACATCGCCTTCTTTCTCCTTTTGGGTCATTATCGAAATCGACGAACCGTTTATGATGCATTTGCTCACAGATAGATGGTGCACGAATTAATTTTATTTCTCTTTTCGTGGTTACACGAACATGCTGGCCCCTTCAGGAACACGGTTGCTGACTAGGTCGCTGCATATCTCCACAACTTGAGTAGATTAGCTCACCTACTAGTTTATACACCTTGGTTTCTTACAGCTCTGTCGGTGATGATGATGACGATTCTCGATGATGGGTTGTCACTCTTGCTGCGTGATCGATGAACTTCGTTGTTTTGATTTGAGACGTCAAACGGATGATTTTCTGATCCCTGTTTACAACAGGCCCGGAAAATTCAATTTGGATGCTTCTTCTGGTAATCCTGTGCTGAAGCGGATGGTGATTCCTGTATTTGAGTTTGTACTTGTTGGTCGACCGATGATGAGATTGGCAGAAAGCATAATTTGTTTACCGGACGAACGAAGTGGCCAGTTGGTGTTTGGAGCGTCACTACCCTAACGATGCCGTCGGATCCAGGAATGTGTTTGAACAATCCGTGCTGTTGGCCAATGCATTGGTGGACTGTTCTCATCACGGACGATTACGAGCTGGTTTTCCTTGATTTGGACAGGAGGAGAAAGCCATTTGGATCTTGGTTGCAGGGTAGAAAGATACTCCAAGTGCCACCTTTTCCACAGCTGCTGGTACAGTTTTTGAACGTGATGCCACCTCGAGAGTCGATTGACGGCAATCTCAGTATAATCAGCATCAGGAACTGCCTTCAGTGCCGATCCAGTCAGGAAATGCCCGGGTGTCAACGGTTCGAAATCCGATGGGTCGTCACTCAAGGCAACGAGCGGCCGCGAATTCAAACAGGACTCAATTTGACACAAGAGGGTCTCCATATCGTCGTGAGAAAGAGTGTTTTTTCCAAGAACACGAACGAAATGCTTTTGGGCGGAATGGATAGCGGCCTCCCACAGACCGCCGAAGTTAGACGCCTTTGGAGGATTAAAATGCCATCGAATTTGATTTTTGTTGCACTCCTGAGCTACAGCGTTTTGGTAATCTTTGCTGTTCACTAGTTGTTTCAACTCATTAGCAGCTCCGACAAAGTTTCTTCCGTTATCACTGTGCAGTTCGGTGCAAAGTCCTCGGCGAGCCACGAAGCGACGTAAAGATTGGATAAATTTGGCTGTGCTTAGATCGGATACCAACTCTAAATGCACCGCTTTAGTGCTAAAGCATATAAAGACGGCGACGTAAGCCTTCCCAGGTGCTGCACGGCGATGTATGGGTTTCAAATGGATAGGCCCCCAGTAATCTACCCCTGTTATGGAAAACGGTCGACTCGCAATGGTACGTGATGCCGGTAGATCAGCCATAAACTGTTCAAGCATTCGAGGACGGGCCCTAAAGCAGACGACGCAATTGTGGACAACGTGTTTAGCCAAACTTCTGGCCCCTATGACCCAGTAGCGTTGTCGAAGTAGGCTTAGGAGTAACTGTGGGGCTGCATGCAGATGACGTTCGTGATAATTTCGTACTAAGAGGAGAGAAAACTGATGTGCTCGTGGTAACAGGATTTGGTGCTTGGCATCATATGGTTGGATAGCGTTTCCCAATCTGCCACCGACTCGAATCAAGTTATCGGATGATACAAATGGGTAAAACCATTTCAATCGTGATTTTGACGACACTGGTTGATTGAGTTTTAACTGCTTCCATTCTTCTTCGAAGGCTTGTTGTTGCACCAATCGGATGATGATATGTTCTGCTTGCAATAGTTCTTCGACATTCAGGGGTGAAGATGTGGCTCTTTCACTTCTGGGGCTTCGGCAGTTTTGAAGAAAACGATGACAATAGGCGACCACTCGAATTAGCCGCTGGACATTTGAATATTTTCCGACAATTTCGTCAATAAACGAAGGATTGGGTTTCGACGATGGTGACGCCAAATATGGCCGGCGAGCTTCTTCAACGGCTTCCGACGGTTGCTCGAGTGTTGCATGATTTGTTGGCCAAAGATGTTGATGTTGTCGTAGCCATTGAGGTCCGTTCCACCAGAGGTCAAAGTCGACGATGATGTCCGGAGTAAGACCACGTGACAGACAGTCAGCAGGGTTTTCCAAACCAGCAATATGGTGCCACGAGCAGTTTGAGGTGGCAAGCTGAATCTTGGCTGTTCGATTCGCTACAAATGTGTTCCATGTAGATGGCGATGCGTTGAGCCAGCAGAGTACGACGGTGCTATCGAGCCAGAAGTAACATTTTGCGTTGAGTTGCAGGGACAATTTGATCTTCTCGTACAGTTCAGCAGCCAAAAGTGCCCCACACAGCTCGAGGCGTGGGATGCTTAGACGCTTGAGAGGTGCAACCCGCGACTTGGAAGAAAGTAGCGAAACTCTTGAGGGACAGATCGGAACTTGGAAGTGGGCGAACACAGATTTACAACTAAGCTAATTAAGTTTATTAGGGAACGATCTTGACTGCACGGTATGCGGAATACAACTGATGCATCCTTGTTAATTTTCACAAACAGCTTGTGTACGTTGCTAGGGGTTCCTAACAACTTGGAGTGACATGGAAACTACGGCTGATTGCCTACTATTCCAATACCCCCTCTCAATCGGCCAATCCTACGCCTTGGTACAACTTCGTATGGCCCATCCAATCGCCGGATAGCGTTGTATAGGAACAAGTCCTCCACATAGTTGACGACATATCTCTCATCAGCTCGTTGACACAATGTATGATCGCGTAGTCCTTCGGCCGAAGCACTCACAACGGACTCAATCCTCTGATATAACTTGAAAGACCGCCAGTCCATGTCCATCTCAATCGAACGCAGCTCGTCGACTACATTCGACATACACATAGTGTGGTCACCACGTTTGGTCCACACGCCAATCGAAACAGGAAGGTCTGCAGAAACGAATTCGCCAGAAATTTGTCTGTATCCGAAGAAGTAATCGTAAAACTTACCCAGGTGCTGGCGCTCCCGTCCGCCAAGCTTCGACGACAATTCACCAGGAATTTTGCGTCTTTCTGTTTGCGAAGGGAGCGCATCTTCTGTTTCGGTAGTTTCTTCCACGATCTCTTCAACTTTTTCGCTATCGACTTCATTGGTGTCATCTACGCTACATGATTGGTGCCTTTCCCCCTCTTGCTCGAAAGTGTAGTGCTCTGCGCTCCAGGCTTGCGAGCACCAACCAAAGGGTCTGCACACTCCATAATAAGCTTGCTTCAATGGCCGGCTGGCCCTCACTTGCATTCCTTTGAACGGTTCGTGACATCGCCTGACCTCACAATGATTTGCTTCGATTTCTTCCAACGACAGCTTTAGTTCATACAAATTTCCTCGAAGATGTCCAGTGGCCAGGAGTTGGCCATCCTTCTTCAACATAGCTACGCTACCAGAAAACAACACATCAATTCCGGCCTTGGTCATCTTTTGCACCGATATCAGGTTTTCATTCAAATCAGGAACGAAGAGCACGTCCTTGATATTGAACAGCAGATTCCTGTTGCTCGTTGCTTGGATTTCGCCGATGTGGTCGGCAACCATTGCCTCTCCTTTCTTGGCAACTTCTATCTCCACTTTACGTCTCAACTTCTTCAGAACGGAAAATACGGTCTTGTCGCACACAAGATGGTCACTGCATCCGGAGTCGAGCTTGAATACAATGTTTCTTGGCCTCTTCTCCGCATCATTTGCATCAGCCATGAAACTTACGACGTCCTTCATTGCTGGATCGACTTCACGCACACGACAATCCTTTTTCATGTGTCCACGACGCCCGCACTTGTGGCACTTACCGTTGAACTTCGGCAATTTCTTCTCCGGAACAAACTTCTGGAAATCACCGGAAAAAGCTGCAAACTTGTCTTCAACGAAATCCCCCTCTCGATCAGAGCGCTTGCTTTCTTCAGCTAGTAAACGCTGCTTCACAAGGTCCAGGTTCAATTCGGCCTCCGAGACATTTTCCAGAGCCGTTACTAGAGGGTCGTACGAGTCTGGTAACGTCAAAAACAATTGCGAAACCAGATCGCTTTCCGCCAACGTGGCTCCAGCGGTCTTCAATTTCCGCACCAGTCCGTCGAATTCCAGCAAGTGTGACCTCATATCTGCACCTTCTTTCATTCGCAAGCGTGCCAGTTGCTTCCTAATTATTGTTTGGCTCGCAACGGACTTCTTCGCATACGTAGCTTCTAAACTGGTCCACATCTCCTTAGCGGTCGCTTTTTCTCGAACGATTTCGAGACACTCGTCCGAAAGGCATCCTACCAGTAAAGCTTTTGAGATACGGTCCTTTTCTTGAAACTTGACTTTCTCGGCTTCTGCTTCCGGAGCCACTCCGGTGAGAACTTCCGCGACATTCTTAGCTTCAAGAAACAGCCTTACGCGATAGCTCCAATTCTGGAAATCCACTCCACTTCCACGCAGCAACGGAATGTTGCAAGTGACATCCTTCACGCTGGGCCCATAACCTCTTGAGGGACAGATCGGAACTTGGAAGTGGGCGAACACAGATTTACAACTAAGCTAATTAAGTTTATTAGGGAACGATCTTGACTGCACGGTATGCGGAATACAACTGATGCATCCTTGTTAATTTTCACAAACAGCTTGTGTACGTTGCTAGGGGTTCCTAACAACTTGGAGTGACATGGAAACTACGGCTGATTGCCTACTATTCCAATAGAAACCTTGACTAATCCAGCAGTGTTGGTGGACCTGATGTAGGCGCAGGCACCATAGGCGAGCTGTGAAGCGTCGGCAAAGATGTGAATCTGAATAGTTTCAGGTTCCGGTAGAAGAAGGCAACGACTAATGCGGAGGTTGTTGAGATTTGGTAGTAGAGTTTGGTAGTTGGTCCATCGCGTCTGATAGTTAATCGGTAGAACTCGATCCCAGCTCCATGGTTCCCCAGTGTCATCTTTCAAGGTCCATAAGTCTTGCATAAACACTTTGGCTGTTGTTACGACGGGTCCTACCAAGCCTAGCGGGTCATATAGACGGGCAATTAGAGAGAGGACAAGCCGTTTTGTGAGTGGTTGGGTGGATGAGTTCAGTGTCTCTAGGTTGTAGCGAAGGCAATCCGTAGCGGGTTCCCAATGGAGACCAAGCGTTTTGATAATCTGGTCACGGTTCAATTCCACAGATTCCTTAATGGCACGATTTTCAGTGGGAATCCCATCGAGTACAGCTTCGTTATTCGATGCCCACTTTCGTAGTTCAAATCCACCCTTTGCTAAAAGAGCCTCTAACTGGTTTCGAAGTTCGATCACTTCAGCTGTGTTTTCTCCGCCAGAAAACAGATCGTCCACATAAAAATCCTTCTTAATCACAGGAGCAGCTAGGGGATAGTTACGGCCTTCGTCATTGGCAAGCTGGATCAGTACTCTAGTTGCAAGAAATGGTGCACTAGCGGTACCGTAAGTTACCGTTTTCAATTCGTATGTCTCCATAGGCTGGTCTGGCGATGGTTTCCATACAATAAGTTGAACTGAAGTGTCGCGTGGGTCAACGAGTACTTGGCGGTACATCATTTTAACGTCGGCCACGATCATAACTTGATGCTTTCGAGCACGCATGATTATTGATCGGATGTCCTCTTGCACGGTTGGTCCTACCATGAGCGCGTCATTCAAGGATGGCCCCGCAGAAGTTTTACACGACGCATCGAAGACAACCCTTAGCTTCGTAGTAGAGCTATCCTCGCGGAGCACTGCATGATGCGGAAGGTAAAAACGCTTAACTGTTGATTCTTCATATTCGTGAGTGCGCTGCATGTGTCCAAGGTTGTTGTACTCGTCGATGAACGCCTTGTATTGAACGTGAAGATCTGGATTGCGTATCAAACGTGCTTGTAAAAGATGTAGTCGACGAACAGCAGTGCTACGGTTGTCGCTAAGTCGCTCGAGGACATTTTCCTTAAATGGCAGGCGGACTATGTACCTTCCTTCTGAGGTACGCGAAACGGTACGGCTGAAATATTCTTCACAAGCTTGCTCTTCTACGGAGTACGTGGTGGGTGAAATATCTTCTTCGATCTTCCAAAACCTTTCCATTAGTCGATGGATGTCAGCAACGGTGGCGATATTGGCAACTACTGGAGGTCCGGAGGTGCCGACGTTTGACTTCCCAGAGACCACCCATCCAAAAACTGAATTCACCAATACTGGAAGGTGCTCACCAAGATAGATTCGACCCGGTATACGAAACAGTTCGAAAAAGATTTCAGCGCCAAGAATGATGTCAACTGGGTTGGTGCTGTCGAAAGATGGATCCGCCAACTGAATCCCAGGTGGGAAACTCCACGTTGAAGTGTTGACGGACGTAGCAGGTAGGTCGATGGTGACTCTGGGAAGAACAAGTAAATCAACTGCGGTGGAGTACGCACCGACGCGAGAACGTATGATGGAGGATATTTGCTGCTTAGCGTGCGTAGACGATTGACCGATGCCGCTGATCGGCAGGTGGATTTTCTTCCGCTGAACCTTCATGCGCTGCGAGAAGCGTTCTGTAATAAAACAGCACTCGCTTCCCGAATCAAGGAGAGCTCGCCCAATGTGTTCGACACCATTGTCGTCAACAAGGATGATCATTGCTGTAGCCAGAAGAACGGTTCTCTGTTGCTGACCAGTGGAAGCACAACTAACAGAGTCAACTACTGTAGCGGAAGCAGAACTAATCGGAGTTTCAGTGACTTCAGAAGAGACGATGGGCTTTGACTGTTGGGTGGCGAAAGGTTTCGGTGTGGATGAAGATGATGAGTCGCTGGAGCAGAGTAACGTATGATGCCGGCCTCGACATTTACGGCAGTTGGTAGAAGATGAGCAATCTCTTGATTGATGACCTTTCCTCAAGCAGTTTCTACACAGTTGATGTCGACGAATCTCTTTCTCTTTGTCCTCGGCGGATAGCTTCGAGAAATTCCCACATAAATACAGAGGATGATGATCCGAGCAGACGAGGCATTTTCGAGGGCTAACCTGTGTGGCTCCGTGGCTCGAAACGGAACGCTGGATTGGCTTCTTTACCTGGGCAAATGGCGGTGTATCGACGACCTTTGATTGGATGGATTGAAGCACTGTGACTCGACGCTGAATGAATTCAGTCAAGTCCTTGAATTTAACAGTTTGTTGGGAAGACGAATACTCCTCCCAATCTCTTCGTGTAGTTGCATCTAGGCGAGTGCTGAGCATACGAGTGAGCAAAATATCCCAATGTTCCGTACGCTCACCAAGCTGGTGCAGAACCTTAACATTCGCCTCGAAACGTTCCACCAAGTTGTGTAGTTCAGCTGCTGATTCGCGCTTCAGGGCCGTAAAGTCGAAGAGTGCATCGACGTACGCTTGTTTTAGTCTAGCTGGGTTTTGAAAGTGCTTTAAGAGCAAATTCCACGCCACTAAGTAGTTATCGGCACTTATCGGAATCGATTGGATGAGCTGAAGCGCTGAATGCGAAAGCGACGACCGTAAGTAATAAAACTTTTGGATATTGGAGAGACAAGTCGATGAATGAACCAATGATATGTACAAATCGTGAAACACGAGCCAATTATCCAATTTTCCATCAAATATGGGAAGCTTGACGTCCGGCAATCGCACCTGCGATGTGGACATAGGGACTTGCGCCTCTGAATGAGTTGGAGTTGAAAGGCTTTGATTCAAGGGTGATTTATTGTGGGCTAGTAGGAAGCCCTTGATCCGATAGTAGGACGATTCCATAGTCGTCCGCTCTTTGATGTGGGCATCCAGGGAATTTTCATCGATCGACTCTAGTTCACTTTGTGCAGTGCTATAGTCTGTCCATAGCTTGATAAGGCTTTCCAGGCGAACAGGTACTTCATCGGATTGCGTGTCTTCGTCGAATTCGTCAACGAAGTTGGTGATGAGGCTGAGAGATGCTGTCAGGCTCTTCAGTCGCATTTTGAGCGACTTGATGCGACGTTCGGTGGACATCACAGCACCAGATGAAGTCCTGGGGACAAACGAACAAGCGTAGCACGCACAAAGCAGGAAAGAGGGAAGTTGGACAGATAATTACCTGCTATAGGCAATACAATTGCCTTGTATTATGAATGCAGTAGAGTAGCACCAATGATGGTTATCGATTGTTCTGGAACCTTCCAGCGGGAATGATGGCGGATGGCTGATGGCGACTCACGACCACAGGACTGCCGGAATTACGGAGTTTCGACGTAATCCGGCTCGAAGGACCAGATGTCGAATGGCACAGCGAGTAACAGCGGAGTTCAGCTTATGCCGGAGTAGAATTCGGACGGTCCAGACCCAGGTAAGTAACACTGACCTTCTTCCAGGTTTCTCAGACGGCAGGCGGCCACGGTAAGTAATTCACTGACTCACACGCGTTAACTTAACAAAAACGAACTTTATTTTTCTTAATTTACTCTATTTCAATAAATTCAAATGACTAAACTTTCACTTCGTATATAAATTCCGTTGTTGATGTCCACTCGATGACGTTTGGATGTTGAACCAAAAAAAGAGGATGACACATGTCACGAAGTTCCTTATATAGCAAGGTTAGCCGGAAGAAGGTGTGCAGCCATGCTACATCGCCTTCTTTCTCCTTTTGGGTCATTATCGAAATCGACGAACCGTTTATGATGCATTTGCTCACAGATAGATGGTGCACGAATTAATTTTATTTCTCTTTTCGTGGTTACACGAACACGAATCAAACCTGAATCACAATATGAAGCGAATCAAACATAAATCACTGGAAATAAATCCTAAATCTCTTGAATATGAAATCAATCAGACCTGAATCACTTGTACATAAAGTGAATCAAACTTGAAACATTTGAAAATGAAGTGAATCACTTGAAATCATTTGAACATCAATGAATCAAACCTAAAACAGTCGAATATGAGTGAATCAGATAAGAATCACTAAGATATGGAGCAAACTGAATCACTTGAAAATGAAATGAATCAATTCTGAATCACTTAATAATAAAGTGAATCTATTGAATATAAAATGAATCGATCCTGAGTCACTTGAACATGGAGTGAATTTTACATGATTTTTGTTTACTCCATATTCAAGTCAAACCTGAATTTCCTGAATATAGAGTGAATCAAACCCAAAAGACATGAATATAAAGAGAATAAGACATCAATCACTTAGATATGAAGTCAATCAAACTTGAACCATGAAGAGACTCTGATTTGAATAATTTGAATATGATGAATATGAGTCCTGACTGAGTCACTCGCACATACTGAAATAATTGGAACAGGCGTATTTATCGGAAATTGCATATAATCTCTACTTCATGCGTTACACACATATTTCAATAACATTTCAATACTTATCATCATTAAATCCGTTCAGATTTACAAGGCTTCAAATAAAAGTTGAAGTTCTGAAACCATACAAAAAATATTTGTTCTTGGTCTATACTTGGTGAGTGCTTTGCATATAACATTCACAAGGCTGGTCAATTTTCGAGTCTCTCATGTGAACTGTTTGTCAGAATCGAAACCATAATGTATTATCAACCAGCATTTCTGGATCACCATCAGAATTTCATTGTGATTTGAAATGAAGTTTATTATTGCAATTTCTTTCTGAAGGTAAGTAATTAATTAAAAATTGAATACAAGAAATATTAGAACGATTTCCTTCTAGATTCAATGTTTCCTGGTCAATAACGGGAAGATGCAAATCTAATAAAATAGAGGCCAAAGGTAAATGATTGATTATTAAAAAAATGAGGTTTTAATTATGTAGTTATTTTTTTAGATCCAAAAACATGTTCAAAAATTTTTGACGGAGGCAAATGCAAAAGTGAAATTCAATTCAATAATTTGGCTATCAGGACCCAGTGGTAAAATTCGCTTTGTGTTTTTTTCTTTATTCAATTATGTTCTTATTCAAGTTTATGTTTCAGCTAAATAATAAATTTCTAATTTATGAACCAACAATAACCATTTTATTTATAAACATATTATTAACTGCATGTGCCGTGTGAATCTAAATTATTTGTCGTGCTTTTGAAACAAATTATTATTTCACATATTATTTACAAACAAGCCTCACTGGTTTGTATTGATTAGTCAAATGCAATCTTATCGCTCTCCCTGTCTGTAAAAATTAAGTGTTCTTCATATAATTTCTGTCATTGGTCCTTAAGAAGCGCTCTATATGAACTGCATATGACATGTAACCAGCTGTTCCGTCCCGAGGTGAATGCTATATGAAAGTCCAATAGTGCCAAATTATATGCGTACCATATACCGTTGAACAACCAAATCGACTCAGTGCATGGAGATGACTTACTCCAGAATCACTAGAATATGAAACAGATATGATACACTTGAATATACATTTGATCAGACCTGAATCACTTTAATTTAATATGATTCTATCCCTAATCACTTCAACTTCCAAATGTCAAAAGATTTCTGAACAGCATTCTGTTATTCTTCTTCTTCTTCCTGGCGTTACGTCCCCACTGGGACAGAGCCTGCTTCTAAGCTTAGTGTTCTTATGAGCACTTCCACAGTTATTATCTGAGAGCTTACTATGCCAATGACCATTTTTGCATGCGTATATCGTGTGGCAGGTACGAAGATACTCTATGCCCTAGGAAGTCGAGAAAATTTCCAACCCGAAAAGATCCTCGACCGGTGGGATTCGAACCCACGACCCTCAGCTTGGTCTTGCTGAATAGCTGCGCGTTTACCGCTACGGCTATCTGGACCTATCTGTTATTCTATCTTATCAAATTCATAGTGTTTAGGTACAGTCATCCCTCCAGAGAAAACTGTTTCCTGGATGCCCTTGACTTTCCGAACAACTTTGCCGAAGACTCAAACTTTCTATCTGATCTGGCTCGAATGATAGAATTTGTTTCATATATTTAATTAAATATGCGTACTAGTGCAACCTAGTGGCAAAATTAGGAACCAAAAAATTTAATATTTGGATGTCCTTTACTTTATTTCTGTTCTTTACTTACCGAAGACTCGAACTTTCTATCTTTTGTGGATCGCAAGCTAGAACTAGTTCAAAATGCTCAGTTTTATATGCTCACTAGCGCCACCTAGCGGCAAAATCTCGAACCAAACTATCTGTCTTCCGGATGTCCTTGACTTTCTTAACAACTTCGCCGAAGACTCGAACTTTTTATCTCTTATGGATTACAAGCTAGAACTAGTTTAAAATGCTCAATTTTGCATGTTCACTAGCGCCACCTAGCGGCAAAATCGCGAACTAAACTGATCGCTTTCCGGATTTCCTTGAACCCCTGAGCAACTTTGCCGAAGACCCGAACTTTCTATCTCTTATGAATCACAAGCTAGAACTAGTTTAAAATGCTCAATTTTGCATGCTCACTAGCGCCACCTAGCGGCAAAATCGCGAACTAAACTGATCGCTTTCCGGATTTCCTTGAACCCCTGAGCAACTTTGCCGAAGACCCGAACTTTCTATCTCTTATGGATCACAAGCTAGAACTCGTTTGAAATGCTCAATTTTGCATGCTCACTAGCGCCATCTAGCGGCAAAATCGCGAACTAAACTGTTCGCTTTCCGGGTGTCCTTGATCCTCTGAACAACTTTGCTGAAGACCCGAACTTTCTATCTTTTATGGATCACAAGCTAGAACTAGTTCAAAATGCTCAATTTTACATGCTCACTAGCGCCACCTAGCGGCAAAATCGCGAACTGTCCTTGATCCCCTGAACAACTTTGTTGAAGATCACTTCTTTGCAAGTCGTAAGGATCTCGAGATATAGCAATGTGAATTAACCTGTTTTGAGGTGATGCTTAACTTTTTGGGGGTGATTCATCATTCAGCTATTCAGTATTGCAACAATACTTATTACAGTCCGTATTTATGACGGGTAGTGTATACACAGTTACGCGTGTTGTGTAGCTGAACAGTTACGTTTGATTTCAAGTTCCAAAAATTGTTCGACTTTTCGAGCCTCAGATCGCGCAGGAACGACACCAAAATCAATTACCAGAGTATTTGCGAACACCACTCATTTTGCTGATATGAAGCACGGGAGAAATTCAAAACGCGTCCGATGGTTACTAGTGTAGGCTGTCAACTGAGAAACTCTTACAAATTACAAAACACCACCTACCTGTATTGCACGAAAGAAGAACTTGATTGCCGTCTCATGTTCCTTGTGGGCTGAGAAACAATTCCCAGCGACGCACCACGTAATCGGTGAGCTCTTGTCCTGCGCCATCAGGTCCTGAGCCAGCGCCGACAGAACCACGTCCTTCTGCAGGTGCCACAAGTCCGTACTGTAGATCTCCATGTACTGCAACCGGTGCGGTTCTTTGTCGTGTATCTCCCGGAAGATGTTGACCGCCGATTCGTACTCCCGCATCTCGTGATGTGCCAACGCTATCATACTCTGCACCCAACTACTGTTGTAGTGATGGGGTGGAACGTTACTGAAATGCTCGATCGCCTTCTCACAGTCGTAGCTCTGTAACCGGAGGTATCCCTGGCCTAGTTCCCGCAGCAGCGTCATCAGGCCATCGGCACTTTGCTTCTTCATTGCCAGTACCTGCTGGGCCATCTTTTGCGCACTGTTTATGCTATTGTTGATGAACACCTTTTCGCTAAGCGTCTCGCTAGAAGTGATGGTTTCGATCTTCTCCTTCCCGTCGCCACCGGTGGAAGACTTCCGTTCGACATTCTCCAGCAGGTTTGCCGTACTGCTGTTCAGGTTCTTTGAGATTCGCTGCTTCGACTTGCGCGGTGGCGACCGAGGGGCCACAAACTTATTGTTCAATTGGGGACTTTTGGTATTCTCTTTGACGGAGCAATTACTGTTACTGAAAAGGCGGGAACTTCGGCGAACGTATTGGGATGTCAAGATCGGAGCCCCAGTTGTGTTCGGTGTCCGCGGCGTCGTCATTTGGTTTCCTGTCTGACTAAACACATTTGGCTTTGTGTTCGTGCTCTGTTGTTGCAGGAGCATGGGAGATGCCTAAGGAATATGGGATATCGATTGATATTACGATCACAAATTTAGAAGTTAAGTTACTTACCGTGGTATCACTCTTGCGATTGATTATGATCCCCATCGTGCCTAAATTGTGATGTCCTCGCATCTTCTTATTACTACTCGACAAAGCCATCTTTTGCTGATCGCTTTCGGCGATGATTTGCTGCTGTTGCTGACCGACCTGTTGCTGTACTGATATCTGTTGTTGCTGGCTTTGCTGCTGATATCCCGTAGCCGAGGAAAGCTGCTGTGGTGAAGGTGTCATTATTAACGCAGACTGGTCGTGTAAAATTGGGCTGTTCATAATTGGTAGGACTCCAAAGCTGGGAGTTGAGGGACTCATCGCAGCCAGGTATTTGAACTGCTGCTTCCGGAAGGGCGTTCCAACATCTCCACCCACGTTGGGCGTCTGATCTTCAGGCACTACCCCACTAGAATTCAGATTACCTCCTCCCATTCTCATATTTGCTAAACTGCTAATATTTTGACCCTGTGCTTGTTGCTGCGGAGGATTATTTGGTGTGTTGATTATATTTTGTATTAGACACTGTGAAACCTGATCTGGTGTGCTGACCAAGTGCTGCTCTATACTATCCGATGCAATAAACGTTCCTCCTCCTCCACCACCACCTGTCCCTCCCCCAGTTCCATTTCCGAACCACACCATCGACGAGTTCATTGCCGGATTCGTGGCTTGACTAGTTGCAAACACATCGGTGCTGGTTAACTGGAACACACTGTTCGGATCCGGTTTCTCCCCTCGGTTGCACAGATCGGCAAAAGATTGCCACAGGAAGGGATTCAACTTGACGGCCTTTCTACTGGCATCGTTTGCCAGATTTGCTCGTTCAGTCTTCTGGCAGATCTTGGATATCAGCTCCAAAGCGAAACAACCGATGTCACCGAACTCTTTGGCCACCTCGTCCATGTGCCGTACCCTAAGATGATCATCATTGATCAACGTGTGCTCCGCTTCTGAGTATCTAAAAAGTAAATACTTGTAGAATCATTTTTCCCAAAATCACAAAAGCAAAAATACTCACTGCTTCAGATCGAAGGCACACTTGGAGAGGAGAAACCGACACTGCGTCGAGCGAACACTTTTGGACGACAGTAGCCAGTGGGCCTGATGCTTCTGGCCGGCCCGGTAGTAACAGGTCGCTAATAGGAATAAACTCTCCTCGGACTCCACTGTAAAACAAGAAAATGATTGTTGGGGCTCTAATTGCTCTAACGGTAGCTGACAAGGATACATACCTTCGGCACACAGTCGTTCCGCCAGGAAGATCGCATCCTGATAGTCGTAGTGGTTCAGGCAGTGCCATATTGCAGCCTGAAAAAGGAGAAACAAACAAAGACAATTAGGAATTTTGCGGACATTGTTCGCTGGTTATGGTTTCTTGGGATGTTTATTGGTTCATTCCTATTCTCATGCATTTTTTAATGCAAGAATCTTAAGGCTCAAGAATGCATCACTCCATCATTAGAAATCATCAACAATTTTTTTTTTCAATTCATTTTATTTATTCGATTTTATCAGTTTCAGTGTTGATTGATTATAACGGTTACAATTGCAGAGATTTGGATCACCTTTCAGCTGCGTAATAACAATGTTATTTATAATAGGAATTTAATGTTTTGGTATCTGAAGTCAAGCAGTATAGGGAAAAATCTGTTCACAAAAAAAAACCCTAGATCTAAGTGTTTCCTATTCTAATATCACAGTGGCTAAGCTAAAAGTTCTTCTATCAAAGGATTTGCTGATTGTTGACAAGAGTTAGAAAAGCTCCTGGTAGCTCGACTAATAAACTCTTCGATAGTATCCATTTTTGTGACTCGATGTAGCTGTTCTGTTGAGTACCAAGGGTCGAGGTTGTGAATCATTTTCAGCAGTTTATTTTGTTTCACCTGCATGCGCTTACGATGGGACTTGGCACAGTCGCCCCATACTGGAGATCCATAGAGCATAATAGGGCGAAGTATGCATTTGAAGACCAGCATTTTGTTTTTTAGATGTAGTTTTGAACGACGTTTGAGGAGCGCGTACATGGAACGAACTGCTTTATCCACTTTGCAGATTGCATTATTAACGTGTTTACCAAAAGTAAGTTTGGAATCGAATATTACTCCTAGGTAATTGGCATCGTTTACCCAAGCGGATGGCACTCCATTGGTTGTAACGACAGACCTTGGCAGATTGCGCTCTGCTCTTTTTCTCGTGAAAAAGATAGTTTGGGTTTTGTTTGCGTTGATTTTAATTCTCCATTTTCGCTGAAATTCCTCCAGGCAATTTTGGGCTTGTTGAAGTTTGGTCACCACGATTTCAGGATCCTTGTCTGATGCTAGGAAGGCCGTATCATCCGCGAAGAAAGCATAAACAACTCCGTCAACCATAAGAATGTCGGCAGTGAAAACATTATACAACGTAGGGCTTAGGACCGAACCTTGGGGTACTCCGAAGGGGACTCGGTAGGTAGTAGACCTCGAGCATAATTTTAAAATCAGTTTTTCCGTTCCAATTTAAAGACATCTCTTCGAAAATTTATCCCCGCATTGACAAAAAGCAAGTAGTGAAAGATTTGTAGTGTCAAGCATAACAATTCAATGTAGCCGATTTATAATATTGTAGAGCACCACACTGGGCTATTATAAAGCAGGTACAGTCATCTCTCCCTTACACGATATTAAAGGGACCATCGAGTTAGATAGGTATCGAGTTACAGAACACAAAAGCAGTGCAACTGCGTTCCAAGGGACCATCGAGTTAGCCATGAAAACCAACTTTTACTATGGTTCGCTAACTCGATATCGAGATACGGAATATCGAGCAAGGGAGAGTTAACTGTATTACGGAAGCATACCAAGGAAATCATCCGATCCAGATCACCATATCTGCTAGATGATTATATGAACGCGATAACGGGGAAATATATCATGCTTCTGTTCGTGAGCACTTCGGGCTGGCGATCCCATCAGTATCCCGGACTTCAATGAAATAATCTGCAAAGCAGCTGAGGCTGCAGTACCCAGATCGAGCAACAAGCAAAAAGCGCTGCATTGGTTGACGGATGACAGGCAAAAAGCTGTGAAGGCTAGAAGCTGTGAAGGCTGCCACAAGGCCAACCTGAGAAAGAAAGCATGTAGCGCTATCGAATGCTACACATCCAGTGCTGACAAGTTATCAGAAACGCTAAACGCAGTAGTTGGGAAGAGTTTCTGGAAGGTATGAACATCTCACAAACTTCCGCGAAACTTTACACTGAGGCAAAAAAAAATTAAAAATGTCTTAAGGAATAATTACGATTTGGCGCCACAAAGATTATTGTTGAAAGTTTTAAGTTTTACTTATGATTTTGGTGAAGAATTCCATTACTAAATCATAACAGGGTGTCTACTCATTTACAGAAATGAAATTCCCTGAGATTTCCAGGTTTTCCAGGTCAAAAAAATCAAGGTTGTATAAATTCTTGAAAATGCATAAATGATTAACGAATAGTTCATTTCATTAGTATTTTTCATTTTAATAAACAAAATTTTTAGTTTCGGTTTGATCTAAACGTGTAAACAGCATCAGAAAAACAAAATTAAAATTCGGTGATTTCTTTTATTTACACAAGAAACAATTATTTTTATCAAATGATCTAAAAATACCTTTAATGATCAAAATCAGACATGAAGAAAATAGTCTATCCGAACTTAAGGGAAAAACCTCTCCCTTGAAATGGGATTTTGAATTATAGACATCAGCGATACACCCACAAAATTTCTCTAGAGTGCGTTTTGCTTGTTTTTTAAGATTTTGTCTGGAACATGAACCAAAAAGAATACAAAACAGACATGAATTATGAATATGAAAAGAAACCCAACATGAAACCACGTCATGAGATTTTGGTTCCTCATTTGAACAGACAGTCCTCGAAGAATGATTTTAAGACTTTTTTGGAGTCCCTTGAGGTTACGACAAGTTATCCTGCTTGTTTTACTGTGGATTTCTTTCACATCTCACTCCAACAATCTCACGAGTTTTTTTTTTGTGGTTTTTCAAGAATTTTCTAAGAAACTCTTCCAAGAATTTAGTTTTGGATAACTTCAACAACTCAATCTGCAGCTGTTCTGGGGATAACCATAGAAACTACTTCGGAGATTCCAACAGGAATCCCTACAAAAACCGAGGAGGAATTTTTAAAGGAAGTCTCAGGTTCTCAAAAAATATATCCATTGATTTCCCTAGGACTTTATTCAACATTCCCGTTAAGAGCATCTTCAAAATTCAAAACTGATTCAGTAATTCCTGTATTTTTTTTTATTTGCCAAAGAAAAAAAATCTAGTCTGTCTTGCAGAAATTTAACTAGGGAAATGTCAAGGGTTTGATTCAGATTTGTTTGGCAGAAATTTTGAGAAAAATCGGCGTGGAATTTCTAAAGAAATTTTTTGTTTGATCTCTTAAAATACTACTATCTTAAATATTCTTAATAAAATTATTCTTAGGATTTTTTGATGCGAAACCTTGAATGAAGTTTTGAAGAATCCATGGAGATTGGAAATATTATTTGAAAAATTGTTAGACAAATGTTTGAACCACAACAATAATAGTTTGTTGAAATGCTGAGAGAAAGTTCTGGAGGAACTTAATGAGGAATTCCAGGTCAAATTTTTCAAGGGATTCTTGGAAAAAATCATAAAATATTTCATCGAATAATGTCTGAAAGAAGCAACTCCGTGCAATTTCTGAAAGTAATCGTGGCTGAATGTTTATAGAATACATATGAAAAATTAAAAAATCGGCGTTATCGAAACTATGGAAATAACCTTTGTGGAAGAACTTCATTAGGATATGTGATAAATCTCATAAAAGGAACAACTGAAAAAATCGCTGAATGAATGGAAAAACATTTGGAAGAAATCCTGGGATAATCACTGTAATTTGTTTTCAGAGTGATCTATGTGAAAATTACTGGAGGTAATAATGTTGCAAAGCTCTACGATTTTCTTGACAAAATTTTTGAAGGAATTCATTTGAGCATCCCTTGAAACATTGCTGATAGCATCCCACGAGAAGTTTATAAAGATATTCCAGAAATAATCACTAGAATACCTAAAGCATTCCTGGAAATTTCCTTCAGAACTTGTGGAATAGTCGAAAAACATTTTTGTGAACAAATTAAGATTGTTTTCAATACCAATATGCTTTCAATAAGTTTTATATGCTCATGAACGACACCCAACTGTAAATGGGAACTGTACTTGCCTTTCCCAACTTTCTAATCTTAAGTTAGGATTAGAGTTAGGTAAGAAGTTAAGATAAGGACGCTATTATCTACACATGTTTTTGTCGGATAAATAAAAATCGTTAAACAAAATTTGAGGACTGAACATACCTAGTAGCTTTTTGACAGCGGCGCAGCCGAAAAATTTTATGATTTCAAAGATTTTCTGTCACAAAAAAGATATATTCTACCTTGTATCACTGATTCAACAAAATTTCCCTGATTATGGCCGAAATTCCATGAGAATTCCAGGTTTTTCCAGGTTGAAAAAAATTCCCTGATAATTCCAGGTTTTCCAGGTTTTTCCAGGTAGTAGACACCCTGCATAAGTAAATCAATGAAAAATAGTAATAAGTGCAATGATAATTGTCTAATTAAAATTATCAATCACTAATAGGGGTTGCCTTTTATATCAGGCGAGCTCAAAAATTGACATGTTTTGATAACATGTTTATGATTTCTTTCAAAGTTGACTTTCGATTAACTTGTACCCAACATCGATAGCAGTTGGGGCAGTTCCTTTAGCGCTTGCTAGAAAAAATATTTCGAGTGATGGCTTTTAAATAATTCAAAGCTCCCACTTATGAAACTTATGATTCCATTTTCGAAATGGTTAAGCGTTTAATGAAACCATAATTTGGCTGGTTCATAAGTCTTGATTTATGGAAAACCTAAGTATTTTTGCCTCACTGTAGATCCGAGTAAACGCACTGAGCGGCAGAAGCAATCTTGTTTCGGTATAAATGAAGTTACAGGATAAATTAGTCACCGATCCCGTTGCAGTCGTCGATATCTTTGGGAAATATTTACCAAGTCTCTATTGGCTATTGATAGCTACGACGACTTCTTTAAGGCTAAGTAGCCCGTCATTCGATTTGGCAACAATGATGACTTTTCAGCTTGCATTTCAAAGTGATAAAACTCAGTCTTGATAGTTTATATTGACTTGAAAAAGTATCACTGTACGCGCTAACATGCATAAAGTATGCTGATACTTTTTCAGCTGTGTCAGTGCAAAACAAACTAATTTTCTTTGATTCGAAATCGTGAGATGAATTAGCAACAATCATCAACGACGCGTACAAATTTCAATGACGGCCTACTTCGCCTTAAGCGCAGTTACAACCCCACAGTCTAGTTCTTAATTTCTTAGCTACGACGACCTCGACAGTCTCTGCTCTTAATTTCCCCGTTCCATACGATTTAAGAGGTTCAGCTGGAGAGGTTAATCCTAAACAGACTAGTACCGTACACGGAAGGTGCGGAAGGCCTATCTAACAACCAGTCTGGATTCAAGAAAGGTAAGGCTACTCTGGACCACTATCCAGTCGGTCGTTCAGACAGCTGAGGTGGTAATCGAGCATAAAAGGAGCGGCATCCCTTACTGCGCAAGCGATTGTAAGCAATTCGCTAAGTGCCTAATATGCCAGTCAGTCTCGGAAACCAAGACTGACGTGGTGTTACTATCGGACCCATACCGCATACCAGCTAGTAATCCTTTATAAGAGAGATTCGCGGAAGCTGACATTTCTGTCAAAGTGTGAGCCAATCGAACAGCGAGAGCTGTCAAAGTGTGAGCCAAACGATCATGCGTTATGTTTGTTTTGAACTTTTCTTGAGAAGTAATGTAATCCGCTTGAAATTATTTCGGTGAAAGTAATTTAGCATAAAGCTAAAATATGAAATATTTTTCTTTTTCAAATTTGTGTCAATGCGATTTTTAGTAGTTGATTTTTTCGGCTGTTTATTAGTTTGGATATGTAGCTCAAAGATCTATAACGAAACAAAATACATTTTTTAGCAATGAGGAAGTCATGTCCGTGTTACAATATTTTTCTCGACGCCGAGCAAAATCAGCACTGCTGGTCTGTTGCCAAATCATTCCATTTTACTTCCGCATATCTCTCTATAAAGGATCACTAATACCAGCCAACAACGGGAACTGGTTGGCGGATAGGTCTCAACAGTTAGCAGCTTTAGGGACGACAGAATACCCACACTGAGCCAATTAATCCGATTATATTTATCTGGAAAATCATATACACACATCAGAATTCATATTTGATAGGTTTCATTAACACCCAATAAAGACTATATGAAGGTCCAATGAGGTTTAAATAATAACCATATGGAAATCGTTGGAATTTCACATATAACTTATTGGACATCATTTACCCATTAAGTCATTGAAAAATCAGATACATGGTATATGATTTTCTATTGTGAAAAAAAACTGTGTTTATATTTAGTGACACGATGGCGGCCATTCATTTCGCTAGCAGATAAAGGATTTACGACGAATTCTTGCAAGTTTTTAAAGGTAAGTGGGTAAATATCAGTTTTTCAATAATTATATAGTTTTTTGTACATATCAAGCATAATTCTTCATTCCGACGTAACTGCAAAAATAAACAAATCGAGATTTGCTTTGCATGGGCTTGACAAACGCATAATCTACATATTGAGTCCAAAAAAGTAATCCTAAAACATTTTTTTGATTTTTTGAAATAAATTTCAATTCTGCCCTATGTGCACTTTACTCAGTGTTTTTAATTTGGCTACATACACCCTACCATTGCAAAGCGACTCAACTGTCAACATTTTTCATGCTAGCACATACACCGTACATATGCTCATAGCAAAGCGACCTATATGCAGAATCAAAACATAAAATTTTAATCAGCAGATACGTCATACTGTTTTCGAATTACTAAACATGTTGGAAATCGAGAGATTCGGATTTTCACAGCTGCAGTAAGCTGACGGGTCGGCAAACTGATGTGGAACCTCATCAGTATTCGGTTTTAGACAAATTTCTCACCAAATTTTTCACAAGAACTTTTGTTACTCACGGCTCCGTCCGGTGCTCCTGTTAGTCAAGTTGAAATTGGAAACATTCAATATTCGTTGTAGTTGAACGTAGAAACTGACGAATAGAACAAACTTTATTATGTTTTATGGGAATTTGCAAACCGGTGTATGTGCAACTTCAAAACAATACTGGTGTATATGACGTGACGCATGTGATAAATGAACTGTCAAACCGACGCATCAAGCAAGGTGTATGTATCAAGCAAGGTATGATATCGACGAATCATCATGGTGTATGTGAGCAGTACAAAGCAAAAGGGTTTATTCGATAATTTCACCAGTTTTTCAATCTAATTCAAAACAAATCGGAATTGTTTAATAGTGGTTAGAAACGGTGTTCTTTTTTTCAACTTATAGAAGACACAGCAATAGAAAAAATGCAAAACATTTTAAACAGGATTTAAAATGCTTTACAATATATTGCATCGCATTTTTCTCGAATCCTTCCAAATGTTAGATACGCCGATTTGAAAAATTAGGCTTGATATTTTAGAATGCGGAACCATTATTTACTTCTCGTTGAAGAATGTAGCTTCTAATTCCATACAACTGAGAACTTGATGAAGTTCTGCTCGACGATATCTATAGATATAGGTGAGTTATTTTATTCGAGCTTAAATTGTGTTAACATGGTTTTATTGTTTTAGATTTATATACCGACGATGCTGCAACAAAAATCCCTTTTGTTCAAGTTCCAGTAGTTACTGTGAGATGGCTTTGCAGGTAGTGGATCCAAATACCCGAATGATAAAAAATGTGAAGACTGGAGAAGTACTCAAATCATGTCAACGAATAAATCTTTTTCGGTTATTCTAATATTATCTTAAATAAATAATTTTAAAATGTAGTACTTGAACGTATTTTTATTTTTGAAAATTTATTTCAAATAATCTTGTAGTAAATGCCATTTGAAAACCATTTCAGTTTTATTAAAGAATCAATTATTATCTATATTAGTTTCGGACGAAATGTATATGATTTTGTCTATGATACCAACTTCCATTGGATTCCATATCCATCGTCTTTATGCTTGAAAGGTATGTGATTTTCATAATGAACTCTATCTATACGATTTGTAAATAAGAGTTATGTGAAAAGCATTATGGAAAAAAGCTATATGTTTTTGGTAATGACTTGAACATGATTACTTCTCAGAGTGCAATCCAAGAAGTCAAGCATAATTCTTCATTCCGACGTATCTGCAAAAATAAACAAATCGAGATTTGCTTTGCATGGGCTTGACAAACGCATAATCTACATAGTGAGTCTAAAAAAGTAATCCTAAAACATTTTTTATGATTTTTTGAAATAAATTTCAATTCTGCCCTATGTGCACTTTACTCAGTGTTGTTAATTTGGCTACATACACCCTACCATTGCAAAGCGACTCAACTGTCAATATTTTTCATGCTAGCACATACACCGTACATATGCTCATAGCAAAGCGACCTATATGCAGAATCAAAACATAAAATTTTAATCAGCAGATACGTCATACTGTTTCCGAATTACTAAACATGTTGGAAATCGAGAGATTCGGATTTTCACAGCTGCAGTAAGCAGATGATGTGGAACATCATCAGTATTCGGTTTTAGACAATATTTCTCACAAGAACTGTTCTCCATCTACTTTTGTTACTCACGGCTCCGTCCGATACTCCTGTTAGTCGAGTTGAAATTGGAAACATTCAATATTCGTTGTAGTTGAACGTAGAAACTGACGAATAGCACAAACTTTATTATGTTTTATGGGAATTTGCAAACCGGTGTATGTGCAACTTCAAAACAATACTGGTGTATATGACGTGACGCATGTGATAAATGAACTGTCAAACCGACGCATCAAGCAAGGTGTATGTATCAAGCAAGGTATGATATCGACGAATCATCATGGTGTATGTGAGCAGCACAAAGCAAAAGGGTTTATTCGATAATTTCACCAGTTTTTCAATCTAATTCAAAACAAATCGAAATTGTTTAATAGTGGTTAGAAACGGTGTTCTTATTTTCAACTTATAGAAGACACAGCAATAGAAAAATGCAAAACATTTTAAACAGGATTTAAAATGCTTTACAATATATTTCATCGCATTTTTCTCGAATCCTTCTAAGTATTAGATACGCCGATTTGAAAAATTATGCTTGAAGTAGTCTCTACACTGAACCGAGTAATCATGTAAGATTTATCTGAAAACACATATAGTTTTTTTCCATATAGCTTTTCACATAACGCTCATCAAATTATCACATAAACTTGTGCGATTCCATTTTGATTAGATTCATATGATAAAACACATACATTTCATGCAAACTCAAAATAAAAACCATTGGATTTTGCTGATGAATGTTATGTGAAATTCAGATAATAAATATTAGTATTGATAGTGATTTCTACATGATAGTGTAATAAGTTTGTGATGATTTAATTTCAGGTTTTTAGTAGAATTAAGAAAACAATATAATTATAATTGAAATACTGTTTATTTGATAAATTATCTGCGTTGTCTTAAAGGTTCTATTACAATCAATTGAGTTTGACCTAGGTTTTAATCGAAAGTATAGTGTTTTCATGTTATACATCATAATTTGTGAACAAGTGATGGATTAAGCATGTTGGACAGCCAACCACTTTAATTGGTATAACTTGGAAAATCACATCCTGTACGATTGTAAACACCTTTGTTCGTTCTGAGTATTCTGTTCCTTCTGTACTTGTTTCGTCATTTGCAACTTCCAATCAAAGTGATGTCTCCTGTAAATTCAAATCTGAAATTAATGAACTTTTATTTGTAACAATTGATAAATATTTAACTTACCCTTCTTTCATATATTTGCTAACTATTCTAAAATTCCAATATATGTCGCTTTAAATTAAAACTTACTTTAATCCACCACAATTATATCTTGAGAGCCAAACTCCGCCATCACGAAAGTACCAACAAAAATAAGACAGAATTTTCACATCGGCAAATCACATAACATTCATCGGATTACATACATGACTTTTGTTCATATACAATCCACAGTGTTGGTAAATGAATGGTATGAAATATCTTAATGTGTTTCATGTGTTCTTTAATTGAATATCAATGGATACACATAACATGTATCGGATTTCAATTTTTCCAAGGGTATGTGAGGTTTTTAATACTTTCTATGATATTTATTGGTTCAGTGACCTCAAATGACGGTTTTGCGATAGCAAAAATCAACGGCGTATTCTGTTGCAGTTGTTCCGCGCCCCCAAGCAATTTTCCCACATGGTCGACAGGATGATAGCCGAACTAGCTAATCGGCTACCAGTAGTGATAGCTGGCGACTTTAATGCATGGGCAGTGGGGTAGCCGCTGCACCAATCAAAGAGGCCAGCTATTGTTGGAATCCCTGGCCGCATTAAATGTAGAGCTGGCAAATGTGGGTACAGTGAGTACCTTCCGCAGAAATGGTGCAGAATCGATCATCGACGTGACGTTTTGTAGTCCTAACCTTTTAGGTACCATGAACTGGCGCGTTGATGACGGTTATACTCATAGCGATCATCAATCGATTCGCTATAGTATAATACCAGGCGGTCAGAAGGCAGCGCGATGTAACTCGACCCAAGCCCGAGGATGGAAAACAGCGCGCTTCGACGGCGAAGTATTTACTGAAGCTCTGAGGCGCGAACGAAACACTCTGGAC